>NC_091821.1:469716597-470390234 GCF_038994185.2 Dermacentor albipictus
CGGAAATTCAGCAGCACCGCCAACCACCCACCTCCATATGGAGCCCAACAAGGGGATGATGCAAGACCGTGAAAAAACATATCCTGCAGGCGCCAGCTGTACGTACCCTGCTATAACCAAATCTGTTATAACCAAGGTTGGCTATCCCACACAAGGTTAACCCTTGCTGTTTGGAAAAAGTGGAAGTAAGGGGAAGCCAAGAGGAAACAGGGAACATTGAAAGCAAGAGAAAGACAAAGATTAGAGAGGAGAATAGGAAATGGCAACTATCGATTTCTCCCGGGTGGGTCAGTCTGGGGTTGCCGTCTACGTGAAGCAGAGGCCTGAGCTCTGCTTGACGTAGACGTAAATGTCTGAGCAGGAGGCAGATAGCTCTATCCGCATAGCACTATTCTCATAATGAGTTGGCATAAACTAGTATACAAAGTACGATTCGAAAATTCAAGCAGACCAACTGCAAGTGCATTCATGGCAATATTAGTTCTTCAGTATGCCACATTGTTTAACAAGAGGAAATAAACACTTCGTTAGGCTTTGTCTAGCAAGCCTAGCGGCTGAGCAGGTGCAAATTATCAGGATAAATCTATACACTCACATGGGTGGAAGGCACATGGCTGGCTACCTGGCTGCCTGCAACCTCTTCTCGAGGCCCAAGGACGCAGCTGGGCTTTGCCGACTCGCAATGAGCTGGCAGTGCCCCATCCATTGGGGCAGTGCCGAGATCCAAATCCTGAACACAAATAGAAATTTGATAGCACATCATAGCAACGAGTACCTCAAGGGTGTACCATAGGTGCAGGTTAGAGAACAAATACAACTGAGCAATACAGTGTGGCAGCCCATGCAGAACACCAAAAAATAATTATGCAGATCCAAGACACACTGGAGTCAACGCGAAGCAAAGTCTTAGTGACATGCTTAATGAAGTGCTATAAAAGTAAAGGTGCATATAATAGTGTTTACTTTCACTCTGTGGGACCTGTAATTTTAATTATGCAATGTTTATGTTTGTTCACCAGAAACGTGTGCAAGTGTCTCATGCAATTTCTTTTTCTTTATGCACTACACTGCTCACAGGTTATGCCATATTGCAAATGCCAAACAAAGCAAATGCAGATACACATTGTGAGATGTCTACTGCATGCAGCGATGCAACAATGACAAAAGCAACACCACGATGTTTGTATGGCACACATCTAGCTAAATTTAATAATTCTGTACCCCCTTGGGTCACAGTGGCACATGCCGAATGCCTAAACCCAAGGTGCCACTGGATAAAAAAAAATACCTTCAAGTCATCATTATACCCACATCTTAAATAGCAACTTTCTTTTTATCCAGAATATAGCATGCTAACTGGAATTAGTGAGTCCGAGAGCGTACAGAGCTATGTCAGCCCAAGTGCTGGAGCCTGCAATCTTTGCACATAAACCTGCATATACATATTAACAATCATACCTACAAAGATACCACAGCAGCAGCAACCATGCCAAACACAGGCTTAGGAAAAGGGGAGATAGAAATATATACGAAAAAAGCTTAGCTTCAAGAAAAAAGTGCTCGCAATCCAAAACAGCTAAAGACAATGTTCACTAGGTCATTTTATTCTGCTAAAAATTACCAAGACAGTGCTTTAGCCCACTCACTTCAGCATCCCCTCTCTTAGATAAAGTGGCGAAAGCAACAATATCATTTATAGTCCCGTGGCTGCTACATTAGGCTTGCAAAGTACAAACTAAATGCGTACAAATCTGTCTTCGTTCTGGCTGTTCAGATTTCCAGATCTTAATTTTTCGCAGCCCCATGCAAAACACACTAGCTGGGCTTTTATGTATTGTGTATACATACCTCATACAGTGGTAGACTCTTGTTGCTGATCAATTACCACTCGGGAGTTTTCCTGAATGAAATTATCCTGAAATCCAGGAACCAAACACATTGCAATTACCACTACACATCAATTCTTTAAATGTGTAGGCCACAGACTTATCAGCATTAGCACATGAACTATAAAGAAGCTATGCGAAGTGTCTAAGAGCAATGGCAAAGTTCTTTTTGAGCCCTTTTCTGAAATTAAACAGGGCCTAACCTGCCACCTTCCTTGCCAATGGCTCAAAACACATAGATCTGGACCGAGAAGCAAGAAGCGTGCTTGTCAGCTATTACTTAAACATATGTCTGGGCTAGAAAAAACGATTGCTTGGGAGCAGAATGTAGGAATGACACAGCACAACAAGAAAGAGAAACATCAAACACTGATTGTTCATTTGGTTGCTGCATGGGGACAACCTGAAGTGTGTGCATTCTTCAGTCTAAATTCAATGCAAGCTTACCCAATATTTGAAGCTTTAAACCACGTAAACATTTGTGTCACACTACATGGTGCTCTTCAGCTGATTGCATAAGGTTATCTCGGTGGCGCAAATACTACGGCCCATGTGTTGCCTATGTGTGACAACTATGCAACACTGCAGAGCACTACATGCTATCACTACTGTTGAGAACTGGTAAAGCCCCAGAAACTTGTAGTGAATTATTATACTATTGCATATTGCTGCGCTGGAAGAAAAACACCAGCTTTATAATTTGTATAGGTCAAAATGTTCACAAGTATACCAACTCGTATTGCTCCACGCTTATTTCACAGGCATAGGAGGGTGCTAGTGAGTAATGATAGGTGCAAGGATGTGTGTATGAATGGGAGTGTTAACAAGCTTGAGGGGACGTATGGATAACAGCGAGTGCTGATAAACACAACTATGAATGAAATTTGGTGGCAGCGAGTTTCAGTAAATGCGAGTATAATAGGTGGCTGTCCACAAGTGCGAGTGAATGTAATGTGAGTGAATGGTTGTGGATGCAAGAATTATCATGACTGGGTACCATTAAGTGTCAATGCAAGCAACTGCAAATGCCACATGATACTGTATACCATTTTGTATTGCACTATGCGGGAATAGATTTTCTTTCTTTCATGAATGCAAGTGCCAATGACTGCGAGTGAGTGCATAGCCTCCAAATATATAGGCAAGCAAGTGTGAGCGAGTATCAGCTTTTTTCTGCCTATGGCTGTTTAATGCAAAGGAGATATAATAACCTGGCCTTTGGACGTGAATCCCACAGATTATGAGAAAAGCCATGTAAAGGGCTCCAGATACTTTTTTAAAACCTCAGGTTCGTCAATGTACACATAAATCGATGCATGAGCTGTTTTGAATTCTGGCTTCATTGGATTGTGGCTCACAACACTGATAATTATTTCTTTTTACTTTGTGCTCTGTGGTAGGACGTCGCAGTGGCTGAACCACAGTGGTGGGTATAACTTTAGCTAAATTTGAAACTGAAGTAACAGCTAGTGCTACAGGCACTTTTCTGTGTCGTATATTTTTTCTCCCTTGTTGTTAGTGCTGTTATGTTTATTTGACAACGAATGCCAATTCACTCAATTTGCCACTCTGCTAATTATACTGCTACTGCATTGAAACATAACCCTTAATGAAAGTTTACACATTATTTCTTGCACTGCGAAATACATTTTTATTTCAGAAAACAATTGTAATGATCTTGTCGCTGAGAAATCTACACTGCAGACATATTAGCAGGATTCCATGCATTGCACAATAATGCTACCTAGTGCTCACCAGTGATACAGAAGCTAGACTGTACACAAGCAGGAATGTGCAAAGAAGCAAAGAAAAGCTTATCCACAGTAACTAGTATATAGCCATAAGTACAGTATTACGTGCACTAACATGCACGAAATGTGCATAGCGCATAACAAAGCCGTACATATGCAAACTAGAAATGCTGTTGAGTAACACACACTCCCCATTCCTTGGTTTGATTACCTTAAATTATAATTCAGCATAAAATATACGACGCCAAAGCTCAATACCATCAAGTTTACACTAGCATTTCGTGGTAAGTTAGATTTGTTTTAAAGTTGACTACATAAATAATGAGCAATGCATAATGCATAGTCATTTCTAACAAATAAATACACCAATGCCAATGAAGTTCTCACCTCACATGGCTCCATGGGAGCTTCCCGCACTATTTGCTGCAAATTATCGCTGCAAACATTTGCAGCACAACCCTAAAGGGCAATTGAAGAACAGTACAGTTATCAGAAGTCCATTTACATTTCCTCCAATAGGCAATGGTAAATGAGTAAGGCCATTAAGGCTTGTAGGGTTTTGTTTTTGACACAACAAAACTTTACTGCAAATTAAAAGCTTTAGCTGCTTTAGACAAATTACTGTAGCTATTACATTCCCACGTGCTTAGAGATATGCATTGATAATTGTGCAGTTAAATGCATGGAGGAAGGAAAGATATAGGAGGGAGCATTACGTCAGGCAGCCAGCCTTGGCAAGCGAACGGTCCATGAAGCCACAGTAGTGGCCCAACATGTGACCTCTTTGGTCGAGATCCGCTAAGACGTTTGGTTCCCAGTAGCTATGCCAATATTTATTCGGTGCACGCTTGTTCAGCTGCCTTGCCGTGGCTCTGCCTGCAGAGTGGGAACACTAAAACCAGCCGCAAACTTCGGCATGCGACCACAGGTTGGGTCACCAGGTTGGCTTCAATCGCGTTGCGGTACGCCCCCACCTATCTTTTTCCTTCCTCCATTGTTAAAGGTAAACAGGCTAAAATTTTGCAAAATGTGAGATCAGTGCATGACCAATACAAAAGTGTCTTTTATTAGTTGTTTATTAGGATGCAGCTAGACTCATGTACTTAGATCGACAAATATTATTTTGCTGCTGCTTAGATGAGAAATTCTATATCAAGTACTATGGGTGCAAATCATGCCAGCTGCCAAAGAAATGTCATGAGAGAAGTGTGATTGCGGCAGCAAAAGGTTAAACTAGATCGTCAAGTAACCAAATTTATAAATGTGTCCATGGGAAACAGTGCATGACTTGATTTGACATTTCAAAATCACGAAATTTTGCTCCCCATAAAATATCAACATGCCACATTACATACCTGTGAAGGCAGCCTTGCCGCACGAACTTCTTTTCTTAGTGCCTCAATTATGGAGGCCTCCATGGAATCTGCATGGTGCACATTTACATAAACACAATCATAATTGTCACATAAATGTCCACACATAGCACAATTAATTCCACTGACTAGCATTAATCTAAAACCTATAGGGGTATTACTCAGGCTCGCGCGTGCGCACCTGACCCTTCTCTGGATCGCACAGCGCCGGCGGAGCGGCAGTCGCTCCCTAGCACTTTCGCAGCAGCCCTAGCAGTCAGAGCTGTGACCCCTAACCCGCGGTTCGCAGTGAGTTGCGACCACGGCGGGTTCAGGCCAGTGGGGACAGGGTGAGTCTCGACCTAAGGTGTTTATTCACCTTAGAGTACAGTGATTCCAACAGACAACAACAGCCACAACACATACAACACAAAACACAACCACAGCGGCGGAGCATTCCGCACGTCTGGGGTGAAACAAACCGCACAATGTGGGAACCACAAAAAAGGCTGATAAGAGTTCAGCTCACCCAAGTGGATCCGCGCTCGGGCCCTGGGGCGGTGAGTCGCACACAAAGGCCGGGCGCCACAGGGGGACGGCGTGCGGCGGTCTCAGCGGCTGATTTGAGATGCGGCCTCTCGCAAGCTCTTCCGTCGTGAGACCAACGTGCATCGGGGGAATAGCGCTTCTTCCCCGAGCGGCGGAGAGGAGTCTCCCCGGTTCCAAGAAAGGGAAAGGAGGGAACGGCGTGCCTTGGCTGCAGCGTCGCGGCCAGGCGCGAAGAGCAGCGGGAGCGGCGAAGGTGCCCTCTCCCCGCTACCCTCCGCGAGCGAGCACGTGATTATCGCGTGATAACCGCGTGGCCTCTCCGGAGATATCGGGATGCGCGTGCGATCCCCACAAACCTTAGCTTGCATGCTAAGGCATTTTACTACGCCATTCATGCACAAGGACTGACAGCACACTTGTGAGGCGACACAGAATACCGCAAAAATAAATTTCTAAGCAAAGTGACACCGTCATTTAAAAATAAATTATTGCTCACTCATCCTCTGCTCGAGTAAGCTGTGGAGTTTCTCTTTTTGCTGCCGCTCTCCAATCCGCTGCTGCTCGCATATTCTTAACTTGTTTTTCAGCCCTGCAATTTCATTTTGCGCTTTCTTCAGCATCTTCCTCGGCACCAACTCATCTTCACTGCTGGAGTCCGTATCTCCAGCAGCAGATTTTTTCTCAAGGATCTTCTGCATTCTTGATTTTTTTTCACTTTCTAGTCGGCGCCGCTTTTCGTTTGTTGGTATATCCTAGAAATAATGTAAATGGCTAGAGGAAAATGAAGTTGCATAATATTTGTTTCGGCAAACTTTGCAATTGTTAAAGCATTATTATCATTATTATTACCTTGAGGGCTGGCTTCTGCTTGTGGCGATGTCTCTCACTTGATTGTTCAAACACGTCCATGGTTACAGGCTTGTGCTGCTTCAACATCCTCGCAATCAAATCAGCTTTGCCACCTGAAGGATAATGTAAACAAAATGCTGATTACAATAAAATATGGCATTTGTGATGGTCATCGCAGTTACCGATTAAAAAGCAATAATAATGACACATGTAGAGACAATAGGCGCTAAATATAACTGAGGGATTCTACAAGACATACAGAAAAGGAAAAGTAACAAGCGGAAGCAGTAAGTGCCCCAAAACAAGCACACTACAGCATGGGCATTTTCCTGCTTCACATCACATCCATTAACATGCTGCGTGCTAACGTCTGTTAATTAACACAGGTCAAGTCTTGATGCAGCAGGTTTCCGTTATTTTGAACACATGTCGCACGTGCGAAATGAGAAACATAGGGTCTGTTGAGCTAAAATTTTCGGTAGAGTCGGCAACGAGGCCCAATTACAGACCAAGTAACGCGTGGCGAGCACATACAAGGCTACGTTTTTTTCAGTTATTTTCCCATTTCCTTTATCAATGACATATAAGCCGCCTATGTTATAACCACGATCGCACAGTGAATTGTATGTTAAGATAGGCCGCGATTATGTAACAATGCCTTACGCCGATTCTATGCCACTCTAGCGCGGTCGGAGCGTCACTATGACCACTGATGCTGCGAGAAGGAATAACGTTGGAAAAGTCATCGCCATAACATCGCAGCACTAATCTCGTCGATCAGGACTCGTTACGATAACTGGACCCAATAAAGGAACGCGCACACAGTGCTGTGTGCATGCTTAATTTAGCGACATAGAGGCTGCATGAAATGCAGCGCAAAGCACCGCGATCTGCACCTGTTACTATAATCTCAGGTGCTTTCCTGAGGCCTCCGTTTGCCTGTTACATGGGCCCTCCTGGAGAAGTACTTGTGAAAAATTCAATATATACATAGTAAAATATTCTTGCGCGCACAATTGACAAGGACACAGTGAAAGGGACACACGAGCGCTTGACACGGAAAAGAGCCCTCGGTACTAGAAATAAACTGTAGCAGAACTGATAGTTGGGCGAGTTGGTACGAATTCATAGTAAAATATTCTTGCGCGCACAATTGACAAGGACACAGTGAATTTACTATGAATTCGTACCAACTCGCCCAACTATCAGTCCTGCTACAGTTTATTTCTAGTACCGAGGGCTCTTTTCCGTGTCAAGCGCTCGTGTGTCCCTTTCACTGTGTCCTTGTCAATTGTGCGCGCAAGAATATTTTACTATGAATTCGTACCAACTCGCCCAACTATCAGTTCTGCTCAATATATACGTTGAGCAGAACGACATCCTCCCATACAACTTGATCGGCTTTCGTCCAGGGCTGTCAACTCAGGATGCTATGCTGCTGATCAAACATCAACTTATACAGGCTAGCCCAGCGCATACGAAAGCTCTTTTGGGATTGGATGTGGAAAAAGCTTTTGATCGTATAAAGCATAAGGCAATACTTGACGTTCTCTCGGAGATGGGTTTGGGTAAGAGACTTTTTAACATGATTAAGGACTTAGAAATAGAACTGCACAACTCATGCTGGGTGAGCTTAAATCAGGAGCTAAGAATTTGGGAAATAGGGGCACTCCACAAGGGGCTGTGCTCTCACCTTGCTATTCAATTTAGCAATGTCCAAGGTTGCAAGAAATCTGGAGAAAATTGAGGGTATACGTTATGTGATATATGCCGACGACATAACCATATGGAGTGCCAAGGGCAATATAGGACAGACAGAGAACCGATTACAGGAAAGTTTATACGTTGTAGAGAACACACTGAAAGCCATGGGGTTGAAATGCTCGGCAGCCAAATCAGAACTCTTAGTCATTAAACATTGCAGAAAAGGTCGTAAACCAAGAGGTTACATTCCGGAAGATGAGCCAAGAGTGTGCTTATATACTCATGAAGGATCCGCAATCAGGCTAGTTGAAAAAATCAAGGTTCTTGGGTATCACATAGACGGAAACAATACCAACCACAGAACAATACAACATATCTCGAATAAGACTGATGAAGTCATTAGGTTACTAAGGAGAATTACCAATAGACACACAGGCCTGGGAGAAGACAGCGCTTTGAGGATAATACATGCCTTTGCTCTCTGTCACTTCACTTATGTGGCTGGATTATTCAATTGGAAGCAGGCAGAACTTAACAAACTTAATGTGATGCTCAGGAAGCTCGTTAAAGTAGCCCTAGGGATACCCAGTAACGCTGCAACCGACAAACCCATGAGTCTAGGGGTGCACTATACAATGGAAGAAATTGCGGAGGCCCAACAGCTAGCGCAACACGAAAGATTGACAAAGTCACGAGCTGGCCGGAACATATTACAGGCAATAGGTGCAGAACTGAATACATCGAGGAGTCCAATAGAGGCTGAAGTAGAATTAATGATTGAAGTTAGGAGCAAGATCAGAACCAACCCTCTCCCCAGAAACATGCATCCAGAATATAATGTCGAAAGGAGAAAGGCAAGAGCTAAAGCACTCTTGAAGGAAATAGAACAGCAGAACCAACTGGCAGCTATAGTTGATGCCGCCTGGGTGAACGGTAAAGAAGCCTATACGGCCATTGTATCAAATTATCAAGGGAAGGTGCAAGACGCTCTCACAATTTTTACCAAGGACCCCACGGTGGCGGAACAAGCGGCAATTGCTCTAGCCATCAGGAGTAATAAGTGGGCCTTCATTTACAGTGATTCGAAATCCGCTGTAAAGTGTTTTGATAAAGGCTACGTAGCTGGAGTTGCAGCTAAACTTTTTGAAAACATTGTGATTATGACAACTGAAATCCGATGGTTTCCTGCGCATATGGGGAAAGTGGACGAGACTCGGGTAAACCTCAATGAGGTTGCTCATGACTTGGCACGAGGACTTGCTAACCGTGACAGTCACAAGCGAGCCGTTCACCATCAAGCCAGGGAATCTAGAGATCATTTATTAACATACAATGATGTTACCAAACATTACTATTTAGGACGCAGACAATTCCCATTGCCACATTCAAAACTGAACAGGGCTCAGGCAGTCTCACTGCGCTTATTGCAAACGGGTACATATCCCACACCGTACACCATTAATAAAATATATCCAGACAGGGAGATTAAGATGGACTGCAATGATTGTAATGGCATCATTGGAATCAGACATATGCTGGCGGGGTGTCCCGCGACTCTCCCCAACCTCGTTGAAGAATGTACACAGTGGGAGAAAAGGATTCAAAGCCCATTGTTTCAGGACCAACTAAGGGCAGTCCAGAGGGCCCATGATGTCGCTGAAAGGCTTGGCCTGACAGTGCCAACGTGGGAGCGGACCGCCTTGGCTTGAGAAGTCGAGCCTCCGGACCTCAGTACAATAAAAGTTTTCACACACACACACTAAGATAACATGGAACCAAATAAATACCAGCAAACTAAATTGTGTAACACGTTCATATCAGTGTCACTGCAGCTCAGATGAAACATTGATTTGTGTAGTGATGTGGAGTTCGCATTTTCAAAATGTTGCATTACATTTTCGGGCTTTCTCATATTTCTAACGATTGCATCTTTTATTTCAGGGCATTACATTCAATCTATCATGTGCCGAATCAAAAAAAATGGGTTTTGCGTAGTCTCTCAATCACAACACTGCTATGAAGGTTACTGCATTATTTTGACATACCACTAACCAGTACACATTTACTGTGCACACACAGTACACATAGAATGTTTGCGTAATTTAATTGTGTCATGAGGTATAGGTTCCTAGCTAGAAAAACAAATGTCAACATGTGCACGCAACAAGCAAATGCCACGTCAACTTATTTGGTCATCTACAGGGTTTTTGTGCTTACTCTCTTTTTTGCCTTGCTGTGCCTCTCTGTGTACACTGGTACTGATCAAGCAGCAATAAAATCAGTTGGTTGTAGTACCTCTCTTGAGTATACCTTCTCTGTGTGGTTTCCTCTGTTCACTTGACATGTTTGTCTCACATGCATAAGGTACTGCAAGGTGCCTTTCATCTGTAGTGACCAGTACAAGGGACTTCTATATCACTATTACAGCTATGTTGACATTGAAAGTACACATTTTTGGCGTGAGGTCGCAATTACGTTCATACACGTTCATACACCGCACACTTACGGCTGGCAGTACACCTGCTTCCTGTAACGCCGGTGCTCACAGATGGTGGCCGGTGCTCAGAGACTGAGGTGTCGCCTAGCTGTGACACCTCAGTCATAGCTGGGGTGTGAGGTTGCTGGGAGTCGCTCTGCATTTAAGCAAAACAAATTGTTAAGCTTAAGAGATGCAGACACTGGTCACAATAGTTAGAAAAGGTGAAGCATATTATGCAATGCAGTAGGCTTTGCTCCTTTAGGTACAGAATTACCTCCAAGGCCTTCATTTTTAATGGAAACTTGTGCTGCAGCATTGTTTATTGCCTACTAGTTTTATTTACAAAATCTCATTACGCCCTTCCTTACTGCTTAGTTACACAAGGCAACAGGACAGGTGAATGTTTCCAACTGCCAATCCTGGCCTTTCTAAAGTTTTACAAACATACAAAGGAGATTCTCACTTCGCAGTAGCTGCTCATGAAGGGCGCAGGCCGCGCCGGTACGGTGCTCGCAGGGCCGAGTAGGGCGAGCACTCGGCCCTTGGCACCCCCGAGAAGTCCACCGCCGGTAGATCTGCAATGTGGTTTGCGTAAACACACGAAACAGACGTTACCGTAAAGCATGTACGCCTGGTTTACTTACTTCATCTCGGCGGAGAGGTTGCCTGCGTCCGCCCTGGCCCGACTTACGAACCTATTCCACCAGCAACGCCACTGCACCACGGGCTTTGTGGGAGGGCCGGCATCATTTAGCAAATTGGCGAGCTCCTCCCACATTTCCTTTTTTCCTTTGAGCGGTGAATTTCGGGTCCAGATCTCCGGATGATTTAACTAAGCGGGGATTTCGTTCCATAAAGTTAAAATTAAAATTTCCCGTTGCCGATTGTTTATTTGAAGGCCAATGTGCCGTGGTGCCATGGCGCTGTCATGGACAAACACTGTCGTCTGCGAGCTTGACTGCAGAGGGGTAGAAAATATTCAGGAAAACGTACAGACCGCCACTGGACTCTTTTATTCAGCATCATGAATAAATGCTTTGCAGTACACTCTTCTTGAACTTGTGGGCCTGCATAAAGATTATTATGCGCAGTCAACATCACTGCCGTCTGTTCAACGCCGCGACTTACCGTTGTATGTCATATTTCGTCGACGCAGCAGACGATGCAGTTGTCGGTGCGGTACTAAAGGCGATTCGAGTTGCAAGTTCTCTCGAAGCATTGCAGTCGTGACGACCAGGCATACATCGCCTGGTGCGCGTCCATTGACAGCGATTTCAGCAGTACTATGGGAGAACTCTCCGAGACAGCAACCATAAACACGACATACTGCCACCGCTACATTACAGGGATTACCCACGCTCAGTAGCCGACGATCCTGCGTCAACTATTCACTGCAAGCGTAGACGCTGTCATTTTGCGCTTCAGTTCCAACACTAGTGTCAGCGAATTCACCAAGACAGCAACTACCAACAAGACATACTGTGCTGCCGTCAGTTTACGGGGATGCTCGGTAAGCGACGGTTTGTGGTCAGCTGTTTCATTCATTTCAAACAGATGCCATCTTGAGTTTTGGTTCGATAGGTGGCCTCTGGTGGCAAACTAGCAACTGCATTCGTTACCATGCCAGGAAAAAGTGAAACGCCGCTGTACCGTACAAAAAGATGAAAATAAAATTTTCAGACACATTATGTTGTTACTAGTCACGCGGCCAAACTCGTCTCACATCTTCACTCGGCAAACCACAACCGAAACTAATAGCAAACGGATAAACGGCATTTCATTCGATTTACGTTGTCACGGGTGAGGTCCAGGGCGCCCCAGGTACTATGCTCTTCGTGTACGAGGTCTTCCACTTTATTTTAGTGCAAGTCCGGATTCCCTTCTGATGATGTCAGCACTCGCCGAAGTTCAGAACAGAACGCGCATCTGATGACTCCAGGCCGAAGTGGACAGTCCACTAGGTGGCCTCTTGCAGAATAGCCCGCCTGGGTGCATCTGCAAGCATCATGCATGCTCTCAATGCTGACGCGACTTTGGCGACAACACCTGATCGTTTGCGCGTGTCAATGGTTTGAAATGTTTGCTAGTTGCGAAACAGTGTACCATTGCGGGGTAGCTCAAACCACGAAGATGCATGTGCGGCAGCGTCCAGCAGCAGACAAGAAATTACTTGTAAACTTTTGATGTCAGTGGTATAGCTCGATCATGGGGTCAGTGATCAGGAAATGAAAACTCGACCAAATTTTGTGTTGTAGGATGTAGTGTACGAGAACAAGGTTGCGCTCAAATGTCGCCTTTTATCCTGCCAACTGAGCACTACGCTAATTTAACAGCTGTTTGGTAGGGTCCAAGTTGGCACCAAAGTAATGTAGCAACTGTGTTCAGGCGCGTCATATTTTGTAAAAATATTTCAGGTAGAAGGAGGATATAACATGAAGCTTTCGAGCTGGTTATGGAAAATTAACTACTTGCTGCACCACACTGTGACACAAAGTGCACGTCGCGCGATCGCAGGAGGTATAGGGGAAAAGGTGGGCAGTTCTGTCGGGGTGCTATTGCCATGACGTCGCTGGTGGGACAAGCTCCTCAAAATGAAAAGCTAATTTCGAGAACATTGTGGTTTGTTTTTTACTTCTGATTTCGATGATATATATATATATATATATCTATATATATATATATATATATATATTATTAGGCGTGAGAATTTGTGTACAGGTCGTTTTAGGTTGTCTCCGTGCAGTCATAATCTCAGCAAGGTTACGCAGTGTAGTTTTCCAGGCTGTCGAGGGAGTCCTGCAGTGAAACAAGTTGAAGTAACATTGTTGGGTGCGCCAAAAAACCGCAGGTGAAGGTACGCAAGGGAGCCTAGCTAATTCACTGAATTCAAAGACTTCGAATTGCAGTTGGTCAAAATTTTTGATCCTAAATATTGACACGTGAACTTGTTTATCCTTCTTTATCAGTACCACGTGATAATATACTGTCTAAGTAATGTGTATTTTTTTCTCCTGTAGAACCACGTGCAACCTCGAAGAGATACCATCAGCAGTAGAGGACGACACCGCAGCGGAAGCAATTTTTACCTCGATAGTGCGAGGCACATCTTTGCCAACGAGGAGCAGCAACTGCGACCATGAACACTTTTCAACAGGCCACACAGATCTACATGACGAGGACGAAGCCGCTGTGGAGGCGACAAAAGAGCCATCGAAAAATACATTAAAAAACGTGAAGCTAATGATGTATTTGAGCAGCAGTTGTTGACCTATCTGCAACAAAAAAATGACCGAAAATGAGGCATTTGGATTGTCCATAGGCATGACCCTGGAAATAATGACCAAGCAAGCAGCAGCCAGATGCTAAGTACGGATAATGGCAATTATTGCTGAATTTGACGTCTGACCACTCACGAACTTTGCAACGAATTTCGCTCTTGCGTTCAGAACAAAGCAGATGGCTGCTGTTCCTCGGACTGCCTGAAAGAAAGGACATGTTTTGCACCGTTTAGTACTGTGTACCTCAAATAATTTATTCTGGAAACGGCATTTGTTATTTCATTCCTATCAGGGTGCTCATTACAATATTTTTTTAAAAATTTCAACTTTACCTAGATGTCAAAGTGCACTATAAAGTTTCATGCAATACTAGTGCTCACGAGGCAAAGCGAGGCTGACCCAGAAGTCCAGTTGTGTTTGATTGTCTTTTTATTATCCAGATAACAAATTTCATCGCTGCAACATCACAAGGTGTGTCATGTCGTACTTCGTATTTTTGTGTTATGTAACTGAGATAAGGTTACGCAATTCCAAATGTTATGGAAAATACAGTTTCTTGCTGTGATATGTACAAAAGTATTTCTAATTTGATACAATAAAACAACTGCAAAAACATAATTCTTGGCGTAACGCAACGTTCGTATCCCCTCTGCTACATAATGCTTATATGGCGGGCAAAAGGCTGTTCAACACGAGCTACTTAGGTTAGCAAGCACTTCTGACAAAGCAGATGAAGTAACCGAGTGAGTGGCACGGGGAATGTGACATATACTACTCCACGAAGGCAGGTTTGGTGCCTTCAACCACGATCGTGTTTGAGAAATTAGTGCCTTGCACACAATGTTGTACAACGCGGCTGTGAAAAAGCATGGCATGTGCTTTAAGCAATGAGCCCCACAGCCTACTTGCGTCTCACAACACTCAAATGACACGGCAAGGCGCCTTCTGCAGACACAAAGTAATCGGCAATATCATCCCCCAAAGCCATGGCGGTATTAGTCGGGCGGTTGCTAGCTGGCGACGCACCCGGAGTGCCAAGCTGGGCTACCGTCTGCCTCCACTGGCCATTATGCACTGTCTCCCCTAGGAGGCTGTCGCCGTAGTCGTCAGGGCAATATGCCTTGTCCACCATTAGAATGTTATGGAGGTACGCAGTATCATATCGGTAAGCAGGTCTGGCTCCCTTTCTGCCGTTCCCAAGAACACTCGCCATCTTGAAACCAAAATTCCAAACGCGTTTTCCACACATCGCCGTGCCCGAGATAGGCGATAATTGAATACTTTTTTCTTTTTACTAAGATTTTTCGCGGAGTACGGGCGCATCAGGTACGTTCGCAAGGGAAATGCCGCGTCACCTTCAAGACAAACGGGCCACGTCGACACGCCTGACGGTAACTCCAGAGTACTTCCTTCAAAATGGGTTCTAAAAGTACTGTCTCTAAAAAATGAGCCGTCTGACAAGCGGCCTTGTGCCCCGATGTCAACAAGGGTGAACTTGTAGCTGGCATCCGCAACAGCGAGGAGAACCAAATAATATTTCTTGTAGTTGAAACAATCTGATCCGCTACGGTCACGGCATTTGATGGCGAAATGCTTCCCATCAATACTACCAATGCAGTTGGGAAAGTTCCATTTCATGTTGAAATCTTTTCTTATTCGCTCCCACTCCGCTGTGGTTGGACACGTAAGCACGACAGGTGACAATCTGTCCCAGATGGCCCGCAACGTCTCCCCCAGGATCTTTGATACAGTCGACGTATGCATCCTGTAGCTGATAGCTATATCGACGATGGATCCCCCGCTAGCGAGGAACCTGCAGAAAGAAAATATCACATTTTAATTTCACCTTCAAGTGGTCACTCTCCGCTAGAAGCCAACATCTTAATTTCATCAGAATGATGTTCATTCCTTCCTTCTCTTCCTCCAGAACTGATATAATACACACAGGGGAATGACGCAAATCACCACGGTGGTGATCGAACAACATTATTAACAGAGACGGGAAAGTTGAAGTACATAATTTTTCTGTAAATGCAGTATGATGCACCAATTTATCGTGCGCGTATTGAATACCTTTGTGGAGATTCTTGATTGCTGCTTCACGATCTATGAAACGCTAATAAGATAACTGTAATAACAGTAATAAGGTAAGTGGACGGGTGTTGCACGCATAAGTATCACGCCGGGACCTATTATTTATTTGAACAATTTATTTGGAATAGCAAAATAAACTTATGCCGAAACTCCACTGGAGTTGTCGAAGTATGCGTAAGCATACCCGCAAATTTTATTTGGCCTACCTCGAAATTTCAAGTTGGCCCACCCGCAGATCTCAAGTTGGGGCATCGCATTACTTAAATTGGCCCACCCCAAACTTAAGTTGGCCCTCCCCGAAGTTTCAAGTTGGCGTATCCCCAAATTTTAAAAGGTTTTACCTACAAGTTTAAGTTGGCCCTCCTCCAAATTTAAAGTTGGTCCACCCCTAAATTTCAATTGGCCCATCCCTACTATAGGCTTCTTAACGCGTCTTACATGGAGCCGAAGTACCCCTATGAAAATTTCCTCGGATCAATTTTTTTATTAGGCTTGCATTGTTCCGGATCGCCTATAAAGCTTTCGTCATATACATTCACACCATTATAACGAATAAATGTCGTAACTTACATTACACGTAGCTACTATATATTACACTTTTCGCGTGACGTGCTGGGGTTTTCGGCAAAGAATGCTTATGCATTGAAAAATAGGAACGCGCATTTACCTTAATGTGACCGCGAGGCTTTCCGCCGGACTGATGGGTCTTCTGTGAATTGGTGGATGAATGATCCTGACGTACAGAAGGCTCAGTATTTCCTCAAAAGAAGCCTTTGTCATCCTGCATTAGGAAATGAAAAGCTGATCTTATTTCAGCACTTTCAGATGCTCGCACTCGCAAACTGCAAGCGCAAGAATTTTACACGGATTTTACTTTTATACACGCCAGCCCTCCGTGTTTATAACGTGCTCACCTACCTGAAGTACTTAAGATGGTACTCGAGGTCACTTTGTCGGAGCTCCTGCACGAGGTGATGGTATTCTCCGAGTTCCGAGTGCTTGTCGAAAATCCCGCGAATGTAGATTGATCGCCTGCGCTTGCGGCGCAAACGATGCAGCAACAATGCCAGCACCAGCTTGCGTCGTGCAGGGTTGCTCCATGCCATCCTGGAAAGATGCGCAATGTTATTAAGCACGAAAAGCATGGCACCTAGACCGCGACCACGCTTGCAGGTCGGCGCGTAGAATCAAAAAGGGCGCGATCTCGAAAAAAAAAAAAAAGAAAGGAGAGAGAGAGAGAGAGAGAGAGAAAGGAAACGGCGGGCGTGCGCGTCCGCGGTGTTGACTTTCTGCGCATGCGTTGGGACGGTTGCTGTGGCAACGCGCGAGCTCGGGGCGCTCGGTGCAGCGGCCGCCGGTTGGAGTGTAGAGCGTCGGACCTATGGTCTGACTCGCGCATGACGCGGCGTCGCCGACATGACGTAACCGACCGCAACCGCCGCTAACCCGCGCGCCGAGAACGTCGGAGTATAACTTGCCCTTTACACTTCCGAACCGATCACCATCAGAAGAAGCTGCCGAGAGCGACGGCGTCCGGACCGTTGGGGTTATAGCCACTCGTAAAATAGGTGGGAAGGAGTGTAACATGGAACGCGCGGCAGCGTTTCATTGAACGCTTGGCAGCGTTGCATCCAATGCGGCGCCAGATTGTGCCGCGACTGTGATTGGGGGACTTGAGTGTTTGCTACGCATGTGAGATGATAGTTTTCTTCGTTGCTGCGGCGCGGCCTGCAGGCCAGATGGAACAAAGACGTTTCAGAAGTAAGTCTTGGCGCCTTGTCGCAACACTTATTTTACCCTGAAATAAAGGTTTTTTCAGTTCTTTTACCTTGCAGTAAAGGTTGTTGCCATTTTTTTTTTACCTGCAAGAAAGGTTGCAGTTTTTTTAACCCGCGCGAAAGGATGTTGCAGTAGATTTTTTCAAAGTCTGCATTGCATCTTATTTTTAATCTGCAGCGAAGGTTGAAACGTGCAGCAGATGTCACTGCAGTGTATCGTTTTTTTTTTAAATCTGCAGCAAAGGTTGTTTTCTATAGTTTTACACGTGCAGTAAATCTCATTGCAGGGCATTTTTTTATAAACCTGCAGTGAAAGTGGTTCTGTATAGTTCAAACGTGCAACAAATGTCATTACAGTGTAGCTTTGTTATATCTGCAGAGAAGGTTGTTGTGTATAGTTTAAATGTGCAGCGAAAGTTGCGTTGTTTGTGTTCTTTCGAAAAACATCGCATTTCAGATGAGGGCGCTTGGGAACTTAGACTGTGCGCTAGTTTTTTTTGTGTCGCGACTTCTGTAATACTTTTGGGAGTTCGTTTTTGCGTATTGTTGCGACTTTGTTCGGCTATGTGTGTATGTCGGTGCAGAGCAGAAGGAGGCAGCTCTTAAAATGACTCTCTCTTCTTTTTTTTTTACTTTACAGTAAAGGCAACTTTCCTTTATACCGGGTAGTTCCGATACAATTTAACTTCTAAGATGGCACCCATATCGGGCATTTTTTTGAAAGCATGATTCAGTATATCCGCTTGCCCGCGTTGTAGTCCCAATTAAAGGAGGCTTTTTCGGACTACGCGCCACTTTGTGGGATGGTCACTTTGGCTCGGTGGGGAACTCGGACACCGTGTCCCATTCGCAGTTAGGCCACTACTTATGCATAAGTGAGAGCCAACACACTTCATAGGAAGAATTGGAAGTTGTTATTGTGCGCTAAAGACAGGGATAGGAAAGAAGCGTATGACATGTGCCAGTGTGTAGTGTTTCTTCCTTCTACGCAGTTTTTGCTCGTGCATAAATAATAAATAATATTACACATAATAATAAAAGCTCGTGGAATGTCAACACGATGTCCTTCTAGGTAATCAATGAGCAGGCGTAACTCCTCGTCGCATCGCTGATGCTGAGTCATTTGTGATGTTGTCACAGCTCCTAGAAACGGGCAATCCTGTTCATTTTCCCTAAGCGTAGATTCCGTGTATTCAATCGGTGCACGTGACAAGCAATCTGCATCACTGCTTGTGACCGGACTTGCCTACGACCGTTACATCGTATTCCTGCAGCCGTAGACTCCATCTTGCCAGCCGTCCAGATGGGTCTTTGAGATTCGCCAGCCAGCAGAACGAATGGTGGTCGCTGATAGGTCGGAATGGTCGGCCATATAAGTATGGTCTAAGCTTAGTATGGTCTAAGCTTGCTGATGGCCCATATCACCGCGAGGCATTCTTTTTCTGTCGCTGAGTAGTTCACCTCAGCCTTCGAAAGTGTTCAACTGGCATACGCAATGACTCGTTCCTCTCAGTTTGGCCACTGAATGAGGACGGCACCGAGGCCTAAATTGCTTGCGTGTGTGTGAATATCAGTTTCGGCTTCCTCATCGAAATGAGCAACTGGGTGGTTCTGAAGACGCTTTCGGAGCTCATTGAAAGCATTCTCCTGCTCATTCAACCAGACGAAAGGCGCGTCTTCCTTCGTTAGCCGTGTTATTGGTTCGGCGAATTTTTGACGAAGCGTCTGTAGTAGGCGCAAAGTCCTAAGAATCGCCTAACAGCCTTTTTGTCGGTTGGTTTTGGAAATTTCCCCACTGCCGCAGTCTTCTTAGGGTCCGGGCGAATGACTTCTGAACTGATGACATGGCCGAGGAAAAGAAGCTCGCGAAAGCCGAAATGACATTTCTGCGGTTTTATAGTCAGACCTGCTGATCTAATAGCTTCCATCACAGCCTGCAGTCGTTCTACATGCTGCTCGAAGGTGGTAGAAAAAACCACGACATCGTCGAGATAAACGAGACAGGTTTGCCATTTCAGACCGGTGAGCACAGTGTCCATCATCCGCTGAAATGTGGCAGGTGCGGAACAAAGTCGAATGGGAGCACTTTGAACTCGTACAGTCTGTCTGGCGTCACAAAAGCCGTCTTCTCACGATCTCGTTCGTCCACTTCTATCTGCCAGTAGCCGCTTTTGAGGTCCAGGGAGGAAAAGAATTTGGCATCTCGTGGTCTGTCTTGAGTGTCATCGATTCTTGGAAGTGGGTACACATCCCGCTTTGTGACGGCGTTCAGCTTTCGTTAATCAATGCAGAAGTGCAAGGTTTGGTCCTTTTTCTTTACGAATACCAGAGGCGACGCCCACGGACTTGCCCACGGCTAAATTACGTCGTCTTCAAGCATTTCCTTAACTTGACTTCCGAATTCTTCCCTCTCTTTTGGTGACACTCGGTAGGAATGCTGGCAAATAGGCCTCACTGATTCCTCCACAATTATCCGATGTTTAGCAATAGATGTCCAGCGGACTTTGGATGACATTGAAAAACATTCGGCGAATTCTCTTACGACGGTCTCTATTTGCTCCTTCTGATTGACATCTTGGAAATTCGATGGTGAAGACTCTGGAATGCTGAGATCTGGAACTTGGGCGAAGTTATTAAGGCTGGCAATAACGGTTCCCTTCGCGACATGTTGCACGTCATTTCCAAAATTAGTGAGGAAAACGTTGGCACATCCACCACGCAGCTGAACAAGGCCTCTTGCCATGCAGATCCCTTTTTCGAGTAGGAGACTGGTGTTGCTGTCTGCAATTCCTTCGTAGTCGCTGAACGCGTCGCTTCTAACTGTGACGGCTACGCCGGCTCTCGGAGGAAGCATCACGTCGTCATCGGCAATGTAAAGGGCGTCGAATTTTTGTTCAGTGCTTAATGCTGCGACAGCGTGCTTGGTTGAGAAGGAAACACATGATTCCCGCAATTTGATTATAGCGCCATTATTCTGCAAGAAGTCCATGCCAATAATCAAGTCTCTTGAGCACTCGGAAAGCACGATAAAGCTGGCGACGTACGTGAAGCCTCGTATTCCTATTCTAGCTGTACACTTGCCCGTCGGGTCGAAGAGGTGACCTCCTGCTGTGCGAACTTGTGGCCCTTTCCAAGGAGTCAGCACTTTCTTCAGTTTCCTGGCGAGCTCACTACTTATTACCGAGTAATCCGCATCTGTATCCACTAACGCGATCACTTCGTAACCGTCAACAAACACACGTAAATCGCAAGCAACGTCGCTCTTACGGCACTGGTTTCTCAGTCCCTCGTCGTCGCTCGGAATCATCGATGGAGCTTCTCTTTTCGCGTCGGCAGCGGCCTTACCTCCCGAGGCAGCTGACTAGTTTTCCCGACGCGGGCTCTGTGAACGGCGTCTTGGCGAGCTTGAAGGGCGGAGGCTCGGTGACCCATGCCTCAATGTCGCTGTTGATCGAGGTTGGTGTTGCTGGTAGGCGTATGGGAAGCTTTGACGAGTAGACAGGTACTCTTCGATTTCAAATGGACGCTCACCATTTCGAGGGCAAGGTGCGTTCACCGAAAAACCACGAAGCCCTACCTGGCGATAGTGGCACATTCTGTACAGGTGGCCAGCCTCACCGCAGTGGTAGCAGAGAGGCATTCGGTCAGGTGTGCGCCATACATCGGTCTTCCTAAATCTCCTGTCGGGTGGCGACAGCGTATTTTGAGGCATCGAGCTATTCATAGAGGAAGTGGCTGCGACGTCAGCACGTCCTGGAGTTTGCCGCAACACATCGGCATACGATACCCTCGGCTGGCGCAGTAATGGCGCTTGGCGCTGCGCACTCAGCTGTGGTTCCCGGACCGCCCGTCTGACCTCTTCGTGAACAACGTCTGCCAGTGAAGAGGGCGTTGGAGCGTTGTGGTCGAGCCGTAGCCTCTGAAGCTCTTCTCACACTACAGATCGCACGATCTCCCGTATGACCTCCATGCTGTTTCCGATGGCGGCTGGAACAGAGCCTACAGAGGTGATGTTCATTTCCCGGTTGTACATCCTTGATCGCTGTTGCAAGGTGCTTTCCATTCTTGTCGCTTCACAACGAAATTCAGCGACGGTGCGCGGCGGGCTCCGAACCAACCCTGCGAACAGTTCCTGTTTTATGCCTCTCATTATATGGCGAAGTTTCTTGTCTTCGCTCATGTTAGGATCAGCTCGGCGGAATAGGCGGGACATGTCTTCTACATGCATGGCCACGCTTTCATTGTTCCGCTGTTTCTTGCCTGCAAGGCAGCTTCGGCCCTCTCCCTGCGGTCGGTACTCGGGTAAGTCGCAAGCAACTCCCGACGGAAAGCATCCCACGAGACAAATGTCGCTTCGTAGTTTTCAAACCAACCACGTTCGTGCGCTGTCCTCTAACGCGAAGTAAACGTTTCGTAGCTTGCGCGCTCCGTTCCATCCATTGAACTCAGCGACGCGCTCAAAGCGTTCCAGCCAGTTCTCTGCGTCTTCAAATGTGTCGCCGTGGAAAGGCTCTGGAGTCATTGGCGAGTTCACCACGATGTGAGTTGGCGTGATTTGAGTTGCCATCTCAGTAGCGTTTCCGTTAGCAGATCCTGATGCTCCGATAGAATCCGACACACGGGAAAATTCGGGGGGGGGGGGGGGGGGGGCTCACGACGTAGGCGACGACTGCTGCGTTGGTGAACAGGAGTCAATTCGATGGGTCCAAGTCGCCGTGAGTCCGGGCTCCTTTCTCTGACTCGAGAAGGGCTTGAAATCATACCCCGCACCTCCACCAGAACTGTAAAGGGCCGTTTATAGTCCGACGTAACGCACGCGCGCGCGCGCGCGCGCACGCTACGTCACGTCGGCGAAAACGACACCTCTATAGTCGGGCGCACCGGCGCAGATAACGTAACCGGCGGCTTCCAACGCGCCCCGGCGTGCCCGGCGCCGATTTGGCTCTGGAGCCATTCGCGCGTCGAAGTCGGCGGAACTCTCGCACCACAACGCACTGCGCGCGAAGAAAAAGGCGCCAACACAACTCCGCAGACGGCTTTTGCGGACGGCGCGCGACTTGGTGAACCTTCTGCGCATGCTCCGAAGATAGCAGCCTACGGCGCGCGCGTTGAAGTATAGAGGGGATGGCATCTCGGCTGGCGCAGCGCAACCGACGTAGCGTGACTGACCGCGAACGACACTCGCCCGCGCGCCGATAACGTTGGACTGTAAACGAGCCTTAACGCACAGTTGAGTGACGCTACTTTAATAACTTTACACTGAGCGACCTTGTGCCCGACAGACAGCTAAGCAAGAGCCTCACTAAAACGTCCAGTCACTTTCGCCGCAGTCCTGCACCTCTTCTTCCCTCGTGTTCCGCGCTGATGGCGATGGCACGTTGCTCCGATTGCGTGTGCCTTGCGAGCCCGTGTTGCCCGCTTCACTGCCGCTATCTTTCTCAGGTAGCAGTAAACAGCTCGACGCACGCAGGAAGCGGCTGGCGCGCATAATTTGAAATCATGTGCCATTATGCACAATTCATGAGGATGGCACTGTGAACAGGCTTGTGCCGCCGTGGGGTCATTCATTGAAAGAAGAACACGGTTTCATTGAGATGGGTAGCTAATGTACAAGATGTTTTCGTGCCAAAAATATTGCACCAGACTAGAGAACATAGCAAACTGTAGTCGCAGCCTGATGCTCCGGGGAGAAAATAGTGCATTGTATTGTTTGACGGTGACGTGATATCACCAATAATGACCAACAAATTCACAGTGGCTTCAACGTGTTGTTATCAGTGGCTTTACTCAACAATAAATGTAACAAAAACATGGACGTTTCGCCACCTATGCGGATGGCATCGTCAGTACGCAAATGGCAACAAATGTGAAAATACATCCTATTTATATATGATACTGCCGTAAACATCCAGCAGGGGGCCACGGTTAGAATTGCATGCAGATTGATTGCGACGGATAAACCATGATTCCACAAATTTTCTTGGTCCCCATCGGCGTTCCCGTGCTAACGTGGTTACATCATCAAAATCGAACATGTGTCCTTTTGTTAAACAAGGCTCCACCAGTGCCGTCTTTGCAGGTGTGGCATGTATGGCTTTCGTAACGTCCCTTAAGTGTTCCTTGAGTCGAGTGCCACGTCGCCGCCCCGTGTCGACAATGTAGCTGGCGCCACAGTCCGAGCAGTCAACCTTGTAGAGCCAGTGATTAGACGTTGAAGTACGAGTTCCTCTGGCTTTTGGAACATTTTTTCACAGCGGCTTTCGACAGCATTCGTTTCGCTTTCTTTTCCCCGCTGTGACAAAACGAAAATAAAAATAACGTGCCAAACAGTTGCAGCATTACACTGGCTGCTGCCGACGAGGTCGCAGCAGGATGCGGCGTACCTTCCAGAGGTCAGCATGCACGCCCCGTGCTCCTTAAAAAAGGTTCACCACGCGGTTGCGACGCTGCTGGCCCCACAGGTACAGCTCCCGCGTTGGTGGCACCCGCATGGGTGGTGGTGGCGGGTCGACACCTGCAGTCTTCTGGACAACTGGCGGCATCTTACTGTCGTCATCGTCCTCTTCGGAAGCAGGCTCACGTGCCGCCAAGGCAGTATTGCGGAGAGCTGTGCAAGCAGCAGTGATAGTCGCTGCTCGATCGGGTTTTTTAGAGCAGGGTCCCGTAACGCTGCAAGGAGCGGAACCTGTTCTATAGGACCCCGATGGACCTCTCCACGATATTGGAGAGGTCCACTGGAGAGGTTGCAGGGGCCTTCGGGGTGCTGCCAGTTGGATGATCTGGCACTGGTGTCAAGAGCCACGGCTCCAAGGAATATGGAAAGCATATTTAGCATCAGCAAACGTTCTTGTTTGCTGGCGCTAAATAGGCTCTCCAAATCAGTTTATCGACACGCCCAACAAATGGCAATGCTGAAATTCATACCGAGGTATAGCCGGAGTCTTCTGCGCAAGGGCATGATGACAGTTTTAGCGATATCTGGTTCATGGTGGCACACATTTGCAGCACTTACCAAGCAAATATTCACCAGGGCGCAGTTTTGCTTCTATGTAGCCACGGAGAGGGTTACTACGCCACAGCCATGAATCGTGACAGGACCCCGACAAGCAGAGGTTGATGTTTTGGATGCAGAGGTCTGCATCGCATGTGCGCAGATAAAAAAATTGTGCAAATAGTTTGTTCAATGAGCGTATGTGAATCTGTGCACACTGTGACAGACTGTTAGAATACTGCTATGAACAAATCTCAGACATGAAAGGATTGTAGTTAAGGTTTAAACACGCGGGCTTGTTTTCGTCAGGGCATTGTCAAAGATTAGCCCGCCTTTTCAATTCTCGGACGTAAGAACTTGCTGGCACCCCCGCGTTTAGCCACATCACTGCTATGTGTTTCAGCTAATGTTCCACAACACCTACGACGGGCGCTACTTGTATTCCAACACGTAGCGCCCACAATTAAACGTGTGCACATTGAACGAGGACGCAGGACAGCGAGTACTACAGCACAATTCAGGAGCGGTATTTTGAGTCCGTCGACATCGTGAATCGAGCTTCAGGGATACTCGGTGATCGAGAAACGGCAATTTCATACGCTCTGAAGCCCGCTGAACCGCAACGCAAGATTTCATCAGTGTTTCATGCGATGTACCCTCAAAAGGAATCAATTCCTGTCGTGGATAGATCCAGAGTACCGCTCATACTAGATTCTGTAGAACAGTCAGAGTGAAATAGGAAATTTGCGTGACACAAAAAAGTAAACTATGGATACAATGAAAGAATAACACGATCATGGTGTTCATGGCATAGAACTCCTTCATCGACATATAGCTCTTTGTATCCCCGGGGCTCAGACATTTGGGCTGCTTTATGGCGATAAGTGTGCCTTCGACGCAGCCAAGCACACCGGGGATGAGTCCTAGCCGCGCAAACACTGCCTTTACCCTGGCCTTCGCGGCTGTGGTCTGGGGGACGACCACCCACCGCTTTTACCCGCCAACGACAGGTATGGCGTTTGCCACTTCGGGGATAGTGTCGCTGATAGACTACTGCGACAGCCCAATGAATTATTCGCTGCCGACACCCTGCTGGAAGCTTCCCGTTGTGAAAAACCTCCGTGCACGCAACATCTTTCGTTCAGTCGAAATTCCACTGGCTTGCTGGCACCCGATGATGGCGTCGAGTTCACCGCACAACCAACGCACCGTTTCTTTTGAGGAACGAAAGCGACGCCGGAATTTGCTTTCTGTCATTCATTAAAACGCATTTCGCAGCTCCAGACGCTCTCCTTCCTCCTCAAGCAACGCCAGCGCTATTTTCTCGAAGTAAACTATGTATTCGATCCGAACGTGCCATTACGCAGCCACAGCCGCTGGTTCGATCCAATCCAATCCACCAGACGCACCATGCGAAGCCGGTCTCGTAACGAGCGTAAGATCGCTCCAAACTTCCCAACTCCCGTCGGGTTCGGCGCCAAGCAGACGACATGGTCGGTTGCATGATGATCGACAGGAGCGTGTCGTAATTTTGACGTCACCAAAAACGTGGCCGCGCCCCGCGGCTGGCGACGTCGGCGAGCAGTTAGCCAATTGCGTGCGCCGTTAACCGAACGAACGCGCTGAACAACGATGTCCAATCGCACCCCAGCTCTTTGAGATGGTGATTGGTAAGTTTGGCAATAGCTAGAAATGTGATGGATGGCTTGCTAGTTGGTTGACGTATTTCATAATAAATGTTTTCAGTATAATTCATGGTATGTTAATTAGGGGTGGTTTATGATAATTAGTCTCAGTTGCTTGCTCAATCTGGAATTTGATGTCCAGTGTAAGTACTCAGTTATAAGAACTTCACTAAATGATAAGAGCAAATGTGTGTCTACGTCGAAGGGCGCAGATTGTTGTGAAAAAGAGAAACAAAGACGCATAGCATGCTGCAAATGAAAACAATTTATTCTCCAAGTGTGGCAGCAGCAGTTATAAAACAACTCGCACATTTGCCCAGCGAAAGCGTAAAAGACAGTATCAACAAACGACAAAAGCTGAAAAGTGGTCACACAGGAGAGGAGGCAGAGAAAATAAACAGCTGTACATACGAAAAGGATATAGTACAAAATGAAGATAGCATTATTGAACAGCTCATCTTACGTCTCTTCCATGGTTGTTTCATGCAGTGCACCCCCAACCTCCATTACTTACGCATTTCTGTTGAATCATGGCATGTTTTGGTGTTGGTCGCTTATCCCATCTCCAATTCAGGACTAATGTTATAAAAATTCAAATGGCGTGCTTCATGATCAAATCGTGGTGTTTGCACGTAAAACCTCAGAATTCATAGTAAAAATGGTTGTGATTGCCAGCAACTGTCTTTATTTTCTGGTCGTGCTCAATTCACACCAGGTGGACAACGACACAAACAGAGTATGATATGCTCCTGTGACCAAAGTAACAAAATTTACGAAGAGCGCCAGTGTAGCACTGCCAATCACAATTCATTCAGGTGTGAGCAACCGAGGGCCACCATGAGGCATTCAAGTTCGAGTCACCACAACTTATGCGCAAGTCCTGCTACTTGCAAGCCCAATGGACGCTATTCATACAATGCTTTCAGCTGTACCTTACCGCTACCAATGAAGAAGCCCTGCCTGATAAACGAAAGCTAGCCCTACAGCTCAATTTAGCCACAACACTGGTGATTGTTACATACGTAATGAAGAAGTGTAAGACAGCCGAAGCGCAAGCAGAATCGCCAATGCAGCGCACGAGACAGTGGTCAGAATGAACCAGTTCTCTTCTCTGAGGACCTTTCTAGATCCACAACGCACGTCCAATAAACCTCTCGTCAAGTGCTGGGGTATCCACAATGCCTGCCCCCTGGAACTCCGATTCTGCACGCTGCATTCCACCATGCCAGCCGATACGGCCTGGCAGACGTCGCCACCACCAGCTACCCTTTTCTCCGGCACAGTTTGCCAGAGACCCCGCTGTGTTAAGTGCCAAAGACAACCACGATGTTTGCGTCTGGCTCACATGGTACGAGAGACGGCGAGAACACACAATTGATGATACTACGAAGATGAACATTCTGATATTTTACCTCTTGGATGTGGCAAACTTGTGGTATAAGAACCTCGAAACAGATTGTCAGACCTGGCGTGCTTGCAAAGCGTCCTTCTTGGATGTTTTCTGCTGCCCTGCCGTCCGGAGGCTGTGAGCTGAACGTGTACGCGCTCAGGCGCAACATCCTGGTGAGACATGTACTAGATATATCGAAGACTTCGTCAACCTGCGCAGGCGTGTGGATGTTTCAATGACAGAGGCTGCTAAGATTCAGCATATAATGAAGGGCATTGACGATGCGTTTTTGAGATGTGCTCCGTTAGGCAATTCAGAAGGAGATTGCCAATGGCAATCCAGCAACAGCCTGTCACTGCATCCTTGAGATATGCTGAAGCAGCGAAATGGCACCAGCCACCAACCTACTTGCCATTTCGTCCAGCCTCGCCAACGACTATCCCTTCTACACCCGTTCCTTGGCATGCTCCCATTGCCGCGACAGCCCCTTCTCCATGTATTGGTGTCATCCCATCGTCGCCGCGAATCCTTGCCGTATGTGCATTCGACATGTGTAATGATTGACCGATCTGGTCTGCATGTGGCGGCCCCTGCCACATTCGCCAGGCACTGCGGCCATCGCATGCAAAATGTTCGGGATACTTCAACATACTACGTTGACCGGCCCTGTTCACACTACGACTCTTCGGACCCGCAATCCAGTATGTCGCTGAGTGGCCGCCAAGTCCAGTTGCGCAACTTTGCCGCTCTTTGTCTTCAATGCACTGTCGTTCTGCCCCCGAAGAAAAGAGAAACTGACTGCCGCAGTCCAGAAGCAAGACCTGCACCGCTGTTGAAACGCCGCAGTTCTCAACTTTTTGCGTCGAACGTTGTCGGAAGTTTTTGTGGACGGCGCCCGTGCATGCGCTCATGCGCTGCCAGTTTTTATTTGCGCAACGCTCTCCAGTAAACGCCTAAAAGTGACTTCTCTTAGTGGACTTTGACTGCGCACAGCAAACGGCCTCATGTAGCGGTTTAATCTGACTGACGCTGAGTGTTTGGACCTTTATGGCCCCTCCGCGGTGGCAATACAGCTCTTTGGCCTCTGCTTCACGTAGACGGCACCTCCGGACTGGCCCTCCCGGGGGAAATTGGCAGTCACCTTTTCCTGTCGTCTTCCTCCACACGCTTTTCCTTTACCCTCTTCTTTTACA
This sequence comes from Dermacentor albipictus, assembly GCF_038994185.2. Taxonomy (NCBI): domain Eukaryota; kingdom Metazoa; phylum Arthropoda; class Arachnida; order Ixodida; family Ixodidae; genus Dermacentor; species Dermacentor albipictus. The sequence continues at coordinate 469,745,577 of NC_091821.1, forward strand.
CCTGTCCTGTCTTCTTGTATCTTCTATTCGCTTCAAAGTTTCGTAGGTGGCAAGGGTTAACCTTGTGTGGCTAACCTAACTTGGTTATGTCGTATTACGTTATAGTATCGATGTACAGCTGGCGTGGGCAGGACATGTTCGCGTGTTCCTGTCCCGTCCCTCGCTGGGCTCCTTGGTGGGCGGCTGGCACCGTGGCTGAACACTACTTTTCTACGGCTCCTCCTTTCCCCCAATATAATCGCCCCTCTTATAGAAGAGGGCCAACCGAAGTAACCGATTTTTTTTCCAGAAACGTAGCCTTCCCAAAATACCAGGTAATACATACTGAAGTAGAAGAGAAGCCAGCAAGAATCTTGTCCCCGTTCACAGTATCCAAGTCCTTGACAGAAGCCCTCGGCCCTGGCTACAAGCTTTCAAAAATTTCTAGCCGCGATTTGCTGCTCTAACTTCGAGACAATGTGCAATACACAAAACTGTCAAACATTGCCTCCATTGGGGACATCCCTGTCTCCGTTACATCCCACCGATCCCTCAGCACTGTCCGCGGTGTAATATCAGAAATCGATTTCGTACAACTAACGGAACAACAAATTCTTGAAGGGCTCACCGATTAAGCTCTCATAAACGTTCGTCGGATCAAGATCCGGAAGGACAACAAAGAAATCGACACGAAACACCTCATCCTCACGTTCAACATCTATACACTCCCTGAACAAATAGAAGTCACCTACTTGACTATAAATGTAGGACCCTACATTCCCAACGCCCGCAGATGATTCAATTGTCAGAGGTTCGGCCATGGCTCACAACTTGCGCAAAATGTGCTTATAAAGAACAAACTTCTGAAAACTGACGGTGCAGCGCATTGCGTAAACTGTGAAGGAGAACATGCCGCGTACTCCAGGCCGTGTCCTTCCTGGAAAAGAGAAAAAGAAATCATCACGTTAAAAACGAAAGAAAACATTTCATTCAAAGAAGCAATAAGGCGTATTGCGCTAATAAACACATTCTCCTTCAATGGAAGAAGCAACTTCGCCGATGTGGTGCGACGGGGCGTAGCTCCACACCAACCTTCGGCGCCTGCTGAGGCCACGGTGACCGGGCCTCCGGCAGAGCCACCCACGCCCCAGGCAGAGGCAGCACAAGCTGCCCTGCCACCTACTGAGCAGTGCCCGCCGGTCCTCAAGTCGGCCGCCCGCAAGGTTTCTCCTCAACGGGAGAGGCCTGAAATACACACCCGCGGTATCGCAGAGCTCCAGCGCCTCAGGAGAGGCCACGCAACCTCAGCGGCACAACTCACTCGAAAAAAAAAGAAAAAACTCACCAATAACGGGTCCTCAAAAACGAGCAATCGAATTGTTTTTAGCCACGCCCCTACAAATTAATTAAAGATGGCGTTCGTGATACATTGGAATTGTCGCGGACTTACTAAAAACTACAGCGACATAAAATATGTCTTAAACTCATTTTCTCCTATGGCTTTGTGTTCAAAAAAAAATAAATTAGGACCACAAAAAAGAACATTTTAAAGAAATACAAAGCATTTCGTTGTGACAGCAAGCGAGTAGGATCTTTGGAGGTGTCGCGATTATAGTGCAGAATGGTGCCACTACTCATGAAATCAGGCTTCAAACGAAATATGTAGCTGCAGCAGCGACCGTCCTGGATTTTAAAACAAGTACAATACGTACTGTGTATCTGGAACCACATCTGAATGCTACGCTTCATGATTTAGAAGCACTTTTTAAACAGCTACGAGAGCCATATTTAGAAGTAGGGGATTTTTATGCACACTCAGCGTTTTGGGGAAGTGACCAAACGGACACTAGAGGTAGTATCCTAGCAGGTTTTATTGTATCAAACAATGTCTGCCTGCTCAATACAGGAAAGCACACATATTGCTCTCAGAGCTCAGGAAAAATGAGCTGCTTAGATACACCTTTTAGTTCTCCACTTTTTACAGATTTTAAATGGGAAGTTGACAACCACTACGGAAGTGATCACCTTCCTGTGAAAATTAACTTATCATCCCAAGCAAGCCACGTCGTCGGAAGCTCCACATGGCAAACTGGGCACTGTTTCGAGAACAGGCCAGCCTGGGTAAAGCTCTTTCAAGTAATCTCAATGTCGACGATCAAAACAAATTGTTCACAACCTGTATTATTAATGCCTCGCGGCTAGCTATTCCTCAGTCCTAAGTTCCGTTTTAAGTACTGAAACATAAAAACAAAAAGCTTGTCAAAGTATTTTGTCACACACTTTGCCAATAGTTTCTTGAAACTGCTGTAATCCTCAGAATTCCTTAGAAGTGGATATTATTGGTGAACTTGCTGGCTATAATTTGTAAAGTGCAATATGTGCAGTAATCCAATTAATAAAAAACCTAATTGGTCTTTTTTATTTAGTTGATTATGTTTTTCAATCTTTTCCCAAGCAATGTAAGCCCCTTCGAGTAATCCAGCTAAATGTCTATAATTGTCCTATCTGGCACAGGCAATTTTTAATAAAGACACCACAAAATCTAAAAAAACACTCCTCGTATTTACTGCTGAATGCAGTAAATACAATGTGCGACAGTGCAATAAATATTACAAAAACAGCATAAAACAACAGAGGAAGCCCCCAAACAAGTAAAATTAAATATTCAAATAGTTATTCTGTTGTGAAGCTTGAAAAAACGCAACGTTAAGCTATGCGTTACAAAAATGCGGCAAGGATGTAATCCTGCTATACATATTTTGTTGACCATTTTACAGAGGATGGGTCAAAATTTCATGAAACATCCTGTTTGGCCACTAGATTTTGCAGTAAAATTATTAAAACTAGTTTGTCTAAAATTTCTACTAAGGGCATGTGCATTAGCAGAAAGCAACTTCAATTATTTCAATGCAACATGTGTTCTAAAATCATTATTTGAGGATTTCAACATGATGCAAATGTCAGGCGTGCAACACACTGGAGCTGTTATAGATTTAATGTCCTCTTTAAGACAGCTGCCATTTAAAATATGTATTGAAAAGAAAATAAACTACCTTAGAATGCTTTTGTGAATGTAGGTTTTGCTTTCTACATTAGTTGGCTCAAATACCATGTAAAAGCATGTTGTAAAAAGCAGTTTTTTTTCTGGCCAAGGTAAAGATAGTACTTTCAAAATAAATGTTCAAAAAGAATGACATACAAGGATAGTGTCTTCATGGAAATGTGCTTTGTAGAAATAGATCTAGTCAGAACAATGAATGCTGGAGAATACCTACGAGCATATTAAGTTGGACGTGAATGAAGAAATAGTTGAAGTGAGGCTAGACGTCTACAAAAATGTGTGCCTACCAGCTGTGCAATTATGGCACTGGGGTCTTCCTTGGCCAAACGAGGCACGGACATGAGCACAGATACAGTATAGTAATCTGAAAAAAAAGGGAACATAAAGGCAAGGAAACAAACAAGCTACAGAAGGCTGGTAAAATTCGTCAAACGAAATGTAATTTTATGGTACAAAGGTATACTGCATTCAAGACGTGTTTAATTGAGTTCAGCAACTGTTAGGACTGCTCGAATATCACTGGCTTCACCATACAAATATCTGTGACCAATTAATGCTGGAGGCATGGTAACAAAGAAGCTCAAGTCCACGGCTGACATTTAATGAGCACTTCAAAGTAGGAAAGTATGAACACCTTGTCAATTTGTTTTTTTTATTACCACAGCCACTTACCACACAACACAGAGGCCAATTGCAATGAAATTTCACTTTCACTTTGGAATGACTAGCAGTATGCACAAACAAAGCACTATGTGGTCTGGGTAGTTAAGATACATGATGCAAATTCACTGTGCAGAAACAAAGACGACAAGAATGTAAATGATGATAAGTGCTGCTCTTGTTAATTTATAATTTTCCTGTACTTGTCTAGTTTCCGCACTATGAATTTGCATCAATGCATCTGGACTAGTAGTTCTTATTGAGCAAAGCTTCTTTGCCTACTTTCCCAGGTTTGGCATAGCTGCCTGGCTGTTGGGTCGGTTGCTATATCGGCGAGTATATTTGTGGATACAAATACAAAGGTTCTATGAAAATGCCTGCAAATAGCTTATGTAATGCTTGCATGGTGAAAAAGTATGCTGTTTTATGCAACAAGAAACTCGATTCCTACATAAAGCCTGAACATATGTCAGCCCACATGTATCCTAAAGAACACCTATCTGTCACGGGAACAGTGAATTATTTGTAACGAATTCTTTAATTTGCATTATTTTCCTTGATTTAGTCAATCTGTATATGACCATTCTTGGCCAATCCTCCACAATGGGCTCATCCCACTGCAATTCCTACATAAAACTCCCCAAACCAAAGCACTCTTCATTAGTTACCAAAGCTTCACTTCACATAGATTCCAACATATGCATTGAATCTGCATAATTTATTTTTTAATGACAAACTGAATAGTCCATAGATAAGACACTTGGTAGTTGATAGAGACTAGAGAGATGCTGGAACATCATTTCGAACATTTTCATGCACTGTCATACCCAAGTGCCTTGCTGGCTCTCAACATTTCAGGGTTTGGATCCTTTCTGGCAAATGGTAATAGCAGCGTATATTTTTTTAAACTTTTGGTATTAGAAATGTACATTTTTCTGAACTTGTCCTTACATTTCAAAGAAAATTTTTTCACAGATGCTGCTCTATGTGTAGATATGTTTTCTTATGCACTCCACAATTTTATTGCCACTGGCCTTTAATGGTTTCAAAAATGAAGCTTCTGGCGGTCCTACAATGCTTGTATGAGTTAACATTTTCCAAATTATTGACTATCAATAACAGAAGCATAGTTCTGTCGACTTTGTTCAAATACAGGTAAAATATTATATTCTGGGGTTTTATGTGGCATAACTACGTTACAATCATTAGGCATGCTGCAGTGGGTTGGGGGACTCGATTAGTTTTGACCGTATTTAACATGCACACAAATACAAACATGTCAACGTTTTCACATTTCACCCTTATCAAAATGTAGCTGCTGTGACTGTGTTCAAATGCAGGAAACCTGATGTGTTGTTCCTTCTACATCATGATCGAATTATATGCAAACTAAAACTGTTTTGAATTCCACCCACCATCACTGCCTTCCTGAACTTTACTGCACATATCTAAAATGAAGCCCCTGTCCTGTAGAAAATACAGCCGGAGAAACACAATTACCATATTTAAGTAATTTCATGATCTGGGTTGCATGTGGCATGAACACTTGGCAGTGTTAAAAAGGCTACAAGTGCTGGTAAACACTACTAGTGTTGAATCCGTGATTATGTCTAGCATTACACAAGAGTTCTTAGAAGTAGCAGAGCAAAACTGCAAGACCGAAGACTCGCTTATTGCATGCAAAAATTTTCCAACAGGTCTATCAGTACATTAACTGCAGGGTAACACATAGCATAGGATGAAAAGGTGAGAGTGACTGTGAACTTGTTTGCGTTTCAGCCACTCAACATCAAGGTTATGTGTACAACTTACAAGCGTTGTCCGGGTCTTCTTCCAGTGGACGTTTTTTCTTGGGTGCCAGTGCCAAGATTCTCTGCCCATATTTCTCCACAAACGCATTTATTCTTTCTTTTGCATTCACACCTGTCAGCCAATGGAACTCGTTCAGAAGCTGCAAAAATGTTTAAAAATATGAACAGCTGCAACACCAGATATACTTGGGACTACAACCATGAATGAACTACACTGTTGCAATTTCTTTTCAATTTTTTCGTAAATATATTGCGCAGCTTCTTGACAGGTATAGAAAGAGTGACAACAGTATTAGCTCAAGAAAATAGATTTAATCTGGAAGATATTACAGAAAATCAAGGATGACCCTTTTTTAATTTATTTAAGGTAATCCTAATTTACTACCCAGACTCGAGTGCTTCCAGTAGATTTTTCGTGCCAACAAGAGACCAATTTACGTCATATTTGAGTAATTTTCATGGCAACAGACTGAGAAATTTAGAAAAGTGCTCTTTGTTGATAAAAAAAATATAGCCACTTAGGCTGATATTGTGCAATGTTGCATTCTTGCAATTCTCTTTCGCTGTCATAGCGATGATACGTGGTAATTGGTTAGAATCAATGCCATTGACTTGCTGTCTATCACTAAATATTTTAGAGCAGTAGCCACCACACATCTTTAAAAGCTAACTAAAATGCAGATTTCGCAAAATCTACATAATGCTTTATTAACTGACTGTGTGCTTCGATATTATTTTTATGAAGATACATTTTCCTTTCTGACCAAGATTGTCTTCGTTGTCCTTGGTTAACAGAATATAATTTTTTCATCTAAATTAAGAACCAGACATGCCCAACCAAACATAGGCTTGTTTTCCAACTTCCTTCACCAACCTCTAAAGTTTCAGCCCTCTCAGAGTATAGGCAGAAATTATATGTTCCTTTCCAGGATAGGTTAGGTGCTGTTCATTACTTGCAACTGTGTCGAGCCTTTATCTATAATCTTTTTGAAGCTTCCTCTGAATCTGATCTACGGGTCAAGGCGTCGTTTCCTCAGATTGGAATGATCGTACATTGCAGCATAATTTTGGGTCGGCAAATGTGATGTAGAATGTCCGCCAGTACTCGCTTCACGCGCGCAACCTGATAAGATAACGCGCTTTCGCTATTGAACCCCTGACAACATACTGGATGTTACAAACACAGGCAGGCGCGTCTTGACCTAACCGATAATTTTGGAACAGTGGTTACACGCTAGAAACTAATCCTCCCATAAAGATATGTGCAGGTGCTTTGAATATTAGCTGAAATATGGTGCTCGTGGTAAAAAGGGCCCCCAAGACATCACACAGCGGCGCTGACATACCAAAAATTCAAGAGCTAAACACTTTCAAATTACTAGTATTTATCAAATGAGTATTTCGTGGTTCAGTGTCGTCCTGTAGTCCATGGGTCAGTTCCGCCACGGGTACTGTGGCGGAGCTAATATTTCATGTCAGCTTTACTTGTAAGAAAATCACAGCATTTTTTCTTTAGATCTTAACATTTCACAGCCAAAATATATGCAGCGAAACCCCTCACCTTCATTTTTCAGTATTCTTCGTTCTAACGTACATGCCCGCGCTGAATCACATGTTACAAAATACTAAAAATGTACGCAATGCTTTCTTCCAGGCAGCTATTTTTATTCCTGATGATGCAAGCAAATCGAGCCTGATGCCACCAATGGTCAGAAATTGATCGGGAGCGCTCACAACGTTCTCGCGCACCATGCGTGATACACCGTGGCGCTGATGTGCTTCTTGCATAACGTAGGAGAATCGCGTACAAACGCAGAAGTGCACGATTGGGCACATGCGTTTTAGCTCACGAACTTGATTTGCGCCATGAAAATCTTTCCAAGCTTTCACACTAGCTGCATAGGAAGCCTACGGCACCATAAATATGCCGGCTGCTTTTCACTGCAGCAAACCGAACTATAACACCAATACAAGTATAGGTGATATTTTATCATTCGTGTGTTCAGAGTGATAACCTCTAGATGCGGAGTAAGTTGAACTGCGTGCGTAGGTAATAAAGCTACGTTAATTAAATTTTCAGCAATTGATCTTAGGTGGCTAAAGCAAATGAGCAGTCGTCGAAGTTATACAGCCGAGCGAAGCAAGTTCGATTAAACATGCTTCTGTAAGAGGCATGCGAACAAACATTTTCCTATAACGCTCTTGGAAAGCATAACTGGCGCAGGAAAAGGACACCTCTAAATTCACAGAAAGAACAGAGCTCCAGGACTGGACTTGGAACCAAGGAGGAACCACACACACCCTGCGCCAACAACTTCAAGCGCTGTTTCTGTGATAATGAACCAGCTAGCCCGTCAGACAATCCTTGCAAACCTCTAAAGTCAACTTGAGCGCACCTACATTCTTCACTCTTAAAACTGTTGCACCCTTTGGGGTGTAAATTTGTCCCACAACAATAATCGTCATCTGCCTTGCTTGCGTTTCCTTTCCTGAAAACTCGGCGCTCGCTACTTTCCTGTCGAGAATGCTGCGTCACACTGATAGCGCGCATGCCGTTCGTGACTGGGAAGTACCGGGCTTGCAGCGTTAAAGAAAGGAAACGCGGGCAGCACGGATGACGATTATTGTTTTGGGACAAGATACGCCCCAAAGGGTGTAAACTTTTCTAAGAGTGTAGCCTTTTGTGATGCTGTCATGAATAGTATAGCCCCGTGAGCATGTTGCTTTTGTCCAGTCCTCTTTCCATATTTATTCACGCTGCTTTTTCGAAGGCAAGCAGCTTAAAGTTTGTTTCAATATAGCAGCGAACGTGGCCGCCGAAAGCTTGCTTGGTCGCAGTAGCGATGCATGACTCAATCATGGCGCAGATTTACCCCCGTATTCACAAACGCTCCTTGACTCGACCCTCCACTTGAAACGCTCCTTGAGGGTCATTTTCCATTTCACAAATCGCCCTCGACTTGAAACGCTCCTCAAGTGAAGGAAATCCCGAGCGCTTTCCTCGAGAATCTCAAGGTAGCATCGAGGCTACCTTGGACAGCTCCTTCACTCGAGCGTTATGGCGGATTACGCTTCGTTCGTCGATTATGTTCTGCGTGTCGACGAGCTATTCGGCGTCGTCATGGACAACAGCGATATTGCAGACGTAGCACGACAGAGGCTGAGGGACCGCCTGAATCCCATGGAACACTTCACCAACAGCGAATTTCTCGCACGCTATCGGTTCACGAAGTGCACCGTGAAGAAGCTGCTTGACTGCCTGCCTCTTGAACAGAGCGCCAGCAACCGTGGCCACCCTCTGCCACCAATGCTTCAACTTCTTCTCGCTTTACGCTTTTATGGAGCGGGCACATTTCAAGTTGTGACAGGTGACCTAGTGAACGTGTCGCAACCGACAGTGAGCCGCGTCGTCGAACGTGTCTCACGACTAATTGCTACGCACTTGTTCCCGGTCGTCGTGAAGTTTCCGAGCACAGATAGCGAGTTCCGTGCGACGATGGTGGATTTCTACCGCATTGCCAAGTTTCCCGAGGTGACGGTGTGCATAGACTGCACGCACATCCGCATCAAGGCACCGGGTGGGCCGAATGGCGAAGTTTACCGCAATCGGAAGGGTTACTTCTCCATAAATGTACAGGTAAATTGCTACCTCTTTTCTTTTCTCTATATTAGCGCAGCATTAATTCTTAATGAGACAGTCGTGTTAATGTCTACAGGCTTCAATAAACAGTATACTGGCTAATTGGATCAGTCATGGTAGAAATCAATTTACTCCATTCCGATCCTTTTCCAGCTCCAGATAATGACATAGCGCATTTCGTGATAATGCGCGGTGTTATGGCCGAGTAAATGAAGATTGGCGTGGCAATAGTGCTAGACGTTTTATATTAGAAGACTATCGTACATATTGTGGCTCTTCTTTGAATTTCTTTAGATCACCAAAAGGGAAGTAGGGCCTTGCAATTCTAAAAAGCAGTGGCTGCTTCTACTCAGAAAAAGACTATCGTGTATGTGTGAATTGCGTGGCTTACATTCACCTCAGCTGAAAAAAAAATGACAATCGATTCTTCTTTTTTTCATTAGGTCATTGCAGGGCCTCAGCTGCAATTTTACGACGTCGTGGCTAGCTGGCCCGGATCCGTGCATGACAGTCGAATCTTCGACAACAGTCGTGCACGTGTTCTCTACGAGACAAAACGAATGCCTGGTCTTCTACTTGGCGATGCTGGCTATGCATGCATGCCCTTCCTAATGACCCCACTAGCTTCCTCCGGACGTCCGAACAGCCCCGAGAGCAAGTGAGTATCGCTGCATAAAGCAAAAAGCACAATAATCCTTATGTAATGGCGTACAGTTTCTTGCGTTTGAAGGTTTAATTAGAGTAAGCGTGATCGATATTTTAGTAGTAATGACGTAATTTTGCAAAATATAGCTTTGTTTTATTACCTTCATGTATTTCATGCAATCTGTTCTTGCTACACCGAATATAAGACGCAATACAATTAACATATTAGCCGCAAGAGCTTTGACGACTAACCTGCTTATGATGCCAAGCTATAAAGTGCGTCTCAGAGTAGTTAGCATAAGTGTAAACTAACATTGTCTGTTTTGCACAGGTATCAAGCGGCTCACATCCGCACCCGCAACACTGTAGAGAGAGCTTTCGGTGTGTGGAAGCGTCGCTTCCCATGTTTGGACATGGGGCTTCAGCACTTGACGGAGCGTTCTGCGGTCATTACGACAGCCTGTGCTGCCCTGCATAACCTGGCAGTCCTGAGGCAGGACCCGGAACCTCCAGCTGTGGTGATCCCACAACACTTGAGGCGGCAGCAGCCTGATGTGGTGAGGCAAACTGACACACTGCATGGATCGCAATGTCGAATGAGGCTTATTGCTCGAACATTTAACTAAAACATCATAAAAGTGAATTTGCACCTACGTTAATCCAGATTTCAAAATGAGTACATCTTGGAAACTCCAATTATGTGCAAGTTAAGATAAGGAATGCCATCAAAGTGCAAGCACACTTTACTGGTCAGGACACTCCTTTAGTACTTCTTTCATATATATATTTTGGTGCTTTTTTCGTGTATTGTGTATATTATTGCTTATTCGCACAAGTAGTTTCAATCATTAACCACAGTTGCAGCTGTATCATACTCCTTACATATTAAAGCATAACCATGTGTGAAAATATAATGAAACATTTAGTTTTGTGACTGCTGGCTTTATGAAAGTTGCTGCTTCTTTGCCTCTAATTCAAGAAACAGCATCTGGCGCTCCATGTCATCGCGCAACTTTTGCTGCTCCAGCTGCTGTTGCCGCAATTGCACTTCGATTTGGTGCAGTTCCTGCTTCCGTTTTTCGTCCATCCTGTGACGTTGTCGTTTCTGGATGAGCTGCTGCCGACGCAAGCGCATCTCTACAGAGTGCAGTTCTGCTTTGCGCTCCTCATCTTTCTGAAGCGCCTTCAGTCGGGCAGCTCCTTCAGGTGCGAGCGCCCGCTCTATCGCAGCTGTGCGGCCTCGTGCTGGTCTCAGTTGCTGAGGTGTGTCAATGAGAGCCGCAGCGTCTGAAGCTTCCAGTCGAGCAGGTGTTGGCACTGCATGTGGCGTGGTCTCAGTCGTCGATAGCGGCACGGTACTGGGACCTGCCAAGACAGCACTTTCCTGAGCCGGCAGTGGTGCCTGAACTGGATTATCTGCACACATAAAACAAACATTAACTTAGAGCTTAGGACACACTGCAGTTGAAAACTCATTTTTGTAAGCAGTGTCGATTAATAGTTTGAACATCTTATGAATACAAATACATATACATGCAGGCACACTAATCAGACGTCACAAGTGATCAGTCACACACGAAATGGAAAGTGCTAGAGGCTTTAGACTGTAACCCAGGCCAGCAAGTGAAAAGAAAAAGTAAGCAGCTTATCCATATGATGCCCTCCAAGTGTGTTAGTCACAGAAATAAATAGGAAAAGTGTGTTCCAGTCTAGACTCAGTGTTGCCGTAACAACAGACTAAAGTTTCCCTACTAAATAGTGGCGCCTGGAGTAGCATGTAATTTGAAATAGCAATAGATACAACTTCACTCTGTGATGTTTCTGACAGATGTTAGTTGCACAAATATGCTGTCAAAGGAGGCTCATCAAGTTCCACACAGGTTCCAGTGCTGCTGGATAAGCACGCTATTTAGTTTCACTGCTGGCTGGATGCATCTCAGCTGTAGCTTGAAATTTCAGATAACAGGAGAAACAACTTATCTGGTGATGCCTGCTACATGTTAGTCACAGAAATCAGCTGCAAAGAAGGCATGTCGCCAGGAGCCGGTGCTGCTGGAGGAGCATGAGCGTTAGAACCGAAGGCGCCCGAGCTGTAGAAGGCGACATGCCCGTTGCTTCTGATAGAGCGCAGACTTCCGAAGCTGGCTGTGGTACCACAGGAGTAGGGCCTGAAAATACACAGGAAGCAGAACTAGTGCCCCACAGGCAGTTGGTGCAATCAAAAGAGCATTCATACATTGCAACTTTACTGTAGAGGCACTTTTGTTTGTGTGCATGCACACTTATTTTTGCACATGTACACACAGGAACCACAATGAATGTCTTCATGTTATCAGCATTAAAATTGGATAACAGGTTGCAGGGGGCACATTGCTGGCACTATGCAAACACAGAGGCACCTCGAAAAGAACGAGAGATGGAGACAGCTCGTACAAGTGCATGCTAATTTTGCAAGACACAAATTAGAAAAAAGAGGCTGTCCTTCATGAACAGGGGCTTCAACAGCCGCAAAATGTAGAGTTGTCTGGCGGAGTGAAGCGTTTCAGCCGTGGCAGGTGAAAGTTGCCGGTTTATTGACAGGCCAGCTATTTCCTGCACTGGAAGTAGTGCTATGGAAGAGAGGACCTGCACATAGAAAACAACCAGGTTCAATTACAGCTCTAAAGGCATGCAAGCCTATCAAAATAGCCTTGATCTTCGTGTTTACTTATGACACACAAAGACACCTTAAGGTTAATAAATATACTTGCCCATGACAATAATTTAGTGAAGTAACAGCAAGGTTCTGGCACAACATGGCGTATTGCTGATAGATAGTAATGACAGAAACGTAAATTTTAGTGAAACAGACACACAAGCCATGTGAACACCTGCGCCAGCTGCGTTACTCAGAAAAATAAACGACACAGAACAGAACATCTCAGAAACAGTATACATGCATGCAGTCATATCACAACACAACGGCAGCAGCATGCCAATTAATAGTTTTTGCCAAATCTGGCTTCACCAAGCCACTCGTCCATGCTGTCTTGGTTTCCAGATACCATAGCCTCAAGTATGCCCGCAGGTGGTAGAGACAGTACTGGCTGGTTGGTATGGGCTCCGTCGCTGTCGTAGGGGTTTGGGAGCCGGGTTCCAATGTGAGAGGCCGCCGCCCCGACAAGCGCCAATGATGGGCTCATTGGCCGGCAGGTAGGTGGTCCACCGCCTGACGTAAAAAAGTGTAAATGCATGTGCACATTCAAAATTACAGGTTACAAAACAACGCACACGCATAAACGCGACGAGCAGCTTACCGAACTGTAACGTCAACATATGCTATAATACATACAGATACTAGCTACGCTTTCTGATTATGCCGATAATTATTCGCGTGCGCATAACGTGCGCAGAAGATTTGTCGTTAACTTGACACCAGCAAAAGCATTTTTTGCACTTTGCATTACCATTATTAATAAAATTGTGCAGCAGCTCGGGGATACGCAGCGTATGCTAGAAGGGGGGCGGCCGGTGGGTTCGGTGGTTCAATGATGCTGAGGCTGCATACAATTATTTTACACCGTAGTTTCACCGTAGTCTTCAGACTTCTGCGGTGCTTAATTTTGCCAAGCAAATGTAAGGTGAAGTTCTCACCTGTTGCGTACAAATCCCGCTTTTCTTCGGAATCTTTCTTCTTCCATTTTGATTTTTCATTGTCCCATAGCTTCCGCAGCTGCATCACCGTAACGCGACGAATGCCGGGTTGGCTGTTATATTCTTCGGCCAGCTTCTCCCAGGCACTGTCCTTGGAGCGCTTCGATAGATTATCAGTTCGGCGGTTTTCTATAACCGCTCTGTGCCTCACCACAAGGTTGCGGAGCAGTTCCCGTTCTTCGTGCGTGTATACGAATCTCGACACGCCGGTCTTATCGCCACGGCGATTAACGCAGTTGTCGCTATTGATGCTCATTTTAAACAAAAAAACGCACACAGAACACGGCAGAAAAAGCTGACAAGAGGAGCAGCAGCCGACACAACAGAAGCATGCGAACTTTCCGATTCTTACGGATTCTGCTCTGGCACGGCTTGGCGAAGCTTGGCTATAGCCAGTTTTGGCTACATCAACATTTGATTGACCAAATATATTGCAAGTGTAATAAATTCACAGATACATTGAAGAAAACTTCATCAATAACGATAAAAAACATGTCGTAAACGTTTAAAGTGTTTTTCGCTCTTTTTGTTGCAATATTTGGCCACATTCGTTATCAGGGGCGCTTTCCGGAAGTCGCTCACCGTTCAAGTGAAGGCCGGTTTCTCAAGCAGTCCCTTGACGGAGTAGTGCTCAAGTGGTGTTCACGAAATGCAACGACGCCTTGAGTGAAGGAAAGCGCTTCTCCTCGACTTGGCGAAGTCAAGGTGAAGCGCCAAGTGAAGGCGCGTTTAAGAATACGGGGGTTAGCCCGTCCACCGCATCAAGACAATGTGCTGCCGCCGAGGGATGGATGATAATGAAAGCGAAGAGCTTTGTAGCTGCTCACGGAGCCGTGCCGATAGTGACGGTGCCATCGTGACGAAATGTGGGGCGGCGATATTTACGGCTAAGACACTTTTTTTCTTCTACTTTTTTCCTCTTTTTTTATATAACGAAGCCGTTCAGAGGACGCTTTAGCTGGGGCTCAACTTCGACGCGACATATTCAAATGTAAAACGCACAAATGGTTTTCTGAGATATCCCCTGTACCGATCTTAATGAAATTTGTTGCATTTGAGATTGAAAGGCAAATTCTAGTGACAATTGGAAGCCGAATGTCTATTTATGGCCTAAATTTTGGTCAGAGAAATTTCGGATATTCTAAAGTGCGAAATATATAGAACCACGAAGTTTACAAATTAATAGCTCTGCATCAAGAACAAATAACCTGGTTTCGTAAACAGCATCCATTAGATCATTTAAAGCGGACGAAATCGGTATATCAATTTATACGCTACCTGAATTAGTTACGTTGCGTACAAAGGTTCTGCAAAAGCTATACTTCCATATTACAAATTTTCTTGAGATTCATGTGTGATATTTCAATTGGGTCCGTTTTGGATGTACTGTTAAATGCAATGCAGAGAATTGTGGTATCATTTTTGAATGCGAAAGGCAGAGTTCTAAACTTGATAGTTCCGTTTTTTGTTTAATCTTAATTTTGGCCAATTTCGATAAAGCATGGACGAACTAAATAAAAAATTCCAAACAAGCAGTCAGCAGGTTTTATGTTTCTCTTCTAAATGCAATAAACCTATTAAGATTTGGTGATGTGGTTGCCGAGAAGAACGAATTCTCCTTTTACATGTGTTTAGATACGAGCACCCGAGCTAAAGCTTCCTCTTACGGGCTATTCTCCCCATATCGTGTCCGCGTTTAGGAAAAAATCCCCAAGATACTGCAATGCCGGGTCGGCCCGCGGCGGAGGTGCAGTTCGCCATTAAGGGGCCCACATACACAGCTTCGCTGGTCATACTTCTTCACAAAACGCAAGGGAACTGCGTTTTCTCTTTCTTTTTCCATTGATTTCGCTTTCAGAAAGAGATAATGCTATAAATGCAATGTCATTCATTCTTGTCTCGTGCATATAAATATGGATTTAAATAAACTGTATATCTTACTCACCCGCAATAGTATGTGTCAGCGGGCAATGCTCGCTCGCACACACGCACACACACGCGCGCACACACACACACAGAGAGAGAGAAAGACGACAGATCCTCGCCCGCATTCACATTTACACGCGCCGATGCATGCACACACGCACAAAAATTCACGCACGCGCGCACACGGAACTGCAGGTGCACACAAACACGCGTATGCTCGCACACGCACTCGTGCGCACGCATATTCAAATACTGAGAGCAAAACACGCGCGCTCACGCAAATAAAAGTACACGTGCGCGCACTCTCAAGGTGTGCCTCACACCCGTATAAACTCCTTCCCTGTTGCCCCACAACATGCGCGTGCAAACGGTCTGAATGGTACTGGCTCTGATATTGCCGTTCAAAACTGCAGCTGTGACAAATCACCTTACGGTTTACATTTCCCACTTCTTCGTGTGAATGTGCCTTCTGCTGAGAGGGTGCCGAAGAAAACACTGCTTCAACGCACCACCAACATTCCGCCGGAGTGCCATAAACGCGTATGTTGTTATAGGGACTACCCTCTTGGTGCAGACAGTTGAAACTTTTTTGATACTCGCCCATTATATAGAAATAAACTTGCTTATATTTTCGCCCTTTCAGTTACGCATGCGCATGGCCGTGAATTTCTGCAGAATGGCGAAGGTGCAATGTCCAGAATTCCTGAATATATCCATGCTACGAGTCACGATGTGTTTTTATCACCTTTTTCTTTCTTTTTTAACTTTACAAAAAGACATGCCCATGCCTGTTGTTATGCTATCCAAGGAATAACATCTGATAATAAAAGCGATGACTTAACCAATAAGGAGCCCCTTGCTACGTTTTAGGAAGTAAAAATATAATATTTGAAGACCCTTCTTTAAAAAAAAAACTAAATTGAAACCAAATATTGAGTTTTGTGTTTCGACCATATGGTGGGAGACTGTCGAACTCAACCTACGTGGCGTTAACAAGAAGCACCACGGCATCGAACCGCTGCCAGTATGACGCGGAACGATAGTTGCGAGCGATTAAACGACTCGGCCATGGCTTGCGTTTCCGCGACTGATACGCTCGGATTTTCGCACTTGCCACGTGAACTTGCACGACTGTGTTTCAAAAATCGCTTCTGCGAACAGTGTTACGCCATGTGTAGAGAGTCGAAATAGGCATCAATCGAAAGCCGAGTCTCTGGGCTACATACGCTGTAGCGCGTGTTACCTGCGATAAAACTACGGCGTCTATCGTATCTCTTTCGAAAATCGAGTACAAATTTTCGTCGTTCCCATAAGCTTCCATTGCTTAATCTTTAACCGCTGTGGGAACAAAATTCATGCCTGCCACAGCGTGACCACTGCATTTCGTTCGTGTGGGTTGTCTTCCAGAAGATGTCAGTCATCTGTATTTTTCTATAATCGACCTGCAGCTTTTGTTATTCGCGAAAAAACCCGCTCGTTCCACTGAAAACGCGTCAGCTTCGTGCCGGCCAGGCTGAAGAGCTAGTTGATATAGGAAACCCAAGCTCAAGTTTGGGCGCACGAGGACAGCGCGCACTGCTGCTCTAGCGAGCGAGCGGTGCAAAACTGGGGATAGATGGCGCCCGCGCAGCCAGTTTGCAGGCGGCCACTGCACGTGCGCGCCCGTGCTATTCAGTCGAGCCAAGGCAATGGGGCATCGCGTCGCCAGCTGGGAATGTTGTCAAAAGGCTTCTTGCGCGAAGTTGAGTTTCCGCTGTGGCAAAAGCGGCCCCCCCGAACGGAAAAGCGCGGTCCGAAGTATTGCGGTGTCGTGGGCTGCTGTGTCGTAACGAGCCCCTAATTCTCGTACCTTCAGTACTAGTGCAGTTACTTCACTGAAGCAGTGCATTCTACAGCATGAATGTTTTTCTAACTCATTTGGGAAGAGGTCCGAGACATCTTGTTCTAAGCGGCTCTTTGGCTCTCCGCTTGGCTTGCCCCATTTCTAGGGCTGGCTGGTGCATGAATTTACTTCTTTATTGTTGACGTAAATGCACACCGCATCTGTGTGCTTGCACTGAGCCGTAATGCCAGCTTTGCAGGCGCATCTGCCTTCTCGAACGCAAGAATTCCGCTTTTCATGGCACGACTACTGCAGCTATGAAAGAAAAAAAATAAGGGCGAGACAGTGAAGCCATTTGTCACTACTTTTCAAATGCAGCTGCCTTCCAAACTTGCTTCCACAAATATTCAGCAACATGGCATGGTGCGCATTTCCAAAGCTAACTCCAAGTTTGCAGCTCTGCCACAATAATCCAGGCTGCCCTATAAAGCGAAAATAAAGGCAACATAATATGCTTACGTTTACTAATATAAACACTAGCACACTGTTTCGATTGTGCGTTCACTAGCGTGCTAATTACGCGAGCGCATCACGCGCACGATACCATATCACGCCTTTAATTCTGCACCACTAACACTGAACCGCCTTCGCGCAGCAGGTTTTATGCACCTGTAGATACTTTCACAAAACTCGAGTGCAGGCATGACGCGACCGCCGAAATCAACGAGGTGATCAGTTCAACCGGCTTCCCAGTGCTTAAATTTCAGCTACCTCGCCGCCAAGTCAGTGGGTGATGCTCCAACGGGCGAAGCAAAAGTGTATTTTCGTAGGCTTTTCAGTGGGATGCCATGGTCGTAAAATTATTTTTTTTCGCACGCCGCAAACGTTCGTCCCCGACAGTAAACGACAACAACTGTAAGGCTGCATATCAAAACAACTAAAACATATGCTTCATATTCAACAAGGAAGAACATCGAGAGTACGCGGCTTCATTTCGCAGTGTGTATAGACAATCAGTATTTTTAACATATCACAGAATGACACTCATCTCGAGGCACACGTCGTACACGATGTTGTCGCTCACTTGGGAAATACGTTTTGCATTGAGCTGTGCATCGTTGCCGTTGATCGTCTGCTCCACAGAGTTTACGTGACTGATGAGCTTTTCTTCTTTTAACAAGTTGGCTTTCCTAAAATAGCTGGCCGATCTTTTTGAAGCCGCACTGAACGCGATACATTCTGACGCGCCGCACGTGCAAAGCGAGGAGAGGGCCCTGCACGTGCACAAAAAGCGAGCGGCTGCAGCGCGGCGCAGCAGAAATGCGCAGTAGATATTCCCAGTTTCGACTTTTTCTGCCACAGATGGCGCTACCCGTCAGGAGCAGTGGCGCCGCTCGCGGTGCTTGGGTAGCCTATAGGGTCGTCCTTTTTGAAAGACACGAGCGCATGGCGGGTGCTCTGCGGCGGCTGCCTAGAGTGGCGGTCAGTCGCAGCAAGAGGAAGCACGTCCGCTTTTGGCGTCATCTATCGGCGGTCAGAATGACTAGGCGTGGCCGATTGGCAAGCGCCTACTCAAATAGAAAGGAATACAAGAGCCGACACCAGGGGGGGACACTCCCCGGTTTGGGTGGCACAGGAAATCGGCGCCATCTCTCTAATGGGCGAACGCAAAAATCCGTTTCCCTTGCATGGCCTCGTAGATCGTCGCGCGCACGCGCGCCGATCCAGGTAGCCGAGCCCTTCCCTCCACTCAATTCCTCTCCCCACGCCCTCTCTCGTAACACCCTCGCAGCTCCCTCACCTTCGACTGTCCACGCGCCCGCAAACGCGACAGCGTTAAGGCGACAGCGTTATTTTAACGCGACAGCGTTAAGGAGCTCGTGTCGCAGAAGAGCCGGCGTCGTCGGCGGCATGGGCCGTGAGCGAAAAATCCGGGCCGGCAATTCATAAATAAAAATAACTTGCAAGATGGTGTGCGCGGGAATCGAACCAGGGTCTCCGGAGTGTGAGGCGGAGACGCTACCACTCAGCCACGAGTTTTTTTTCTTTTTTTTACCGGCTTGGCAAAAGAAAATACACTGTGAGTATTACATGGCCATAAAAAACAACTAGTCAATGCCGGATCAGTGTGGTGTGATAAGAACGATGTAGGCTAGTCACTTTGTCCAAAGCACTTAGCCAATCAGGCGGATCACTTTGTGCACAGAAAAATTCGCGTATATATAACACATTTTCAATGAAATATTCATGTGCTGGGGCCTGAACAATGCGCTCATGTCTAATATCCATACGCGTTCGCCACACACTGTGCATGCACAGAAGTATTAACAGATCGACAGCACTCCCTCTGGTTCCGCGCATGGCAGGAAGCGTATTCCGAAAGCACTTAACGACAATTCCTTTTTAAGGCTACGTTTTAGAATACCCCACAAAAACACTGCGTCATGACAGTCCAAAAAGATATCCTCAATCGTCTCCGGTTTTTTGCATATAAAGCAATTCACAGACCAAGGTACAAAAATGCCTTTGCTTTGCAGCCACGGTTTCACTGGGCGAGTGCCTGTATGTAGTTGAAAAAAGAAAGATTTAACAGAAGCTCTTACCGGCATTCGTTTAACTCTCTTAAGAACATCTCGTTCTTAACCTAAAACAAATACTGTACGATACAACGGTACAGGCAAGAACACATCAACAAGATCTTTGTTCAACTTCTTACTAGTAACAACGGCCAGATATTCACTAGAAAATCTTGCTTTTACTATTCGGAAAGACGCGACCACTTCACGCAAAAAAGCACTTAAAGGCATTGGCCCCGTATACATGGACGACACTACATAATCAGGCAATGAATCACGCAGGCTAGCTTGAATCATTGTTCTCAGAAAAGCATCCTTTTGATCACGCAAAAAAAGAAACCTGTTTACAATCTGTTTGAGGAACAAATGCGACAACCCCAGCCCCCCATTCAACACTCTATGGAACAGATTACTACGACTTGTACGTTCCCATGTTGAGGCCCAAATGAACATCGCAAATACTCTAATTAGCTTTTGCACAGACATCCTCGTCAGACACAACGCTTGCATCACATAAAAGATTTTCCTGTCTAAAAACAAATTACACACTGTGGCTCTTGCAAACATCGAAAATTTATGCCCTCCCCATTTGCCGGTCTAGGATTTCATTCGCACTACTTCATTGTCCCAATGTTCTTTGCTATCTCGATAATGTTCGAGGGGCACACCTAGGTAGGTGCCTGGAGTTACCGCCCATTGCATATTACAAAACGTCTCAGGCTTGTATTGCCAATTCCCATGCCAAAAACCAAGACACTTGTTCCAGTTAATAGCACTTCCACTTGCAGCACAAAATTTTACAGCCTCTTGTACAACTGCTTTAACACTGTCCTGGTCCGTACAAAACACTGCTACATCATCGGCATATGCTAAAACTCGAACTTCAGTTTTATGAAAAGTGTAACCCCGAATGTTTGGGCTCTCCAGCAGCCGCAAACAAAAGGGCTCGAGGTAGAGAGCGAAAAGCAGGGGGGATAAAGGGCAGCCTTGTCTCACAGACGAGAGCACAGGAATACCATCACTTAACTGCCGATTAATTATCAGCTTCGCTATACAACCATTGTACATCATTTTGACACCTTCTGTAATAACAGTTCCAATATTGATACGGTCCAGGATCGAGAACAGAACTTCGTGTACGACTTTATCGAACGCCTTGTGCAGATCTAATTGCAACATGACCCCACGCCCATACATTCCGTCACAGCATTCAAGGACAGTTCTAGCTGTGTGAACATTGGTAAAGATTGACCTGCCTTTTATGCCGCATGTCTGATGTGGCCCTACAAGTGACTTAATAACACTTTGAAGGCGTCGAGCTAAAATCTTCATGAATATCTTATAGTCCACGTTTGTTAGACTGATGGGACGGTATGATTCAACAGACTGTAACTTAATCGGATCATTCGTTTTAGGAATTAGTACTACGTGGGACGCTCGGAAGGATGGAGGAGGAATAATCAAGCAGGCATTCGTCGAACATTACACAGATATTTGCACCCTTAATACTCCGGACACTGACTACTTCAGAACAGAATTCCTATCGCTGATGCCGAGGTTAGAGGATGACGTAGTGCACGCTCAAGAAGCCAGTATTACGGCTGAGGAAATTGAATCAGCGATTCTGGAGCTTAGTGCAAACAAGTCGCCTGGGCCAGACGGTCTCGGCGCGTCTCTATATAAAGCCTTTAGAACAGAAATGGCAGTCGCACTTGAAAGGCTGATTAGCGAATTCTATGAATTGGAAGCTCAGCCACGAGTTCGATGCTTCGAGGCGGTACAAAAGCGCCTCTAGTGAATGCGGTGTCGTCTTAGAAAGGTGCCGTAGAAAGTTATAGTGCGGTGTATATCGGTAATTATGAGCGTGTAACTTATAGAAGTAGCAGTTACACGAGTAGCGAAGTGCGTTTCCGCTACATTTCTTCTGCGCTTTCCGCACACGCAGCGCCATCTTGCAGCAAACACAGTAGATCCCCTCCTCTCAATGTACGGCGCTGCCCCGACAGGTGGCGCGCCACGCGCGCATTTTGGCTGTGCGGCACGGAGGAAGGAAACTAAGGAGAGGCCCTGACGTCACTCTTTGTGAAGCAAAAGTGAAGCCGGAAGTTGGCGTTGCTCATGGCGATGCTCCGCCTTTTGTGCCACCCTCCTCTCTTGTTTACATCTTTCGCGAAACCACGCCGCGCTGCACGTGGTTTCGCGCGCGGAGCGCGCGCGCTCGCGCAACATCCGGCAGAGCACGGTGCAGGTAACACAGCGCAACAAGACACGGTGACTAACGCAAACCCGCCCACACAGCGCCTTTGCCACGGCACGAAACCTACCAGAGCAACACGTGTGAGCGCTCAAAAAATCAGATGAACGCCGCCATTGTGGCCCAAAAGGCGTGGCCATGCAGCAAAAAAAATAAAAAAGCAGCAAAAAAAATGAGAACCTATACGTCATTTCCGCCACACTTTTCTCCTAGCGCGCGGAGGGGGTAGGGCCTCTCCTTAGTTTCCTTCCTCCGTGCTGTGCGGAAACCGGGGCGAGGCGCGTCGCGGCCCCGACTACCGCTGTCCTGACGACCCTTCGCAGTGCTCCCTCACGGGTTGCAGAATCAAGCGTCCTTCCTTTCTTTAGATCACTATCTATATATCTCTCTGCCCGCGCCGATCACGATGTTTGGCTGGGGAGATCGTTTCCCCCTCCGAGACACCGAGTTCCTTGGTTCGTCCCGCTTGCTCAGGCGCACGTTTCGTTGCCACGCCGAACGCTGGGTTGCTCGACGCTCACCGCGTGATTGGTGGGTGCAAAGTCCGATGCGGGGCGCCTCGTAAGTGATCGCTGCGCCGTAGCGCGTTGTCTTACACCCCTTGGCGTGTCGACGACAACGCTGTCGCGTTCCACTCTTGAGGGCGAAGCTTAACCCCCGTATTCACAAACGCACCTCGACTTGACCCTCCACTTGAAATGCTCCTTGAGGGCGGTTTTTCATTTCACAAATCGCCCTCCACTTGAAACGCGCCTTAAGTGAAGGAAAGCTCGAGCGCTTTACTCGAGAATCTCAAGGTAGCTTCGCAGCTACCTTGAATCGCTCCTCGAGTGAAGTTAGTGCGTAAACACGGCTGCCTTGCGATCTGTCGCTCGCCTCGTCAGCTTTTTTCCGATGGATGCCAGTGGCCTCCGCAGCTTTTCTTGGGTTAGCCAGGCTGCGCATTTTCAAGTGCTTCGTTTTAGGGACTGGTGCAGTCCTCTGGAGCGCTTCGGCACCGGAATTCCACTGCGGCGCCAAGACAGATCGGCCGTGCTGTCAAGAATACTGCGAGCCAGTGCAGTGACTGTCGTCTTACTCCGTGCATGAGCCAGTTGATGACCTGCATACGGGTATTCTTTGTGACAGTGCTCCAAAACTACTATCGGCGTCAGTGCATTTACGTGTTTCTCGCGACTGATCGTACGAAGCCGCATCAGTTCAAGCACAGCGTGATACATACCTGCGGCGGACTTCGAACTTGTAAAAAGAAAACAACTAGGAAGATTCCTGTCATTAGTGCGCATATTGCTGGCGCGAGCGCCGGCAGTCGCCCCGTCCGCACTGTTTGTACTCGGGTAGATCGTCACTGCCTACGCTAATCCAAGGACGGCGAAGCACACCGCAGCAAAGCGAGCAGGTGTGTTCACTTCAATATTTGCAATTTTCTTTAATTTTATCCAGCTAGTTGCGCTAAGGAAAATAAGAAATATACTGTAATTTTGCGCGGACCGTGTGTAGTTGCTGCAAGTCATAAGCAATAATTACGTAATCCTTGCTTCAAACCATTCAGATTCAGTTTAATTAGGTTATTAGCTAATTAGCGATGAAGTCACCAACCATGAAATGGCTTTCTGCATTATACCTGCACATATACACAGGTTAATGTAATCTTTTGTTCGAATAAAAGAGACAGAATAACAATACAACAGAGTAGAGGTTTGTGCATCACTTATTTTTTATTCCGATGAATAAAGGTGTAGCAGTGTAGTGACAGCACCTAATACAGACAGTGCTAGCAAGTGGTAGCAGATATATCTCGCACACCTTTATTGCGAACATCCGAGCTCTCTATACGGTTCATTATGTAAGTGTTAGATCGCTGCTGTCGGTCTTGCTGAGCAAGCAGTAGGCCAGCTGAAAAATGTTTCTTTGCAAATAAAAATAAATAAAAACAGTATGAGCTAATTAATGTAAAAAAAAAATCGCGCTCTATAACACAAAATTCTTAAACGAATGTATTATTACGAAATCTAAACCAAAAAAAATGAATACAGTACTTAAGCTTGTTCTCATGGACCATTTTTTCACATCATTGTATGTTTATTACCAACCCCTTCTCTTATGCAGGAACCAGGTTGCCAACACACGCACGAAGAACTGCCTTTCCAACTGTGCTGTGTGTGCTTCGCTTGCATTGGTGTGCAAGTGGAGGAGAGGTCCAGTTAATGTCCTGCTGCACTATAATAGCCGTCGAAATATTCTGCTTAAGACATCTCTCACTTTTCTGACATCCTACCAGCTCAAACATCACCACTAAAAGCAGTTTGAGTGCATGGATCTGCCTTCATAGACAAGTTGTAGCTGAAGTCATTGTATTTTTCATTCACATGTCTTTTCTTCAGTCATATTTATTGAGACGGTATGTATCCCCTTATTTTCTGGTCAATTCAAGTGCCAATTTTTTCTAAAACAATAAATTAACATTACTCTCGCCTATTAGTACCTTGATAGTATGCAATACAGCGTGAACTCTCATCCTACAAACAGAAGCAGTAATGAAGGTGAAGAAAGGGGGTTGACCGATGGCCGTGATTTTTAATAATCATATCACGAGAAGCCAACAAGCAAAGTTGATTTCATTGACATCCAAGACCCGCCCGGGCAGACACGTGCTTGAAAATCTCGGCATCACATACCACTCGCAACACGGCGTCAAAGTAGACATTCCAAGACCCATACGCGAGCAACTATACGTACCCCCATTGCCTCGCAACATGCACCCCCAACACCACACGGGGAGGCGTAAAGCCAGGGCACAACAAATGAACAAAAGTTACTCTAACGACAAGGATGCGGTCTTCACCGACGCAGCCCGCTATCGAGACAGGAAGAGTTTCGTGGCAGCAGTTACTAGCCATCGAGGCAACCACCTCACGAGCGTCACCGTGAACACGGCACATGCCGAAGCGGCAGAGGAAGCGGCCATAGCACTGGCCCTCACACAAACCAAAGCTACATACGTGATCTGCGACTCGCAAACGGCAATTCGCAACTTTGCAAATGGGCGCATCTCACAAGAGGCGTATCAGATACTCCAGCGACATCCCATACACCAGGGAGAGGCCGACGTTGATAACCGAAGGCATTTGCTATGGATCCCGGCACACACTGGAATGAGCACCCCCAACGAAGCGGCTCACGGCGTTGCTCGAGGCCTGACTCACCGAGCAGCATCGGAGGAAGAGCACCCGCGGGGCACTGCAAACGTCCGGGCATGGGAGGATCGTATGACCACTTTTCACGACATCACGGCACACTACCAATTACAAAGACGCATATACCCATTCCCTCACGCTAGGTTAGACAGGACGCAAGCAGTACACTTCAGACAATTACAAACATACTCTTAAAGAAACCCCAGACTCATGCACGCCATGTATCCAGACATGTACACTACAAACAGATGCACATCGTGTGGCGAGGTTGCCACACTAAATCACATGTTATGGGAGTGTCGGGACCTAACAAACAAGTCGGGCAGTGCCGACGCCTCCGTCTCTTCCACCGCCAGCCTCCAGTCACCCTGGATGACCGCACTGCTCAGCTCTGACCTGACAGCACAACTCCGGGCCGTCCAGCGAGCCGAGGAAGCCCCTTCGAGACAAGGTCTCGGAACCGCGTCCTCGGCGGGTGCCCAGACCCACTAAAAGACGCCGGACTCAAATCTTGCTGATTTGAAATAAATGTTTACGCTCTCATTGACATGGCTGTTTCATGCTTGTGGTTCTAAATAACAGGGTGTCCATTTTGCCATCTTGTGTATGTGGGGACACGTAACATGAATATTTTTACAAAGTTTATGAAAATAAGCACAGACTAATTACCGGGTAGGCTAGTCAAGTACTTCTTCAGCACCTAGCTTCTTTCAGCGAAGCGAGCTGGTGCAATTCCAACAGGCAGGCACCATATCTATCGATGCTTTCAGGTCTGCCAGAAGCCTTACTGTGCAGCACAGGCGTTGATGTTTTCATCAGCTGGTCCTTCCAAGGCCCACTTCCTGAACCAGAATGCCAAATCTTTTATGTAGACAGGGCGCTCGCGCGCTAAGTAAATACAGTATACCTAAGCAACGGAAATGAAAAAAAACGTAGCACAACTAAAAATATGTCGGCACTGCGTGAACTTGAAAGCCCAGTTTATGGAACGTGCATCAGCTGCTACCACATAGCACACTGAAAGAGTTGGGACGAAAAAACAAATGGCGGTGATGAAGTATTGACAAGTGAATTTTCAGAAGATTAAAACATTGCGTAGCGTATATGTGAAGTGAGAAAGCACAGGAAATGCAGGCACCAGTGCTGTTTCGTTGACCATATGTGCTACAAGTTCAGCAAGCCGACTGACCACCACGGCTTCTAAAACAAAGTACAGGACTGAAAAGACGCTTGTTTTTTTTTCTACCTGCCGGAGCTACGCACTCAACCATATACGCACTCTGCCACATGTATACTATAACTGCTTCTCCTCTACCGAAAGATTTCATACGCGATTCTGGAATGATCGTTGGATGCAGGCACCGATCCGTACCTTCTACAGTATCGTTTAAAAAAGCGAAACCCACAACAGATTATCGTGCGGAATCTTCCACAAGTTCCGATTAGCAAAAAAATAATAATAATAATATATGTTTTGGACAAGCTTATGCTGCCTCGAATATGTTTCAGGTACTAATTAATGCCCGCAACATGAGCAACTGGAGTCAGTCATGCTTGTGTACATCGGAAACAGCGTATCGACAGCGCAGCGGCAACCTCAAGAAAACCGCATTGACATACTGTGCTTCCATGAAATAATGGCTCACTCACCCATATTTTCTGTCCTGTTGTTGCTTTCAGCAAACTCACAGCACCACTCGGTCTTGAAGCTAAACAAAGCTGCCCATCGGCCGTTCCATCTGTGGCCTCAGAAGTCCTTCAGACTCTGTCACCATACGAACAAGGACAAAATCACCCATCATAACCGCGATTATCAACCGCAACGTCAGTCACCAATGAAACACTAGGAAAAAAAGAGCAGCGGACAAATGCCGGCGCAAATTATCTTGGTTCTCAGCCATGCGCCATGCTCTCAGCTGTGGGGATGCGATTGTTGCCAGACCTCAAACACAGCTCCCGCTTGCTCTATCAGTCGAACGCTCACAGTGGCAGCGTTGCCGAGCTAAAGTTGTGCATTGCGCCGTGTAGTTGTTCGATTAGGAAGACGAATGAACTGAAACACATATTTGTCTTAAATAATGGGACTTTATTAAGCACATTGAAGAATAGTCTCGATATCAGGCGCTTTTCTCGGTCGATACACTTCACTTGAGTTGAGGGCGCATTTTCAAGGCGTAACTTGGCGGAGGAAAGGTGAAGTACTGTTCATGAAACGTAACGGAGCCTTGAGTGAAGGAAGCCCCGTCGCCTCGACTTGGCTGAGTCGAGGAGGAGCTTCAAGTGAAGGCGTGTTTACGAATACGGGGGTTAAGTGTCCTTCAATCTTTTTTTGTTATCTACTGTCATCGAGATGAGTGCGCGACGCCGGCGGCACCGCGCCAATTTAGCGCTCTACATGAAGTTGCATATTTCGCTATCTGTTATTATAGGGAAGCGTGCGTTGCGTGTGTTTGCCGGCATGGTGAGTTTCGTCAGTTTCGTGGCCCTCAGTAACTGTGCCAGCGCTCCGCGATGTTTCGCCCGTTACAGAACTGCGCGCACCGCACATGCATTGTGCAATGGTGCAAGAATACCTCGAGAACGAGCCATGCAAGGTCCTTCCGGTTGCCTAAAGACAGCAGGAGAGCGGACAGCTGGCTTCCCGGCTTTCATTTGTGCTAATTAGTGTGCGCAGTCATACATAGCCGTTCCGGAGTGGGGCAACAGTTATTTGCCAATATGGCTGATTTGAGAAGAACAAATATGTTGCAGTAACACGGTTGGACCAACAAGCAGCGAACACAAACCACTTGAGACACCCTGTATAATTTCACCTTTGCGTCTCTCATATTACCACGTGCTTGGGTGTGTGCTTTGTATTTGTCTCCTGCTGAAAACTAGCTATTGTTTAAAAACGCGTTTCTGAGCCTCAAGGTAGATGTATCACAACTTTTGCTGTGCCGAGACGAAGAAACGAGTTTTTATGCGTGATCCGACTGGGCACTTTATCACGTTGGAATTTATGCTTTTCACTTACGTTTCTTCGGGATGGAAGCGTTTCTCAAGTACTCTGGGAGGCAGGACCTCACGGGTTTGTCCAGGCAGAAGGTCAGCAACTACACAATCTGTTCGGCGCACTTCACGGATGGAGACTTTTTGGACCTGGCGGGACGCAGGCTCGTTTGGTCAGCCGTGCCAACCGTGAAAGCGCCATTTGAGCTTGTCACGAGTAGGTTAACGCCTGGTACGCTTGCTTGAGCGAGCGGAAGGAACACACGAACGCAAGATGCAGCACACAAGTAACATTCATTCAATAGGCTATTTTAGCAACAGGAACACACGGTAAGATTCAACACATTGCACACGGCATGCGTCCTCCCTTACTAAGCTTTCCGCTCACACTACCGCGTTTACAAACGTCTGTGCGGCGATTGTCTATTCGCTGTAGTAGGAGCGCTTATAGTACCGGTACTGTTCGACGCGAGTATCGGCGTCGCCCCGGTCTGTGGTCTGTCGATGCAATCTGGTCGTCGTCAGTCGTTGTTAGTGTGCGGCATCACCGATGCCCCAGCCGACGTGACGACGGCACGGTCGCTGAGGGGCTGTCGCGCTCCGGCAGAGCGGGGCTCGTGCCGGCTGGCGCTCCCGGTGCGCGACGGCCCAGCTTGGTTCTCCGGACGGGATGGTGACTGGCTGTAGCCAGCCTCCGCGCGTCTACGTTCAGCGGCAGCAATGCTGACGTGTCCTAGCCGGTAGGTCCGGGCCAGCGGTGGTTCCAGGGACGTCGGACATCTGCTCGCCGAGCCTGGTACTCGGGCGGGACGTCGATGTGTCGCCTAAGATCTGGGGCAGGACCCAGACAGGCGATCTCCGGCCGTCTTCTCTTGGAACGCTGCGCCCGGTCACCACGTCCTTCTCTGCGCGTGTCCCTTCCCCAAGATGGCGGCTCCACGCGCTCCCTCCGCTCTTTCTTCCTCGTCTTCTTTCCTTGTCCACGCTTGTCACTCCTGACAATGGCCCCCTTGTTTTCCGAGTTTTCGCTCCGCGAAAACTTCCCTCACTGCTCGTCACCTCTTGGGTTTACACGGACACTGCACTTCACTTCCCTACACCACATATAACTTCACTTCACCGCTTCGTTCACCCATCACTGCACTTCACCGCACTTCACTGCACCCACCACATATAACTTGACTTCGTCGTTTCTTCATTCACACATCACTACGCTTTACCGCGCATCATGCAAGTTTCTGCCGAGTCTTCACACTACGTCAATGTCAACGACAGCACCATTCACAAGGCATTGCATTCCGCGAATGTTTGAGGAAGACTCCTCAGAAGCTCTAAACACTATATGCATGCGCCGCAAGCTGTTCCCCAGTATACGAACATATTCACACAGTAAACACGTAAACGAACATATTGCGCAAAGTCAGTGATGTCCTTCGTGTCACGTTCACTCACTTAATCCGCGTACTCCTGCCTACCGGTTGTTGTGTGACATCGATACAGCCAGACAAGAAGCTGTGCACCAGTCCTGACTCTCGACGCCGGCGCCTCACCACGGCATTGCCTCGAGCAGAATGATTTGGATGACACCAGGGGTTGGCGCGGGACCCAGACATGCCTGCCCTGGGCTTGTCAAAGTTGTCGGACACAGCGATGATGCGTCCATTGTTCTTCAATTCTTGAGCTCGCCCTTTCTCACATACGCTCGGCTTAGACATCATGCTTGTTATCTTCGCCTTCTGAGGGGTAAATTCTGTTGCTGGGATGTCTGCTTGGTATGGGCTTTCAGCAACCAACTCTGTGATGACCATTCCTGCGGCCTTTTGAAATGGTTGCTCAACAGGCGTAGTCCCTAGAGGTACCTTTGATATCAACCTTTTTGGTATGGTTCTCTGACATACCTCGCAAGAACTCACAAACCGTTTAGTGTCACTTTGCATGCACGACCAAAAGAATTGTTCTGATACTCGGCTGGTCGTCTTCCTTACTCCTTGATGGCCAGCCATTATAGTGTCGTACGCCAGCTCGAGGACTGCTCTTCGTAAACTCGCTGGCACTACTAGCTGTCGTGTTTCTCTTCCATCGTGAGTTCTGGCTATACCGTAAAGTAATTCTCCGACCTTCTCAAACTTATGTACGACCCGGCTCTTCTTATTCTGAATCCATTTCTCTAACATTTCAAAATAATGTCGCAGCGTACTGTCCGCTTCTTGCCTTTTCTTCATTTCTGTCGCAGTTATATCGATGCCGCTGCCTGAAGTATTCTTTATACCGACATCTTGCCTATCCTGATTCCTTGTGCTCTTCTCTACTGACAATATACTAGCTTCTGCGGTATACGGATCCGAACTTCTTCCGTTGTCTCTGCCACTTGCTTCGGTGGATTTATGCTCCGTCCTACTTGTAATTTGGATACTGGGAAAACTCCAGAGGGGATCTGGATCATCCACTCTACTGACAATATACTCTACTTCTCTACTGACAATATACTTCTCTACTGACAATATACTAGCTTCTGCGGTATACGGATCCGAACTTCTTCCGTTGTCTCTGCCACTTGCTTCGGTGGATTCATGCTCCGTCCTACTTGTAATTTGGATACTGGGAAAACTCCAGAGGGGATCTGGATCATCCACTCTTCTAACTCCTGGCACATTCCCAAGAATGGCGTCGTACAGCGGTTCTTTGACGCACCGGGCTTCAATCCAACCGCAATAATAGGGCGTCAAAAGCGACACACGAGCCATAGGCATTCGCCTCACTGTACCATCCGCCAATCGAACTGGTGTTTCTGTACCGGTGATACCTCTGTCCGACACCTTGGATTGCTTCACCAGAACAATGTTGGATCCAGTGTCTCTGAGTACCGACACTTTTCGTCCCTGCAGCGTTTCCTCTACTACTGGCATCGAGGTCTCCGGGTCTTCCGACGACGGAACTGTCATGACAGCGCCTGCCTTGTCGCTGTACTATGGCTCCATTTGTGTCCTGTCACCTTCGATGTGACTTTTGCTCGCAACAACACAGGCAGTCTTATTTTCTGAATTACCTCGGCAGGTTTGTATTGTATGTCCATGCCGTCCGCACCCATCGCACTTCAACGTCGAACTGCGAGTACGACCCAAAGGACAATTCACAGCCCGATGCCCTATCCTGTCACACATAAAACATTTCATTGTACTTCGAGTCTGTTCTCTCTCATCTGGCGTCTTTTTATCTTCCTTCTCCTTTCCCAAATTCTTTTGGCCTTGGGCTTCTAAATAGCGGTCGGCGTGTTCAGATAGTTCCGCCACCGTCCTCAAGTTGCGTTCTTTCAGGAATATTGCCACGCCCTGATGACATGATGCTAGGAACTGTTCTGCAATCATGTTGTCCCTCAAGTCTTCAAATGTCTTCTCTACGTTAGCCATCTCCAACCAACGATCAAAGTAGTTGGAGATTCGAGCGGCGAATTGCTGGCCTGTCTCGTTATCATGTGGCTTGGAGCTTCGGAATTTATCCCGGAAACCTTCGGCCGTTAGTCTGAAGCGTTGTAGGAGAGCCTTCTTTACCTTGTCATAATCTAGTGCGTCAGTCGCTGACATCAGGCTGTACACGGCCAATGCTTCCCCCACGAGACACATACTCAATCCCGTCGCCCAGTCACTCTTCGGCCAGCCTTGTCCAGTTGCTATTCGCTCAAAACGCTGCATGTAGGCATCTAGGTCATCTCGCCTTTCGTCAAAAGGGGCGATAAGCTTTTGGGGACATACTGTCGCTATTCTCTGAGGTAGCACGTCTGAGCTATTTCCTGCCTCTTCTCCACTGTTACTCATGCGCAGCTGCAATTTCTTTTCTGTAAGCTCTTTTTCCAAAATCAAATTCCTATATGCACGCTCGTCCGCATACTTCGCTCTCTCCTCAGCGGCCTTGGCTCTCTCCTCAGCTGCCTTGGCTCTCTCCTCAGCTGCCTTCGCTCTCTCCTCATCTTCCTTCGCAGCCTCTCGCGCCTCTGCGCGTTCTTCTCTTAATCGCTTCTGTTCCTCGTGATACAGTGCTATTATGGCCTCAGCCGACATGCCCGCGGCACTCCCAGCCGCCATCAAACGTTCAAGGTCCATTCCGCTGCTCAATACACCCCGAGGCACGTGACGAAGTTAAAGGGATCCTGGCAGGCTCGCCAATGTTGTCACGAGTAGGTTAACGCCTGGTACGCTTGCTTGAACGAGCGGAACGAACACACGAACGCAAGATGCAGCACACACGTAACATTCATTCAATAGGCTATTTTAGCAACAGGAACACACGGTAACATTCAACACATTGCACACGGCATGCGTCCTCCCTTACTAAGCTTTCCGCTCACACTACCGCGTTTACAAACGTCTGTGCGGCGATTGTCTATTCGCTGTAGTAGGAGCGAACACACGAACGCAAGATGCAGCACACACGTAACATTCATTCAATAGGCTATTTTAGCAACAGGAACACACGGTAAGATTCAACACATTGCACACGGCATGCGTCCTCCCTTACTAAGCTTTCCGCTCACACTACCGCGTTTACAAACGTCTGTGCGGCGATTGTCTATTCGCTGCAGTAGGAGCGCTTACAGTACCGGTACTGTTCGACGCGAGTATCGGCGTCGCCCCGTTCTGTGGTCTGTCGATGCGATCTGGTCGTCGTCAGTCGTTGTTAGTGTCCGGCGTCACCGATGCCCCAGCCGACGTGACGACGGCACGGTCGCTGAGGGGCTGTCGCGCTCCGGCAGAGCGGGGCTCGTGCCGGCTGGCGCTCCCGGTGCGCGCCGGCCCAGCTTGGTTCTCTGGACGGGATGGTGACTGGCTGTAGCCAGCCTACGCGCGTCTACGTTCAGCGGCAGCAACGCTGACGTGTCCTAGCAGGTAGGTCCGGGCCAGCGGTGGTTCCAGGGACGTCGGACATCTGCTCGCCGAGCCTGGTACTTGGGCGGGACGTCGATGTGTCGCCTAAGATCTGGGGCAGGACCCAGACAGGCGATCTCCGGCCGTCTTCTCTTGGAACGCTGCGCCCGGTCACCACGTCCTTCTCTGCGCGTGTCCCTTCCCCAAGATGGCGGCTCCACGCGCTCCCTCCGCTCTTTCTTCCTCGTCTTCTTTCCTTGTCCACGCTTGTCACTCCTCACAGAGCTGTTCGAGTCAAAAGGTAGGTCCAGTTTCAAATTTTTTTAGCTAGACTACGTGGGCCTTATCTTACATTCCACATTAAATAGCACAGCTTTCTCCCACCATTGTCTGTTCATCAACTGGAAAAAAGTGTCGGCCTGCTTTGAAAGTGCACGTCTCTTTTTGGAATTTACTGTGTGGTGAATATGTACTCTTCACTTTGGAAACTCCATAGAAAGAATAACTCTATTGTCAACTTTGCTGGCATACATTTAGTTTCCTTAATAGCACTTCAATTCGATTTCAGGCTGCGGAGTTAGCCCAGGGCAAATCGATCTATCTCTGCCAGGCATGCCTGTGAATCATCAAGGTAGGCTGCATTTAACTTGTTGATTGTTTAACAGTTGTAGAAATGCATGACGTATTGTAGCTTAACTATTGCAAAAGCAACAATTTATTTGGAGCCTTAGATTAAGAAAGTAACTCAACATGCGTCCTAAATTCAGAGCCCTTCATTGTGTAAGTATTGTAAACACAAACGAAGCCGGTTGACATGTGCTATTATTCTGGCAAGCAGCACATTTGGCACTTGCCACTGCTAATCGCCCGTGTTTGCTGTTTCTTACGCAATAACTGCTGTGTGAAAATGTGGCTCGACAGATGAGCTTCTATATAACTTCACCCAGATGGCGCTGCCAGCCCTGCGCCCCTGCGTGAGTGGACACCTGAGCCAGGACCGTCTGGACTATGCAGAGGTGGGCACATTGTTGCAGTACATTACATAGCACAAATATTTGTTAAATACTTTAACAAACAGTTGTAATCCACGAAACAACCCAGTGTGGGTCCTAAATTCAAAGCTCGTCTAACATGCAAACATTGCGACGCATGACATAGTAAAATAATATGTATAAAGCATTTGAAAAGACGGAAACAAAAATGGCGATCCCAACACGACCACTAGCCCTCGCATTGCACCCTTCATTTTCGTTTCTGTCTTTTCAAACACTTTTTACCTGTTGCCAGACCTCAGCAAATCTGAATGTCAGCACAGTGCACATGCATCTAATGCAGTCAATCTGTGCTCCTATTGTGGCAATTTTATAACCGCATAGCGTTAGCTTAGGCTGAAGACCTGTTTTTGGGAAGCCTTTTCATCATGTGTCCTAATTGCTTTTTACAGCTACACCAGCTACTGGCACTCCAACAGGACGTCGCCTAGGCACTGAACGTAAGTTTACTCCATAAAGCAGTGCACATGTATGCGGTAGAGTCTCTCAGACAAACATCACCAGTAATATAATGCAAGCTCCCCGTTTTTGTAGTCAAAGCAGTGAAGTGATGTTTACATTGATATTGCACTTATAAGATAGCCCTAGACTCCCACATCGTCAATTATGAATGCTTTTCTCTAAACGTTTTCCATATTGTCCATTACTAATTGCTGTCTTATGACATAAGTTGAGCGATACGCACAGAATAAGAGCTATTGCATACAAATGAAGTGCGTTTTGACTTCTATGAAATTGCGCATTATAACAACGATGCACTACTCTTCTAGGTACACCTTCATTGCGTGGGCGGAAGGAAAAGCTGTTCAGCCCTCGCACGGGGAGAATTCTGAAGAGGTGCAAAGCAGATGCTCGCAGGTACCGGAGAGCCGTGTCACGGTTGCAAAAGCGTAAGAGTCCCTGAGGGTTACTAAGAGGGATGCCATGGAAACCCTAAGGTCGTACCTGACCCCAGAGTTTTACAAGCTCGTGAGCAGTCAGGTCGTGCTCCATGGTCGCAAAATGAAGGGAAGGAGGTGGCCACAGGAAATTAAGAGTTTGCCCGGAGCACATACTTTCATAGCCCGGTGGCATACAGGCACCTTTCCAATGCTTGCTTTGCCAACCTCGAGGTCTCTTCGGAGGTGGCTGACAGAAGTGCCAATGACAACCGGAATTATGCCGAAAGTAATTGATGTACTTAAAGAAGCAACCACTGATTGGCTTTTACCGGATCGGGCCTGTGTCATCATATTTGATGAAATGTCTCTGCGACAAAACTTGCAGTATGACATCAAAAACGATATTGTCATTGGCTTTTCAGGCAATGGCTCTGAAAGGACACAGATTGTGGCACACCAAGCCTTTGTAGTCCTCCTTTGTGGAATTTCTAAACCATGGGTGCAGCCTTTGGCGTTTGCAGTGGCACGAACCAAGCTGTATGCTCCTTACATCAGGAGGCAGATATTTCCCTTAATTGAACAGCTAAGCTCAATTCAGCTGTTTGTTAAGGCAGTGGTGTGCGATCAGGCGACAAGTAATGTTACACTTTCAGAGCAGTTAAACGTAACTCCAGAGGAACTATTCTTCGAAGTGGGTGGTCACAAAGTTTATTTTCTGTTTGACACTCCACACCTTTTGCAGTGCACCAGAAATAACCTGCGTGCCCCTCACAAACTTGTCATTGGCACAGACACTATTGAATGGAAGCACATTGTGGAGTTATACAAGAGCCCTGATTCAAGTGGAATGAAATTGGCAAGGAAACTTACAGATGATCATATATACAAGAGGCCTTTCAACAGTATGAAGGTAAAGTTTGGCACTGAGCGAGTGAGTGTCGGTGGCATTGACTGTCATGATTGCTCTGGGGAAAATGGATGGGACTGCCAAGTCTACAGCAGACTTTATTGATAGAATCGACAAGCTATTTGACTGTCTCAACAGCAAAAGCATCACTGCCAGGCCTGGAAAGATGGACTATGCCATCTGTGCTGACTCTGGTCATGTGGAGTTTTTGCAGGAGCCATTCAAATGGATCAAATGCTGGAGATTTGACAGCCCCAGACAGCCCCATGCAATTCGTGGCTGGCTTGTTACCATCCAGGCTGTCCTCTTGCTGTGGAAATACCTCTGCCAAAATTTTGACTTCATTTTTCTCCTGGCACGCCATTTGCAGCAGGACCCTCTTGAGAATCTTTTTGGCACTGTGAGAAGGAATCTTGGCTGTAATGAACATTCTAACGTGTTTCAGCGCATTGCTGCTCTGAAACACATTCCTTTTGGGAAACGAAGGAACCTGTTGCCTCGTGGGAACTGTGAAATCGGAGACACCTATTGACACCGCCACTCATTGCTGATGAGGCAGAGTTGCCAAGTTCCTGCGACACATCAGGTGGTGGCCTTCTAGATGCCAAAGAGCAGAATGCACTGTACTGCTTTACGGCTCATCTCATGCAGCAATTTCTTTAAAAAAAACGTCCTGCGGAGTGTGTTTGCAGCCGTTTTTTAAGACATGAGGAGGAGGCACTAGTAGGTTCCTATCAGTTTATGGCCATGCTTCACGCTCATGGTAAGCCAGAGGGACTCTTTGCTGGCCTGACACAGCCTTCCGAACGCCTCTTTGGGGCGGTTAGGAACATAGAAAAAGATTTTCTAGAAAACATTGGTGTTGTAGCTCATCTACCACGTGTTGTACATGTGTTAGAGGAAAAACTGTACGACAGCCTTTCCCAGGCACTCTTTTGCTCCACAAGCTGTCGTACTGACTTCTTCCAATACATTTTTCGGGCGAGGCTGCTGCTTCATATAAGGCAAGTAAATCGAGTTCTGCATAAACAGCGGGAAAAAAGATCGTCATCAAAAAGAGAATTGCGAAAACTGCAAAATTAAATGTTCATATTATATATGTTCTCCTGAAACATTTTCTGTGCCTACAGAATAAAGGGAACAATTTGTCACTATGTCATTGGTGTCCACATTTTACGTCTTTTATTTGGTCAGCAGCCTCAATCATAGTGCACTGTCATAGGCTTTGGCTGAAATTGCAGCTGATTCTTTCATATTTTTCATCCGTGGTTCTTTCACTATTTTCATAGGTTTCTCATATTCGAAGTTGTACTAGTTCAGTTGTTACCGCAACATGTATTACCTGTAGTAGACTATAAAATATGCAGAACATAAAATCAGATTTTCTTCTTTCTCATTGCCATCAGCTGTGGTAATTATCGCAGTAGAAGACGCGCCAGTGAGGGCATGAGAACTTTTTTTCTGCATTTAAATGGCCATGTTGTGCTACGACATTACCATGGCACTTTCTGGGTCCTCAAATGAACTGTATGTGGCAATTGCACTTGTTTGCCAAGCCCATGACATTGCTCTACAACACCATAGCTATTCAGTGCTGCAGTGGCTAACGTGAGCACTTGTTCTGCGTTGGATATGTTACCCTTCAAGTGAAATTATGTAGCTCATAATTGTGCACTGATATTGTTGCCCTTAGGTTCTTTAAGATGCATCTGTATTCACACAGAAGCAAATAAATGATTAAACGCAAGGGTTTTATGTGCCAAAGCCGTGATGTGATTATGAAGATACCGTAATGGTGGACTCCTGAATAATTCAGACCGTCTGGGGCTCTTTAGTGTGCTCCTAAACCTAAGTACACAAGCATTCTTGCATGACGGCCCCAGCGAAACGCGGCCGCTGAGGCCCGGATTTAACTAGGAACCTTGCGCTCTGCACCGCAACGCCAGAGCCACTCGGCTACCGTAACGAGTTGATGTAGAAGCATCTCATTTTACATTCGGCTTACATTGCATTGTGCCAGGAGCAGCTGAACACCTTCACTTTTGAGCCACAGCAGTTGGTTCCTTCTAGAAAATCTTTTTACATGTTGCGAGTGTTCTGCGCACTTCGCGATTTGGTCTGTGTGGATGTGGCTTGGCACAGAAAGACAAAGGCCATTAGACAAAGAATGGCGATAAAGGGTTATTGGTAATTCATCTTGGGAAGCGCTAAATGGAGCGAAAGACCCTAGGACATAAGACGGTGCATGTACACGAGCACGTCTTTATGCATGTGTATGTTCCATGTCGTCGTGCCTTGACTGTGCTCCACTTTGCTCTTACCAGTAGACAAAGTTCACAAATAGATGTTCCTCCTCATAAAAAATTAAATAATGGGGTTTTACATCCCAAAAGCACCACCTCATTTTGAGGCATGCCGTAGTAGGGGACTCCGGATTAATTTTGACTACCAGGGAATCTTTAACATGCTCCCGATGCATGGGACATGGGTATTTTCGCATTTCACCCCCGTCGAGATGTGTCGGCCACGGCCGGAATTCGATCCCGCGACCTAATGCTTTGCAGTCCAACAACATAGCCACTAAGTAACCACAACATGTTATTCTTTCTCATTGTCATCTGCTGTTCGGCTACTGTTTTTCTGTGCTGAGTCTGATTCTGCAACTTCAGAATCTCGCCCAGCTTACCATTCCGTTACCAGTCATTTTTCTGTGTTATCATTCTATAAACATACTAACAGCTGAAAAATTGCTGTTCATGTTTATGTATTATCTAAGTAATTGCTGATGTGAAAAACCGCGTGCACAACCTTCATGTGTAGGCATGATATGCTTTTATTCTTGAAAGCATGAGCATGGCAAGTGCCCGGTATGAAGATTGTTGCAGTTTATGTTTATTACACAAAGGAGTGCCCAGTTACAAGGTATGACTTAGTGCCGTCAGTGACCTAATTTTTCTGCTAAACATTGCATTCTTAGTGAAAGTTGTGTCGGCTTATTTCACTGGGCCTTTGATGGATGAATAGGCTTTTCTTCCAAGGTGTTCTATGTGCTCCTACAAAAGGTGACTACCTTCTGCTACTCATTGCCATAGTTACTGAAGTAGTAGCCAAGTGCAAAATAATGTGTGTTTACGTTTTTCGTACAATGGTATTTTTGTTCTGCCATGTCTGCTTTTTCATTTTCTTCAGTAGTAATGAACATGTCGCGCATTTCATATACTTTTGTGCAGGTATGTAAGTAATTAATTTGCAGCTTTTTTTGGTACGACTGTCAATAAAAAAATATTTGCTTTTGGTTGTATTTTTTAGGTATCTTGCATGCCATTGTATTTGCCATTGCCGTGAATTTTCACTCCCTTTAGTTGTCGTGACTGTCATACACGTCTTCCAGTTTTGTGCAATATCTTAGAGCATATACCAGAAGCTCGTCTACATTTCGGTCTTGAGGCCGTTATATAAAGGTCTTGTTTTGTTTATATGTGTGTGTACATGAAACGGCCTTCGCGTTTCTCAGCGCTTTTTGTTATTTCACTGTCTGAACATTTGTGTTTAGTACTCATGTATATGTCATGCACCTTTCACTTTTGTACATTTCTTGACCGTGTATCACACCACGTCATGAGAAAAATCTTTTCGTAAAGGAAGTCAATAAAGCGAGACCAAAAGATATCTTGTGTTGGAAGTAGAATGTTTTTTATGTCCCGGCATATGCTGGTATAAGTATGGGCAAGACTGCGTGCCTGCCAACGCATAGCACACGGCGCACTACCCGCCAGCTCGCAAGCAATGCCAATCCGCTGCGTAGCGCATGCATTGCTTGCGAGCGGGTAAAAAACAAGAAAGTGAG
Organism: Dermacentor albipictus; assembly: GCF_038994185.2. NCBI lineage: Eukaryota > Metazoa > Arthropoda > Arachnida > Ixodida > Ixodidae > Dermacentor > Dermacentor albipictus. The sequence continues at coordinate 469,785,378 of NC_091821.1, forward strand.
CAGTGCGCGCGCGGCATGGGGGAAAGGGAGTGGAGCGGGTCGGCATAATAAAACAAAAAGGAAAGAAAAACTGTTAGAAGAGGAGGTGCCGCGCGGCTGCTATTGCTGTTGCCATGACAACGTATACAATCGTGCGCCGCCATTTTGCTTCTGCGGCGCCCATTGGTTAGGGCCGTAACTGAAGGGGACCTTTGCGCTACCGTCGAAAGACCGTCTGCGCGAAAAAGCCAATGGAAGCTATACGGAGTGTCCCCCCCCCCCATGCGGACACTCCCGTAGAGCCTGGCGGCCCAATTGACTGCAGCGCACCAAGCCGCCGGCGTTAATACCTGAATCGCACTTCCGGTTTCGGTTATGGGCGCGCGCGTTTTGAACGCTAGCTAGTACGCGTCACACACACTGCACTGGAAAAGTACCCCAAAGAGTAACAAAATTAGTCACAACAATATTGGGGGTCACGGAAAGGGCCAAAAATTGTCGCAGTAAGATTCAGTACGCGCGAAACTGCGTCACAGCACCGTGTGCGACTAGCTTGCGCAAGAACTACCAAAATAAGTTAATAGAACATTGGGGCTCATAGAAAGCGTCTCAAACATCTCCCAGTACGATTCATATATTCAAATTAACCGCGCCACGACGGCCATGCTGTTTTTAGTTAACTGCGCAACAAGTCTAGCCTAGGTGCCGTCCCGTAAGCTTAATTGCTCGAAATGCGTCGCACACTGTCGAACAATGTTTCTCACATTGCCGCAGTCCAGTAGTACAGTGGTGCCATATCGAAGTTCAGAAGGAACGCGAGAATTCGCCGGAAGCCCACCAAACTCAGCTAAATCCAAAAATAGAAAAACAGGCAGACGGGTGACCGAACAGGCCAACGGCCGGTCTCTCTCGCTTCGGCGGTGTGTCTGACGAATGACGCATGCATCTGGCTCGTCATTCGCCAATTCGCATGTCGCTAGGCAACGGAAGTGTGCCGCAATGTTTTATTTCATTTACAGGCAGATATTTTTACTTTTGTCGGGAAAGAATTAAAAAATAAAACACTTTCTGTTAATCTCATTTCACTTTTTTTTTCGGCGCTCGCGGCAGCAAACGGTCGGCGTTAATACAATGGCGTGACATATTTCCTGTTACCACTTTACGCTGAGTTTCCCCTCTTGTTATATTTGTCTCTCTATGACCTACTGGACTCCCTCCCCCCTATTACTCACGCGCAAGAAGCGGGGCCTGCAGCGCCGCGTCTGCTGCTAGCAAGCCGCGCGGTACGCCAGCGCAGAGGGAACATCGAAGTGCCAAGATACGCCCGGTAGTTACACCAGCGCATTTTCATGCGTAAGCTTCTTTCGCGAATACCTCAGCTGCGTCACACGAAAAGCCATGCAAAAAGTGTAGTGCCTTGTATCTGCACAAAAATGTGTTATTTGCCAAGACACTTAACCGTTATAATAGTGCGAATGTAGATGACTGGTAAATTCATAAACATTAAAGAACAAATAAAAACAAATTTCATATGAGGGAATACACATATGGAAACATATGGCTCCATAGAAAATGCTTCAGGAAGCTTATAGTAGGGGTGGGCCAACTGATATTTGGAGGTTGGCCAACTTGGAATTTGGAAGAAAGCAAACTTAAATTTCGGGGAGGGCCAAGCTGAACTAACCTAAAGTTTGGAGGTGAGCCAATGGAAATTTGCGCGTGGGCCAACTGAAATATAGGAGCGGGCCAACTGAAATATAGGGGAGGGCCAACTGAAATTATGGGGCATTCATATGCACATTTAAACAAATCCAGTGGAGTTTCTGCATTATTTTTTGCAGCACGCAGCTCTGGCTTCCCCCTTCACTGCTTGGCGTGAAAAAACCTCACCTGATTCGGACATTTAGGGGAGAGCGACGCACTCAGGTCGTACTTTGCCACTGGTTTGCAGAATGACTGTCAATGAAGTGCGGATAGTTTACTTCTACCCCAACGTTTCTATTTAAATACAGCCCCAATTACCGACAAGGTATCCAACAGAGAAACTACTTCAACGCTTAATCCACGCTGGTTGCTTCTAAAGCAATGCACAATGACTGGACTTTGGTCGTAGTGGGAATGACCTAGATGCTGCTGCAAAACAAACCGAAGGCTAAAATATATTTTTGTGTTAGCAAAAGCTCCAATGAACATGTTATCTATTACGTAATGAACACGATATATGAAAAACATCGCGATTGAAGAGCTTGTTCGAACATTAGAAAAATATAGGGCTCAAATAAAACATCATGGTTACATTTGGGCACACGTTTCCAAGGAATGCTGGCGGCTCCAAGGAATGCTAAGCACACGTCTTTTACTCAAAAGAAATCCTCGGTATGCTGTTGAACTCAACGTCACAATGAGCATAATTGTACCAAGTGGTGCTCACCATGTATAATGTTAGTACCAGTAACGCATCAATGATGTGGAAGTACCTGTAGCAGGCGTCGCTGATTGCAAACAGGGATTTACTGAAAAACATTTTGTAGTTGCGGTCCTCATTTCCTGATTTGGAAGGACATTCGATGGCAACATGTTTTCCATCAATGGCGCCCACGCAGCGGGGCATGTTCCACCGCTCTTTGAAATCACTTGCAATCTGAAGGATGAAGGTACATGAGATGAGAATTAATGCATAACCGTGTCCTCTGAGCGAAAGCCACGTACACGAAAGCAACCATTGCAGAGATGACATATCAGCTATGTACGTGCTATCACAATTAAAGTACATGCATTGAAGACCATGTAATAACATGGTGTTTACCCGCAGCCACTCATCTGCACTTGATGGGCAGGCAACGTACAAAGGGCCAAGGACGTCCCACAGCACCTGGCACACTGACGACAAAATGCCACAGGCCGTCGAGCGTCCGTTTCGGAAGCTCGCTGCTACATTCGGATATCGCCGGCGCGCAAAGCGGATGCACGGAGACATGCATGCTTGCAGCTTCGGAGGGACGCGCACGCGTGCAGGCGTCGGTCTCGACACCAGGGGGGCTATTCTGCAAGAGTCCACCTAGTGGACTGTCCACTTCGGCCTGAAGTCATCAGATGCGCGTTCTGTTGTTCTGAACTTCGGCGAGTACTGACGTCATCAGAAGGGAATCCGAACTTGCACTAAAATGAAGTGGAAGACCTCGTACACGAAGAGCATAGTGCCTGGGGCGCACTGAAACTCACCCGTGACAACGTAAACCGAATGAAATGCCGTTTAGCAGTTTGCTATTAGTTTCGGTTGTGGTTTGCCAAGTGAAGATATGAGACGAGCTTGGCCGCGTGTCTGGTAACAACATAATCTGTCTGAAAATTTTATTTTCATCATTTTTGTGTACGGTATAGTTGCGCTTCACTTTTTTCTGGCATTGTAACGACTGCGATTGCTAGTTGGCCCCCAGAGGGCCACGTATCGAACCGAAACTCAAGATGGCAGCTGTTTGAAATGAATGAAACAGCTGACCACAAACCGTCGCTTACCGAGCATCCCCGTAAACTGACGGCAGCACAGTATGTCTTGTTGGTAGTTGCTGTCTTGGTGAATTCGCTGACACTAGTGTTGGAACTGAAGCGCAAAATGACAGCGTCTACGCTTGCAGTGAATAGTTGACGCAGGATCGTCGGCTACTGAGCGTGGGTAATCCCTGTAAAGTAGCGGTGGCAGTATGTCGTGTTGATGGTTGCTGTCTCGGAGAGTTCTCCCATAGTACTGCTGACATCGTTGTCAATGGACGCGCACCAGACGATGTATGCCTGGTCGTCACGACTGCAATGCTTCGAGAGAACTTGCAACTCGAATCGCCTTTAGTACCACACCGACAACTGTATCGTCTGCTGCGTCGACGAAATATGACATTCAACGGTAAGTCGCGGCGTTGAACAGACGGCAGTGATGTTGACTGCGCATAATAATCTTTATGCAAACCCACAAGTTCAAGAACAGTGTACTGCAAAGCGTTTATTCATGATGCTGAATAAAAGAGTCCAGTGGCGGTCTGTACGTTTTCCTGAATATTTTCTACCCCTCTTCAGTCAAGCTTGCAGACGACAGTGTTTGTCCATCACAGCGCCATGGCACCACGGGACATTGGCCCTCACATAAACCATCGGCAACAGAAAATTATAATGAACTTTATGGAACGAAATCCCCGCTTAGTTAAATCATCCGGAGATCTGGACCCAAATTTCACCGCTCAAAGAAAAAAGGAAATGTGGGAGGAGCTCGCCAATTTGCTAAATGATGCCGGCCCTCCCACAAAGCCCTTGGTGCAGTGGCGCTGCTGGTGGAATAGATTTGTAAGTCGGGCCAGGGCGGACGCAGGCAACCTCTCCGCCGAGATGAAGTAAGTAAACCAGGCGTGCATGCTTTACGGTAACGTCTCTTTCGAATGTTTACGCAAACCACATTGCAGGTCTACCGGCGGTGGACTTCTTGGGGGCGCCAAGGGCCCAGTGCTCGCCCTACTCGGCCCTGCGAGCACCGTACCGGCGCGGCCTGCGCCCTTCGTGAGCAGCCACTGCGAAGTGAGAATCTCCCTTGGATATTTGTATTCCTTTAGAAAGGCCAGGATTGGCAGTTAGAAACCTTCACCTGTCCTGTTGCCTTGTTTAACTAAGCAGTAAGGAAGGGCGTAATGAGATTTTGTAAATAAAACTAGTAGGCAATAAACAATGCTGGAGCACAAGTTTCCATTAAAAATGAAGGCCTTGGAGGTAATTCTGTACCTACATAGAGCAAAGCCTACTGCACTGCACAATATGCTTCACCTTTTGTAACTATTGTGATCAGTGTCCGCATCTCTTAGGCTTAACAATTTGTTTTTCTTAAATGCAGAGCGACTGCCAGCAACCGCACACCTCAGCTGTGACTGAGGTGTCACAGCCAGGCGACACCTCAGTCTCTGCAGCCTCAGCACCTCAGCAGCAACCACCATCTGTGAGCACCGGCGTTACCGGAAGAAGGTGTACTGCCAGCCGTAAGTGTGTGGTGTATGAACGTGTATGAAAGTGTGTGGTGTATGAACGTAATTGCGACCACACGCCAAAAATGTGTGCATTGAACGTCAACATAGCTGTAATAGTGATATAGAAGTTCCTTGTACTGGTCACTACAGATGAAAGGCACCTTGCAGTACTTTATGCATGCGCGACAAACATGTCAAGTGAAGAAAGGAAACCACACAGAGAAGGTATACTCAAGAGAGGTACTACAACCAACTGCTTTTATTGCTGCTTGGTCAGTACCAGTGTACACACAGAGGCACAGCAAGGCAAAAAAGAAACTAAGCACAAAAAGCCTGAGCATGTGTTGGTGGGCTAGTTCGTTAAGCATGATTACAAAGACGGCGCCGAATAAAACAACACACGAAGAAGGGGGACGTGCTGTCTCGTGGCCCCCTTCTTCGTGTGTTGTTTTATTCGGCGCCGTCTTCGTAAACAAACACGCTGTAGATCACCAAATAAGTCAACGTGGCATTTGCTTGTTGCGTGCACATGTTGACATTTATTTTTCTAGCTAGTACCCTATACCTCATGACACAATCAAATTACGCAAAGGTTCTATGCGTACTATGTGTGCACAGTAAATGTGTACTGGTTAGTGGTATGTAAAAAAATTGCAGTAACCTTCATAGCGGTGTTGTGATGAAGAGACTGCGCAAAACCTATTTCTTTTAAATTCGGGACACGAAAGATTGAATGTAATGCCCTGAAATAAAAGATGCAATCGTTACAAAAATGAGAACGGAAGACACACTTTTCACATGTGTATAATGTTGCTTGTCCCCGTCTCCCACGGTGTTATCATACATTACTTACCGATATGGCCAATTATACACGCTTCATAGCAAGTGTTTAAATGTGAAAGGCACGTAAAATTTATTTGTCCACGTGGAGTATTGGTTAATAGGAAAACTGAAGGCATACAAGGAGCACTTGTTCGGACAGCACTGTAACCTAGTGGAACTGCTCATGAACGCTATACACACAGACACCGAAACAGCACTGAGGAAAGGGTGTGTCAGCAAGGCATGCCATGCATTTTCAGCACGTATATTTGCTATTGCTTTCCTGAAGCAGTAACATGTGCACCTACTTGTAACGATGCATATGCGGTACGTCGTTATGCTGCAATATCAGAATTTCACACCATGGCATGGCAGTGATTTGATAACCCATTCTTTTGCCTGTTGGGGGATCAACTTTATGGAACAGGACATGGAATAACGCACCACTGTAAACTCGATCACTAGACACTTGGCAAAGGTCCAAGCATTCGCATTGACAAGGGAGTTTGGAAATTTCACCTGGAGCCACACATGTTTTTTTTTTCATTTCATGTAATTTCCTTACAGGCCGCAGAGTAGGAATATTACATAAAGGGCAATAACATTTGAACAAATCATGCCTGCTCATATATTAACATGCGGTGCGAGGAGCCCAAGTGGATGTAAAATGCACTTGGGTGAGGCGTCTGAGTAATACATGTAAGAGTCTTGGTCATTAGCGGGTATGTTATATGCTATGGGTGTGCTTGAGGCAACTTCATGTTTCACCTATTCTCAGCTGTGCAGCAGAACGTTTAGCTTTCAGGTAATTGGAGTGGTGAAGAGTCAAACAAACTGAACGCATACGTCATGGATACTCTGTTATTGAATGGTAACGCTACGTATGTTGTACATAATAACTGCAAATGGATGTTGTATAGTTCAGGTAGTTTGGATATTTAGTAATGAGGCAATACATGAATAAAGAATTTCTCCAGAAAGGTTTTTAACTGTTGAGCAGAACAAAGGCCACTGTGAAAAACCACTACGAAGGTATGTAGTACTACTGGTGGGTAGACAAACCTAACGCATGGGAGATGCCCACCAGAAGGTGACAAAAATTGAATAAAGGCAACAACTGCAGAACACTGTGAACGTACAGCTGCATGCTATGTATTCGTTGAATGTTTGAAAAAAATATTGCACACTTTCGGTCATCCATGTGCGATTACCTAGTGGCTTGCTAACAAAGCTCGCCTATTCATCAAGCTAGGAGTGTATTCTAGGGGGCCAATGTCACATCTGTTAACTGGCAGAGCTTCATATGGAAAAGTAATTTTGGACAACTTGCACAAATCTGAAGTGAAATTGTCAAGACTGAAATGCAACAAATGTAATTACGCAAATGCCATGTCACACAACACATACAGTCCAGCCAAATGAATACTTGCATGACATCATGTAATGTGGTTGCTGGCTGAGCAGTTGTGAAAGGGTGTTTCTCTCTACGAGGGGTACGGAAAAGAAAGATCAAAAAAGAACTAGAAACTTCCTATGTACCTGAACTGTGCATGCTATTATCGACTGCCGGGGAATAGGATTTTGTGGGAAGTCGATATATTACAAGAAAGGTTAAATGCACAATGCAAACACTGCACTCCACATAAAAGAAACGATGAGCTGCATTAGTTGTGTGGCTGTAAAAGGAACTGTAATTTCCATTTTAACACGCTTCTATAACAATTCCAAGGTTTATGTTCCTCATGTGAGACCATGAAGTATTCGTGTTTCAGGTATGAAGTGTATGCACAGTCAAGTCAAGTACAACGTGAAACCTGGTGCAGATGAATACTTGTATTACGTTTTGCTAATGCTGCCATAATTGCACTGCTCTTCCTTAAACAGCATAGTTACATTTTTTTTTGTCGCGCAGCTTAGAAGCTAGTGTGCTTCCGAAATTATGCAGGGCCTCCAAGAGCTACATCAAGAGGCCGCTTGCTGCAGCAGGCTGTGGGGGACACCGCAAAAGGGGTCACCCTCGCAGCTGCACGAAACGAGCTAGCCGAAAAATTATTGGAGGAGTCCCGCAAGGTGAGATGGCAGTGCTGATAGAGTGTGTACGTGTAATTCAACCCGAGCGAATGAATTTTCGCCGCAGCCGAGTGCAGATGTGTAGTTGGTGAATAGAAATGAAAACAGGGAAAAAGTTCCTACAATTTAGCATGTTAAGCAAACTAGTAATTTTGCCAATTCACACTAGTAACTCAAATGCAGACACAAAGAATGTATTTTACGAATGTATAAATCTTCATTATGTACGTAACATTTGACATGAGAAGTATTTATTGACCATTGCCTAGGCGATTCTGGAACGTGTTGCGCTTTTCCAGACGGTATGAACACAACTTAATGTGCAAAACAAAGTTGCTAATCACATGCAAGTTTATTCCCTAAAAAGTGGGATTGAAGTCTTGTAACAAGCAGCTTGTAGTGCTTAGGCAGCCGCAATACCTTTTGTCACATGTAGAGCTGTTCAATACATAGTTATTCATGCACGCATAGCTAGCATAAAATTTACTGATTTCTGCAATACAAAGTGATGAACCCTTTTATTGTTGTTTTCCTTGCGGGCATGAATCACCCCCAGCGGTTTTTCTTTCTCAGATGTTGCAAACAAAATGCCAGTTTCTTTTTGTTTGTGCAGAAAGAAAAAAATATGATGCCACCTGCATTGGCAAATGCTCCGTTTCTGTGCTCCTCAAGTCACTCTCACAAAAGCAATGTCAAAGCAACTCTTGTGGGAAAGAAACGCAGAAACACATCAGTACGTCGACGGCACTGAAAGGGTTCAGGTGATAGCTTATCATGACCTCACGGCCTCCAGTACGAGTTTTATACACACTTCTGTAATCAGTTGAAAAGCACTGTGATGCAGCTACATGACATTTGCCAGACATATGGATAAGTGTAGCGTATCGAAACAGGGCGATGTTTATGTGAATTTCAGACACCTCATAATTTTCACCCCCCCCATTACCCCCTTTCGCATGGCTGAGAACCTTTCGTTATGGATAGCAATGTTGCACTTGCAACGGCCAAAATGCGAGATACTTTCTCCTGGTGTCAGGGGCCACATCATGCCTGCGACAACAGCAGTATTTCTAGTAGTTGTGCTTCCAAACATTGAAGCGTTATTACTGGCACATTCATTTAGAAAACATACATACATTTGACAGAAAATGCAAGATGTGCAAGTGGAACAATACAAAACTGTTTTAACTAGCTGTTAGTTGCATACCAATGTGTGCATAAGCAACCCTACATATCACAATGTTGCTTTGAAATTGAGTGCATTTGTTGCTTACCTTACAAGATAGGCACACTCTTAAGTGTGGTAACATTGCATTGTTTTACACTGCACATTTGTCATTCTGTGGTGTTGACCTAACATGTATTGTACATGTGACATTTCATTGATGTTTGCCTGCTTGCAGCGTTTTGCTGGGTTTTGCACTCTGACCATGCAGTCCTGCTTGTATATGCACTCTGGGAACTTTTCCCGGATCAAGCATTCTGTTGTCAGTGGCCCCTGAGAAATGTACCAACGCAGTTATACTGTCTCGTTTCAAACGTTCTCAAAAAATTTCGCTCTGCTCGCAAATGCGTCAAGATGCCATACATATCGCTGAACATCTGTACCCAAGCATGCTTTTCATTCATCTATAACGGCCGCTACAACTGTACTGTAACCACAAATCTGGCAATATCTGAATCTCATGTGAGAGTCCATGAGGTCAAGCAGCCATTGTCGATTGATTTGTAGCACTTCATCTTTTTATTATGTTATTTGTGACGGCACATGTGTCCGTAGCAGCACACAGCACATTTAAAAGATTTATGGCAATTATGATGACAGAAATCAGCATGGAGCGACATATGATTGCATCAGAAAGTTTTACAAACATGGCGTTGGCAAGAAATAAAAAAAAACGGCAATGCTACATAAACAGAGAGACGGACGACCAGTACTTGACAATGCGAGGTACAGCTGTAGCTTTTATGACACGAGACACCCGAGCGCGTTGCTAGTAAGGCAAATGAATAGCACCAACGATATCAATACAAATAAACATGTCAGTTGCAAAGCATTGACGGGGCAATTAGTAATATATGTGAATCATTATAAATCGCACACTGTTAATGAATAAGTCCAATATAACGCATCACTGTTACCTGTAGAAATGGGAGGAAATTACACGACATCTGACTATCAATGCAATACATGCTTGCAGGTTTCGCAGAGAACTTGGCTAGCACAGGAACATGCATTCCATTTTAATTGTGGATAGAGAGCTATATATTGCATTAGCAGAAATAGTTGCACCAAAACCTACAGGTAAACGGTGGATAGTACAGAGCAGCCAAACGAAGCTACGAAAGCTTTGTTTCGCAGAACATGCTAGCATATGTCCTGCGTCTTGAGGTTGACATTACATAGAGTGCATTGTGCACTTGTCTATGTATTTAACAATCAGACATGTTGCAGTGCCTACCCAACAGTACCCCCTCAGAAAACAATACGTTGGTACGTCCTTGCAGTGATGCAAGCAGTACCGAGATTGAGAGTGCACACATGCAAGTAGGAGTCACATTAGGCAAGCACTAGCAAGTTGACGTGATGTGCTGCCATTGCAACACTTCACCCAAATGCAAATATCAGATGTGCAAACATCATTCGGCAACGTCACCATGGCGAAACAGCACTGGATGAAATCTATACAACAGCAAAGTTGCGCCCAACCTACCACTAGGCATGCAGGCCATATCTGCAGTATGTGAAACCAGCTGTTCTGCTGACCCAGAGGCACAGGCCAGACTTCCATGCCTGTCAAGTCACACCTGCACCACGCCAGATGATCAGTCGCCGAGACCCTATGCAAACGCTGCATTAGCCTGTCCGGGCTGGGCCGTAATAGACAAATTAATCACGTGCGAATTGCCGCCTGTGCAAAAAGCACAGTTTTGTGCCGGTGAAGGCTAGCCATGTTCACTTACAATACATGACTCAAGTGACAACCCCACTAATGGTTCATTAGATTGTCTACACGTTTCGCATGCCTGGCTTTGACCCAACCATACTCTTGTGTTCCCAGTGCAATTGCATCCAGTGCTACTGCATGCTGGTAGAGTGAAAGTGAAAAGAGTGAAATTTAATGACAGCAGGTCAGAACGTGGCAGTACGTTTGTTAGGCGGATGTGTACGAAAGAGTCAAAGTTTGGATGAATGTGTCGGTCCTTGTGGCACTGCATGGGCATGTGTTTTCCCGTCGAAGACGACTGCATGTTCAGCAAAACTCTGCCTTCCACAGTAACATGTGTAGAAGCATTGCTGATGAAAGATTTTTATTGCAGCAAACTGCTGACTGCAGGTGCTCAACGACCAGGTCGGCAGTCTGGCCGACGCCATGGAGCGGCAGGCCGACGCCCTGGAACGGCAGCTGAGGCCCATATCGGAGTTGGCCACAGTCCTGGCCTCATTTATAACAAATTATACGCCACAAGTTTAGTGTTTATATCTAACTAATGTGTATGTATTAAAAATTCTTAAAAATACCAGCATATGTTTCAAGGTTTACTAGTAATGTAGTGTGGCAATGTCACAGGTGAAACTGCCCCAAAATAGTTTTCAGCAATTCTTGGAGCAAGTAACATTGCGTGTTAGAGCAGTCTGGAGCAGGCATAATTGTATTTTGGATCAATTTGGGGCAGAAAATATTCATTTTGATGCAATTTGGGGCAGGCCAATGTCAATTTTGGTGGAATAATGGAATTTACAGGGCACTTCGAAAGCACATAGGTACATTAAAGACCAACACGAAAACAATAATAATATTTGGGGTTTTACGTGCCAAAACCACTTTCTGATTATGAGGCACGCCGTAGTGGAGGACTCCGGAAATTTCGACCACCTGGGGTTCTTTAACGTGCACCTAAATCTAAGCACACGGGTGTTTTCGCATTTCGCCCCCATCTAAATGCGGCCGCCGTGGCCGGGATTTGATCCCGCGACCTCGTGCTCAGCAGCCCAACACCATAGCCACTGAGCCACCACGGCGGGTCAACACGAAAACAACATTACAGTATGTAAAGAGGCAGCATTGTGCAGGTTTTTCTGCATAAAGGCAAGAGCATTGGTGGCACTATGATCTAACTGCACATTCCCGTGCCAAAGCTTTTAACTGCAATGTTAATAAATCATGTGGCGCAATCAACGCGGTCACACAGCTTCTAGTTCACGATATGTCACTGCAGACGCAGAGAGCCGTGACCAACTCCGGGCTGGTGATACTTCTAGCTATTCTAATCTGTTTTTACCGCAATAGCAATTATATGGACACTGTAGGCGTATTTCTGCCGTCGCTGTAGCCATGATGTTCCAGATTAATTCCAGTGGCGATAACGACGTTGCCGTGTACTGCATGCTGTAAAGTATGTGCGAGTGAAAGCGTGTGAGGATGGGTCGACGATGCCATTTGACGAACTCAACATTTAATGAAGTACATTCTAATTACAACCTCCCAAGTGTACGTACATGCGCCGGCCACTAGCAGGAAGCGCTGAACAGTCTGCTTTTGTGAGCGAAAAAATTCATGTGGGAGGCGCGTTGGCTAGGTGCGCAGCATGTAAACAGCTGTTCCCCCCCTTTTTTACATAGAATTCCCTCCCTGTTCATGGCACAATCCTCTCCACATTTTGTTTTTGGCGCAGTATGGAACAGGAATTCGCCTTTCTGTCAAGATGGTGCAATTGACAAAGGAGTTCCAGCTTTGCAATAATGTTGTGAGGTACCATGCACTTCCAGTGCTTTTAAAGTATGGAGAGGCACCGCACAACATTGTTGTGTCATTGGAGTATAGAAAAAAAAGCCGATTTTAAACTAATTCTTGCACCCTCACTGCCAACACTACATCACGTATACTTCGTGTAGATTACACAAATGCATGCCAAAGCTATAAATTACACGAATTAGTAGTTTACGTCACGCAGTGACGTAAATTCACGCAGTGACAGCAGTGGACGGCAGACTGAACGCGTTCTAACAAAATTCTACGCTTGTTCACAGGAAGCCACTGGGATATCACGAAAGCCTTGGGATATCATCGGAGCTGCGCCTGCACGCCTGGCTGACAGCCGAAGAATTATCGTGCCGATCTTCGCATCGATAACTGCGGACAAGCCACGTGACCGCACTCTGGCTACAAAAAGACGGACACCACCGGCTGTGCTGGCATTCACGCAGTGGCAGCAGTGGACGGCAGACTGAACGCGTTCTTACAAAATTCTACGCTTGTTCACAGGAAGCCACTGGGATATTACGAAAGCCTTAGGATATCATCGGAGCTGCACCTGCACGCCTGGCTGACAGCCGAAGAATCATCGTGCCGATCTTCACATCGATAACTGCGGACAAGCCACGTGACCGCACTCTTGCTACAAAAAGACGGACACCACCGGCTGTGCTGGCATTCACGCAGTGGCAGCAGTGGACGGCAGACTGAACGCGTTCTTACAAAATTCTACGCTTGTTCACAGGAAGCCACTGGGATATTACGAAAGCCTTAGGATATCATCGGAGCTGCACCTGCACGCCTGGCTGACAGCCGAAGAATCATCGTGCCGATCTTCACATCGATAACTGCGGACAAGCCACGTGACCGCACTCTTGCTACAAAAAGACGGACACCACCGGCTGTGCTGGCATTCACGCAGTGGCAGCAGTGGACGGCAGACTGAACGCGTTCTTACAAAATTCTACGCTTGTTCACAGGAAGCCACTGGGATATTACGAAAGCCTTAGGATATCATCGGAGCTGCACCTGCACGCCTGGCTGACAGCCGAAGAATCATCGTGCCGATCTTCACATCGATAACTGCGGACAAGCCACGTGACCGCACTCTTGCTACAAAAAGACGGACACCACCGGCTGTGCTGGCATTCACGCAGTGGCAGCAGTGGACGGCAGACTGAACGCGTTCTTACAAAATTCTACGCTTGTTCACAGGAAGCCACTGGCATATTACGAAAGCCTTAGGATATCATCGGAGCTGCACCTGCACGCCTGGCTGACAGCCGAAGAATCATCGTGCCGATCTTCACATCGATAACTGCGGACAAGCCACGTGACCGCACTCTTGCTACAAAAAGACGGACACCACCGGCTGTGCTGGCATTCACGCAGTGGCAGCAGTGGACGGCAGACTGAACGCGTTCTTACAAAATTCTACGCTTGTTCACAGGAAGCCACTGGGATATTACGAAAGCCTTAGGATATCATCGGAGCTGCACCTGCACGCCTGGCTGACAGCCGAAGAATCATCGTGCCGATCTTCACATCGATAACTGCGGACAAGCCACGTGACCGCACTCTTGCTACAAAAAGACGGACACCACCGGCTGTGCTGGCATTCACGCAGTGGCAGCAGTGGACGGCAGACTGAACGCGTTCTTACAAAATTCTACGCTTGTTCACAGGTTGGTGGTACTTTTAGCCTCTCTTGTAAGGACTGTAGATCTGGTTGTGTCCACTGCTGCCACAGTGAGGTGTTTATTAGAGCAGCCTTCGTGATCTCGGATATGGAGGAAAAAGAGTGTTTGACATGTCATAGTGTGTTGCCTGAAGATGGCATGTACATAACATGCACTGGTTGCAAGTACTCGTACCATCTAGGTAAATGCTCGGGGATAAAAAGATCGAATTTCCGTGCCAAAGGTGACTCACTGAAATCTAGCTGGAACTGTGCAACATGTGAACTTGGAAAAAAAAAAGATGTGGCAATACCGTGACACCAACAGAAGATTCAAACATTCAGAAGAGATTGAAAGAGCTAGATGAAAAGATAACCCTCATGCTTCCCCTCGTCACTAAAGTTGACAATTTGAAAAAGTCAGTTGACTTGAAAAAAGTCAGTGACATTGAAACATCGATACAGCACCTTTCCGACAAATATGATACAATATTAGGAAATTAGACAACCAAACTCTGACATTGCAGTCTTGGAAAGAAAGGTCGAGGCCGTAGAATCGGGAACGTCCGCAAGCACGAGGGAAGTCAAACTGCAGCTGAATGAGCTGGAACAGTACAGTCGCAGGCAAAACACGGAAGTACATGGCCTCATAGTGGAGGAACACGAAGACCTGCTCGCGAAAATGAATGATCTTGCATGCAAACTACAGCTCCCGCTGCTTGAGAACGGTAACCTTGATGCGCTTCATAGGCTACCTGCACGAAAGGGAAAGAAGCCTATCCTTCTTTCTCGGTTTTCATCCGTCCTACATAAGGAAGAGTGGATGCGCAATCGCTCGCGCCTTGAGAATGAAGCACCAAACGTGAAATTTTTGGAGAACCTGACACCTTTCAACAAACGCCTTCTCTGGCTAGCAAGTGGAAAAGGAAGGGAAAAGAACTATCGGTTTGTGTGGCAAAAGAATGGTCACATATTTGCACGAAAAACTGAGGGCGCCAACGCGATTCGCGTCCGCGATGAAAGTGACATTGATAACGTGATATGATGTGCTAATTAGATAGTGTATATCTAGTGTGAATGACAGTTCATATGGATAACAGTCCTTATCACGATGTTAACTCTTCTAAATGTATGAAGGTTTCAAAATCCGGATGCTTTTCCTTTTATCATCTGAATGCATGCAGTTTAAAAAACAAAGAAGAAATTGATATTTTTTTGTCGTCATTGAACCATGAATTTGATGCGCTGGCTTTCACTGAAACCTGGTATACTGAATCGAATGATGTTCGCTTTCCTGGTTATAGGTATGAAGCGCTGTTTAGGAAAGCCAAAAAAGGGGGAGGTGTAGCTTTGTACATTAAAAACAGTTTTTCTTACGAAATAATTCCACAGTGCAGTTTTGAGCCCTTCGTACGAATCACTTTTTATTCAGACAAATGCATTCATCTTTGGCGTAATTTATCGGCCACCTTCTGCGTCTCTTCAAGAGTTCTTCAACTTTTTAGAAATAGTATTGGGCGACCTCTCCTTACAAAGTAAGCCTGTGGTAATAATGGGTGATTTTAATATTAACCTCCTAGAAACGTCAAATTCTGTCAATGAATTTGTTGATATGTTGTTGGCCGGCGGCTTTTCCAATATAATCACAACGCCTACTCGTATCACAAGCTCCAGCGAAACACTTATTGATCTATGCCTAACAAACAGTGATATTGGTGGTACCACGGCAGGAGTACTCCTGAGCGACATCAGTGATCACTTGTCAACCTTCTGCTTTATGGAAAGGTCAAATAAACAAACATTCGATCATACTAACCCGCCAAATAGTTAACGTGTTATAAACCAAAGCAAAATTGAATACTTTCGTCAAATCGTCTACTCTGTTGACTGGAGCCAATTGCAGCGTGATGAAGATCCTGATATTTTATACAACAAATTCTTGCACAAACTGACAGAGTTGTATGAATGCGCTTTCCCAGTTGTAACAATAGCAAAGTGTAGAAAAGGAAAGAAGGCTTGGCTTACACGAGACCTGCTCAGGCGAATCAAGGCACGAAATAGGCTTTTCTCCAAGTTTATAAAATCTAAAGACTTGACAGTTTTGAAAGAGTATAAAAAAGTTAGAAATCAATTAGGTGCAGATATAAAGAAATCTAGAATTCAATACTACGCTCATAAATTTTCAGATATCTCCTTTGACCCTCAAAAAACGTGGCGTACAGTCAAAGATCTTCTACAGAAATCAGAAACAAATATACCTACACAAATGACAATTGGAGGAACGGTTCTTAGTGGTAAAGATCTTGCCAACGAGTTCAACAGACATTTTTTGGCATTTGGAGATTTTCCTGCCGGAACGCCCAGTAATATTGGAAAATACATGGAACATAATCTTCAGCACAGCCTTTTCTTATATCCAGCTACTCCTGCAGAGATTAATGATATTATACAAGGTTTCAAGAATAACTGTTCTTGCGGTTTTGATGGCAAAAAAAAAGCAATTGCTGACCTAATAGTTAATCTACTTTGTCATATAACAAATCGAATCTTGACAACAGATATTTTTCCCGAAAAAATGAAGATGGCAAGAGTTGCTGTTTTGTTTAAAGGCGGTGCTGCCAATATAATTGGTAATTATAGACCTATATCAGTTCTACCGTTGTTTTCCAAAATAGTAGAAAAAGTGATTAATACACGGATTACTACCTATCTTAACAAACACAAGTTAATCTCTCCCAGCCAGTACGGATTTCAGAGAAAGAAATCAACTGAATCTGCATTGCTCAGTATTAAGGATAAACTTATTAACAACATAGAAAATCAATTGTACACATTAGGTGTTTTTGTAGATTTCAGCAAAGCGTTTGATTCGATTAAACATGATATACTTCTTAGCAAACTACCGTATTATGGTATACGAGGCACTTCACTTAAATTATTGCAAAACTACCTTTCCGGTCGTTCCCAGTATGTTGTTATTAATAATGCTACGTCTAATTCTGAGCTAATAAAATTTGGGGTTCCTCAGGGGTCAATCCTAGGACCTACTCTGTTTCTTTTATACATCAATGACATGGTATCTATCCCACAAACCGCTTCTATTATCCTTTACGCTGACGACACAAGTGTACTTTTTTCTGGTGAAAATCTAGGTTCCTTAATCCCGCGTGTAAACTTATGGCTTAAGAATCTATCTGACTGGCTTGTTACAAATGAACTCTCATTAAATGTTGACAAAACTAAGTACATTGTTTTTACCCCTATTAACAGACCTGTTTATATTAATAATGATGTGGCATTCGAGTCGCGACCGCTAAAGAAGGTAGCACAAATTAAATTTTTAGGTGTTCAGTTTCACGAAAACCTTCATTGGTCTTGCCATATTCACTATATTGAGCGTAATATTGCACACTGTATTGGTATGCTTAATAAGTTTCGCTTATTGTTGCCTCGTTATATTGGACGTGAACTGTATTTTAATTGGAGTATTTTTAGATTTCCGAAAGGCTTTTGACTCTATTAATCACGATATTTTGCTCCGAAAGTTACCCTGGTATGGCATAAGAGGTGTAGCATATACTTTAATCAAGAACTATCTCGGCTCCCGTAAGCAGTTTGTTTGCCTAAATGATTCTAAGTCCCAACTTCTTGATTTAAACTGCGGGGTTCCTCAGGGCTCAATCCTAGGCCCAACTTTGTTTCTTCTCTATATCAATGATATTGTCAACATCCCAAACACACAGTGCATAACTTTGTATGCAGATGACACCAGCGTTTTTTTCTCTGATCACAACATTCAAGAAGCATTTACCGCAGCCAATAGATGGATGGGGGACCTCAACTGTTGGCTAAATTCAAATAAAATACAACTGAACTGCGAAAAAACAAAGTACGTCATATTTAGACCTAAAGGAAAGCAGCTGATGGGTCACTACGAGTTAAATTTTGGGGGGCGCATTATAGAAAATACGAAGTGCGTAAAATTTTTAGGCGTATGGTTTAACGAAAACCTGTATTGGTCCATTCATGTGGAGACCCTCAGAGCCGGCATTCGTAGAGCGACGGGAATGATTAACATGTTAAAGGATCTTATTCCAATGAATTTAAAGAAACAGCTATATTACACACTAATACACTCTCGTCTACACTATTCCGTTCTGGTCTGGGGAACTACTACGAAAACTAACCTTATGTCACTATATAGGCTGCAAAAAAGAGCCGTAAGGGCAGTTTGTAACCTACCTGTTCTTGCACACACTAAACCGTTTTTTGATAAGCTTGGCATACTCCATATAGATCGCCTATTTTTGCACAAGCTATCGCTCGAGGCGTTCCGTCTCCGTCAAGTTGATCACATACAATTTAATCAGACCTTCGCCACCAAGGAAACTCCGTATAATCTCAGACATGACCCAATCTCTATACCGCTTACTCGCACGAACTACGGGAAACAGGCATTACACTTTCAAATATCAACCTTACTAAACAATAATCCCACAATACTGGAACAATTACAAACCTTGACTTCAAGCTTGAGGTTCAAGAAATCTGTTAAAATGTATTTTGTTCACTACTTTATTGTATAACTTCCTTATGTACCACAATATCATTGTTTTGTTTTCCTTGTTAACATGTACTGATTGAGATTCGAATTGTTAATCGCTTTTGATATGTTATCATATTTCGAAAATTGTAACTTGTTGTGCTGTTGTTTGCTTCAGAGTGTCAACATGCTTTGGGTGCTGCAGCCTTTGTCAGGCAAGAATACTGCCTTTTGCTGCAACACCTGAGACAGCTGTATGTCTCAAACAACAAATAAATGAAATGAAAATGAAAAATACCGTTCATTCGCGACTGCATTACTGCCTGCTTGTCTGGGGCACCACTACTAGGTCTAACATGGAAAGCCTCCATAGATTACAGAAAAAAAGTGTGCGCTTTATTGAAAATCTACCACAACGTGAATCAACATCTGTATATTTTTCGCAAAATCGCATCCTGGACATTGAATCGCTATACAAACTGCGACTATCAGAGCTTGCATATTCAGATTTCAAAATTGATGCACAACTTTTCTCTTTGAGGTAGCACTGCGGAAGCACTCGATTTAGAGCATCCTTTTTTTGTCAAGTGAACATATTTGTCATGTGAAATTTTTTTTTGTCGTATGGGAGATGCAGTTAGGATTCCTTGCTTTTTTTCTTTTCTTGGTCAAGTGAACATGTTTTGTAGGTATTATACATAATTAATTAGATTGATTTGAATGTACAATGTATGTATATTGCTGTATGTGAATTGTTATAATCTTCCCGTAAAAAAAAATTGTACTTCGCAACTTACCATGTCAAAACTGCCTGCGTGAATTCAGGGTGTCTAGGGCCTATTCAGGTGACCACGTGTGTCACCTTTAGCCCTCTTCACCCGGACAACTGTATACTGTCTAAATTTCAATAAAGTCAAAGCCGTTAACTGCTGTCACCATTGCTTCCTACGCTCATGCTGAAAGGAAATACTAATAAAGTGTTACGCACGCACACTTCTTTGCAGTACATACTAGCATAACATGTCGAAAAAGTAAACCGCTCCTCGATGATGGGACACAAATGTGTGTCCGCCTCAGACAGAGGAAAAATCTCGTCATGCTAACGACTTCCAGCATAAATAAATCTCGATGTGTGTCACAATGTAACACACGTAGGAAACACTATGGAAGTATTCAACAACAAACTAAAGGGAACATGATGAATATGGCCAATCATTCAAAGAGGACAAATTCTATTAAAAGAATTGTCGCACGACACCATTTGAGCAAGCACAGAAACACCACAGCCCACATAGCATGTCTTCCAGTGCATACAGAACAACAAACTGTTGCCACAAAAGTTTGAGTGCGTTTCTTTACAGCTTATCCTATCGAAACCTAAACTGTATGTTAAATAATTCACATGGACATAAAGGAGGTGGAAACTACGGCTTGGCATATGAACTGCCTCGTAGGAGCACATGGAAATACACGGTAATAAGAAGCTTGTCTTTGTCAGCCATGCAACAAACATCGGACTTTCTCAGTCACAGCAATACAGGTGACACATTGAGATACACATGATAATGCAACATAGCTCTTAACATATCATTTAACCAAATGAGGTGACCAGCGAATTGTGAAACGCACCTAAAAACAAAAAAAACTTCGTATGAACAGCCCCACATTGCTTTTAACACAATGCTTAGTTTCCGTCGTACATTTTTCAAAGTTGTGCAACACAAAAGGGAATGAAACTTAAATTTTGTCAGCCACTCAAACGAGGAACAATTGCGCAAGTTGCACTTTTTCACATGAACCGCATGGTTCAAAAAATTTCAAAATGTCGCAAATATGCTGCCAATTTAATATTCTGTATCATAAAGCGTACTGAATGTGCAGCAATGCTACGTAAGCTGTACCACGTTTGAAGATCATTGCTGGGTGTCATTCACATTCAGGTACATATAATCGTGTTATGTTAAACGTTTCACGTCATGTTGACCTTCTTTCAGTGAAGCTTTCCGAAATTACCTGTTAGCGGATTTGTAGTAAAATTTGCCCTTATGTTACTCACCGGCGCCATTTTTCTTGTAATACCGCAATTTTTATTTCTCTTTAAGGTTCAACACATTTCAATGCGATTGCTTTGACGGTGATGTCGGGCAAGCGACTTGTACAGTTTGGATACACTTTAAATGGAACCTCTGGTAATTAGGTACATTAGGATGTTTTATTATCCAAATGCCGTCGACATTACTGTTACCAGTGGAATCGCATAATTAGCTTAGAAGCTCATTCCTAATTTTAAATTGCGAATAAACCTTCGATTGCTCAGAGTCAGCACTGCAGGATCGATATTTTTTTTTGCCCACTGTGCAAGGCAGCTGACATGCCCGAATACAACACAGTGTGCTGCAGGTAGATGAAGAAAAGCATCGGTTGTGACGTATCTCAAAATGATAATTGCTGGCCATCGACTCGTGCGAATGGTTCCTAGCTTCGTCGTTTGTGGTCTAAGTGGTCGTGTAGTGTACCACATCACAAACACGGGACGCCAAGTACAGAGTTATACATCTGTGGGTATGGCCCGGGAGCAGGCAACCAATATTTGAGGTTCGTGATAAGGAAAACTAATTCATGTTTAGTCACATTGTTTGGTATGATCAATTAGAGTACAAATTAAAAATTAAATTGTGAGGTTTTACGTGCCAAAACCACTTTCTGATTATGAGGCACGCCGTAGTGGGGGACTCCGGAAATTTCGACCACCTTGGGTTCCTTAACGTGCACCTAAATCTAAGTACACGGGTGTTTTTGCATTTCGCCCCCATCGAAATGCGGCTGCCGTGGTCGAGATAGAGTACAAAGGGAATGTATACTCAAAATTTCAATTTCAAGGTCAGTGGACATAGAAAGATTTCCGAAGTTGCCCTTTCAGTGGCCATTTTCAGCTGGCTGTGAGGTGGAGCTTCCTATTAGATATATGGTGGAGGCTACAAAATGCTTCAACTATTTAAAGAAAAGGCAGTACGCAACACTTTCACAACTTCTGCAACATTGCAGGTTAGGAAAGTATTACACATTCAGCTCGAAGTGACGCTTTTGTGTTAGAAAGAAGCAATCACGTGAGATTACATCCATAAAAAAATACTGCTCCTCCACATACGGTGAAGGTATGAGTCCCACTTTCATTGAGCAAAAATTGTTCTTGCAGTCTCCATGCATTACAATGGCTTCACGCAAACCTTTCGTCTATGTTTTTGAAGAAAGCTGTTGCTCCTCGAAAATTAGCAATTGCACACTACATGGCTCATACGAACACTTGCAATAGACCTCCTTGCTCCACAGTGGTGCAACAGAGTTCATACCAAGTTGAGAAGATTCTGTCAAGGGAAATGCGAGACTGAACCCACTACCACGTCACTGCTATGATACTAACGGAATTTCACAAGGCCAACAGTACAGCAACCATTGAACGACAGTTCTGGATGAAGCATTATTGACAACAAAGAAACCACATGATGCACACGATGGTGTGGTGATGACGGCATTACGACCACTGCACGTCAACCATGAAATGTTGAACCTGTGTAGGAAATATGATGACAATGGCCTAACACACACAGCGAGATGACATGATGATGGAATTCATGAACCTGGTATGCTGACAAAAACAGGATGACACTGGTGTCACCATGAGATCAAAGCCAATGGTGGAGATGGTATTGTGCGATTCTGACTCAGAGATGCGGGCACAATGAATGCAACTGTATGACTGATGTAGGGTAGCAAAGTGGACTCACTCCGGTTAAATTCCCTGACTTTCCTTCTTCCCTTTCTCTCTCTCTGTCTCATGAAATAATGGCAGCTGATTTAACGGTACGACGACAACGGCATAGGCAACAGCATGATATGCAATGTAAAGGCGGTGAGAGCGATACTGAAAATGACACAAATACGATGAAGTTACAAGAAAGAAATCACAACCGCATTAGGGGGATGAAGTAATGGCAACATCGCAACTGCATGCTATAATGCCATTACGCTATGATGCTGGGATGTTGTGATGATGTGCAACCAATCTTACTGCTCTTCTTTTCTCACTGTTCATGCAAGACGCACGGTGCATTACATTCATCTACTGCCAACAGAAAGCGAGAACACCACAGCTACACATACCCACACTGCACGACACACAGCCACACAGGTGTGGCGTCTCAGAGGCAGTAAACTGCTAGCTGCAGGAAAAACATAGCACACAAGCAAAACTGCGAGTATGTGTACCACACTGCACGACACACAGGTGTTGCGTCTCAGAGGCAGTAAACTGCTACCTTCAGCCAAAACACAGCACAGAAGCAAAACTGCGAGTATGTGTACCCACACTGCACGACACACAGGTGTTGCGTCTCAGAGGCAGTAAACTGCTAGCTTCTGCCAAAACACTGCGCACAAGCAAAACTGCGAGTATGTGTACCCACACTGCACGACACACAGGTGTTGCGTCTCAGAGGCAGTAAACTGCTAGCTTCTGCCAAAACACTGCGCACAAGCAAAACTGCGAGTATGTGTACCCACACTGCACAACACACAGCCACACAGGTGTTGCGTCTCAGAGGCAGTAAACTGCTAGCTTCAGCCAAAACACAGCACACAAGCAAAACTGCGAGTACGTGTACCCGCACTGCACGACACACGGGTGTTGCGTCTCAGAGGCAATAAACTGCTAGCTTCAGCCCAAAACGCTCCACACAAGCAAAACTGCGAGTACGTCTACCCACACTGCACGACACACGGGTGTTGCGTCTCAGAGGCAATAAACTGCTAGCTTCAGCCCAAAACACTGCACACAAGCAAAACTGCGAGTACGTGTACCCACACTGCACGACACACGGGTGTTGCGTCTCAGAGGCAATACACTGCTTGCTGCAGCCCAAACACAGTGAAGAAGAAAATTGGGAGTAACTGTAGTCCCACCAGACGGAGCACAGTGACGCACATGTGGCGCCGTGCCGGAAGTAAGCTCATTGTGCATAACATTCTAGCTGTCCAGTGCGTGACGTTGCGTTCGACGGCGAGTTCGCTGAATGTGCAGCAAATATGCATTGCGGCTGATGCCATACAGTGCAATTTGCCTGTCCCGTGTGGCCTTTCCCCTTGCGTACAGCGTTCTGCCGCCACGGGTCGGACCGCCATCATCATTTCGCAAGACGTCTTCCTGGTCGTCGTCGTCGTCATCCTCACCGGCAATGTTGCTGTCTTCGTCAAGAAGCGGCTCGCTGGCGTCGAGACATAAGTTATGCAGCGCTGCACAAGCCGCGACCTGCACAAGCCGCGACAATCTTTTCCGCTACAGCGGGGCAGTACTGCAGCGCACGACTTGGCAAGACGTCTTCCTGGTCGTCGTCGTCGTCATCCTCACCGGCAATGTTGCTGTCTTCGTCGAGAAGCGGCTCGCTGGCGTCGAGACATAAGTTATGCAGCGCTGCACAAGCCGCGACAATCTTTTCCGCTACAGCGGGGCAGTACTGCAGCGCACGATAACGCTGCAAGCAGCGGAACCGACTCTTCATAATGCCGATGCAGCGCTCCACCACAGACCTCATCGACGCGTGAGCTTGATTAAAACGGCCCTCCGGAGACGATAGCGCGAAATGTCCCGGAACCGGCGTAATGAGCCATGGCTCCAGTGGGTATGCACTGTCGCCAGCAGAATAAATGTAGCGCAGGAATCGCGCCGAATTGATTATAGACATTGGCTGTGGTTCACAAGCGCGTTTATATGCATTTCTGTACTCACCAAGGAGAAACTCCTCTGTGGACGATTTTGGTGTCGGCGAAAATGCTCCGAAGGGCAGAGCCACGCCACACGTATGCGTCGTGACACGAGCCGGCGAAGCGAGGGTCGATGGCCAGCACTCGCATGTTCGAGTCGCACACCTGTGAATTGCAGTATATCAGTAAATTAAGTCGCTGTCGCGAGTTGGGATTTTGTATATATCATGAGTATATTAGGTAGAGCGTGCTTACCACCATGGTGTTCAGCGCGTAGTATCCCTTCCGACACCAGTACGTCTGCTTCTCGGCTGGGGGCAGGTCCGGGCCGGCTACAGCGATGTAGGTGCCGTCCACGCATCCTACGACGTCAGAGATGTTGCCGCTCCGCAAGAAAACCTTGCTTGACGAGCGCTATCTCCGATCTTGTACGCGGAAACGTCACCCAGCGCTGTTCGGTGCCGATACGGACGATTGCTTCCGATACCGCCCGAACGCAGCGGCTTACAGACGGCTGGGAAAGCGATACGGTGGCTTCGCTACCGACAGCCGTTTGGAAGCCACCGGTAGCATAAAACCGAAGGGCGCAAATCACCTGATCTTGAACGGTGAGCCCTTCTCTCTCGCGCGCCAGGTCGTCCGATAACTGGTCGCACAGCCACATCGCCGTCGTTTTCGAAAGGCGAAAGTGCCTCCGAAAAGACTCGTCGGACATGGCGAACGGTCTCTGCTCCGTTATCAAAAAGCAAAAAAAGCAGGCTCGCGTCCATCGTAGTGCTGCGGTCTACTTCAAACAATGGAATCGCAGAAAGATCCGTTGATGCGCGGTGACTGTTTGAATCACGTGAACGCGCCGAAGCATGTTCAGTTATCGCACAAAACGTGAAGAGTAAGTGCAACACCACTGACGTCAGTCTGACGTTTCTGAAAGGAACCGGAAGCTAGGAGCGCCGGTCGTCATCGTCATTCGTAGATCAGCGGCGGCCGAAGTAGACTCTTGCAGAATAGCCCCCCAGGGCTTTGCCACGCGCTCGCGCATCCCGCAAACTTTTGCTGTTGACTGTAAATGTGTATTCGACGTCTTAGCTGACAGTTTGCGCAAGCCGGTACTCGGGACTGATTGCTTTTCGGAAATTCGTGTCCTTCTTACGAATGTGGGGTCCGACAAGCTGCACGAGCGTGTCGAAAGTACGTGGAGGCATCCTTAGGTACCTAGAAATACAAAAACACATTGCGTATAGCTTCTGCGTCACGCCTCTGGCGAATGCTTCTGCGTCATGCATCGCCAGAAAGATGCTTGCAAACCGGCCTAGCAGTACTGCGTCTTCTTGCTCAGGGTTCATCATGCCCTTTCACGAACACACGAACTCGACGCGAGCGGAGATAACTACGCAATTTCCAGCCGCGCGAACATCCGGGATATCCCACGCTTGCTTGGAGTTCAGCACTTTATGGGGCAGATGGCGCTGTATCTCGTTCCGGCGGCCCGGTGCGCAAGCAGTCTGAACGACGCGATTTTTGGCGGCAGGATAACTCCATTCGCTGTACATGCCAGATTCTTCAGCGTGAACGTGCCATAAGAAGCGATGAAGCAACGCGTGTCTCCAAATTCCTACAAACGTCGACAAGCAAATAAGCACAACGTGTGAGGGGGGCGTATTTCAAAGGAACTTTATGAGCGCGCCTTGCAATTTCAAGAGCTGCCTTGCGTTGCGAGTGACAGCGGCGTCAACGCCCCCTCTTAAGATGAGTGCTGAAAGGAAATGTATCTGTTATAATAATAATATTTAATAAACTTGAATTTTCCTAATTCGTCTGGAGTATATAAAATTCATCATAAATTAAATTTTCTTTGAATTAGTCTGTGCCTCCCTCGAATTAAAAAGGGCTTTTCTCTTTCTTAAGGTTTGTTCCCTCCTACATAGTCGCGCTTCAATCGCTGTTCCTATAACCACCCTTGCTGATGTCGGTGGAAATTTGTACTGAACCGCTCTTCGCCCGAAACTTCGCGACGTATTTGGATCGATCTTGAGACGACTGCGAAGCGCCGGCTCGCGGACGCTGGCCTGAAAAAGCATGTCGCCTGCAGAAAACCGCTTCTTCGTGAACTAAACAAAGCGAGACGGCTGCAATTTGCCAAGGACCAGGAGAGCTGGAAAACCTCTGACTGAGAACGCGTCGTGTTTTCTAATGTAACCTCGTTCACGACCCGGTGGGACCAAAGGCAAATAGTTTGGTGCCCTGGTAACAGCCGGTAGGTGGCGTTTTCTGTTAAAAAGTATCGTTCCGCTTTCTTAGCGGTACGAATCTTAGCGAAAGCCGAACAAAACAACTACCCTCGTCATAAATTGTATGTACTGTAGTGTCTTACGCAGTTAAACAAAAAGTACTTAAACACCGGGGTTAACTTGCACTTCATTTCTTAGCACGAGAAAGGGTTTGCTTGTGTAAACTGAACGAAAACCAAATAAAAGAAGCACCAAAGATAGCCAGCAAACAACTGGCGATAAAAGCACGCACGATTAAGCACTGCCAATTCCACATCGTTGACATCAAACAAAGTTACGTCCTATAAAGTGAGTGATTGAAGATTTGTTGTCAATGCAGGTCCAAACGATCCTTTTCTTCATTTACAGGCCTGATTACTTCCAGCGTGTGGCTGCAAGTGGCCGCTCAGGATTGAGTGTATGGGGCTTTGTAACCCAGAGAAAGGATTCGGTTCGACATTACGCACAAAGCTTAGCACAAAGGATTCGGAATGCGACATTACGCACAAAGCAATTGCAAAACTGAAAAATGAACTAGGCAAAACATGTGAAAGCATGGGCTTGACAAGATTGGCAAGGCGCGTGAAAGAAAGCAAACAACTCACTCTGAAGCCATTTTTCACGGTAAAAACCCACAAAGAGGGAATCCCTTTTAGGACGATTGTTGAAGACCGCGGAACCTGGCAAAGATGCATTGCGGACTACCTTCAGGCCTGCTTGAACTCCTTACCTTTCGACGACCCGTTCTTGATCCGCAACTCTGACGAAGTTAGTGCAACACTGAAGAGTAGCCCGCCGACGTCTTGTTTTTCAATAGACGTGAAGAACTTGTTCTACAGTGTCCCGAGGCCAGCGGTGGTACAAGCAGTAGAAGAAGCCATCGACACGTTGGGCTACACCAAATTTCAGGACGTGTGCAAGTGCAGTATCTCTGGTTTTGTGAACTTGTTAAAACTGTATCTACATGGTACGTTTATCGAATAAGGTGACAGTGTGTATGACCAGAAGGATGTCATCTCTATTGGTTCTTGTATAGTTCCCGTGCTTTCCGACTTATTTTTGAGTGTGGGAGACAGGAAACTTGCCACCTTGTTTGAAGAAACTAACATAACTACCTGCTTCAGATATGTTGACGATTATTTGGTGTGCATGAAAGAAGACCAAACCGATCCATTTAGTGTAGAAACTGTCATCAGCATGTTCAAAAAAACGCATGAAGGTTTAGAGTTCACGTACGAGACTCCCACCGAAGGTCGTTTGCAGTACCTTGACATAAATATTAGGCTCAGTGGCTCCCACACCTGCTGGTGCTACAAAACTAGAGGAGAAAAAGAAATCCTGAGGTATGACTCATGCGATTCTAAAATCATAAAAAGAGGCATCGCCAAGGCTTGCATCAGTCAAGCAATTGAAAAATCATGCCGCCATGCGGTGAGGGAGAGCATCGATTTGCAAGTAAGCCGCTTAAGAAACAGTGGGTACTCAAATAGCATGGTGGTGCAAATCTGTGAAAACTTGTTGCCCGAAATCAGAACTAACAGGAAAAGGCAGAAAACACAGGAAAAAGAAAAATTGAAAAAACGCGTGGTGTTGCCTTACATTCATGGCTTGTCACATAGGATAAAAAAGACAGCGCAACGCCATGACGTTCAAGTTCTGTTCTCCGCTCCACAAAAACTAAAAGGCATGTGCAAGAGGGTGAACGCAGGATCCAAAGAGGCAAACCCTTGTGCTACGATCTGTCAGACTAAGCACGTGAAAAAGTACGTGGAATGTGCAACTTCAGTTGTTTACCAAATCCCACTAGATTGCGGGAAAGTATACATCGGGTAAAGTGGACGTTGTCTAAATGATAGGTTACGGGAGCACAAATACACGTGCCAGCTTCTGACAGCACCCAGCAACCTGGCTGCACATTGCAAACAATGCAAATGCTCTCCGCTTCTAGAAAGCGCCACAGTCATTGGCACATCAAAAACAAAAACGGAGCGAGAAATATGGGAGGCGCTTGCGATAGCTAAAGAAAAAGAAATGTGCGTAAGCACTCCGCCCATCGCGCTTATCAAAGCTGAGGTCGAGTTTGCCAGGGTGAACGGGTGCCAGTGAACGACGTATGCCTGACCCGAACTATGATCACATTCCGTGAACTTGTCATATCTTTTATACCCCCCCCCCGCCATATCTCCTTGTATATAAGTGCGTTATATAACAGTAATAAACAGTTGGTAGTTTGCGCTACGTCCGTCCACGTCCTGTCCTTCCTTAATATCGTCTGTGTAAAACTGAGCGCAATATAACCATGATCGGTCCACTACTTCGCATCGAGGGCAAGCTCAGGTCTTCCAGCTACTGCGCCGTTCCTGATGACCTGATGTTGCCCCACCTTCTTGGTGGGCCCTTCCCGGAAGGAGATTATGTCTTTCCGCAAGATAACCCCTCCATTCACACACCTAGAAAAGTTACAAGCTTTCTACAAGAGCGTGGTGTCAATGTCCTGATGTAGCCGCCCCAGTCTCCAGACTTCAACATTATTGAAAACGTGTGGGGTCATTTGAAAACAGCGCTAGCGGCCCGGTTCCTCCACGGACTTTCGGCCGAAAATCTGTGGAGTGCCATAAAGGATGAATAGGACCAGCTGAGGATGAACGAGTCGGCTACGGCCTCTCTCTACGACTCCCTTTTCACGAGGATGGGGAATGTGATAGGCGCAAATGGAGACGCCACTAGGTTTTCAAACCTGGCGTGAAGTAAAAGATTTCAGCCAAATAAGTTCTATTGGCGTTGAAAACAAAGCAAGGGGTCAAGTATGTTTTTCTGTGGATAAAGGTACTAAAATAAACTGTTTAATTAAAGCATTCAGTAAAGCGTCACGCAGACTAAAGGTGAAGTAATACGATGGTGACATAGTTCCCATGACTGCGTATTTAAAAATATACAAGCAACTGTTTTGTCTCGTCTCGAGCCCAACTTCTGTTGGGCATCACTGCCAGCGTGACCTATGTTATTGATAGTCCCTATAAGAGGCTCTAAGAGAAAAAAGATTTAAAAAAAGAAAAAAGACGCTGGGGCAACTACCGGGCGTATCTTGGCACTTCGATGTTTCCAGTGCACTCGCGTAGCCAGCGCAGTTTGATATTAGGAGACGCTGCGCTGCAGGCCCCACTCCTTGCACATGAGTAATACCGGGTAGGAAGTCCAGTAGGCGCTTGCCAATCGTCCATGCCTAGTCATTCTGACCGCCAATAGATGATGCCAAAAGCGGACGTGCTGGTGGCGCCGTTTGGCTGTATCCATCGCCTCTTGCGAGGCGCTCGAAACGCGCTCTTGCGAGCGCTGTGTTTGAAGTGAAGGCCTCGTCTCTGTAGACGAGACCTTTGAAACCACCGGCACGGAGGCCGATGCTCCGTTCTGTTGGGGCGGCGGAGCAGCGCTAGCTGCAGCCGCCGGCTCAATGCGTGTGGGTCGGACAGCCGCCAGGTGTCCTTGTGGCGCTGCCCCCTTACGGGCACGAATGTTATATTCTCTTTTACTTTGATCGTTACTATTTCATTTTCTTTCTTCCGTGATGGACAGGGCCGCGAGTACGCGGCGTGCTCCCCATTATAGTTCACACAGTGGAGAGAGTTTTGACGTAATTCAGAGGTATGCTCATGGGCACTGCATTTCGCACAACTGTGGCCAAATCGCTGGAACTTACAGCACCGTGGACGATTTGGGATGTACGGTCTGACTGTCTCGATAGTGTCGGGCAGGTTGCTTGAGCCAAATTTTAGTATTAGGTGCTTGGTATCGATTTCCTTTCCGTCACACCTAACTTCAATTCTTTTGACGTTGATCACGTTCTGATAATTCCAACCCTCCAGAAGTTCGGCTTTAGACAATTCCAACAGATCAGCATCGGAGACAACGGCGCGGGTAATATTCATGATACCGTGTGAGGTCACTGTTACTGGAACACCTCCAAAAAATAGAAGATTGGGCAGTTTTTCATGTTCTTTCTCATCGCGGAGCTCTAGAAATAGATTACTCCTTGCCATTTTAGATGCTTTGTACCCGTACCGAAAACTTCCGTCAGAGATTTCGAGACGACGAAGGGTGAGATCATTCTCACCGTCTTTTGAGGTTTATCAGAGTGGATTACGTGAAAGCGAGGAAAGTTCTGCGTTTCATTGCCAAAAAAGAAAACTTAGATATCTTCGGTGCGCCCTCGTTTATGAGGGCAATCAGTAAGTGGGGGAAAGGAAGTTTCCATGAATACACATAAATTCGGAAACAGCGCCGACCGCCCTCCACGGAGCCCAGCGGGGGGACCGAGGCAGAGCTTGCATACAAGTCTGCACGACGGCAGTTGTACGCCGTCACTATAACCAAAGATGGTGTGCCCGAGGTCGAATAGCCACACACAGTTCACCCTTGCTGCCAAGGAGAAAGGAAGTAAATGGAAGAGATAAGAAAGTAAAGGCTAAAAAGTGGAAGAGAGACGATGATTTCTGGAGAGTGAGAGAGAGAGGAAAATGCGACTGCCGGTTTCCTCCAGGTGGGTCAGTCTGGAGGCGCCCTCTATGTAAAGCAGAGGCCAAATAGGTGTGTGGCATACGCCGGGGTGCCTTAAAGTTCGAAACAGGCAGCATCGGCTCAACTCCTGGGATCCCCCCTGCTCCAGACACGGCTAAGCCACGCACTGCTACACGCGGGAGGATCCGACCCTCGTGTGCTCGGTTACGTGGTGTCCCAACACACGAAACGCCTGCTGACGCAGACGCCCCAGCGGGAAAAAATTTAACTTCCATTTCTTCCTTGTCACTGCTGCACTTCTTCCATTGTTTGAAGAACGCCCCGTAAGCAGCAAGGAAGCGCTTCCGAGGGCGTCCAAGGAGTTACCAGACCACTTACTTCACCTTATGTCACTCTTGTTTTACTCAGACACAAGCGACAATACTTTTATAAACTTTGGTGCCAATGCCTTATGTTCAGTGCTAGCTGTGAAAGACACGACTGTACCATAAACTGGAATTATGCTGCATTTAAAAGAATCGTACACTCGAGTTTCCAGATGTTCTTGGAAAGAACTATGCTATGCACCAAGCCACCCACCTGGTGTGTAACAATATGTTAGTGACACAGAACTCTCACCCCACCATCTATACTGCATTCGTATGCTTTGGTGTGGCAAAAAATAAAAGATTTCTTAGAACCTGTCGCAAAGCATCTTATACAGCATACACGCCATTTTCAAACCATACCCCCTTCAGTCACGGTGGTCACATTTCTGAAAGTGATTTGTTTTTGCCAGTTAAGTCCAGTAGTCGAAAGAAAGAAAACGTGCACACTGAGCTGCGCGTGAACTGAACCACCTGCTTGCCCAATGTAGCTCATCATGTAGCTTTTCCTGGAATGTAGACCTTCAGTACAATAGGCGAGTAGTACAGTAGCGAATTCCTCCAATGAGAATCTTCCCATCCCTTCTTTCATTGTTCTAGGAAGCGTTGCAATTTGCTATGTGGGAGTGAGAGGAAGCAGACAGCTGTCTGCATTATGAAGTTTTTTGCGGAGCTTGAAGCACCGACAATGGTGGGAATTAAGCCACAGTAGTGTAGTTCCCGTACAAAACCAGAGCAGACTGAGTGCATTTAGTCCACCACAAACTTCCTCTTAAGCGAGAAAAAAGTTAATCAAGTGAGAACACTGGGTGTCCTTATTCCACAACTGCGATTTCCTGATGTTTTGATGTCTGAGCACAACGTTCAAAAGACTCTGGTGTTCTCAGCTTCAGTGAAGTCTGATGTTGTGGATATACACGGACACAACCATTTCCTTTTCCCTCTATTTCAGCAGGGTTTTCACATCAAGAACACCCACGCATTCCGTTGAACTGCGCTTAGCCACGCTATTTACGGCACAAGGGCCTGGGAACACTTTCGTCATGTGCTCGTGGCCGTCTTTGTCACGTCATGTGACAAGCATGGAAGCTCATTCATGGCCTTGAGAAACGGCAGCATGAAGCAATTGATGTCAGACTTTTTTATGCACCCAAAAGCCAGCAAGAAGCAAGTTTCCAAAGCGCTTATATGGAAGTTCATTTACCATGACAAGGAAGGGTCACATGCTGGTACTCTAACTTTCATACAATGGCACTCCATCAGTGTTGAACGTCAGTGTGATGTCCCGGGGTGCTAGAGGCAGCTTACGGTACTGCATGCTTTGAGTTATGTCCGCGACGTCAAACATGAAAGTAGACGTACTTCAGGAACCGTTTCGTTGGTCTCACACTTCGAACAAAATGGCTTTGGTGTCTGCGTGAGCGATCTTAAATACCCCATGCATGTTCTGCAGTAAAAATATCGGCCATGTAGTTACTCAGCTCCACAGAAGCGTTTTCGAAGAATTACTATTTTGAAGCAGGGTACGAAGTTCCCCCAGGCAGCAGCAAAGCAATGAGATGAACCATCCTTTCTGTTGCTTTCTTTGCAGACCCATGCCACAGGCTGGGGGCCATAATCAGCAGAAAGCTTTCGGCCCGGGTCAGCTTCACGCCAGGAAACAAAGTATGATCCCAAAGAGGAAAAAAAAATTAAAGTGTTTCATACATTTAAGAAGTGACCTTGCAACATAAAACGACAGTGCGCATATGTTTGAAATAAAAGAAGGTCGCACCATCGGTTGTAATAGCAAATTTGTAGACAGCTACACAAAGTAAGGACAGCAGTTTTATCAGCCGTGTAAACTTGTAAAAATTTGCTTAAGAACCAAATTAACAAGCACGCACGCGCGCACAGACAAACATGAACGCATTTCACACGATGACCGCGGAAACTCGCTGTCAAAACGGTGGAGTTGGAAGCGCGGCACAGCAGCGAACGAATTGAACTTAACGCTGCCTCTCCCTTCAACGTGTACTAATCGGCCAGAACTTATCGCCAACGAAGCTATGCGCCCGCGGCGCACCTAGGCTGTACTCACCGCAGATCCCTTTCAGGCTGAGGCCCGCGCGGCCTAGGAAGCAGACATGTAAGCTCTGTTTAAGGTCGTGACACTAAAGTTTTGACTGCAGTTTGCCGCCAAATTTGGTGAGTAGGCATACTGATTCCCCAATCTCGCTAGAAGCTACGGCGCATTCCTGTCTTTCTTTCGCGCTCTGACGTACCCATGCTGGAACGCGATTTATTAAATTTCTTCAGTTTTAAACCGATGCGCACACAAAACCTGCGTACGTGTTTAATATACTAGTTATCTTTTCCTTTTATTTTACCACATGAAACATTTTTTTCTATTCCATGCCGTGCGACACGTAAAAGCAACAAGTTATCTCTCACGGTGGCGTGCTTGTGGTAGTATTCTCGCATCAAGGATGTGAACTGTATTAAGCACTAACGTTGTCTTCCACTTGTACATAAAATATGAAGGTTGGCTTTTGAAGTGTGCTGTAATAAAGGCTGTGCTTGCTAGCCAGTTTAACTAAAACGTAGACGTGCTGTGTACTGCGCTCAGACACGCTAAATGTCTCCGGCTGCTGAGGCCAACGTTTATTTAAAAAAGTTCGTTAGTTTCACGTCGCCAAAGGTGGCGGGAAACGTGGTCTGTCGGCTGGCCTTTCGCCATTTTGATTCCCGCATCTTATAATTTGTCGAAATTCAGCTAGGCAGCGGCAAGTACCCTTATAAAGGCTGTCGCCACGCTAAAACATAGCTTGCATGTAGGCTCCCTTCAAGCCCCGCTACCTTCGAAAAAGTACCACCACCTCCTCTCCTAAACCGCTTGTTTTTGTTTCTTTACTTTTTTGTTTGCTAAAGCAAATAAACGGTGACGCCCCTCGAATGTGGCCGTTGGAGGTCATGCTCCAGAAACTCTAGAGGGCGACCAACTACACGCTACAGCTCATACGCTGGGTGGCTAATCGGAACCACGGCATGGGAGAGGACGACCTGCTTCGACTTGTCCAGGCATATATAACCAGCAGAACCATGTACTGGACACCATGGGTGCGATCTTGTACGCGTTCCAAAATAGAACGGAGGCGGTTCGTTCCAACGAGCCAAATACGATTCGTCAGTTTGAACCTTGCCGAACGCCATGACGTCAATTGTGACGTGATATCTGCTGTCGATCATTCCGTGTCGTCTGCTATCGGACGAACGGAACGGGACATACCGCCTATTTCATGACGAAAAGAACGAACCGCCTCCGTTCTATTTTGGAACGCGTACAAGATCGCACCCCATATGTCACACTCGCAGCCACAGACTAGACACCATGATCAGGAGAGCCACAAAGGCAGCCCTGGGCCTTGCGGACCAAGCGGCCACCGCAAGGCTAGAGGCCTTAGGCATGCACAACACGATCGAGGAGCTCTTAGACGCTCACCACACAGTCCTCCGGAAGCTCACTCTCGAGGCCATCCCCGTGGTTGCAGAGTACGTGACGATTCCGCAAATGGTCAGGGGGTATATTTATGCTCCGCCTATACCCTGGAGCATGGACCCCGAGCCATCAGGGCCGCCGGTAGGCCCGTAGTAAAACCATTTGGCGACGCTACGGCTCGCAAGGTGGAGTGGTTTACACGCACGCGGCGAGACACGTTCGCGGCGACCTCATGACCGCGTTCGTATTGGATCACGACGGACCATTGATAGATCACATAACAATCACGGCTGGCCGAGTGGTAGAAGCGGAGGAAACCGCGATTGCCATGGCCATGCGTGCGGAAGCGACTACCGTCAAGAGCCATAGCAAGCAGGCCATCGGCAATTTCGTCTGCGGTAGAATTTCGGGACAGGCGTACCATGTCCTCACGCGGCGCCTCATAAGCGGCTGGAAAACCCTTGTGTGGATTCCCGCTCATGCAGCTGTGCCCGGCAACGCGTCGGCTCAGAGTTTGCCTCGAGATCTCGCGCACCGAACCTCGTCCGCGGATGCGCACGGTGGGAACGAGGAGGAGAGAGAGACACGATGAACCCTGCGAGACTAATCAGGAAATAGCCCATAAATATCGCCGCACGCTCCCTCCACCGGCCAAACAACTCTATCAAACGCAAGCGGTCGCGTTTATTCGACACCAAACTAACACCCAAAATACATCAACAAAATCACAGGGAGCAAGGAAAGCGACCTGTGTATGCTCTGTTCACAAACAGCGACACTCACACACATAGTATGGGAATGCACCTCGCACCCGTTCTCTCATCCCTCGGTCAGCAGCGAGACTGACTGGATCGCCTGGCTCAGGTCCGGGGACGTCGATCGACAGCTTGAACTAGTGGACTGGGCGGAGAAGGCCAATCAGGCCCAGGGCCTTACTTGAACCCGATCCCTCAGCCACCTCCCCCCTTCCCCTTTCACTAAAGTTTACCACCACTACCATCGTATACGCTGGCGAGGATGATGATGAAATCGGTTGTCGTGGCGTCGCAGCTTGATACCACTGTTTAAAGCTGCGAAATATTTGCTTTTGGAAACGGTGAAAGCACCGTGCCAGCATAATATACGCGTCTAGAGCAGCACTGCACACGGTTTTCTAGCGAGTTCACGCTGTTTTTGCTATTTCTTTGCCACTGTTGGAAACTCAGCGCTGACGCCCGTTGTTGCAAATGGGTCGCAAGCCCCGAGGGTAGCGTTGGCCTGGCGGCCTGGGGCACAACTGGAAGCATCCGAAGGTCTTGGCAAAGCATGAGTCGACTGCTAACAGAACAACTTGTTTATTCTAGCATCGCAAAAGAGCGGCCGGTCAGGTCGACCGAAGTGGAGAGACGGGAGAGCATGTTACTCAACAGAAGAATTTGGAGCCTCTCTCCTGGCGTCCGGGGGGGGGGGCAGCTGCTCTTATACTCTCGGAGTTGAGGGCAAGCGGGAACGTCACGTGACAGCGAGGCACGGACGAGCTGAGAGACATGCTGAGACGAGTGTAGTGACGCATCAGCCGGGCCGGCGCCGGTCAGACCTCCTCGCTTCACACTTGGGGAGCTCCTCTCCCCGGCTTGAGAGAGAGGCTGAAATTTCTCCAATTCCCAGCACTTTCGACATCTTAAGGTTCCATGTGGCACCATCGAACGTCACGAAGTCAACGAAAAGGCCTACAGCTTCTGCGAGAGATAGCGCCTCGACCCGCAGCTTTGCAAGCAACTCGCCTTTCACTCTGCAGTGTGTTGCGAACACTGCAAGAATCTGCGTCCACTTGTCTGTGAATCGAGCAAACGATTACCATGCCGTGGTCGCATGGCTCATATTGTTCTCTTTTCGGTGTAAAGCGGCCCAAGTCTACCAATTCTTCAATTGTGGCTGCAGATATAACGGACAAGTGCTGCGACAGTTTCAGTTCGCCAACTGGAAGGCCTCCGTGTATCTTAGAGTCCACAAGAGGCCCCGAGTACTCTTGTGCAAAAACCGAACCCAGTCTTATACAAGCTTAAATATTTCCTTATAGTATCTTCACTTGGTAAAACTAGAACCTTCTTCTTTCTCATAGAGTTGTACAGCTTTGGGCTATTCATGATCAGACACTCTAGAATCCAATTTTGTGTGAATTCCATGCCCCGGGTGTTGTTTGCATGGAAGCACAGAAAAAAATGGGGTGCTGCTTCTCATTGCTTTTGAGGCATGCCTTCAATACTTTCTTTAAACGTGGCTTCCGTCACACCTTTGCACTTTTTCGTCATCGCCTGCAGTTTTTTCTTTCAGGTTCGATAATTTTCAGTCGCCGATGCAACTGTCTCAAGTTCTCCTGCTGGCGGTAGTTCCGTTATTTAGCGCCGGAACGGCTCAACTCATACTTCCTCCTCATGATGGACAGCGTTGCCTTGGCATACGGTTGGCAGTTTCCACCTGCAAAAAATTATCAGTTATGAACATTAGTATACCATATTGTCATTAAAGGAATGTTTTCCTCTGCAATACCTGCTTATTGATGTGTTAACTATGTCGTTAACGACAAAGGCGCACAATCCTCATGGCTGCTGATAGCACAACCTATTTGGACTAGACAACACACGGACGTAAGCGTGCACAAGTGTGTGCGTGTGAGTGTGCGTGACTGGCTACACTTTATCGCTTTAATGGAATATGTAGGTAGCGAATTATTTTGCTCAAGCATCCAATATTATTGCGCGTGGCCCCACACTCTTATTTTTATTAGTTTGTCCTGATTTCCCACAGGAGTAGAAAAGGAAAGCACACATTAATAATGCGGGAAGTTTCGCTATGTTTGTGCTTCCGGTTGCTCAAACATGCATATTTTATCAAAGCGTGCGCGCAACCCTTTATTTAGAGACCGTTCTCCATCTGACTGGTGTGCAAGCGGCTCACCTTTGTCAGGAACCACGCACTGGCAGCTTGAACTGTGGAAGACTTCTCCATGGCACCTGAGATTGAGATCCAGACCTGGGGCTGTAATCGTCATTTGGCTTTCAGCAAGCTCATTCTTCCCTATGGCGCCTCGGCACACTGATAGTGCATCAACTTTATATGTTCCTCCGCATCTGCCAGGGAACGACCTTTCCTTTCATCGTAAAGAGTGCCGGTAATGTGTGTGCGGCACAGCAATATGTCTTCCTCGTACGTCAGGAATACAACTCTTTCATGGTATATTTCAGCTGGTGTTGCCAGTCTAGAAGTCACGTAGAGGTACCGCCAACATTTGAGAAATCAAGAGCTGTTCATCTGGATGTTGAGGGCGCCCTCAAAGACAGGAGGGCCTGCGTGTCCAGACTACCATCATTCACGGAGTGACCTGCTTTTGTTGTACTTCAGCAGGTTTTCGGTAAGGCTTGCAGCGCTGGATGTCCTTCTCCTCTTTTCGCACTGGGCCGTTGATAGCTCACGGGCCTCTTGAGCGTCATCCGTGGTTGCTGTGCCGAATAGTTTGGACTAACTAGGCCCAAATGAAGTGTTGCTGGAATAGTTTGGTGCGATCAGAATGTGTCGGCTGCTTGTTGGTGTCGCCCTGCAGTTGACGCCCTGCGCTGACTCTGACAGGCACCGCCACAACGGCTAGCTTTGGCCGCTCACGGGGAAGCCTGACTTCTTTGCCTTTTATGATGTGGACAAAGTTTCACATCACATGATGCGGCTTGAAATGTGCCTCCAAAACTGCACTCGTGGCTGTCAAGTTTCCTTGCGCAATTGCAAGTTGTCTTCCCATTTCTCTCTCAGGATAGGGCTCTTAGGAATAACAAACAAGGAACGTTTCCGATATTCGGATACTCTCCTGGAGTTTGCCCCGCACCCGGGAACAGAGCTGAATTTCTGCCTCTTTGGTTTCATTGCCTGGAAATATGTATAAAAGCTATCACTCTCGCGTACACTGACAGCGAAGAAGCTTCAGTTTGATAGCTAGTAAAGAATGGCATACGCTCGATCGAAAACAATCTGTTCAATTGGCTCCAGACCATAAAAAGTTTGCAAGTGTTGGACAAACACACAGTACCTTCTGGACGATCTAGTGCTTACAAGGTAATCTACCCTTAACCGCTTTTGACAACGCGTTCACAGCGATCATGGCGTAACATTTGAAGGATATATATATATATAAGCGAATGCGCGCATGTAGTTATCAAGGTGGAATTTTAGGGTTCTTAAAGAAACAAAGTTGCACATATACCTTCACGTTTGCTGCACTGTAATGGCCATAACAATATTTCTCTGACACCACTTACAACATAATTGTATACAATATGTAACCAGTACATTCGAGATACCACGCAACTCCGACGGTAGGTATATATAAGTTAAAGAAAAGTAAATGAGTTAGTAGGTAAATAGCTGAATCTATCTTTTGTAGGAAAGGTCAGCGGAAGGTGGTTACCGTCTGCGTTTAATTAAGGGTTTTACTACAGCCATGCAAGTCCTACTGAAATGTCAAGCTTTTTGCAGTTCTACATATTGCTCCTACGACACAAAACACAGGAGACATTTAATGGGCTAGCTATGCAACACAACGTAAAAAAGGCTACAGTAGAGGGATATATCTTAATTCAAACAGGAAAATATACATCAAATGTTTGCTTATGCTCATTTGGAAAACTAAATTATCCAGACTGCATGGATCTACTTCAGTTAAGGTAATCACTTGCACGAATATTGCCATGTTCTGCCCACCTCAAAGTCAACGTACACTATAGCTGATATATAAAGCATCGTCAACGAGTACGCCTTTTCCTGTTCTTTCGAAACACTTCGTCCCGTTCTCAAACACCTAATTTACCCTGCAAAGTTTTATAAAGGTATTGTACCCATGTTAAACAATTCCGTGTTTTGAACGTTACCGACAACGGTGGAGCCGAGTACTGCTGAATGAATGAAACCACGTTTACTCCACAATAAAATGCGTCGAAAACGCTGCGATGGAAAGAGGAGGGGCGTTATTGGAAAAGGGGAAGGGTAAGGCTGCCTCTGTTTTATTAATGAACGTCCTGGATGCAGCTAAGTGGGGGCGGCATGACGCTTGTGGCTGTCGCGGAGCCGATCGCCGACAGGTGGTGCTCCAGGGTCCTGAAGGAACAGCAGCAGTGCTCGCCAGAGCTTGATGGCATGGTCCGGAGACGTGGTATCCGGGCAAGCCCAAGTCCGGAGAGAAGAAGGCCAGGGTCCCCGCTGTATGGTGGCCAGGGCACGAAGCCTTGGTGGGATGTAGAGGGGGCACTCCCAGCAAAGGTGCTTTAGATCAGCACGACATGTGCACATGGAACAGAAGCCACTTACGGGTGGTGGTGTGCCACCCTTGTGGAAACGGTTCAACAAGTGAGGCGTAAGGAGGGTGCTTGTCTGGATGCTCCGAAGCAAGACTGACTCTTGCCGTGTGAATAGCTTCGGTGGAAGCGACTGTATATAGATTGCCCACTGCTGCGAGGTAGGCGGCACGCCGTTGTTTGGTCGCATGCTTGTCTGCCATTGGGTCTGCTACCGCAGGTGTGGTAGATAGGAGAGGATAAGGATTATCGGAGGCTCTGGCTAGCGCGGTAGAGAGATGAGCGCGCGCCAGTCTATGATCCCTCTCGTTTCCAGGGATACCGCAGTACGCAGGGACCCAGTGAATAGTAACATCGTAACCGCATTCGCGGAGCAGGCGTGCCTGGTGCCGGATCTTCTGCAGTACGGGATCTGTGTAAATAATATTAGCACACGCCCGATGGGCAGCGTGAGAATCTGTGTACACATGATGGTGAACAGGGGCAGTTTGAGACGAAGTTGCGAGGGCCCACTCCAAATAATCTAGGATGGCCATTAGCTCATCGCGGGTGCTGGACATTGCTTCTGCTGATATATGATGGCGGCGGTTCTGATTTTCATTGGTCTGGTCGTACCACGCAGTCGCATAACAGGTGTTACTAACGTCGTCTGCAGGCAGTGCAGCGTCCGTGTATACGATGCGTTCAGTCAAGGAGAGTGAACTCGTAGCCTTAGCATGCCGCTTGGCATATGCAAGGCGCCGCATTCGCTGAGTAGGGTCCATATTGAGAGGAAGTGGCCTGCCGTCGGTGAGAGCCGTGATTTCCCACGGCGGCGTGTTGTTGGGTAAAATGGGAATTTTGTGGACGTCATACCCGAGGAGCATGAGTATGTGTCGCCCGGCTTTTGTGGTGCGAAGTCTCGTCTCTTGTGTATAGATGTGCATGTCTACGAGCTCGGACAGGTTGTTGAGTTTGCTACAACTTTTAAGCGCTTCGAGGCTTGTGTACATTGGGAGTCCAGTTACAATGCGTTTGGCTTCGTTAAATAACCGGTCGAGCGCATGCATCTGTGTGCGGTTGACTGGATGATACGGCAGCTCGTACATGATACGGGAGACAAGAAAAGCTTGCGCGAACTGCCGCATTTCACGTTCGTTTACACCACGGGAGCGGGTAGAGATTTGGCGTAAAGCGTGCAGGATTTTTTTGCTGGTCTTCGTAACGCATTGGAACCAAGTGTTCGCTGTGCAGGTCTCGTCTAGGTGCATACTGAGTATTCGGATAGTAGATTTCCGTGTGATGGGTTGGTCACCGATATACAGTTTAAAAGACTGCTTTTCTTCCTGCCTTCCAAAGGTAGACCTGCCACCATGAACGACGACAAACTCTGTTTTGTCTGGGGCAGTGTGCAAACCTGTTTCCGTGGGATAGGCGTTAATAATGTCGAGAGCTCGTTGTAAGACGTCCTCCTGCTCCCCGATGCACCCTTGATGTGTCCACATGGTGACGTCATCGGCGTACACCGCGTGTTTCAGGCCCGATACGTCGGCAAGGCGCTGAGGTAGCTGATGCATAGCTATATTAAACAGCGTTGGTGAAATAACCGAGCCCTGGGGGACGTCGACGTGGTTGGTTCGTATGGCACTGGCGTCGTGACCAACTTCGACTTGGTAGCTTCGCTCTTCAAGCAAACCCGCTATGAAATTGTACATCTTCCCTCTGATGCCAAGCGCACGTGCTTTGATCATGATAGTGTTATGTGGGACGGAATAAAATGCCTTGCGTATATCCACTGCGACAACGGCTCGTGGGTGCACCGAATTAGAGTCGAGGACGTCCTGTTTTAGGCGGGCTAACACATCCTGTGTTAATAGCCCCCGGCGAAATCCATACAGTGTAGGAGCCAAAAGGTCGCGATCTTCAAGGTACCACATTAAGCGTGTGTTGACCATGCTCTCCATTACTTTACAGACACACGAGGTCAAAGAGATCGGACGGAGGTTGGATAAGGTATGTGGTGGTTTACCACGCTTCGGAATGGGCTTGACCACCGAAAACTTCCAAGTGGAGGGCAGTATCCCGGTATCCCAGACTCGATTAAATTCTTCGAGAAGAGCGTGCTTGTACTCAAGGGGCAGATTGCGTAGATGAGCCACGCCCACCTCATGGACCCCTGGAGCACTACGTACGTTACCACGCTGCAAGGCGTGCGCTCGATCAAGGTGAAGGCGCTTTTAAGTGGTTCATTATATTCAGAATGTACATCCTTCTGGTATGTGGTGTCTGAGGGGCGAGACGTCTGCGGGAAAAACAGTTCAGCGGCCTGTTCGGCAAGTTCCTGAGCGCTGATGCCTTCGCGGAGGGCCACACGAGCCGCTCCGTTGTTGGTCTTGCGCTGGCCGAGAAGAGAGCGCAGGATGGCGGGGGGCACCTGGGCACCTGGGGCACCCGGGGGGAGGGGGGGGGGGCGGATGGCGCGGGGCACCTGAGCTCGGCTTCGCCGCGTCCGTCGTATGGTTCTGCTTCGTCCGTCGAGAACGAACAAGTACCCAGTTGTCCTCTTCGTCCTGGCGACTAACGGGAGCAGGAGGCATGCGACGTGCGCCTCTCACATCCTTGGGTATACTCGTGTACTGTCGTTCGGGCGTCGGGATGAGCGAGCCTCGAGCACGTTTTTCTCCATTCGGTGCGGTGGAAATGACGCGGTCTTGGTAAAAAGTATTCGCAGACTTGCCTTCAATGCCATGCTGTTCCTCTTGGTCCATGAGTGGGGCGAAGGGGTTTGTGTCCGGCAGCAGCAGCACCCTTGAAGGTATAACAGCGGCGGCCGAGTTCTTCGTTAAAGTCAGCGGCGCAGACGAGGCAGCCTGGTTGTCCGGAGCCTGTGGGTCCATGTCATCGGGCAGCGGTACATCATTAGGGAGCACGGGCTGCTCCGGCGAGGCCATCAAAGCACGAAACTTGGACGAGCAGCGATGGCCGCCGGCAGCAGGCCGGGCGGCGGTAGCGCTGGCGGGTTCAGATAACAGCGAGCCAGACAGCTGTTACTGCGAGCGGGTGGTGTCGCCATGATCCTCTGGTTGCGAAGCGTCGATTGATGTAATCCACCCAAGGGTACATTCTGATTAACGGGTCAAAACCGATGTTGAAAACGGGAGCCGATCTTATTACATGCTCGTCGATGCTTCTTCCTTGCCGGCCCCGAGTACTGCTGCCTGTCATGTTCAATGTCACATACTACAATATATGCTACAATACTTTATTGTGGTTAGCGCTTTTCTACTTCAGCATGTGCATAATTACACGTTCCACTTTCCTCTTTAGCGGGTAAGCTCGATCTGTGAACATTAAAAGCATAGCAAGCCGGCGGGCCTTGTGCGCCTATTTCCGTTTTTCTGCCATCGTTCATAATGCTGAGTTCGTGGTCAGAAGCAAATTCCACAAGTTTCCGGCCCCTGGAATCTATTCTGGAGCTTCCCCAAGCCAAGTGATGAGCATTAACGTCTCCCGCGATAATCCAGGGTCCAGAAGTCGCCGTCAGGATGTCTCGCAGTCGGTCGCCGTCGAACCGACTATATGGGGAGATGTAGGCGCCGATAAGGGTGAAGGCCTCTTTATTCTTTGTAATGCGGAGACGCACGTATTGGTTTCCATCATGAGGCTGCACCGAGTGGGGAATGTGGGTTAGTTCTGTACGGATGTAAACAATTACTTTGCTGGATTGTCCGCACGTCGCTGCCATGTAGGCTTC
Organism: Dermacentor albipictus; assembly: GCF_038994185.2. NCBI lineage: Eukaryota > Metazoa > Arthropoda > Arachnida > Ixodida > Ixodidae > Dermacentor > Dermacentor albipictus. Next base: position 469,829,660 of record NC_091821.1, read on the forward strand.
GTATCCAGAGTCTTAGCGCTTTTGACACGTTCGGTTCACATATTACCACTACACAAAATCGGTTCGTAAGAACGTATTGGCGGAAACATGAAATCCGTGATTTAAGTCCTCTGGCATTCCACTGCAACATCGTCGCACTAAGCACTTCATCACGGAGTGAAGGCAGTGGAAGAGCCATTGTGTTACGCATGATTTGCAAGTACTGGGCTCAGGGCATCCAACACATGCACTGCGCTTCGAGCTGTTGGCGTATTCGAGTTGCCCACAAGCGTGCGAATCGCATTGATCAAAGACATGATCATTGTCACAATTCGGCGGTCATGCTCTGACAGCTCATCTGGGTGAGGGGTGGAGCATTGTGGTGCCGCTCCATGTTGGGGTTTTTGCACAGGGCTTACCCTCGGCAGTGGTGGCCACTCTTCATCCACGGAATTCTTTTCAGCTGCTCTGTTATCCGTACGTGGTTTGGACACCTTCTGCACTGGGGTTGGAGTGGATTCAACAGCAAGACTCTTTGCGGCACGCGTATTCCTTGTGCGGAGAGCAGAATTCCTTGATGAGCGTCTGCGACGAGAAAGACGTCGCCTGACGTCAGCAGCTGCTTCACGGTGAGTCGACCGGTCCCTTGACATTTTCTTTAAGATGGAGAGTTCTCTCCTAACTCTTGGACATTCCTATGATGAGGCATCGTGGGGCCCTTGCCTGCAAAGTGCTGTGCTGCACAGCGCGAACATCTAGCTGACTTTCCACAGACGGCGCTCACGTGACTGAATTTCTGGCCGTTTCTGCACTGAAGCGGCTTGGGAACAAAGGGCAGGACATCATGTCGGAAATGACCTACCTTCGCATGCCCTAGAGACAGACACTGATGCTTTTGGGGTCAACTGCATGCGTGCTGACCAAACTAGTTTAAATTATTAGGCAAAGGCCAGTTTTAGGATCGAAATAACAAAAGCGTAAACCAACAGGAATGCAAAGGTGCACCCGAGACTTTCAGTCGGGACTCAAGTGAGAAATTGAATTATGAAGCCAAATTAACGGAAGCCTACTATACTTTCATTCACACAACCTCTGGAACATGGTTGCTTTCAAGTGGACTCACATAAAGTTTGCCTTAAACAGTCATACCAACACATTTCTTAACTTTGTTCACGGTTACCTCCGTGAAAGTTGAAATGGGTTCTACCAGGTATATGTTGCTGGTAGTAGGACTAATATCATGCTTGAGTACCCGATCCTTAACACTCAATTTCCTTGAAAAATAGATTATGACATTGCAATGGCAGCCTTGCACATGGTTCTCACAGGGTGTGTGAGCAACAGATGTAACCTGCACAAACACAGGTTCATATGACTTTACCTGAGCATACGAATTAGTCCTACGGGATTTGTCTAGTCCACTAACATTAATGGTGAAGCCAAGTACAACAACTTTCTTGTACTGTATTTCAGATGGTGTCTTCTGTCTCTTGCCAATAAGGGTATATTCTGGCAGAACTGTACAATGTACTCTCACCTATACCCTTTTAATATAGCAGTCAAAAGGTCTCTCACTGGTGATGATGAAACCACTGTTCTCGCACAAAGTCTAGGCATTGCCAAAAGAATTTGGAATTTCTCGACAATTTGCCGCTGTGCATGTCTTGTACCGTTCACGAGTCGCACGAGACGGCCGTTATGTTTTCGTAGGGACAGGCTGAGAAGTTCCACAAGGGAATCCGTTGCCGAACTGGGTCAACAAGTTACAAAAGAGAACGGGCATTGACAGTAATATTTTCTTTTCCATAAAGCACCTCGTAGTCTTTCAAAAACAAAAACTTGTGCTTCTGCACTGGTCTTAAGAGCTCAGAAGGCACACTGCCCGCAAAAACGACATGCATGAGAGACAAAAAGTTCAGCCAGTTATTATAGTAAGGATGTGGAATAATTCCTACTAGCACAATGGGCGAAAAAGAAATAGAAGCCAGTTTAGCCACCCTGAAGACTTCCAATACTTTCTGTGTGCAAGTGACCTTGGAAGGCGACGCATCCGTGGGCTCCATTGAACTGCGTCATGTTCATTATCATTACACGTGCAACTGTGTCAACACCGGGCCCAGGAAACACCCGGGTGCGTTTGCCCATCTGAATTTGTCCAGCTCAGGCCCTCACTTGACAGTCTCTTCAGCTCATCCACAAATGGCTTTAAAAAACAATTCATATCAGGCTTCTGCTCGCCAAACCACATGCCTGCCAGCGCTTGGCAGCAGCAGCCCTGGCAACAAGGACACACCACTAAGCAGTACTTTTTTGGCTACGCAGATCGGAGCACAGTAATCGGCAAGCGCTGATTTCAACCGCCGTTGTGCTGACAAGCATACGGCTATCTTGGCACGTGGACTTCACGCCTACCATCCCCGCCAGTCGATATCACCGTGGCCACTTGGTGACACCTCGCAACGCTACCACTGAACTGGACCGCTCCGTGGCGTCGCCAGCACTACAAAAAAAGGATCCGTTTCGTCCTGCGCTTCACTTGGCAGCAGCAGCCGTGGCAACAAGGACACACCACTAAGCAGTACTTTTTTGGCTACGCAGGTTAGTCTTCGCTTTTATACGGCATTAACCATTCTGTTCTCAACTTTTGTCACGCCTGCTGCTGCCAAAGTTACTCCCGTGGTTTTTTTTTAGCAATGCCTAGTAATGCAGAACTTGCTCGCGATGTTGACGCCCTTCGGAAAGAAATCGCAGAAATGCGTGAAAGTTTGCGCATGATGAACCACCTGTACGAAGAATCAAGGGGAAAATGTGACGCTGTGAATGCAGAGAACAAAACGCTCGCAAAGGAAAATGAAAAGCTGGCTAGAAGGGTAGCGGACCTCGAGCAGTATTCTCGTACAAACAATGTCGAGATCCGGGGTGTGCCGTCCACACAGGGCGAGAATTGTGTCGCTGTTCTCCAAAAAATCGGCGACAAGATTGGCTGCCCTGTGGCACCATCTGACATTGACATTGTTCACCGCGTCCCTGCGAAGAAGGATAAACACATCATTGCACGCTTCTGTTCCCGCACTAAGAAGACTGATTTCATAAATAAGGCCAGAAAAGCACGACTAAACACTACTACTCTCGGCTTCCCTCCATCTGCAGAGGCGAAGGTCTTCATTAACGACCACTTAACACAAGACAACAAACGTCTGTTTGCTCAAGCCCTCGAACTAAAAAAGCAGCACAACTGGAAATTCCTATGGACGGACAACTGCCGCATCAAAGCACGAAAGACAGAAGGAGGCCGCGTGTACGTTATTTCTAGCACACGCGACCTTTCACTAATCGCCTCGTAGCTGTCCAAGCCTTCCGTTTCTACATCTAATCAAATAAATATTCCAAACAATGTATTTTTCTTCAGAAGAACTAAAACGTTCACTAAATAACAGCAGGCTCACCCATAAATCCCTGATACACTTCAACATACGTAGCCTCTCAAAGAACTATAATAACATGATAGATTTCTTTTCTAATCTAAATAACCCTTTCACTATCATTTGCCTGTCAGAAGTATGGCTGACAAACGCTGATAGCAAGCTATTTGGTATACGTGGATACACAATGGAAGTATGTGTCCGTAAAGATTCTCGGTATGGTGGTTCAGCAATTCGTGTCCAAGATAACCATCCATATCACCGTCGCCATGATCTATCTTTCTCTTGCCCTAACGTTGAATCTGTATTTTTCGAATTCGATAAAACTTTTCTTTCAGCTAACAGTCGAAACACAATAATTGGATCAGTATACCGTTCTCCATCATCTTGCTCTGCAAACTTTTGTTCTCAACTAGATGCTATCTTGAACATCATTGCAAACGAAAACAAAAATGTTGTCATCCTCGGTGACATAAACATAGATATTACTAACCCCAATGATAGTCATTGCTCTAATTATACCAACTGCTATGCGGGATATGGCCTAGATTCATTAATAACCGTACCCACAAGATGTCCTCCCTCCGGATCTCACACTTTAATAGATCATGTATTATCTAACTTACACCTAGAGCATTGTGCTGGCGTAGTCACTGTTCCCATAACAGACCACTATCCCATATTCATTCTATTAAAGTCTATTAACACACCGTACCAACGAAACATAAAAACGGCAAACTTTCACACCACTAAGTTCATTAGTCAAATTGCTGAAATCGACTGGAACCCGATTCTTTCTATAACAGACCCAATCCTAGCATTCGAACAATTTAACAACAAAGTTAAAAGCGTGTACTCGGAGTGTACTAACCTAACACAACATACTCACTGGTTCTCCGCCCCTAGAAACCCATGGATAACAGGATCCCTCTTAAAAAGTATTAAAAAACGTGACAACCTCCACAAAAACTTAAAACGCCAACCTTTTAATGTAACTTTAAAGTCGCGGTACATAACTTATTTTAACACACTTACCAGACTCTTGAAAGAAGCCAAGCGTTCCTACTTCGAGACAACGGTTGTTAAACACACAAATAACACCCGCAAAACCTGGGATACCATTAGGTCATTTCTTCATCTGTCTTCACCAAACCACGCACTGAACCAACTTAATACAGGAACAAGGGTAGTAACGGAAGCCACTGACATCGCAAATGAATTCAATACTTTTTTCTGTCCTACACATGATCATTCACTAGACAGTATACCACAGCCAGTACTCAGGCAAACCCCTTATTCATTTTACTTGTTCCCTACATCACCCAAAGAAGTATCTGATTCAATCGCTAGTTTACGAACTACAGGTCCCGGCCTTGATAATTTACACCCTTCTAAAATCAAATTAGTATCGTCCCATATCGCCGATGTGCTCGCGCACATTGTTAACTGCATGTTCATAACAGGCGTTTTCCCCGATGAATTAAAACACGGTAAAATAACTCCCATATTAAAAAAAGGTAACAAAGAATTAATTTCAAACTACCGTCCTATCTGTATGCTATCTTTTTTTAGCAAAGTCATTGAGAAACTACTTGTAACCCGCTTAACAAACTATTTTCACAAATTTAATCTTCTCTCGCCTGAACAACACGGGTTTCGTAAAGGTTATTCGACTGAAACAGCTATAACATCATTCACTGACAAAATAAAACATGCCCTTGACAACTCCCATATTGTTGGTTCAGTTTTCATTGACTTCAGTAAAGCATTTGACACCATCTGTCATAACATCCTTTCTTACAAGTTAGAAGCTCTGGGCATTCGTGGCCCAGCTCTTACGCTCATCCGCAGTTATTTGACTAACAGAACTCAAGTTGTAAATTTCGGAGGTTCACTTTCACGTACTAAACCAGTCACTAGGGGTGTCCCACAAGGCTCACTTTTACGCCCTTTACTTTTCCTGGTGTACATTAATGATCTTCCTCACTGTTTAACCAGTACTTCATCTATTCTATATGCTGACGACACTATATTCACTCATAGCAAATGCATAAATACTGTAATAAAACGACTAAATTCTGACCTAAGCAACTTATCTGCGTGGTGCACAAGTAACAAACTTCACATCAACCCTTCGAAAACTCAGTTTATGCTTTTTCATACACATAAACGCGTCATCGCACCCGCGCCACCACTCGTCTTACAAACCCATGTTCTCTCACCTGCACATGAAGTTGTCTTCCTTGGCGTCAAACTTGATCCCCAACTTAAATTTAACTTGCATGCTGACATGGTCTCAAAAAAAATTGCCTTTGGAATAAGAGTACTAATCCTAACGCGCTCGTATTTTCCACAAAACGTTAGAACTTCACTTTATTACGCATTTATTCACTGTCACTTGCAATACTGCATCTCAGTTTGGGGAAACACATATTGCTCGCACATAATACATCTACAGCATTTACAAAATCAAGCCTTGAGGATCATTACTTTCTCCAGTTACATGTCACACGCAGTACCAATTTTCAGTTCCTTAAAAATACTACCATTACGTTACATGCTCCAGCTCTCAAATTGGTTTTACTAATATACCGCACACTAAATCATGAAATAATTTCAGATGCATTTAATAACTCTGCTCTTACCAACACTAACAATACGAGATTTTCCTCTAACAACAATTTTTTACTCCCTCGAATAAACACTAATTATGGAATGTTTACTTCGCTTTTTACGGCCATTAAATACTGGAACAAACTACCACCCCATATTAAAGCCTGCCGCACAACATTAACATTCAGGAGAGAGACGAAGAAATATTTACTAACGACACTACTGGCTACTGATTCATTACTATAAGTATATATTTTGTACAAATCTATTTCCCAGTTTTCAACTTACCTATTGTATCGACAGCCTTTATTTATTCGTTATTCTATATCTTCCTTTGTCTTCTTTTTAATCCTTTCTTAGACATTTCAAATTTTTTGTCGCATAGCCTATATAACATTTGTACTTTGCGTATTGTAAGCATATATCTATTTTTAATTATCTCTTGCAATAACCCCGTGTTCTTTGACATGTGTCATTTCCTGTGTTTCATTAACGTGTCAATTACCACATATTTATTTATGCATACGCTGTATCTGTTTTATTTGCTGTGTTTTGAACTTCAATTATTGTAAGCAACTTTTTTGTATTTGTTTATTCTTTTCATTAACTTCGTGTTTTCTGATGTCTGTCGTTGCTATGTTGCCAAAATGTATTAATTCATGCAATGTTAAATAACTAATAGGAGGTCCCCCTGACAGTTCTTGTAACTCCGGGACCTCCTTCTGTACTAATGATGAATGATGAAAATAGATAGATAGATAGATAGATAGATAGATAGATAGATAGATAGAAAAAAAAAGACTGGCTTGACGCGATATTTAAATGGTAGTTCATTAACCTGCAGCTGAAGTGGCCAGATCGAAAACTTTGAAGACTTAAAAAGTGGAACCCCATCTGTGTTCCACGACACAGAAATGTCACAAGTTCCCATCCCAAATTTATTGTAAGCGTTACTTTGTGTTATGTCACTCACATTCAAGCTTCGTCCCTTTCTTTAAGTTGAAGTAAGGTGTCTTTGTCCTGCAACATGTCATGAATTTGTGCTTCGATATCAAGGACCAGGAAGTAATGACCCTCTTTTGTCATCTTTTCAACATTGGAATCTTCGTTGCAGGAAGGGCAATATAACTGTGCTGCTGTGCCTGCTTTCCCAAGTAAACACTTATCCCTTTTACAGTAGAAGAATATGTGTGCTCCTTCCATACCTCTACTAAACTCCTTGAAGAACAAATACTTTGTTGTTGGAAACGATGATTCATGTGGCAAATGTGCCTCAACGACTTTCAAAAGTCTTTCAGTTGCCTCCCTGCTGGTACAGTGGCGTAGGCTGTGGCCCATCAAAAGCAGCACGCTTTCTGCGCAGGTTATCCGGCACCCTGGATATACGTAGCTCTCCTGAGAAATAAAAATTATAACACTCAACATACGAAAAGTGCGCGCTTAGTTTGATTCAGCTCTTCACCTGAAAAGAAAGTTCATGCTTGTCAAATGTTACGATTTTACTGCAAAATGTACGGCTCTTTAGAACTTGTGTGCAATTGTCATTTTGACTCCGATATTTAACGGTGCATCAGGTAGCCACAATTCATCCGTCTTCTTCCACTATGGCAGGCCTCATAATCAACATTGTGGTTTCGGCACATAAAACTCAAGAATTTATATTTATTAACGCAAACAAGTTTCGCATCCTTTGATTCCAACATGTAATCTAAAGATGAGAACATAATTATTGATCATTAGCAGGCCTATGGGGAGAATGACCACCACCCGTGTCACATAAACGTGCCCTCACATTACAACACCTTCAGTGAATGTGCCTTTCTGACTAGTGCATTTGATTTACATTCTAACTGCTCCTTACCAGCTTCAAAAATGTCGAAGATTTCATATATAGTTCTATAGACCTCCTCGTTTAAATTTATAGCCGTGCCTTTTCTACTTGTGAAATAAACACAAATATAAGCACTGATAATATCAAGGTGAGAACCCCGCAGGGGCGTCTGTGTCAGCAGGTGTTTGGTGTGTTGCGACACCACGTACCCGAGCAGACGAGGGTTGGACCCTCCCGCGTTCAACCGTGCGTGGCGTAGCCGTGTCCGGGGAAAAGGGGATCCTGGGGGTTGAGCCGATGCTGGGTGTTCGGACCTTTAAGGCCCCCCGGCGGAGGCAACACACCCCTTTGGCCGCGGCTTCACGTAGACGGCACCCCCGGACTGACCCACCCGGGGGAAATCGGTAGTTGCCTTTTCCTGTCTTTCGCTCTCCCTCCAACCTTCGTCTTTATCTTACTTCCGATCTTTCCTGTCTTCTCCTAGCTTCCGCTCACTTCCGATTTTCCAGGCAGCAACGGTTAACTTTGTGTGAATAAGCAACCTAGGTTATCTCATATTTGGTTATAGTGATAACGTACAGCTGGCGCTTACAGGACCTGTTTTTTACAGTCCCTGTAGCGTCCCCTTGTAGGGCTCCACGGTGGGTGGCTGGCGTTATTGCCGAAAATCACATTATTCTATGGCTAGCTCCTTCCCTCCCCTCCCAGATCGCCCTCAGAAAAGAGGGCGCCCCGAAGATGTATTTCAGTTCTTTGGACGTCAAAGACGCAACTTCCCACGATTTCACGTCATTCACTCGGAAAAGTCAGATACACAAGTACGCGCAATCTCCCCATTTCTAGTATCAAAGTCTTTAACTGAGGCCCTTGGTCCAGGTTACAAGGCAACAAGGATGGCAAGTGGAGATCTCCTCTTGGAGCTCCAGGATCTGAAGCAATTTGAAAAGTTATCCAGTCTCGTGTCACTTGGGGACGTTCAAGTGACAGTGACTCCGCACCGAACTATGAACACTACCCGTGGCGTTGTCTCGGACGATGATTTGCTTCACCTGACAGACGCAGTGCTCTTGGAGGGCTTTAGTGAGCAGAACGTTGTCAATGTGAGAAGAATAAAGATGAGGCGCGATGGTAAAGAGATTGCAACCAAACACCTAATACTCACCTTCAATTCAAGTGTCCTACCCGATTCAATCGAGGCCGGGTACATAAAGCTCCGTGTTAGGCCGTACGTGCAAATCCACCGCGGTGTTTGAAATGTCAGCGCTTCGGCCACAGTTCGCAGAGCTGCCGCGGCCGCCAAACATGTGCGAGATGCAGTGCCCACGAACACACCACTGAAGCTTGTGCGAACGCTCTCCACTGTGTAAACTGTGATGGGGAGCACGCCGCTTACTTGCGGTCGTGCCCTGCCTGGAAAAAAGAAAAGGAAATTGTTACAATCAAAGTCAAAGAAAACGTAACTTTCAAGGAGGCACGCAGGCGGGTATCATACCTGCCCAAGAAAACCTTTGCCGGTGTGGCGCGTCAGGGGCAGCTTCACAACGGCCTCCGGCGGCTGTCCGACCCACACGCAGTGAGTCGGCAGTTACGCCATCTGCCCCCGCGGCGGTTGCAGCTAGCGCTGCTCCGTCAACCGAGGAGAGGGGACCATCTATCCCGAAGGTGGGCGCAGCCGAGGCTGCCTCAACCTCCCAGGTCCCTTCCAGCGCTGGCAACGGCCGGCGCAGCCAAATCCCCCAGGGAGCCCCATCGACCTCCGGTCTGGTGGGCGCAGGGGTCTTGCCCTCCAAGGCAGGACCCTTTCGGGAAACTTCTCTTTCGTAAGAGCACGTGTCCGGCGCCTCACAAGAGGCAATGGACACTACCCCCATACCCACGGCGCGCCAAGCGCCTAAGGAGCGGCGAGGCTCCCTCGAACGCTCCAGAAAGGGCAGAACTCCCGTTACAGGGCCTCGAAAGGGCTCTGTAATTTTATCTCTGTAATTTGCATAATCACTACTTCTGTTTCTGTACACACAGCACCTATTTACTACCAACATGGATACACAGATAATTCAATGGAAGGTCACAGGTCTCCTTAGAAACCTTGATGATGTACAAGAACTCATCCACAAACACAATCCAGAAGTGCTGTGTCTACAGGAAACACACTTAAAATCTATACACACAAACTTTCTCCGAAAGTATGTTACGTTTCGCAAAGACCGCGAGGATGCTGTCGCAGTATCTGGCGGTGTAGCCATTATTGCTGACAGAAGTGTAGCGTGTCAGCATTTAAAGCTCCAAACGGCCCTTGAGGCCGTGGCCGTTCGAGCCGTACTTTTAAATAAACTCATTACAATCTGCTCTCTGTATATACCACCACATTATCACCTTCACAGACGCGACTTAGAGTCATTATTAAATGAGCTCCCGGACCCCTATTTTATTCTTGGTGATTTTAATGCACACAGTACATTGTGGGGCGATTCACGCTGTGATGCGCGAGGTCGCGTCATTGAACAGGTGCTTTTTTCCTCTGGAACATGTCTCTTGAACACGAAGGATTCCACATATTTTGACCTGTTCTCCCATTTAGCATCTTAGCATTTTATCGCCGACGCGTTTACCCTATTTTAAATGGAATGTGCTTAACAACCCGTATGGGAGTGACCACTTCCCAATAATCCTAACTACTCCAAAACAAGATGAACTTCCCCCGCAGGTCCCTCGGTGGATGATTGACTCAGCCGATTGGGAACGGTACCGAACTCTTACTCACATGACGTGGACTGAGATGTCTGGTAGAATCATAGATGATGCTGTTGCATATTTTACAGCTTTTTTACTGGATGCCGCCTGTAAATGTATTACACAAACGAACGGCATGGTTTCCAAGCGGCGTGTTCCCTGGTGGAACGATGCATGCAGGCAAGCACGGAGGAACAAGAACAAAGCGTGGGCGATATTTCGCGATTCTCCAACAGCTGAAAACCTGGAAAACTTCCAACATGTCAAATCCCAGGCAAGGAGAACGCGCCGGCAAGCAAGACGAGATAGTTGGGCGAAGTTTATATCAAGCATCAACTCACACAGATGAGACAAAAGTATGGAATAGAGTGAAAAAAGTTAATGGGCAACAAACGTATTCCCTGCCTTTAGTAAATAGTCGCGGAGAAAGCCTAGAAGATCAAGCCAGCTTTCTTGGCACACACTTTGAACACATATCCAGCTCCTCACACTACACCGAAACATTCCTAAAGTGCAAAACACGAATAGAGAAGCAATAGCTAGAAAGGAAATGTGCAAAAAGTGCGCCGTACAATGAACCGTTCTGCATAGCAGAACTGCAGGCAGCACTGAACTGCTGTAATACATCCGCCCCAGGTTCAGACCGCGTAATATATGAGCTGTAAATACAACTACCATCCGAAACACAGAAAACTCTCCTTTCTCTTTAGAACGTTATATGGTCTTCCGGCGAGATCCCCTCTGCTTGGAAGGAGGCTATTATAATTCCAATACTGAAGCACGGAAAGGATCCTTCCTCTGTATCAAGTTACAGACCTATAGCACTAACAAGTTGCCTCTGCAACGCATTCGAAAAAATGATTAACTGTCGCCTACTACACTTCCTAGAATCAAACAAATTGCTGGACCCATACCAGTGCGGGTTTCGGGAGGGTCGATCCACCACTGACCATCTCATACGTATCGAGGCACGTATCCGTTAAGCTTTTGTCCATAAGCAGTTTTTATCAGTATTCTTAGATATGGAGAAAGTCTATGATACAACGTGGCGGTTTGGGATATTGAGAGACCTCTCACAGTTAGGTATACACAGAAAAATGTTTAATGTTATCGAAAGTTATTTGTCGAATTGGACATTCCGTGTTCGAGTGGGCAATGTTCTGTCCCAGAAATTTGCACAGGAAACTGGAGTGCCGCAGGGCGGGGTGCTCAGCTGCACGCTCTTTATAGTAAAAATGAATTCTCTTCGTCTACACATACCACATAACATCTTCTGTTCAACGTATGTTCACGATATGCAGATAGGTTTTCAATCAAGTTCTGTTGCAATCTGTGAGCGACAGGTCCAGCTTGGTCTTAACAGGGTCTCCAAATGGGCTGATGAGAACGGGTTCAGACTGAACCCACAAAAAAGCACCGGTGTCATTTTCTCTAGAAAAAGAGGCCTGCACCCTGATCCTGAAATTGTGTTGCATGGTGAGCGTCTGCCCGTAAACAGGAAACATAAATTCTTAAGCATAATTTTAGACGTGAAACTAACCTTTGTACAGCACATAAAATATCTTAAAGACAAGTGCGCGAAAACAATGAATATCTTAAAGGTGCTCTCACGCACAACCTGGGGCAGTGATAGAAAATGTCTCATGAACTTGTATAAAAGCCTCATACGCACACGACTAGACTATGGAGCCATAGTTCACCAGTCGGCTACTCCAACTGCTCTGAAGATGCTAGACCCTGTCCGCAACTTAGGCATTCGCTTGTCCACAGGCGCCTTTAGAACAAGCCCAGTGGAAAGCCTTTACGTTGAATCGGATGAGTGGTCACTTCATCTGCAGAGAACATACTCCTCTTTCATATATTTTCTTAGAGTGAACGCAAACAGTGAGCAGCCCGCGTTCTCGACCATAAACGATTTGTCCAGTTGTAAACTTTTTCGCAACCGGCCCACAGTGGCAAAGCCTTTCTCACTGCGTGTCAGAGACATGGCTGAAGAAACAAGGGTTCCACTGCTTGAATACCACCTTATGTCCCCTGCTATACGGCCCCCGCCGTGGCAGTGGCAACCAATAGACAGTGATATATATTTCGTAGCTGTTACAAAGCACGCCCCTGTCGCGCATATACGAATGTATTTCCTCGAATTACAGCACAAATACTCCTCTCCTGAATTCTTTACAGACGCATCGAAGTGTAATTCTGGCGTATCTTACGCAGCGGTCGGTCCATCCTTTTCGGATGCTGGTGTTCTGCACCCTAACACAAGTATTTTCACAGCAGAGACCTACGCGATATTGGCCGCTGTTAAACACATTAAAGAATTTAATATCCCAAACGCAGTTATATACACAGACTCTTTGAGCGTCGTAAATGCTTTGAAAAGTGTCAAGAAATATCAAAACCCTGTAATTATTTCTCTTTACTCAGCATTGCTAAAAACCTATGCGTCTAAGCAGCATATCGTCCTATGCTGGGTGCCGGGGCACCGAGAGATAGAGGGAAACGTCTTAGCTGACCAGCTAGCCACATCCGTCCACGCGAACGCTGCAGACACTTCCACGACTATCCCTGTAATGGACCTCAAGCCCTCAATAAGAAAAAAATAAGATTTCTGGCAGCGCTTGTGGGATAAAGAAACAGCAAATAAATTACATGTTATCAAGCCTTATCTTGGCAACTGGCCGCCGGTATCAAAGAACTGCCACACAGAAGTAACACTTTGCAGACTCAGGATAGGACACACATACAGCACACACGCATACCTCTTGTCCGGTGGCGATCCGCCCATGTGTGATAAATGTGGTGAGCCACTTACCGTGCTTCACATCCTGCTGCAATGCACTCAGTGAGACGCTAATAGGAAAAAGCATTTTCCATTACCACATCGGCAGCTAATTCCACTCCATCCTCAAATGATTACAGGTATAGAACCTATCTTCAAACATGAATCCCTGTTTCGATATTTAAAAGATGTAGATAGTTTTCATATTATAGCCCCAACAAATCCGTAGACAGCCTCTAACAGAGGTTTCTGCCGCGGTAGGTGCAATAAAAGAAAGCACCCGCCTCCCAGCCTTTGGGCTCAAAGGCCCCCCAGAGGCATAAGTGCTATCTACATATTCTCGCATTTTAGCTCCATGATCACTTATCGCGCGTACTATATCCACAGACCACTACATGTTTCACTATCATAATTTTATTCTATATACTATTTTACGCTTCCATGACACTGATTGATTTTAGGCCACTTTACAGCCATGTTACATACCACCATCGCCACTCACAAATCAGCGCTTAACACAACATTATCAGTCATGGCGCTCTTTGGCCATACCTCGCCCTTGCGCCACTAAACAACACACATCCATCCATCAAGGTGAAAATCCCCCTCCCGTAGGAGTATTCTTTTTACCCGAAGGTGAACCCAATTATACCAGACATACGATGTAAAACTGCTTGACGTATCCACTAAATACTGTTGTAGTCCCTTGGGAAGCGGGAAAAACAATGTTTCCGTTGTCGTCGCCACCGTAACTCGAGGCGGAAGTGCTGGCAGATGACTGAAATTGCATCGTCAGCTACAGCAATACCGTCATCCAAGCCACTGCTGTTTTGGTCGTCGGAGTGTTCCTTCGGGTCGTCTTGAGAGCACGTGTCCGCACAGTTCGCACTTCGAACAGGCGAGCCTCGCTCCGGCGACAAAGCGTTGGCAAGCGGCTCGACCGCGTCGGAACGATGCGAGCTACGTCTCAACCGATACTTGGTGCTGACGGGTGCGTCGGAAATAATGTCACGCAGGTGCTCATTATAGTGCTTGCGAGGAGGCATGGTGAGCACTTCGTTGAGGCAGTCAGCGACAACCACTGGCAGCACCGCCTGAAACACGTGCAGAACATGTGCGGTAGTGGAGCGAGTGGTGCAGAAGAGCGTTCTCTCTCCGCATGAGGCGCTGCGAGCGAACTAGACGCATGTATACGTAACGCACCTGCACCGTACATGACGCTCACCACCCTTCGATAGCATATGTGTTCGCCGCTTCATTTCAACATCAAATTAAGAATGACATTAGATTGGCTCATTGGGCTATACAGCGTGATATCTAATTTCGCTATCATTGTCAAGAGCATCGTCTGCTAGCGAGTTTACGTACTCCTATTCGGTTTCTTGTAAGGTGGCAATTTCTTTGCACGAAATCTGAACAAATCTTCATGCCCTCGCAACCTTTACTGCGCTTTTTACTCCTTTCAGCTTGCTAAGCACACTACTTCAGTGTAGTACGTACTGATCAGTGCATTTTATTATCTGTACTGTAATTGTGCTGGCAGGCACTTGAACTTCATTACGGTAACTAAAACTCTCCATTTCAGCTCATGTAAAGCTACCGTATGAAAAAAAAAAACTAGAATTAGCAACTCCGGGACACTGGCAGATCCAGAAACGGGTCCTGCCCCTGCCCAATTTCTTGTGAGGACCGATATTAATGGAATGTGCATGTGAGAGAAAGCTAGGTTCTAGCAACTCGAGCAAGCAGAATTTCATTTAGTACCCGAAACTTCTTTGTACAAAAACTTCAAAATGTGTAAGTTTCGAAAAAAATCGAAGCTCCAAGTTTACACTTATATCTAATACGGGTGTCACGCGGCGCACATTTTATCGCGATCAAGCCCGATCTAATCGGATTTCTCTGACATGATTGGCTCCTTTGCGCAAGCTGCGCGACGGAGGCAATCGCAGTCGAGAATTAAGAGCGGGATCGGGCTTGATCGCGATCAAAAGTGGCCGTGTGACACCGGTGTAACGGACCATTATAATAGCTGTTGCAGTTAATTCTGTGTACGGCATCTGTTAGAGCATTTAAAGGGGATAAAATAGATGACGTATAAATTTACAGTGACCGGGAAACTGTGTAATTGTTAAGGAGGGTATTGTAATATTTTTACACACAATTAAATTAGTGGTATACTTCATAGCTATGTAAAATACATGGAAGTTGACCATTAAGATGTCTTATTAGGTGCAGTTTACAGAATTTTGATGCCGTTTTTCATTACAGAGCTGTAAACCTGATGTTCTTTTTTCGTTATGCAATTTTCAAAAAAATTATCTAGTTTACAACGTAAATTTGCTTCCTACAGTCAATAGGTCGTCTTTAACATTTTCTTTTAAATGACGCAAACCTTTCCAAGATATGTGCAGTAGGAGGAAAGAAAAACGATCTCTCCGTTCTTACGTGTCTAGGTACAAGAGCTCCAGAGCTAATTAATTATAACGCTCACCCTCAAGAACACTGAAGCGATTATGCGATAATTAAGCGGTTTCCTTGGGATTACTTTTACCGGAGAAGTATGCATGTTAAAATTACACGAGGCAGCAATTACACCATTATTACTGGAAACAAGACTACTACTATGAGCTTTTAGGCGACATAATGAGTTTTCTATTCTCATTCACGACTTGATCTAGGCGCGTTATCTAAGGAATTCATAAACGGTTCCGGAAATGTTGAATTTAGACGCGACTTATCGATGTTGCGTATAAGTACCCGCCAAAATCAGCAATGCGATATACATTTCTCGGTGAATGTGGGCAGAACTTAATCATACACGGTATTAATTAGTAGCGTCACCGCTAAACCGATTATGAACTCCTGAGATGACCGCGGCTTCCAAGCCCAAAACGACGAATCGCGCTTGGCTCGTACAGTTCAAGAGTCAATAGACTGACTTTTATTTTATCTAATGTATACCATGAGTCGTTTTAAAGGGACACTAAAGGTTACCAGAAACTCAAGTTAGAGTGGTAGAGCAATGTTCTAGAACGTCTAAGGCGTCAATTTCATCGCGAACAGAGCTTTAGTAACCGAGAAATTGAGGTAAATGTGTGACACGATTTGAGACCCCCCAGCGACATTCCGGTACTAGCCCGATGACGAAAGGACTCCTCATAATTTGTGTTACTAATACTCAACTACTCGTATTAAAAATATCATTTCAATCGAGTATAAGACGGAAAAAATGCTACTTGTCTACATATATTCGATTCTAAGAAAAAATTACATTTTGACGTTACCCTTGACTGTGTTCGAAAGGTTTCGTTTTCGCTCGATTCTGCGCGCTCGACTCTGTGCCGCTCACGCTTTGGAGTTTCAGTACTTTCGTTATCGCCTCGTGCTGTGAGGGTTCTGCTGGCTCGCGAAACTTTCATTTGGAACAAGCAGCGAGAATGCCACGTCCATGTGATGTCGTGGGGATGGTCGCGCACGTCGGTCCTCAAATCGCTGAAGTAGAGCCCACCATCGCGAGCCAATCTGTCGGTGTCAGGGTCCATTGCGACGAGCGTCGAAGTTTGCGTCATAGAATGAAGTACCAGCTTATGGGCGTCTTGCGCTGGAGTTTGAGGTATAGTAGCGGCGCCTAGTGGCGGTGCGGGAAACGACATCAGGGTCGTGCCAGCTTGGGTCGCATTGAGCCCTGGCTGTGGCGAAGCACGTTTCTAGGCCGAGTTTTGCGTCGATTCGCACTTTTAACGCGACAGCGTTAAGGAGCTCGTGTCGCAGAAAAGCCGGTGTCGTCGGCGTCGTCGGCGTTGCCAGTGAGCGATAAATCCCAGCAGGCACTTCATGAATAAAAAACAACTTGCAAGATGGGCTGGGTGGGAATCGAACCAGGGTCTCCAGAGTGTGAGACGGAGGCGCTACCACTGAGCCACGAGTTTTTTTTTCTTTATTGCCGGAAGTTTCACCAAGCTAACAAAATGGCATCATTTCTTGAAATAGTTAGTTAGTTTAATGGGGTTTAATGGCGCAAAAGCCGCTAAGGCTATGCTGCGCCAAACACGAGGTGTTCTAAAATACAGTTTATAAAGTGAAAGACTGTGTTAATAATCTATATTTTATGTAAAAATCCAGTGTCGTCTAAAAATTTACGGACGTCACAAAATGGGACTAGTGGATCATCGCCTAAAATTAGAGCAGGGTGTAACGGTATGTGTTGTTCATATAATTTGTGCAAGAGTGTTCGTCTGTGTGTTTCAATCTGCGCACATGTGAGTAATATGTGCATAACTGTTAGTGGCTGTTGACATTTCTCGCATGTTGGTGTGTCTTCTTTCCTAAGTAGGTAATTGTGTGTGATGTGTGTGTGCCCGATGCGTAGTCGGCACAAAACTACTTCGATGAACCGCTCCTGATGATAGCATGACTTCCACTCCCCAACTATGTGTTTCGTGAGATGTAGCTTGTTGTCGGAACAACGGTCCCATTCGCGTTGCCATTTTACCGTTAAGGCTTTTCTAATTGCGCGGATGCTATCTTTGTATGGGAGTGTTGTGTTTGTAATGTCTTCGTGTGCTGCCATCAATGCATATGTATCAGCTGCTTCGTTACCCGGTATCCCAACATGGCTTGGGACCCAGCAGAAACGAATTGACCTCCCGTATTCATTAAAAGCCACCATGTTTAAAATATCTCTAATCAGGGGTTCACACTCAGATTTCAGATGTAGTGCCTTCAGTGTGCTTAAAGAATCTGTGTATACGACTGCATTTGTGTGTTTATCAGCGATAATTTTTTTCACAACAACCCATATGGCGAAAACTTCGGCCGTGAAAACAGAGGCGTGTTGTGGCAGTCTAATGCTTTTTTCCCAATTTTCCGTTATGACCCCCACACCCACGTGTTCTTTCGTTTTCGAGCCATCAGTGTAATATTGCACGTTATTTTTATATTTCTCCTGAAGTTCACGGAATTCTTGTGTAATGTGTTCGCGTGGGGTGTCTTTCTTCTTCAAATGTGTCAATGTCCAGTCACATAACTGTTCAAAATCGTACCATGGGGGCAAACGCTGTGGCTTTCTGGCAACCTCGAGGACTTCGCAAGGAATGTCATAATCCCGGACATATTCCTCATATCGCAGGACAAGCGGTTTTATCATGTTCGGTTTATTTGTATAGTGTAGGCGTGAGTTGCATTGTGTGAGGATGTTGTAGCATATGTGTTGTGGTGATGACTGAATTCTTAGTACGTAGGAAAAAGTGAGTAATGCTCTGCGCTGGTGTAAGGAGGGTTCATTACACTCAACATATAAACTTTGAATAGGTGAGGTTTTGTAGGCACCACTTGCCAGTCGCAATCCAAGGTTATGTACTGGATCAAGTCGTTGGATGTAGGACTGTCTGGCTGAGCCGTAAACAATAGAGCCGTAGTCTAAAAGGCTGCGAACAAGAGAGCGGTAAATACGTAAAAGACACGTTCGGTGGGAACCCCAGTGCTTATGAGATAAAACTTTCAGGATATTCAATGCTTCATTTGCCTTAATCTTTAGTGTTTTAATGTGGGATAGGAAGTTTAATTTTTTGTCAAAAATTACTCCCAAGAATTTATATTCTTGTTTAACCGGCAGCGCGACATCATTCAATTTTACATCCAGGTCTAAGTACAACCCTCGTTTTTGCGAAAACAGCACTGTAACAGTTTTCTGAGTAGAGAAGCGGAAGCCATTTTTCTCAGCCCACTCCATTAGTTTATTTATTGTTATCTGGAGCTGTCTTTCACATGTTCGTTGAAGCGGTATGAGCCTTCGAATAGAAGATGAAGAAGCGCGAGAACCGGGAGACAGGATAAGAGAAGAAGGAAGTGGGAATAAAAATGTAGACAAGATGGACGCCAGTTCCACAGCAATGCTTTACGTCTACTGTGTCCTTTAAATAGGAACGCTACATTATTTTGGCGCAGCCGACAGCGAACTCCAACATGTGGGTGAGATTTTTCCTTCAGGAGACCTCCGCGGACAAGATCATCTTTTCGAGATACCAAGCTGAAGATGAACCAGCGGTGGAACTACCTCGCGAACTCAACTCGGCAGAACTCATGAACCTGGTTTTAGAGAAGGCTTCCATGGACCCTGATGAACTACGTCGGAAGGGTGCTGTGAACGTGAACTTGCCTCTGGTGATCTTCGACGAATTAGTTCTTCAACCGATGCGTCGACAGGACTCTGGATCACAGTCGTCGACGGAAGAGGTGAGCCTCGTTTTGAAAGCACTTCGGCTACAACAAGAACAGATTTCGCAACAAAACCAGCTGGTGACATCGCTTATAAGCTCTTTAAACGCTGAGAAGCCAGTGACTAAATTTGTAGAACCCGATGCATTCGACGGCATGTCATCAAGTCCAGAAGGTTGGCTTGAATTCTATGACTATGCTGCTGGGAAGAACAACTGGCACTCTAATAAGGACAAGATTACTAACATGCGTAGTTACTTAAGCGGTGTTGCACGGAAGTGGTATGATTTGCACGTTATTGAAGAGGCTGGCAACTCTTGGAATCAGTGGAAAGAAAAATTCTTGACGACATTCCGAAGCAACCCAGTGCAAAGGTGGGACGCCGCGCTTAATTTCAAATTCAAGCAAGGCTCCCTCGTCGAGTATTTCTTTGACAAATGCCGCCTTTTAAAGCTGGCCGAGCCTCTGCTTCCTCCATCTGCCGTAGTAGCACTAATAATGCACGGACTGCACGTGCAAGTCCTGAAGCAAGTGCAAATACGGTCACCTAAAACTATGGACGGGCTCCTGGAGTGCCTTCACGACATATCATTTACTTCAGAAGAAAATATAAACGCTAGCTCAAGCGGTCGCTTCACACGGTCCGGCGCGGATTGGTCAAGCCGTAATCAGCGAGAACCGCGCCGCCTTGCAGGCGGCACAGAGAACTTGGGTTGGCGCGCTCCCAGAGGTCGGGTGCATAACGTCGACAGCGACCCCGTTCCCCTCCTTTCGGACGCTGAAGAGGCTCCGACGACAACAAAACTGATAAACAAGGGTGATCAGTCCGACCCGATGACCACAACTGAGACTGTTTATTTAACTTGCTCTAGCCTACTTCACATCCCTGTCAAAGTGGGAAACAGACATATGATGGCTTTGGTTGACAGCGGTGCCTCTGTGTCTATAATTAATGCCAAGCTGGTAGATGCAAGTCACCTGCATAGTGGAAGAGTACTACGGGTGCAAGGCTACGACGGAAAAGTGACAATGCATAATCAATGGGCCTCAGTAAACATCGAGTTCCAAGGTCATCAAATAGAGAGTGAAGTACTGGTGATTGAGGGGGTGACGTATGACTTTCTGCTATCCAGACCAGATATAAAGAAACTAAAAATCAACGTTTACTGGGACGATGCTGTTTTAGTGGAAGGACTATCAAGGCAAGAGACACAGCCTGATAGAAAAGATAACCTGCGAGTTGTCAAGTGCGCGAGGGATATTGCAACGACCTATCCTGAACTGGTATGCATAGGAAGCTACCCACCAGCGATGACGTCACACAAGGTGCCTTTCGAACTAACCGACAAGACTGTCATCCGAAAATCGCCTTATAACATGTCAAGAGAGCGCAAGATTTGGTTGAAGAAGGAATTGCAGGAGATGCTAGACGCGAATATAATCCGGCCTTCGGTGTCACCCTTCGCCTCTCCCATAACTATTGCGCCGAAAGAAGATGGAACTTTCAGACTGTGCACAGATTACAGGGTTCTCAACCGCCAGACAGAGCTTATGCCATTTCCCATGCCGAAGATAGACACGATTATAGATGAGACAGGTGGCTGCCGATGTTTTTCACGTATTGACTTGTGCAAAGGTTTCTGGCAGATCCCGCTAACCGAAGAAACAAAAATGTACACTGCTTTTATCACGCCCTTCGACCTGTACGAGTATAACCGGCTTCCTTTCGGCTGCAAAAACTCACCAGCATGGTTCCAGAAGATAATGAACGAAGTCCTGAAGCCTTTCCTAGGTGTCTTTTGTAACGTGTACATCGACGATATTATCGTCTTCTCCAAAACAGAGGCAGAGCATCAGGAACACCTGTCCCAGGTATTAAATGCCTTGAGCTTGGCACACCTCAAGGTTAATTTTAAGAAAAGTGCGTTCTTTCAAAGAAAAGTTGTGTTTCTTGGAAGAGTCTTTGATGGGACTACCAAAAGCACGAAACAAGAGTCCGTTGAGAGGATATCCCAACTGGTAAAACCATATGACGTCCACTCATTGCGTGTGTTTTTGGGATTAGCAGGACATTTCAGACCTTTCATAAAAGACTTTGCCATAAAAACAAGATGCCTCACGGGCCTAACGCAGAAAGCAGTTCCATTTGAGTGGGATGAGGAATTTGAGAGAGTCTACCGTGATCTGGTGCACAGAATCTCTGCTGACCCTATTCTACGCATACCAGATTTCACCTTACCCTTTGAACTGAATACCGACGCCTCACATTATGGAACAGGTGCAGTCTTGTACCAGAAATGTCCAGAAGCATCCGG
Source organism: Dermacentor albipictus (assembly GCF_038994185.2). Classification (NCBI taxonomy): domain Eukaryota; kingdom Metazoa; phylum Arthropoda; class Arachnida; order Ixodida; family Ixodidae; genus Dermacentor; species Dermacentor albipictus. The sequence continues at coordinate 469,851,551 of NC_091821.1, forward strand.
CCGAGGAAAGCGACACGTAGTAGGCTACTACAGCTACACCCTCAAGCCACCTGAAGTCAACTACACCACTACTGAAAAGGAAGCGCTTGCAGTCCTTAAAGCAATTCAGTACTTCCGTACGTACCTAGAAGGTGCGAAGTTTACTTTGTTCACCGAACACCAGGCCCTCACTCATCTCTTGAATATGACTCAACCTAAGGGACGTATCGCCAGATGGGTGAACTATTTGCAGCAATTTGATTTCACCATCTCCCACAGACCTGGACCCCTTTTGACTGATGCAGATGCATTGTCTAGACTGATGATACAGGCCGAACAATCTGAAGAAATCAATGAAGTAAAATTGTGGGAAGGCACTGAACAATTGATGTTTATGGAAGGTCGCTATCAAGTCCCGCCAACGCTGATTTCAAAGGTTCTTTATTTGTACCACGATAGCCCAGAATCTGGAGGACACGACGGATTTTGGCGCACCTACAACAAGCTAGTCAAGAGATTTACGTGGCCTCACATGAAAGAAGACGTCAAGCAATACGTTCGTTCATGCCACCTTTGTCAGGTCAACAAAGTGAAATATAAGCAGCCTACGGACGCCATGATAATACCTTGCCACTCGAACGTGCCTTTTGAAGTTATACACCTTGATTTTGCCGAGCTGAATAAGAAACGAGAAGGAGTCCGAAAAACGCAAGCTTTTCTTCTGGCCATAGATGAATGCACCAGGATGGTCGCGGCACGGGCAGGAAAAGAAGATGCGAATAGTGTCATCGCCCTTCTCGAACGGGAAATGTTTAGGACAACCAGGACCATTGTATGTGACAACGGTCCAGCGTTCAAGAGTGAAAAGCTTGCAAGATGGGCTCGAGACCATAATATATCAATCAAATTCTGTGCGCCATACCATCCCGCAGCGAATGGGCTTGCAGAGCGTGCTATACGAGATGTAAAACAATACATCAGGATGTACGATAGTTTCCCTGGTGGTTGGAAATGCTCTTTAGAAGCAGCTGTACGACATCACAATCGCTCCTACACCAGTGGCTTGGGATGTAGCCCGCAGTTCGCGTCTTCAGGAGAGACCCCTATTCTTCAGGCGGACCGTGAATTGGGGCTGTTAGAAAATCTCAAGATCGTCGAGGAGAGGAAACAAAAATCGCAGGAGGAGAGGTACCGTAAACGAATGAAACAAAATTTTGACAAGAGACATTGCGTAGATATCCCAGACATTCAAGTCACCGACCTCATTTTAGTTAGGAAAGGAGTAAGAGAATCCAGTGCCAAATTTTATGGTCCTTACTCTGTGACAAAGACAGCCACTCAGAAAGGAATATTGAAGACTGTGTGGTACATTGGTGAACGGGGCACAGTTGAATGTGCTTCGATTGGAAACGTTTTCAAGTATTACCCCAGGAGGGGTTAGCAAAAGAAACCTGGAAGGGTGAAGCGGTATGAGCCTTCGAATAGAAGATGAAGAAGCGCGAGAACCGGGAGACAGGAGAAGAGAAGAAGGAAGTGGGAATAAAAATGTAGACAAGATGGACGCCAGTTCCACAGCAATGCTTTACGTCTAGTTTGAGGCGCGGCATGCTATTTGTAGATCATCGACATATATGGAGTGCATAACGGAGGTGGGAATAACTTTGTTGACAGAGTTCATTTTTACTATAAAGAGTGTTGTGCTAAGTACGCAACCTTGTGGCACGCCGTTTTCTTGGATAAATGTGCGCGAGAGCACAGTGCCTAGACGGATTTGGAAAGTTCCGTTGGACATAAAATCAGCGAGACAGTTTAGCATTTTGCCACGGATTCCTAACGCGGCGAGGTCACGTAAGATACCAAATCTCCACGTGGTGTCGTACGCTTTTTCAAGGTCGAAGAACACTGCCAGGCAGTGCTGTTTTTGTAGAAATGCTTCACGTATTTCGTGTTCAAGTCGGACGAGGTGGTCTGTCGTTGAACACCCTTTTTAATAGCCGCACTGGTGAAAATCGATGGAGTTACGTGTATCAAGCGTGAAAGTTAATCTCGCATTTACGACACTTTCGTATGATTTCGCCAAACAGCTTGTGAGGGCAATGGGTCGAAAGCTACTTGGGGATGTCGGGGATTTACCTCTTTTTAAAAAAGGCACAACTATTGCATTTTTCCAACTTGTTGGCATGCTTCCAGATTCAAATACTTTGTTAAAAAATTTAAGGAGAGCATTTACGGATGCTGGGGTCAGGTGTGCAAGCATGGAATAATGAATGCGGTCAGGACCTACTGCAGTTTTCTTGCCAGCACAGAGAACCCTGTTAAGCTCTTGTAGCGTAAATGGAGCGTTGTATTCGTCTCTTGACATACACGCAGTTGGTAGCTTCTCTTTTTCTGCCGACAGTTTGTATTTTAAGAACCTGTTTGAATAATTAGCCGAGCTAGAGATGTTATAGAAATGTTCCCAAGTATATTCGCTTGTTCTTGTAGTGTTGTCTGAGTGCCTGAAGGTGTAAGTATGGGTATCGTGTATGGTGAGTAGTCCCCCTTAAACTTTCTGACCTGGTCCCACATCCTTTTGGATGTAACGGTGCTGTTAATCGTAGATACATATTTTTGCCAAGAACATTTTTCTGCCTGTCTCCGGATATATCGAGCTTTCGCTTTGGCTTGTTTAAAATTTAGAAGGTTGTTATGTGTTGGGTACCTGCGTAAGATTCCCCAGGCCTTATTTTCCTGCTTTTTTGCTATGGTGCATTCATGTGTCCACCAAGGATTAAGTTTTTTGCGAACAACGCCAGAAGATTGCGGTAGTGTTGATGTGAGGTTGATTATAGCAGGTAGATGATCACTGCCATATGATGTCTTCAGTACATCCCATTTAAAATCGGTAAAAATGTCGGGAGAGCAGAATGCTAAATCAATGCAGCTAAAAGTACGTGAACTGGGTGAAAAATGAGTTGGCGCACCTGAATTTAAAAGACAGATGTTATTAGTCAAAATAAAATCTTCGATAAGTTGTCCTCTTTGGTCGTTCTTATCGCTACACCGAAAAGTGCAGTGAGCATTAAAATCACCAACTAAAACAAAAGGCTCCGGCAGCTGGTCAATTAAATCTTCCAAATCTCGAGTTGTGAAATGGCTATGGGGAGGAATGTATAATGAACAGATGGTTAGAGTCTTAAATGACAAAACGGTGACAGCTACTGCCTCGTGCGGAGTATTTAATGAAACGTTCCGTGTAGGGATGCCGCCTTGAACGACAATAGCGACACCTCCTGACAGACGACTGGAGTGTTCGCGGTCCTTTCTTATAACTGTAAAGCCTTTAAGGAAATTTGTTTGCTTTGGTCCTAGGTTCGTTTCTTGAAGGCAGAATGCCACTGGTGATAACTTATTTATGATATCTTTGATGTCACCTAGATTGTGAATTAGGCCTCTGCAGTTCCAATGAATGATAAAAGCCATCTTATTGGAATTGGGGAAAAAATACTTATGTGTGTGAGCTTACAAATTGTAGGTGACATCTATTTAAAACCTGGTTACTCTTAATGAAGGGCGGTAACCGCTCAGGTTACCTTTCCCTTTCTCACAGAAGTTAAAATATGTTTCTCCTTCTGTGTGCGCTCCAAGGAGCGCGGGTCTTTTGGTGTCAATGACGCCGAGATTTTTGGGTCGACGTCCATCGCCTTTTCCGAGGCACTGGACGATCGAGAGCCAGGCGCCGAGACGCGCGTCTCGGGCCGTGGGGTACGCTTCAACTTCGGGCCCTGCGGCACTGTTGTCTGCGGGCCCGTATGCGTTGCTGGTGGAGCAGCACTGGCTGCAGCCACCAAGGGGGCGGTTGGGGTTTCTACAGGAGTACCGGAAGTGGACCCTGCAGATTCCTGAGACCGGTGTGGCGCTGCCCCCTGCCGCGTCACACTGGCATAGCTTACTTGAGGTAAGTGCGCTAACCTTTTCCTCGCTTCATGAAATGAAATCTTTTCCTTTACAGTTATTGCAATTATTTCTTTTTCCCTTTTCCAGCAAGGGCAGCTCCGCGAGTAAGCTGGATGGTCGCCCTTGCAATTGACACATTGTGCGGGAGCATTGCAGTTGTCGGATGGATGGTCGTTGGCGCTACACTTTGCACATGTCTCCTTTCCTCTGCATGATTGTGATGCATGTCCGAACCTTTGGCACTTGAAGCACCGCCTCGGGTTCGGTATGTATGGTCGGACGTTGATTTTCAGGTAGCCTGCGTCGAGTGAACTTGGCACAGTACTGGAGCCAAATGTAAGTATTACGTGTTTTGTGGGGATTACATGTTGCTCCTGGAATCCCTCAAGGAGCTCTTCGTCACTGAGGTTCATGAAATCTTTTTCTGATATTACTCCTCTGCTGGTGTTGAGCGAGCGATGTGGGGAAATTGTGACATTAGTGTCACCGATGCTTTTGAGTTCACTGAGTTTTTCGACTTGTTCTTTCTTTGTCAGTTCGAGGAGGAGGTCTCCACTTGCCATCTTTGATGCTTTGTAGCCTGATCCGATCGCGCTTGATAGGCATTTTGATACTATGAAAGGTGATAGTTTTCTAATAGTTGTGTTGCCTTCACTGTGAAGGACATGGAACTTTGGGAAGGTGTCATAGTTTGGTTTTAATAGGAACTGAAATGTTGCTTCGGTGCGCCTTCGTTTTGGAGGGCGATCTTGGAGGGGGGGAAAAGCGTTTGCCATGTAAACACTGGAAAGTTCGGCGGCGATGGTGGCCACCCACCACCGAGCCCAACAAGGGGACGCTACAAGGTTTGAAGAATACCTGCAGACGCCAGCCATGCATCGCCGCTATAACCTAATGTATATATACCCAAGGCAGGATATATTACACACGGTTAACCCTTGCCGCCAGGAAATACGGAAGTAATAAGAAGTGAAGAGAAGACAGGAAAGATGTAAAATTAGGAGATAAAGACGAAGATTCGAGAGGAGGAGATAGGAAGAGGCGACTGCCGATTTCCCCCGGGTGGGTCAGTCCGGGGGTGCCGTCTACGTGAAGCCGAGGCCAAAGGGGTGTGTTGCCGCCGCCGAGGGGCCGTAAAGGTCCAAACACCCGGCATTGGCTCAACCCCCAGGATCCCCTTTTCCCCGGACACGGCTAAGCCGCGCACGGCTACACGCGGGAGGGTCCAAACCTCGTGTGCTCGGGTCCGTGGTGTCGCAACACAACAAACGCCTGCTTGCGCAGACGCCCCTGCGGGGATTTCTTGAAATAAGGTAAGCGATACATAAATATACACTAACACACATTCAACTTTGTGCGCATGCATATTGTGCGGTCAGTCACATTGTGGCTGGCCATGTCAAGTTTAAAATTCCTTTAATGTGGCGAGGGGCTCAATCCTCGCCAGCCAATCCGGAGGACATTCTTGTTCTTTAATTACATCACTGAGCCACGAGTTCGATGCTTCAAAGCGGTACAAAAAGCGTCTCTAGTGAATGCGGTGTTGCCTTAGAAACGAGCTGTTTCTAAGGCTCAGGCGTGCGTCGCTTGCTCAGGCGCACATTTCGTTGCCGCGCGAAACGCGGCACTGCTCGACGCCCACCGCGTCCGATGCGGGGCGCGTAGTCGCTGCGCCGTAGCCCACTGTCTTACACCCCTTGGCGGGTCGACGGGAACGCTGTCGCGTTCCACTCTTGAAGGCGAAGCTTAAGCGTCCTCCAATTTTTTTCATGCCCTGTTGCGAGTGCGAAAAGGCTCCTCACTTCTCACAAACCACGCCGACCACGCTGCGAACTCGCCGCAGCCTATGGTTTAACGAAAACGGACTCTCCGTGTGCCGTGTGCCATAATGTGGGACGCAATTCGTTTTTCCTTCCGCTAGCCACCATACTCCCGCTTTCGCTCTGCTGTCGGCTCTCTCTTGGTTCTGTTTCTGGCCGCGCGTTTGCGTTTTGCGCAGAAAAGCCGTAGCGCCGTCTGCGGACGCCGTTCTACTCACCGATGGCGCAACGTCACTAGAGACCATGATGTCAGTACTCCTTGATCGGAGGGCGGGCGATTTGAACTGCGCTAGAGGTACGCGGACGCTTCAGAACGCATTTTCTCTTAAAATAAGTCTCTCCTCGGCATGAAACAAGCGTTTAGAGGTTTCTGTGATGGTATTTCAACCGTCCACGTTGACTTAATAGTAACCTTTATGTCCCTTTAAATTTATGACCCGGCCAGTACGCGATAAAATCAATGAAATTAAAACAACCTACTAATCTATTTTCTATATATCAGGATATCATTTCGCACGCATTGTCAGCCTTATATAGTATCAGGGCCATGCATGCTGCAAGTCATCAGTCATGTTTGTACTGTTATCCCTCTTTTATGGGCAAGCAGATATGTTGTTAGGATGTTCTAATATATTCCATGTGCGACAATTTTGCTGTTGAGTGTACGGGTATCGCTACACATGCCTGTATTCAGCGTGGCTCGTGTGAAAATAACACTGCACAAATATATAGAAATCTACGGCGAAATAGGTGCACATGCATGGAATATTATGGTATTTTGATCCCTGTCAAAAACCAAGCACACGTGTCACAAAATTTTCTTATTGTTTTCACGCGTATGATGACTTCGAAATTAGAAGGCAGCTAACATATGTTCGAACACTGTCGGCTCGCTGGACAAGGCCGATATATATATATACATATATATATATATATATATATATATATATATATATATATATATATATATATATATATATATATATATATGCGTGTAATTCAATAATTAAAGATTACTGGTGAGGACAAGCGCAAAGTACTGGCGATTACAGATGCAAATGCTTCCTATGATAAATTCCTAAACCTTTTCAAACCGCGCTATTATGCCTCTTTTCCAATGAGTTTTTCGTAAGAGTACAAAATCAAGGAAACGTTGGATTGCTTGACACCTGCTGAACATGATTAAATTCAAAAATGAATTTTCAGGCGTTTCTTCAGTCTCGTGACCACAGTAAGCTTATCGAATTGAAGTCATTATAAATGACCTAAGCAAGGAAATTAGGAAGTCGAACGAAAAATACTACAGACGTATTTTAATGATTGCCTGCATAACAGTGATGTTCTTTGGAAAAAATTAAATATTATTTTAAACCGAAAGCCTATGTCTAACTGTATTGATCACCTGGTCGCTGATAATACCATATTTAATGGAGAAGAACTTGCGAACCGCTTTAATGAATTTTATGCACATATATGTAACACAGCGAAGACTTTTGTATCTGCTGCGTGTATCCCTAGAACTCCGCATTCTCTCTTCCTACAGCCTACGTCGATCGCAGAAGTTATAAGGGTTTTCGAAGGCCTTAAGAATAGCCATAGTCGAGATGCCGATGACTTAGAAATTAAGCCCATTAAGTATGTGTTAAATGAGATTGCACCTGTCACTTCACATATCTTTGATATCGCAATTTCTATTGGCATTTTTCCAAATAACATGCAGGTAGCTAAGGTAGCCGTAATCCATAAAGGTGGGGATAAAAACACATTTTTTAACTATCGTCCAATCTCAATATTACCTGTTTTCTCGAAACGGCTTAAAAAGGTGATTAATGGACGAATTGGCAGTTTCTGTGCCAACCTTATAACAAGTCATGAATTTAGGTTTAGGAAACATCGTTGTGCTCTTTTGCTGCAAAAATTATTTTAGAGAACATAGAAAATAAATTAATGACACTCGGACTATACTTGGATTTCAGTAAAGCTTTTGACCGTGTAAATCACACCATTCTATTAGATAAAGTGGAACGCTATGGATTTGGAGGAGTAGCGCTGGAATTAACTCGGTCATACCTCGCGGGTCGATCACAATCTACTGAAATAGGCAGATACAAATCGCGCATGATCAAGATGGTATCAGAGGTGCCACAGGGAAGTATTTTGGGGCCTATCCTTTTCCCCTTTTATATCAATGATACAGCACAAATAAATCAAACATGTAAATCTGTTATCTAGCAGATGATTGCTCCGTGTTTTTTGCAGGAAAAGATTAGTGCACGTTACTGTGGAGGCAGATGCGTTTTGTTCTAGAGCGAACGAATGGTGCAAGAGAAATTGTTTGAAACTGAACGAATTGAAAAGAAAGTGTATGTTGTTTCGTGCATTATCAGAACATTGGTTAAGGTAGCTTATACCCTTATGCTTGCCCCGTTCACTATTTCGATTGAAAAATGTGTAAGAACACTTGCCATTATATTTAATGAACGTATGTTCTGGAACCAGCACGTTCAGTCATAATTGCTTAAATTAAGCAAAACAGAGGGCATAATGAATAGGTACCGACAAGATCTCCCGGTGGCAATTAGAAGATTGCTTTTGGTGCCCTTTTTAGTTCTTATTTGTGTTATTGTGTGCTAGTTAGGGGTAACACTACAGCTGAGAACCTACACCAACTCGTTTTAGTGCACAAAAGGGCAGTCCGCGCGGTATCAAATGCTTCTTACAGCGCGCCTCTTTTAGAAAAACATAAAATCCTTAATGTTAGAGATTTCTACACTTACACTCTGCTGTGTTCCTATAAGAAAGCAGTTCAGAGCAGATTAGATGCTTTTCTCGATATTGCACAACTTGAGCACAGCCCGACAACACGTCCTTTTCGGTGTCAACCATCATGGCACGTTCGTCTTCCGCGCGCACTGTACGACCGACACAAAATTCAGCATACATTGCCGACGACATTAAATCACTATGACACACTAAATATTGACATCACATTAACGAATAAAGCCGTGAGAAGTTTATTAACGCAATAAAAAAGTTGTTTTGTTGTGTCTAGCCATTGTATTATGTAAGTAGATTATGAGTACTTTGTCCTTCCATTTCATTCTTACTTCCTACATGTCCTTAGAGAGACGTGTTTGATTGTAATGTAATCTTGGATTCATTGTATGTCTGGTACCGTGCTTTTATGAAAGTTTAGTGATGCTAATGTGTTTCGTCTCCATTGCTGATGGGTGGCTGGAGACCAGTTAAGCTGCAGTGTAGCAGCTTTCTCTTCGGCCGCCTTTTTCGCCTTGTAAAGTTGCGAAAAAAAGTTGCTTTATATGATTGATTGATTGATTGATACCGAAAAACCGCGATACCATCGCTATCGCAATCATGTCGAAAAAATTCGCGCACATTGCTTAAACATGCACTTAGTTAGCATTCTTCGTGTTCCGTGCGCCGTGAAGGTTTACATAGACCATGGGTGACCACGTGCTCGACAGATGGACCACGGAGGACAAATGGGACGTGTATCCCCTGCGAAATATAATGTCGCAGGAGGTTATTTGTCAGCTCCTTGATGACGCAACAAGTATCATGGCTTTGGCCACTGAAGTGGAGGTTCTGTGGGTGGACAATGAGTATGTACCTGCATATGTTTTGGCAATGGGTGAGTAGTCCTTTGGTTGCTTCCGGCAGCAGTATGTTCTAGGCCGAGATAAATTGGGACTTGCACTAGTAAGGAAGGCTTTTATCTAAGCTTGATCAGTTGTCACTGCCGCCGTTCGCAATCGCTTGTCGTAGAGCGTTGTCAAAAAGCCTATAAGCGAAAAATAGCTGACTGTTGTAAGAGTAAAATGAATTATTTGACTGCATATGGTAAGGCACGATTGTTTGTTTTGGTCGCATGATAGTGCCAAGTATTTTTGAGCTGACGAAATGTGCATTATCAAAAAGCGTTAAAGCGCAGGCGGTGAAGAAATAGCGCCACACATCACGCATGTATACGTATTTCATAGCGTTTGTTGTGTTGCGATTCCATTTGACCTAGAGACAAAGTTAATAAAATACCGCAGAAAAAATACAGCGCTTGAAAAGTACGGCTTATTTGCCGGGGCTTTCGCATGATTGTTTAGTACTGGTGTATGTGTTAGTGCGCCATGTGGATCCTCCACCAATGATTAGTACAGCAAGCTTTCCACATGTAAGTCATATTCTTACTACAGAGTTATATGTGTATTTGCTGCGAGAAATATTTAAGAACACGGAGGGGAAGGAGATCACGGGGCACCGATTACCTTTAGGCCTCGTGTAGGAAAAATCGTCCATCGCGACGCGTTTTAGTAGAACGTTCGCTGCACTGATCAGCTTTATTATACCATAGGGTTAGTTTCTTGCGCGAGCATATGTGTACCGAACATAAGGCAAGTTGCGCCTAGGTTTGTCATATGGTGGCAGGAACGGCGGCACCGAAACACGTGCACACTATGTTGTGTCTCTAGCCTGTCTTCATGCGTACATAGCTATCCAAGATTGTGAAAAACCAAGGAATATATTTTCTCATTGGAACGCCCAGCCTATGCTAGATTTACTTTGCTCCGTCCTCTGTTAGGAATTTTCATGCGGGGTGCTTATTTACCGGCACGTGTACATAATGATTTAGAAGTTATATATTACATGTAATGACTCATTTGTTTGCAACTGCGGTTTCAGCGAATATTTTTACCATGAAATTCGCGCACCCTGCACTGAGACCTGCTAGTTAACGACTGTCCACGACTGACAGCGTGGCTACTTTTTTTTCTAGTACCTGATTACTCGAGGTGCTTCTAGTACTGATTCTGCTACTAATTCTACTACATAGTCAATAGGTATATTTTATTCATGTAAATGGTATACTTTTGCTCAAAACAACTGCAAGGACATTAGTATTGTGCTACAAAATGCTTGTACTTCTCAGTTCCAGTGATTCGTGCAATCATGATATGCATTCATCCATTCTACAGCTATCCAGCTGTAGAAGCACTGTAAGCAACTGACAACGACACATGGTTCACAGTCTCACCCTATTGCCTCTGAGCACTGAACTGCCATACCAGCGATTTCTCTTTAGAATAAATTTGCACACCCTGCACTGAGACCTGCTAGTTAACACTGCCCATTAAACAGAAGAATTCTTGTGCAGTTATTTCACAGCTGTGCTGTATTTACTCTGAACCATAGTGTGGACGATAATTTGGAAAGGATATGACATGGTTCTCTCTAGTTTTCTTGACATCTGTCTGAGATATCCTGGCACCACATGAAATCAACTACCGTTTGTGCACAACTTTTGCTTGAGCTATTTGATCAAACACTTGCAGTTCATGACTTAATCCTTGTCCCTGTACATTTCATAGCTATCTCTGCGATCAAGTTGCAGGCAGTGATATTAGTAAAATGGCATATATTTCATCAGTCAGTTTACAGTGCTTAACTCTTCTATTTGTTGCTTAGTTAGCAAAAGCGACATACCAGATGGTTCTCACACCACTTCGATGAAATTGAGTTCGGTGTTCTATAATGTTCCAGGGTCACAAGTGGGCATGGAAAGGAGGCGGACCAGATTAGTAGCTGGCCAAGTCCCTCAGAGCTGCTTTGCTCTACAGAAGGCAAGTCTAGTGCAACAAATTGACTGCCACAAGGGGGCATTGCTTCTTCAGTAATAACCCGAATTATTTCTGACATCTACCTTGTCTTTGTTTTCTATTGCCGGTGAATATAGGGAGACCTATGAAGGCGCTGCTTATACCTTTTAAATATGCTTAATTAGTCACTCTATAGTCATGAAAAGGAACCTGTGTCTATGCATGTCTACAGGATGGCAGTAAAGGGACATAACAAATGTGAAACAAAAGTCAGTATTTTGTTGTGAAACATGGAGGTGACAATACCAGTGCTAAAGAGAGGTGCAGTTAATTGGCGTGGTATAATTAAATGGTCTTGCATATCATAATTTACATCATGTCATGCTCATTCAATGTACATTTACAAAGCACTAAGGGACTTCTGTGTTCACAACCTTGGGCTTACGCTTATTGCCACTCTTAGATACCTTCATTTTTTTCCAATGCTTGCCTTTGAAATCTCATCTGCGAAGCCTGGACCACATATGCTGCTTTCCTATACAGAGGTGCATGGTGTGGTGCAGGACTGTAAATATATAACTGCAGAATATTTACTTCATTGGTGTGGAATTCATTACCACTGCTTTTCTGCCACACATTTCTCAACAGCGTAAATGCAGCTGTAGGTTTGAGGACGAGGTGGAGTACCTAAAGAAGAGCTGGAGATTTCGCCAGCGAAAGTCCAGGAGCTCGTGGACAAATTAGACGTAGCCTGGGCGAAAGCCAGCCGGCTTAAAGGAAAATATGCTGATGCAAAATAATTGCTTGGTGTGTAGTGTGTAGAATCTTTTGCATTACCCACTTTTGTGGTAAATTGAGGGCAACAACTGCTGCCACCAAAGTTGACAACAGAACTTGATCTCATATTTTACTTGTTGCCTCACAGTGTGTATCCCACATTCCTGAGATGCACATTCAAATGCGCCTTAAACTTAGTTGAAGTGCTGTTGCCCGGCGTTTTATACCGACGCATCAAAGTCACAAGCCGGCGTGTCTCATGCACCACTTCGTCTGTCCTTTCCGAAGTCTGGAATTCTGCATGCGCAAACAAATATCTTTAGAATTGAAGCCTATACAATTGACTCTAAGCATTGTCAAGGCTTTAGTATTACTACAATAGCATAAAAATTCTTTAAATATTGATCTTTATTCACTCTTGTACGTTGTTTATGCATGCACTGAACGTGTCATGCTGGGTACACAGGCACAAATGTCTCAAGGGTAATGTGCTCGCCGACGAAAGCGCCCCATTCACAGTGACAAAGGATTTCAGCTCTTCTATCGCTGTCCCCTCCATAGATTTGAAACCTCTAATTCGGAAAAAATTAAGAGACTATTGGCAACGCTTCTGGAATGCAAATTTTCATCTAAGTTCATCTTGAAGGCACAATTACACGCTTCCCCATCAATAATAAAGTCATTAGAAACCGATGTCCTGTTCTGTTGACAAAGAATAGGGCACAAATATGGTACACACTTCTTGCTGGCTGGTCATCAATCTTCTACATGCAGATGTGGTGAACGACTGACGGTCATCCATCTCCTTGTGGACTGTCGGGAAGCAGAAATCGAGAGGAAAGAGCACTTTCCTTTAGCTTATTAACAGCGTATCCCCTGTGTCCATTAATTCTGAAATCTTTTTTTTTTGGTTTCAAGTTTTCTAAATATAGTTGATTTTGGAAACCACTTCTTCTGCCAACAAACACATTTGATAGACGTCTTACCTAGTGACAATTAATATTGTAAGTTATTTTGCAATTGTTGTTTAAAATAACGAAATATAAAGTGAACGAGCAGAAAGGGGGTTAACCCAGGGGCCCATTTTTATTAATGATGCCTGTGGATTCGACGAGTACATCGTTGCATACGCAAGCCGCACCCTCACCAAAGCCGAGAATTGCTCCGTTACGGAGAAGGAATGTTTGGCCATGTTCTGGGTACTTGGTAAATTTCGACCCTACCTCTATGGCCGCCCCTTCGACGTGATTACAGACCATCGTGCACTTTGTTGGCCGTCCACGTTGAAAGAACCTTTAGGTCGATTAGCCCTCTGGGCTTTGCGGTTGCAAGATTTCAACGTGCGCCTTGTCTCAGGTCTGGCCGCCGCCACACCGATGCCGACGCGCTTTCCCGTTCGCCCGTGTCAACCGAAAGCGATGCCCGTCTCTCTGCCGTTGACCAAGTACTTTCGTTCCCAGCAGGCTGCAACATGGCTTGGAAGCAACGCAAGGAAGCCTGGATTAGTGCACTTATTCGCTTCCTTTCAAACCCGTCGACTGTTCCCTCACCTTCTCGAGCTTTGCGCCGTCAAGCATTTCACTTCGAAATTCGCGATGCACTTCTCTATCGCCGGAATTACGTCTCTGAAGTACCTCGACATTTTCGGGGTGAAATATGTTCTGCCTTCCATATTGACCCGCAGTGTGCACGTGCGGGTGTCTTCAAGACGTACACCCGGCTTCGATCCAGGTTTTATTGGCGTGGCATGTACACCTTTGTGTGCAAGTACATTCGGTCGTGCCCTCAGCGCCAACGCCGCAAGGTGCCTGCTCAGCATGTCTCTGGTACACTCTTGCCAATCCCGTGTACTGCTAGGCCCTTCGATCGCATTGGCACTGACCTGTATGGACCCGTTGCGAGCACGGGCTTCCGGAAACCTCTGGATAGCCGTCGCCATCGACCATTTGACGCGATACGCAGAAACAGCCGCTCTGCCTGCTGACAGCGCTCGTGATATTGGCCTCGAGCTGCACCACTGGAAAAGCTGGCGCCACCGTCGGCGTGACGTGGTAGGAGGGATCACGTGGACATAGCGGCCGCGTCGGCTGCTTCGGGAGCGCCGAAGCGAGCTGAAAACGAGAGTTTCAACTCCCTCGTACGCTGCGGTCCTCATTTAGTGGCGAAATTTTCCTGCTTCGAGTGTCTCCTTTACAACGCCTGAAAGCACTAGAATAGGTAGTGGCTGCCTTTGAAGGCGCGCAACATGGTAGGCTACTCCTCGGTGCCACAATGCCGGATGTACACAACGGAGCCCGGAGTCAGCCTTATTCACTCGTAGCCGCAGGACAAGCTGCGTGAAGCTTGGCTCGCGAAACATAAAACTGGCAAACAATCATCAGCTACCACTCGGTTATGCAGCAAGCACAGACGCGAGGAAGATTTCTGCTACGGCGCCAGGTCTGCGATCTTAGGAAAACGCGCACTGAGACGCTCGCCCGAGTCCGCCGCCCGACTAATGTCATGACGGTTTGGTCTATGAACTTGTCGATGCTGTAGACACTGGCAAGTTCACTGGAGTGGAAAGGGAGCGGTAAGAAGCACATTGTAAAAAGTATGACATATGGTCATGTTTATGTTATGAATTAATGCACTGGATTACAAAAAAGGAGCAGCGGGAAATCGCACGCTGAGAACACCGATAAACATACAGTGCGACGCAACTCGACAAATAATACTGAAAGGTCAAAGAATTAGGAGAAAAAAAAGATTGAATCGTCGCGACGGCACATCACAGTCCCCGTAGGCGTCGAAGCCTCTAACATGAAATTATTTTTGAACAGCTCTGACAGCGCCCACGCAACAATGGTGGCTTGTATACTGTCAAATGCTCATATGCTGCGGCCTAAAGCTCATGGCAGGGTGCGAAAACGCGCACGCGGCGAAAGCGAAACAGTGCGCGGACAAGCATGCAGACGCGCAGTCGATCGCTGCGAATCTGCGATCGCTGCATCGAGGCTTCGTTCTATTACGCTCCATTTAGCTATACAAACACCATAAGAACATATTTCACATAGTTTGCTCTCAGCGTTTACCATCCTTTCACGCAAGAAGCCGGTTCGGGAGCCTCCATCGCGGCGACCGCGCGCAGTGGCGTTCACTGTACGTTTTCGGTAAAGAGATAGCGTCTGTAAACGTTTCTGTGCTTTCAGTTTACCCAAGATTACTATTAGACAGTAACAAACTTCTCTCGTTTCGAAAGTACTCACCGACATGTCCGGGAGAGCTCGCGCGTGGTGTTTTCAGTGAGCGTTGACAGCAAAACCTATGAGGAGCGCGCCACGTGATCCCTCATACTACGCCAGCGAGGCGCTTCCGATAGATGGCGACTCCATAACTCCTCGCCGCCAATAGCACCCTTCCTCCTGAAAAACTTTATTCTCCGTCACGGTGCACCTCGCGAGCTTTTGCGTGATAGAGGACTTGTATATCTCTCCGAAGTCGTAAACGCGCACCTTGCTGAATGTCGCATCGTTCATCGCACCTACCATCCGCCTACCATCGTCAAACTAATGGTCTGACGGAAAGATTTGTCCCCCAAATGCTCATGCGACATGCTCTCCAAATACGTCGCCACTGATAATACTGATTGGGATCTCATTTTGCAATTCATCACGTTCGCCCACAACACTGCACTACAGGCGACCACAAACTTCTCCCCATACTTCCTCTTGTATGGCCGCGAACGTTCGACTACCCTCGACACCATTCTTCCGTACAGACCCGACTCATCCGAATGTACGCCCATATCTGAAGCTGTCTGAAGAGGAATGCCGTCAGCTCGCCTATACCTTTAAAGCCGGCAACAAAAATATCGACGTGATGATGATCACCCGCATTGTCTATTTCGTCCGCACTCCCTTCTGTGGCTTTGGGTTCCTGCCGTTGCTGCTAGACTCTCATCTAAGCTTGTCTACAAATATCAAGGACTCTACCGTGTGTGTTGTAGCGAAGACATCACCTGTAAACTATATTGTCGAGCCTGTCACGCCACCTACAGACCAACGCTGTCGTGGTCGTGAACCGTTCACGTACAACGCCTGAAGCCGTATTACGACCCCATGATTCTATGTTCACCATGAGTCGCCAGGATGGCTTCTTTTCCTATGGGGGGCAAGTGTAGTGAAGACCCGGCCTGAGCTGCTCTGGTTGAGACACGCTGCCTGCTGCTCTCTAGCACTGTATTGATATTAGAGCAGATATATTGTCTATCATTCTCATGAAACAGAAGTGTACCTTTTTGTACAAATACGTATGCTGCGCTTTATTATCAGAATTTTGCACTAAGGCGGTGATTTGCTAACACGTTTTTATGTCTTTTTGGTAAGTAACTTTGAGATACAGGTTATCTGTAACGTACTATTGCAACCTCGTCGATCACTACGCGCTTGGTAAAGCGCCCAAGCATTCACATTTACGAGGCAGTTAACTTTGGAAGTTTCGCCTACAGCCACACATCGCTCTCTCGCCAAGTGTAGGCTGCTTATATATGAATGTGTGGTGTAAGGAGCCTAAGTAGATGTAAAATTCATTGGATGAGGCATCTGAGTAATGCCTGTAACAGTGTTGGTCATTTGTGGGTGTTATATTCTATATGTACACTTGAGGCAGCTTCTTCACATCTTAGCTACTCTCACCTGAGAGCACAACATTTAGCTTGCAGTTTTAACGGGAGTGAAAAGTCAAAGAAACTGAACGAGTTCCTGTGGGTGGGCAGCGCAACCCGGACGAAGGACGAAAGGAAGAACACAACACGAGCGCAGACTAACAACTGGTTTATTATTTCAAGCAACGGACTATAATATACAGAAAATGTAAACACGTGTCAAATGTTCAATCACCAACTCGCCCAGCTTGCCGTCTTAAAACTGAACGAATAATGTATGAAATACTCTGTTATTGAATGGTAACGCAACATCTCTTGCACATAATCTCTGCCACTGGTACTTGTATGGATCAGGTAGTTTGTATATTTAGTAATGTGGCAATACGCCAATACAGAACTCTCCCAGAAATGTTTTGCAAGTAAGCTGTATACCTCTACCGTCCAAGGAAATTTTCGTGTCGTTGGCGTGCTAAGCAGAAAACTCCCCAAACGTGGGCTGATTGTGGAGATGGCGCAAGGCCGGGCCGACCCGAGGCGGAGGTGAAGCAGGCGTTAAGCAGTCCCACACGAGGGCCGATCCCGAAGATATTGCAATGCCGGGCCCAGCCGCGGCGGAGGTACAGTTGGCCGTTAAAGGGCCTACATACACAGCTTCGCAAGTCATCCTTGTTCACAGAGTAGAAGGGCATAGTTTTTTGTAATCAAAAGTCATTGTTAAAACCATTTCAAAGATATGCAATGTCACTGGTGTGTAGACAAAACTAAGGCATGCTAGATGCCCACAAAATGTAACAACAATTCAATGAAGGCAACAACTACAACAAAGGTACGCATCCATGGTATGTATGCATTGCGCGTTTGAGAACATATTGCATCGACCTAATGACTTTCTAAAAAATTTGCCTATACATGAGCATAGGAGTGTTTTCTAGGGGGCAAATGTCACCTTTCTTTAGCTGGCAGAGCTTGATATGGAAAACTCATTTCGGACGACTACGAGAAATTCGAAGTGAAATTGTCATCACTGAAATGAGACAAACGTAATAAGAATCACATGCCACATATATGAACAAGACAAATATTCACACAACACTTATATAAATGTAGTCTAGCCTTAATAATACTTGCATGATTTCATGTAATGTGGTTGTTGAGCACTTGTCTGAGCACTTGTCAACAGCTGTTTGTCTGTATGCTTTGTACGGAAAATAATGATTACAATAGAGTGAGAAACTTCCGTAACTGCACTTTACATACCCTGATGGACTGTGGGGAGTAGGATGCTGTGGGCTCTGGAAAATATATACTACAACAAAGCTGAAATGCACAACACAAACATAGGACTTCACATAACTGAACCGATGCACTGCATTAGTAATGCGGTTGTAAAGCAACCGTACTTTCCAATTTCGTACGTGTCTATAACAATTCCAAGGTCTTTGCTACTCATCTACGTGGGAACTTGAGGTATTCATACTTTCACTGATAAGAAAAAATTAATTTTTGCATTTTACACAGGGTCATACTGTGCTTCTCAAATTCTTCCTTCAAGATAATCTATACTAGTACTTCTTCCTGCTCCATGTGTGCATTACCTATACTTGCAAATAAGGAGCTGTGTCATGAGCAAGCTGCTTATGCCAGTGAGCTTTTGAGATGCTTTGGTTCACATATCTGTGAAGTGTATTGTGAAGAGCATGTTTCAATGTATACAGCCTCATACATCTTGCTTCTGATGTTATAAGACATCAAGAGCAGGACTCATTCAGTGCCTACCCGTTTTGAGAACATGCAGATGCAGATGCTCAAGCACGGCAGGCCCTTGGGGCAGCTACGCAACAGGATGGTAGAATGCCAGTCTTGGACACGCAGACAGACGTGTGATAACTTCATATACGTTGGAGCCGTCCTCATAGTGGAGGAGCACTGTCGCCGGAATGCTGGCCTTCTGAATATGAAAGGCTATCATGCAATTCATATACAAGGGAGACAACTACTTGGATTAGGATGGCCATGTTGTTCTGGCAACAGCTTGCATGGCTCAGTGGACGCTCTCACATGAGCTAATTGGCAAGGAGTTTGTCATCAAGGACGACTGCTATTCTTTGACCTCTTTGAATCCTCCAGAATGGGCATGTATGTTGTGTCAGGGCTATGAAACCTAAAGCCTTCGTCCCTGCGCAACATTAAAAAAATCGTGAAGGTGCCTCTAAGTGGAAAGTTGTGTGCTTATTTCAGAGCTTCACACAATATGAATGCCTAAATTTAGCTAGCGCTCATCAAATAATATCGGTAAGTTTGTAGACGTTATTGTGTGCATTTTAATATTGGAGTTATTGTCCCTCTTAGTATCCTTACCTTACGTAATGTGTACTTATTTGTTAAACATGCAGTAACAAGGTGTAATGCAGTAAAAAAGAGGCTAACAGTAAGTAACAAAATATGTCTAAACTAATGCTGCAAATAACCCGTGCACATTCACTGTAGTGCAGTTCCCTGCACAGTCCTATTCCGCTCAACACTTTTTCCACAGGTTAGTATTCATCATTTATTGCCCCTTAGAGACCCTTTTCAGGGTATTACATAAGAGGCATGTTGACAATAGCAGGATGCTGCCAAGTTATGCGTTTATTTTCAAGGTTATAGGCTGTTCATGACTGGAATGTCTGCTGTATGTGGTTTGTCATCCTGAGCCAAGTGGCTATTTAATGCGCAGAGAAGAAATGTGGTCTACTAGAGCAGAAAAATAAGTGCCAGGGGTAGTACTTACACTAAGTGGTATTATTCGACTATGAAATTCGCAGGCATAGGATGCAGAGCCGGATGATGTGAGGCAGGGATAATTAGTTTTCCTTGGGTACGGCCTTTCACAGTAGACACAAATAGCATGGTGATACACACAGCTCCTGTCACAACCACTTGCTGGGATAGTTGGTCCATAGGTGCAATAATGCACTATAATGTGGCGTGAACAGCTGACGTTCAAACAAGGCAAATGACTTGAAATCCTTGAAATAATCAACAGTAGTAATACGGGTGTCTGCTGCTGCAGCCAACATTTAAAGAGGACCTTTCATCATGGTGAGGGCAAAATCCTTTGGGAAAATGCTTTTTCATTGGTTTTACGCTGAGGCTTTGCTTGTTTCACCACCATTGAATAGTTCTGGCTTCTGTAATCGTTGAGGACAAATAGGTGGAGATAGGGGACAAATAGGTGCTTTGTGACCTCTATAAAGGATACGTCACATTCTATCATATTCTATCAGGGCGGTAATAGCATGGCTGCAGGATTAGGCTATGTTCGAGTATGGGGTATTTCTTCGCTAAGTTCTCTTACACGCACTGTCAAAGGAAGTCTCATAGAGGGTCTGTTACGAAAAAGTGTTCCACGCGTCAAGTCAACTCTTGTGAAAAGCGGATGTTCCTTATTAGAGCGCCCGTTGAGAAAATAGGTGTAGCTAGTGTAAGCTGGTGTAACCAATCATCTGACTCCACGTGTAGACTTTCGACAGGGCTTGTTCTAAAGGCGTCAGTAGCCAGGCGGATACTCAGGTGGTGGACGCGGTCTAACATCTTTAGCGCGCTCGGGGCGGCAGAGTGTAAACCACGGCACCATAGTCCAGTCGTGATCGAACTAGGCTCCTGTGAAGATTCAATAAACACTTTCTGTCGCTACGCCATGTTGTATTGGAGAGGATAGTAAGTTCAATGTTCTAAGGCATTTTCCTTTAAGATATTTTATGTGTGGAACGAATGTAAATCTGGAGTCAAGTATAACACCTAGGAATTCGTGTTCCTTGTTCACGGGTATTCGTTGTCCATATATTGCGACAGCGGGTTCTGCAGCAAGCCCTTTTTTCCTGGTGAAAAGAACGCAAGAATTTTTGTTGGGGTTCACAGTGAACCCGTTTTCGTCTGCCCACTTGGAAACTTTGTTCAAGAACTGTTGTACTTGTCTCTCTCGAGCACTGTGGTACTTGTCTGTCACAGACTGTTAGGTTGCAGGATTTGAAACCTACTTGCATGTCGTCTACTTAGACGGAATAAAAAGAGATGGTGGTAATGCTTTACGAAGCTTGTTCATTTTAGCGACAAAGAGCGTGCAACTCAGTACGTCTCCCTGGGGTACCCCAGTTTCCTGTGTGAATGCACACGACAGCGCATTACCTATTTTCACGCGGAATGTACGCTTGTGCATGTGGCTTCCTATAATGTTTAACCTAGTTTCATGGATGCCCAGCGTCGATAGGTCACGCAGGATTCCATAGCACCAAGTTGTATAGTACGCCTTTTCCATGTCGAGAAACACGGATAAGAAGGATTATTTATGCACGACGGCGTCACGAATGTTTGCTTCGATGCGCACTAGATGTTTGGCTGTATACCGTCCTACTCTAAAACTACACTGATATGGATCAAGAAATTTATTTACTTCAAAGGAAGTGTAAAAGTCGAGGGTTTATCACTTTCTCTTTTCAAAAAGTTTGCATGTACAACTTGTGAGGTCAATTGAGCGGTAACTTGTTACTAATGTGGGGCCCTTGCCCTGTTTCAGAATCGGAACAAGGGGTTCTTTCGATGCGGTAGGGAGGTACCCCGCAACTCATATAGCATTAAAAAGTGCTAGCAGGGTAATTATAATATCACTGGGGAGGTGTTTAACCATGTTGTACATGATACTATCCGGTACATGTGCAGAGCTCTGATATGCAGTCAAGGAGGCTCTCAACTCGGCAATTTTAAAAGGCGCCTTAAAGGGTTCGTTCTGCTTCCATTTGCAGTCGATAGCCTTACGTTCTGCTACTTGTTTCTGTTTTAGGAAAGCCTTGGAATAATGATCAGAACTGGAAACGAGCAGAACTGGAAACGCGTTGGAAGTCTTCGCCAAGGGTGTCAGCTTGGGATTCCAAGCGGTTCGCTTTACCGTTCACTAGGGGCAACGGATGAATGCCTTGTCTCTTTACCCTTTTCAGCCAATCCCATAAATTTAGTTCCTTTAGTATCCAAATTTATACTTGAGAGAAACCTCTGCCAGCGTCACCTCATTGCCCGTCGTCGCTTCCTTCTTCCCTGTGATTCAACCAGTTTAAATTCTATTAGATTTTCGGCTGTAGGAGTTTCATGTAGTTTGCTCCAAACGTTATTTTGTCTCTTCAATGCCTCTCTACAATCATCATTCAACCACGGGACTCGTCTTTTGGATGAAGTGCCTCTTAGTTGAGGAATGAACTTGTCAGCGGCGTCAATGATAAAAGCGGTGAAGTATGAAACAGCATGATCTATAGTAAACCTATCTATATTATCCCGTGATATGTGGGTGGATTTCCTAAAGCGTTCCCGATCCGCTGAGGCCAGTTTCCAGCGAGGGAAGTCTGGAGGAAACTCGTGTTTCTTTACGAAGTTCAGCGTTACTGGGAAGTGATTACTTCCGAATGGCATTTTAATTACACACCATTCTAAATCAGGAAAGATGGAAGCGGAGCCGATCGAAAGGTCTATTGATGAGTACGAGTTATGATGTGGATTATAATACGTTGGTTTTTTCTTATTAAAGAGGCACGCACCAGAGGTTAAAAGGAGATTTTCAATGAGTCAACCTCTCGCGTCGCATAGCAGTTCGTCGCATCGTGTTACGCGCGTTAAAATCTCCCACGAATATATGAGGTTCGGGAAGCTGGCCATTGAGAATATACAAGACTGTCTTTTCGAGATGATGGCTCGGGGGTATATAAATGGTACATACAGTGACCAACTCATTAATCAGAATAGCCCGAACTGACACTGCGTCAAGGGGTGTCTCAAGGGCGACCTATCGGCAAGGTACCGCCTTGTCGGCTACTACTTCTACACCGCCGGAGGCATTTGCCTAGTCATGGTCTTTTCGGAAGATGGTGCAACTTCGAAGAAAATGTGTGTTGGTAGGTTTGAGATGCCTCTCTTGAACACACCGCAACATGGGATTGTGTTTGTGTATTAGTTCCCTAATGTCATTGAGGTTATGTACAAGTCCTCGTACATTCCACTGTAGTACTTGTGTTTCCATTATAGAAAATGTCTTGTGTGCTGTGTGTTTAAGAGACGAGGATTAGCTCACGGGTCCTTTGGAGGCGCCGTCACGGGAGTTTTGTCTTTTCCGGAGCGGTCGAAAGATGGTCGCCGCTCCTTAGGCGCTGGTGGCGCCGTCTGGCTGGTCGTGTCCAGCGCCTCTTGCGAGGCGCTGGACTCGCGCCCTTCCGAGCGCTTTGTTTAAGGTGAAGGCCTCGGCACGTTGGACGAGACCTTTGAGGCCACCTGCCCGGAGGTAGATGGCCCCTTCTGGCAGATGGCGTAACTGCCGACTCACTCACTGCTTGTGGGTCGGACAGCCGCCGGAAGCCGTTGTCCCTTGACGCGTCACATCAGCAAACAAGTTCTTGGGCAGGCATGAAATCCACCTGCGTGCCTCCTCGAATTACATATTCTCTTTTACTATGATCGTTACAATTTCTTTTTTTCTTTTTTCCAGGATGGGCACGACCGCAAGTACGCGGCGTGCTCCCAGTAACAGTTAACACATTAGAGAGTGTTCTCACAAGCTTCAGAGGTGTATTCATGGGCACTGCATTTCGCACAAGTTTCGCGGCCACGGCAGTGTTGTGAACTGTGGCCGAAACGTTGGCAATTGAAACATCTAAGGGGATGTATCACACAGGGCCTAACACGGAGCTTGATGTACCCGGCCTCTACAGACGTGGGCAGAATTTCTTTGCTGTCACACCTCATCTTAATTTTTGCAACATTGATAACATTTTGGTCACTGAAGCCCTCCAACAATTCAGCCTCAGAGAGCTCCAGCAAGTCATCGTCCGAGACAACACCGCGGCTTGTGTTCATCGTACGGTGCGGGGTTACAATTTCTTGGGTTTCCCCAAATGACATTAGTTTTTACAATTTCTCATACTGTTTCTGATCGCGGAGCTTCAAGATGAGATCACCGCTTCCTATCCTCGACGCATTATAAGCTGGACCAAACACTTCAGCCAATGACTTGAAACAACGAAGGGTGAAATTGTTCGAACTGGTTTATGTGGCTTTTCAGAATGAATGACATGGAAACGGGGAAGGATTCTTTTTGCCGACCAAGAAACTGGAAAATTTCATGGGTGCGCCCTCTTTTCTGATGGCAATCAGGGAGTGGATGGAAGGAACTATCCATTGAGGAATGTAGTTTTCGGCAAGAACGCCAGCCACCCACCGTGGAGCCCTACAAGGGGATGCCACAGGAACTGTAAAAACAGGTCCGGGAAACGCCACCCGTATGCTGTCACTATAACCAAATATGAAATAACCTAGGTTGGCTATTCACGCAAGGTTGACCCTTGCTGCCTGGAAAAATTTGATATAAAGAGAAGACAGGGACGGTGGAAAGTGAGAGAAAGACGAAGGTTGGAGAGAGAGACCGGAAAGGGAACTACCGAATTCCCCCGGGTGGGTCAGTCCGGGGGAACCGTCTATGTGAAGCAGAAGCCAAAGAGGTGCGTTGCCTCCGCCGACGGGCCTAAAACGTCCGAACACCCGGCATCGGCTTAACCCCCAGGATCCTCCTTTCCCCAGTCACGGTTAGGCGTTGCACGGCTACACGCGGTAGGGTCCAACCCTCGTGTGCTCGGGTACGTGGTGTCGTAAAGCACCAAACGCCTGATGCCGCAGACGCCCCTGCGGGAATTCTCACAAGAAAAGCTGTAGTGGCTCTACAACTTGTTTCGGCTGCATAATCGAGTGTCCTTTTGGCAGTTTTCTTGCCCATTTGTGCTTTCTGTTTTTGTTGTAAAAAGTATATAGCTAAACTGACATAGTGTTTACAACATAAAGCTCTTAAGTTGCATTAAGCTTTGTTAACATAACCCATCTGCCATGACATTGATCTGCCATCTCTTTCATCAAGATTACTATGACAGTGCGGATAGCGAGAAAGCTTCTCACTTCTAAATCGAAAGAAGTACCGCAGAAAGTTTAAATGGTACTAATCACGTAAATAAGCACTTTTTAGGCTCTGGCCCTTGACTGCTTGGCGGTGAGACTCCAAGTTCTTTTGCCAAGCTCGTCCATTCACAAATGGCTTCACTTGAGTGTCCAGCCATTATCACAGTAAGATGGGGGTAACGCTCTGCAGGAACTTTATTCTGATGTCGCTGACTCGGCAAACTCAACATAAATGCATATTCTAGCCTACTTCGCACCAAATGCCTGCCTGCTGACATGGTGACTGAATGCTTGCCACATAACTCATGACCTTGGCTTCATTTTCCAATGCATAAAACAGTCACACGAAGGCATGTGGTTCCATCATGTAAATCAAAGATCAGCATGCACGCAATGTATGGAACAATTTACTCATTTGAAAACGCGGAAGTAGAGACAGCTGCGGTGGTTAACAAGGCACTATGTAATGGGGCGTATGAAAAACTGGATGAGCATGGCCGCAAAAGTTCTCATAAGTGAAAGTCAGTCCCCGCAACCTTATTAATAAAGTAGGTATTACTTCAAGGTATAGATAATCTATAAATACATGCTTATTTGAAACCGCTCTTTTGAGCATTACGGAGCGATACTAGTTATAGCTAATGTGCATATTTTGGAGACCCCGAAGAAGAGGCGAAAACATGCAGCAAGCAAAGGGGAATTCCACAAAAAGAGGAGCAGTTGTCATGATTTCTCCAATGAAGAGCTTGTGCAAATGAGATGTCACAAGGAGCAGGAAGTGAATTATGAACTTCGCAAAAGAAGTCGGGAAGCACCAAGTTACAAGCCTCGGACCAACAAAACGACAAGCTGCAGTACCATCTCTGCAACAAACCTGGCAAGTTATGTGTAGTTCTCGCCTCACTGCGATTTTGCAACTATTCGATGATTGGCACAGTCATACATATCTTGCGTCTGTACACTGGCAGCTCTATGCATGCTGATGCCTTTATATTTCTTGAATCTAGCAGCTCATATTGACACTGCAGTCTGTAGAGGACCGCATTTTCTCTTGCACTGTGCCTTGGTAACATTCCATGTTAGATCAGTCACTATGGCGGTATGGTTCTTAGCACGAGGTCGCAGTTTGCATCTCAGCCTTGATGGCTGCATTCCAGTAGGGGTGGAATGGCCACGGTGCGCGATTCTTTAAATCTGTGATGAGAAAGTGTAGTTTTTTAATGGCGCAAGGGCCAAGTGTGGCCAAAGAGCTCCAGGGCAGTGATGATGAGTATTCAATGGACTAATGGCTGATGTGACATGGCTCTAGCGACGCCTAAAACTGAGAGCTATGAATTGCTTAAAATACATAGGGAATAAAAATATCAGATGAACTAGCGTATGCTGTAAGTATAGGGTGTACAAGGGTGTATTCGCGTTACATGCACAAAAATGGACAGGTGATTCTTTAAGACGAGTAGCACAAGAGCCTCAGCGGGTCCCTGGAGGACAAGGTCCCGGAGGCATGTGCTATAACAAAGGTTGACATCGCAACTGTGGCCTCTCACAAGAGGCCGTGTTACGAATTTCTTGGACAGAAAACGTGGAGCGTGTCAACGTTGTTTAAAAAGGCTAAAATAGATTGCATGTCAAATAGCGGTTCTCTGCTTAGAAACAGGGCCACGTGAAGTGGCATACACTGAATATATGCTGAGGGGAAGTGTCTTTCCTCTCGACTTCTGTTTCAGGACATTCTAGCAAGACATGCTGAACACTGAGTGTCTCTTCACATCTACTACACATTGGACGTTGACCGCCAGTCAATAAAAACTATATGTGCCATAAATGTGTCCTATTCTCAGACGACAGAATAGGAAATCACTTTGTCTGGACTTCGTCAGTGATGGCCAGTATCCAAAATGAGGCTTAACTATGTGGAGATTAGGTATTTCAGCCTCCCACTTATGCTGCCAGTAGGTTCTCAGTTTTTTTTCCGTAAGTATGGCTTTAGGTCTGAGATCGGAACGGCTACGGACATGTTGCAAGCTTTCGTGTCCAAGGAGGTAGCAATTCGGTCTGCCAACACGTTAACTTCAATACCTCTGTGTCCAGGCACCCAGCACACCGTTACATGTTGGCCAGATGCATAACTAGTAACTAAAAAGATCTGCCATTACAGGATTTCTGTGGTTGCAGCATGACATCAAAGTTTTTACAACACTTAATGACTCCGTCTATGTGACCGCCTTATGTATTTTTTTTTCTGTTTGATGTGTTTCGCAGCCCACCATAGTGCATACGCCTCTGCTGTTAAGATGCTTGTTTGAGGGTGCAGAGCATACGACTCCGAAAAGAATGGGCCGACGGCTGCATACGATACGCCAGCATGCGATTTAGCAGCATCTATGTAATATTCGGGATACGAATATTTAAATCGCAATTCTAGAAAATGCATATGAATGTGGGCCTCTGGAGCAGGCTTTGTTACCTACTGATGTGCCACAAGCACGGCGGATACCGCTTAGCAGAAGCCATGAGACGACTTTCAAGAATAGGAACATCCATATCCTCGCTCAATTTTCCCACAAGGATCGAGAATGGCTCTCTGGCTGTAGGTTTGTTATGAAAGAGCGTTGCAGAGGTCAAATCGTTTACGATGGGATAACAAAGATGGTTTTCGGTAGCATGTACTTTGAGAAAATAATTAAAAGTAGAATATGACCGTTGCATACTAAGGGACCATTCATTCGATTCGACATAAAGACTTTCTATCGGACTCGTCCTAAAGGCACCGGTGGCGAGCCGGATACCAAGACGATGCACAGGGTCCAGCATCTTGAGAACACTGGTTGTAGCTGAGTGATACACTACGGCGCCGTAGTCTAATTATGATCGTACAAGCATACTGTAGTTTCAAAAGGCATTTGCTGTCGCTTCTCCATGTTGTGTGTGACAGTATTTTCATGATGTTCATTGTTTTCAGGCATTTAGCTTTGAGATACTTGATATGAGGAATGAAGGTTAGTTTTGAGTCTAGTATTATGCCAAAAAATTTATGTTCAGTGTTTTGTGGTATGTGTTGTCCATGCAGCATATCAGCATCTCGTGTAAAGCCTCTCTTTCTAGAAAAAATTACGCAAGAGCTTTTGAGGGGGTTTAGTTTGAAACCATTTTCATTTGCCCATTTTGAGACTTTGTTCAGTCCGATTTGGACTTGGCGCTCGCAGACTTCAACGTTACAAGACCTAAATCGTACTTGCACATCATCCACGTATATCGAATAAAACATTGAGGACAGAATGGTTTTGTGAAGGGCATTCATTTTCACAATGAAGAGGGTGCAACTAAGCACGCCCCCTTGTGGCACACCTGTCTCTTGAGTGAAACGCCTGGACGGGGCATTGCCCACTGAAACACGGAACGTGCGGTTAAAGTCGTTTTCTATCATGTTTAATGTATTGCCGCGTACACGCATCGCAAATAGCTCTCGGAGGATTCCGAATCTCCATGTTGTCATAGGCTTTCTCCAAGTCGAGAAATACAGAGAGAAAGAATTGATTGTGTATATAAGCACCTCTACTGTTTGCTTCAATGCGAACAAGGTGGTCTATTGTTCACCTACTTGAAACCATTTTGTAGGGGATCAAGCAGACGGCTGTTGTCCAGGAAAGAGATTAGACGCCGATTTGCGATTTCTTAATATAACTTACACCTACAGCTTTTAGTGCTATTGGCCTATAACTGCTGGCTAATGCGGGGTCCTTGTCTTGCTTCTGAATTGGAATGACAATCTCGTCTTTCCACGAGTATGGAATGTGCCCAGATACCTGCATGGTGTTTGTGGGTGGATATTCTTGATCATTGCATACATACACTATGCGGTCGCCACCTGGTGCTGAGTTGCTGCAGGAACTGAGAGAAGCCTCAAATTCAGCGAGACTAAACGGACGGTTGTAAGGTTCATTACATGCGCACTTTCGTTCAACGCGCTCGCGCTCTATGCGTTCCTTGAACTTTAGGAACGTTGGCGCATAGTGTGATGCATTAGAAATATTTTGAAAATGCTTATCCAGGAAGTCTGCCTGATCTTTCATGGTGTCGTCTTGACCGTTTATTAAAGGAATCAGTTGTGTTTCCCCCCTGCCCTGTATTTTATTCACCCGGTTCCAAACCTTACCCTCATCCTTGTACGAATTCATACTACATAGGTACCTTTCTCAACCTTATCGCTTAGCACGTCTACGTGTTCTGCTGCCCTGTGATCTTGCCAAGAAATTGATGAGGTTCTCCGCAGTTGGAGAGTCACGAAGCAGGCCCCAAGCTTTATTTTGTTTTTCCGTGCTTCTTTGCATTCGTTTTTCTACCAAGGCAAACGACGCTTCTTAGCAAGTCCATTAGTTTGCTTTATGCATTCTTTGGCGGAGTCATAATAAAACGTGTCAAATATGCCACAGCATCATCTACGTTTAAAGAGATGAAATGATTATACTGTAAATACGTAATCTCCTGAAACAGTTCCCAATACGACGAGTCGATTTTTCATCGGGGAATCTGTGGAGGGCAATCAGCTCGTTTTGTTAAATTTAACAGAATTGGAAAATGGTCCCTTCCGTAAGTTTTTCAGGACCTTAAAATCAGAGTACGCCATTTGAGCTGGAGAGGCTATGGTTAGGTCTACTGAAGAATATGATTTATGTGTAGCGATATAAAAGGTGGGTTCTTTTTTATTCGGAAGAACCGCACCGGTACATAAAAGAGTATTCTGCAGTACCTGTGTTGCATCGCAGCACGAGTCGACCCGGAGCGTATTATGGGCGTACACATCGCCAGTTAAAATGAATGGCTCAGGCAGCTGATTGACAAGCATTTCAAGCTGCCTTAGTTGCAATCGATGTTAGGGTGGTACGTAGAGTGAACAGACCGTAACAAGCCTGTCGAATAGAATTACCCTAACTGCTACTGCCTCTAATTTAGATCGAAGATGGAGGTGTCGGCAAGGAACTGACCTCTGAGCTATAATGGGCACGTTGCAAGTGCTAGGCGGCGCCCTGTCTTTCCGACCCCTAGCGCCATCTGACGAATAGTTGCGCGAATGTGGTAGGATTACTCACGGCGTCAGCAGCCCGCGCGGCGTGTTTGGTGCCCTGTCAAATGGTAGCGACGGTGCGAAACAGCGTGCTGATATTGATTTTAACCGGGTTTTGGGAATTACAAGATCTCCACAGCTTTTTTCGTGAAAAGAATTTAGAGAAAAGAAGTCGTCTATTTGAAGTCGGGCACTTCTACGACGTGAGGGAAGTGTTAAACTCGCACTGATGGGAAGTGACTGCTAGGTGTATTCGCAAGCGAAAAATAACGCACCAGCGAGATGCGTGAAGCACAGCGTAAGTTACTTCGTTTTCTACGGCGTGGACGCATGAAATTATAGGCGACATTGATTCTTGAAGATCGGCGACAGCAGACAAATCCTAGCGGGGAGCTGCGATTGCCGTGCTGGCATCGCAGGGAAGTGCAAGGACGCCGCGGTAGCTTCCCTGTACATACAGGACGGCAAATACAAATCCAAAACATCTAATCCAAGAACGTGGGGCGTACGAACGACTCGTAAGACCTACCCGAGGTATTCTAACGTTGCTCTCCCCAAACATAAAAAAGGGGAGGACCTTACCAGTAGTGTTAGACTACGTTGGGAAAATATTTTCGCCCAAGTTACTGGAAGTGGGATACTTTTATGTTGCGATTTTCCAGTGCGTGCAAAGGAGGCTCCAATAAACCAGGCCGTCTAAAATTTTGGTGCTGTCAACTGCCCCTTAGTTGATATGCTGGGCGCAGAAGGGTGTGTGCCAGCTCAAACAGCTGCAACCTCTCCTCAAACCTCTCAGCAAGCCCTAGCGCTCTTTGAATGGGAGAGGATTGGGAAAGAGTTCCACTGCTTTACTGCGGTACAGTGTGGAACAAACTACTTTGTTTGCTGTATATCCTGGTACGCACTGCAGGTGTCCCGTTGTTGCCATCATTGCTGTAAAAGCAAAGAATTCAGCGTTAACGCGCTTGGCATAACGCCGGAACATAAAACGGCTTATGCCGTCGGACGAGCGCTATCCAGTGTTGACGCCATTCTGCTTCATACGGTCGGCTTGGAAACCTGTAAAACTTTGTTCCTCGTGATTTGGTGTACTTGCTGTTGCAGCCCACTACGCAACAGCTCGTGTTGAACTTCGCCATTGCTCAGAAAGGGCAACAGCTACGCGCGAAACAGTGCGCAGACAGGCTTTCCGAACGCAAGCGGGCCGGTCTTATCCTGCCAGTTCCGCGCTCGCAGCCGCGAGGGGCGCCCTTGTAGGCGCGGGAACTACGTTCGCAACCTGCCTATAGCCACGCCACCAGACGCGGCATGGCCATCGTCACAACCTTTGCGGAAAATTGTGTATTGTGTTAGGAATTTGCATTTGACGTTTTCAAGTGTGTTTCCCGAGTTGTTTAGGAGGCCACGGGCATTCCAATCAGTAATTTGTACAGCTATTTTATTAGAATGAGAAATGTTCTGTGCTCAGGTCTGTAGTGGTGTAGCTTAGGTAACAGAGCCGTCTTCTGGCCCCATTATGAGTGTTTTTTTGGGCGAGCTGGCGAGAGCCACGCCGGTTTTCCGGCACCAAACGTGCCGGTGTTGTGTTCATTGCCTCCTGGGAGGCACTGGTTGCCCGCACGTTGTCAGACCTCACCTGGTGAGGTGTGGTCTTGAGGCCCGACGTACAGGGGTAGCTAGCCTCTGCCTTGGCGGGTGGAGCAGATTTGACTGCTGCCACCACAGGAGCGGGGTTGCCACAGACAACTACTTGCTGTAAGCGGGTCGGGCAGGTGGCGCAGGCCGGTGCGGCGCAGCCCCCTCACGCGTCGCATTGGCATACGTTGCGGTGTGGAATGGTTCGCACCATTTATGTGCTTCCTTGAAAGCGATGTTCTGTTGTACTTTTAGGGTGATAATTTCAGTTTACACACTGAGGTGTCGCTTCACACTTGTCTGAGGCGCGGCCTTGGATTCCACATTTCGCACGTGAGCCTACCACGGCAGCTCTACTATCCCTCGCCAAAACTTTGACATTGGAAGTATCTTTTTGGATTAGGGATCTATAGTCTGAAAGCGATCTTTGTGTATCCAGTTTCTATGGTTTGTGGCAGATCGCAAGTGGCAGAGGTGAGGATCGGGTGCTTTGCAGGAATCATTTTATTTTCTCGTCTGATAATGATGCGCTGCACGTTGGTTACATTTTGCTCTTTCCAGCACTCTAATAGTTCTGTTTCAGACAAGTCGATGTGATCTGCATTAGATATTACTGCGTGTGCTCTGCCCATAGAGCGATGATGGGAAACCGTAAAAGGAATATCTACAAATGTCAAACGTTTGAGTTTGTTGTGCTGTTGTTTATCACGGATCTCAAGCAGGAGGTCCCCTCTTACCATTTTGGTGACCTCATAACCTGGGCCAAGTGCATTAGTCAAGCCTTTTGCAACAAGAGATGTGGATACGGGTCTAGCTGGTTTTTCAGTTTGTTAGCTGTGTACAACTTGAAAGTGGGGGAAAATTTATTTCGCTTTGAACAGGCTTAGAATTTCATCGTTGCGTCATCTCTTTTGAGGGTGACAATCAAGTAGACGTGGAAAAGCAGGTGTTCATGCAAAATATCTGTCATTTTTTGCGGCAGTGGCGGCCACCCACCACGGAGCCCAACAAGGGGACGCTGTAGCAGTTAACATGTAAGGCTGCAGACGCCAGTCGTGCATTTCTGCTATAACCTAATATAACATACCCAAGAGAGGGCATATCCACAAAGTTAAACCAAGCCGCCTTCGAAAATGTAGAAGTAACAAGAGAAGACAGTACAACTGAGAAGGTATACGGAAAAGAAAAAGTTCGGAGAGGGGGACACGAAA
Source organism: Dermacentor albipictus (assembly GCF_038994185.2). Taxonomy (NCBI): domain Eukaryota; kingdom Metazoa; phylum Arthropoda; class Arachnida; order Ixodida; family Ixodidae; genus Dermacentor; species Dermacentor albipictus. The sequence goes on from NC_091821.1 coordinate 469,884,190, forward strand.
AGGCAACCAGCCGATTCCCCCTGGGTGGGTCAGCCCAGGGGTACGTGAAGCGGAGGCCAAAGAGGTGTGTTACCTCCGTCGAGGGGCCTTAAAGGTCCGAACACTCGGCATCGCTTCAACCCCCAGGGTCCCCTTTACCCCGGACATGGCTAAGCCACGCATGGCTACACGCGGGAGGGTCCAACGCTCGTGTGCTCGGGTAAGTAATGTAGCAACACACCATACGCCTGCTGACGCAGACGCCCGGGGGTTTTTATGTGTGCCATGCATGGAGGGGGTCCATTTTCTGGAGTCGTAGGGTCTCACAGGAGCACCGAGCATCGCGGGTTCGGGATTAGCGAGCCAAAGGGCTGCGTCAGCCGTCGCCTTTAGCGCGCGAGCTCAGTTCGCCAGCGGCTACCGTGCGACGCACGCAAGAACACAGCATTGCCCCGAGTTAACGGAAACGTTATTGTCTCCGGCGGCAGTCCACACTGCACAAAGGGGCGGTGTGGGGACCAAAGGGCGAAAACTGTGTCCGATTAATGAAAAGGAATACGTTCGTCAGCTCGCAAAATGTCCCGGGTGCCCAACAGTGAGCGAATGCGGATAGTTGAACTGTCGTTAAAACAGTATACCCAACGCCAAATAGCTGAAATGACTCGGAGGTCAAATAAGACTGTGAACCGCATCACCTAGGCTTGCAGGGATGAAGACCGCATCGCCGACGCTCCACATTAACGGCACCCTCGAGTAACGAATGTAGCTCAGGACAAGAGCATTCTTGAAGCCGCGCGGGCCAGCCCCTCCAGCACCGACAAGGCGATAGGTGCTGCCACTGTAGTGGCTGCGAGCGTGTCTACTGTAAAACTCGGGCTGGTCGAAGGAAACCTGAAGAGCCATTTGGCGGCACAGAAGCCGCTCCTCTCAGACGCAAACAAGACGGCCCGACTTAAATTCGCAAGTGCACACGCCGACTGGACCCCCGACGACTGGGAAATGGTAATATTTGCGGACGAGTCAACGTTCACAATGTTCTGGGATCAAAAGCAAAGAGTGTGGCGCCCTGCCAATGCCCGGCACGACGCCAGTTACGAGCAGGAAGTGGCATTAAGTGACCGCACTGCGGTCTATGTATGGGGAGCTGTGTCGCAAGAAGGACTTGCTGTCTTGCATCGTATTGACGGACACCTGACATCGGCAAAGTATTATGACATACATGATTATATTATGATTCTTTACGCGTTGGACGGCCCGTTTCCGGATGGAGATTTCCCCTTCCAACACGATCTTTCACCTGTGCACACCGCAAATGTTGTTCAGGAGCTCCTTAACGAAGGAGGAGTGCGGTGTCTACTACAGTGGGTGCCCAAAGGAGCCGACCTCAACATTATTGAACATGTACGGGGTACGATGAAGGTCGGGCTCTGCAAAAGAGGACTGCACAGAACATAAGCTGGTGATATATGGAGCATCGTAGAAGCGCAATGGATGCGCCTCCAGGATGAAACAGATTTTATAAAGAATCTGTACGCATCGCTTCCGTCGAGGATGTGGGAAGTCATCGGCGTTCAAAGGGCCATGACCCGGTACTAAGGCGTGACGACCGCTTGTTTTCTGTTTTTTTCTGGGTGTTCATAGTGTTGTAGTTTGTGATGTCCTTGTATTTTCGAAATGAATTTATTTATGTCAATAGCTCTCCGTATTGTATTTGCTTCATGCTGTATATGCGCTTCGCAGTCCCAGTTTACTTGCTTCTTAAGTACTTCTTTACAATTCGTTAACTTTTATTTTCGTACGCAGTTCGTGCGTTTCTTCCTGATTTCAATCTGCTTTTAATGCAAATGGTATGCATTATTCGTATTGTATGATATATTCATTTTAGCAGGAGCTTGTAGTTTGTGGCAGTTTGTCTGATATTTCAATGAAGAAATATTACTGTTTTCGATGTTATATCTTTCATAACTTTTTCGACTACCAAAAGATGTTTCCTCTCGCCATCTCTGACTATAGCTGAAAATTTCTGTCACACAAAAATAAAACAAACAAAAGTGACGCAGATTTGTTTTCACTTAAATATCCAAAATTTATTTTTTAAGGCGAAAGCCTTACATGCTCCATTATCAACGGAAGCTGTCAGCAGCGCCAGGCGTGTCCAGAAATACTGCTCCGCAATAATGGGCATGACGTCAACGGTTATTAGTCATAAGTTATAGCAGTATATACACGTGATTACCTATAATCCCCTTTAACCTCTTAATAGACCTCTCGTTCCACATCAATCGACATCTTAATTCATCTCAGGTTTTAGCATTCACAGCACGCAAGTTGTCTTAGTGCGAACCAAAACTTTTTTTATTCGGACTGAACATATCTTTGACAGATCACACGACATTTTCATGTAAGTGCACGTTAGAACCCCAGGCGGTCGAAATTTCCGGAGACCTGGACTACATCATCTCTGATAGCCTGAGTCGCTTTGGGATGGTAAACCCCATAAACCAAACCAAACCACACGACTTTTTGGAAAATACCAATTAAGTACCCTAGACAAAAATAAATGGCAAAGGAATTTGCGTTTGCGTATCTAGGAAAAGTATCCTCAGGATGAGCTGACTGGAAATTAGTGTGTTCTGCTAATACCGGTAATGATCGGCGAAATCGGGCTCTGGGGCCTTAGTGATAGTGCACTCAAATTTTGGAACCATTCAATGCATCTTAAGAAGGCGTGGTGTGTTCTAGAGCCATCACCACGCACGGTGGGAAGCTGATGAAAACGATGCATGTCACCAGGAGTTGCGGCAAATGAACAAAGTAGGCTGCTCCGGCCAAATGTGAAATGTTGCTAGTAGGGAGAACGGCGGTGGCAGCAATGGGGCTATGCTAACAGTCTGTCGAAAACAATGCATGGTCCACGTCGTCGCTGCTTCCGCCTTTACGCTGGACGCTGAGGCGCATTCTCAGTGCTAGAATCGCGTCTAAATGCTCAGCCCTTCTTGAACGAAGAAAGCGCTCAGTCTTTGATAACCTTCACACGCCACGTCTGGTCGGTGGCAGAAGTGCTGCATGATCTTGCAATTTCTGCTTCAGCGAAAAAGTGAACAAGAAACAGATAACGTATCCTTCAGATAAACGGGGACGAGGGGCTCCAGCGCGCTTGCTAGAACAGCTACACCCTCTCCAGATACCTGGAAAACACGGCACAATCGGCGCCACTGTACAACCTTGTAGAGCGCTCGGCCACGCGCTTGCATGGTGTAGCTCATACTGAGCGCGATAGTACCGAGTGATGTCCCGGCGAAAAAAAAAAGACCAGCTGCGCCGTGAGAGCGGCCGCTTCCAGCCGCTCCGTGTGACTCTTTCCGTGGCGTCTGCGCCCCGCGCTCACCGCAAACCAACGCGAGTGGAGCGCCACCGCTGACAGCCGGTCGCGACTCGCGAGTGGGCATCGGTGCGAGTGGGACTCGCGGCAGGACTGAAAGAAGCGGCGCGCGCCCTCTTGTTACGGCCTGCGCTATGGGAATAGTCGCCGCCTGCGGCCGCAGCTTGGAAGGGGCGCTGCCGCCCTGCCTAAGTTAGCCTGAGTAAACAATTGAGGGGTTTTAGCCTAAAACTCCTTAAACTTAAGGGGAATTAGCCCTGCCCCTACGCCGCCGCCGCCCATGCTATGGAATGCATGCGCGCGTTTACTGCGGCGTCGAGGTTGAGAGGTTTTCGGGCTAGTTACGATTGCCCGGCAGGAGAGAGCAGGCGTGAAGAAACGGTCATGCTTGTCTGTTGCTGTCTAATATCGGAAAATCAACCCACTACCAGCTGCTGTACTGGCAACGTGCGAAATAGCAGCACAACCACCCGCGATGCATCTCTGGCGAGTTTTACCTAATTTTTCAATCTCCGTAACTGAAGAACTTAACAGCAATAGCAGCAATAACAGGGCTATATATATATATATATTGTCGCGAAGCACTTTGAGCACTAAGCGTTCGCGACTAGAACGTTGGAGTAGCGAGAGGTAGTGTAGCCGACCGAGCACCGAAACAAGGTTGTTCTTTCTCGTCGTCGTTGTCTCTCCTAGCCACAGCCCCACTGCTCCCGATTTTACAGTACAGTTATCTCCCCCGCGGAGAAGGAAGCCGTCCCGGCGACCTACGGGTAGGACAGCACAGGCGGATCATAGTAGGGCTTGAGACGCTGGGCATGCACAATTTCGCGTCCACGACGGCGATGATCCAAAGGTAGCTCGAGGGGTTCCACAACATAGTTGACTGGAGACGTTTGTTTGATCACGCGGTATGGGCCTTGGTACTTCGACGCGAGTTTCGGTGACAGTCCAGTGGGAGAGGCTGGAACCCAAAGCCACACTAGCGAGCCAGGAGCATAGGATACAGGAGCATTGGAACTTTCTCGATGGTGCTTCAGGCGTTGCTGGTCTTCTGACGTAAATATAAGGGAAAGCTTGCGGCACTCTTCTGCGTGTGCAGCAGCTTCAGATAGGGTAGTTGTTTCCGTGGAGTCAGGGCGGTACGGAAGGATAGTATCCATTGTGGAGAAAGGTTCGCGTCCGTACAGGAGAAAGAAGGGCGAAAATCCCGTGGTAGTCTGCGTGGCGGTGTTGTATGCGTAGGTCAGAAAAGGTAGAACATGGTCCCATTTGGTTTGGTCGGATGCAACGTACATGGCCAGCATGTCACCAAGAGTGCGATTAAAGCGCTCGGTCATGCCATTAGTCTGCGGATGATACGCAGTAGTGGTGCGATGAAGGATGCGGCATTCTTTGAGGAGAGCCTCGATGACGTCGGAGAGGAAGACGCGGCCTCTGTCACTGAGTAATTCCCTGGGAGCTCCGTGGCGAAGGATGATGTTGCGCAGGAGAAACCAGGCGACGTCACGTGCAGAAGCGCTGGACAAAGGGGAAGTTTCCGCATAGCGCGTAAGATGGTCGATTGCGACGATTACCCAGCGATTGCCATCTGATGTGGTTGGCAGAGGTCCATAAATGTCGATGCCTACTCGATCAAAAGCACGTGCTGGGCAAGGCAAAGGCTGCAATGGAGCGGTTGAACGACGAGGGGGATCTTTACGGCGTTGGCACACCAGACAGGAGGGGACATAATTATGGATGAATCGATACATCCCCCGCCAGTAGTAACGATGGCGTAGACGCGCGTATGTCTTCAGTACCCCCGCATGCGCGCACTGGGGATCGTCGTGGAACGCTGCGCAAATATCCGAACGCAGGTGTCGCGGGATAACAAGCAACCATTTGCGGCCGTCCGGGAGGTAGTTGCGACGGTACAGGAGCCCGTCGCGAATGGAGAAGTGATGTGCTTGGCGACGTAATGCGCGATTGTTAGTGGGTGTCGATGGGCTGGACAAAAAACGCAGCATGGACACAATCCATGGGTCTTTCTTCTGCTCCAGAAGGATGTCCGTGGCAGCAAGGGAAGACTCGGACAATGAGGCCTTCGGGAAGCTAGCTTCGTCTGTTAGTGGCGAACAAGACAAGGCATCCGCATCCGAGTGTTTTCGGCCAGAACGATACAGCACACGAATGTCGTACTCCTGCAGTCGAAGGGCCCATCGAGCAAGACGACCGGACGGTTCTTTTAAGGACGACAGCCAGCACAGCGAATGGTGATCAGTTATGACGTCAAACGGGCGGCCATAAAGATACGGACGGAATTTGGTTATGGCCCAAATTATAGCGAGGCATTCCTTTTCTGTGACAGAATAGTTCGATTCAGGTTTAGTGAGTGCACGACTGGCGAAGGCAACGACGTCCAGCCTTTTTCTGAGCGAGAACGGCCCCAAGGCCAACGCCACTGGCATCCGTGTGTATTTCAGTTGGAGCACTGGGGTCGAAATGGCGCAGGATTGGCGGTGACGTCAAGAGACGACGCAGCTTTGTGAAGGCGGCATCGCAATCCGGTGACCAAGTTGAAAGGTTGGGGCCACCATGAAGAAGCTGCGTTAATGGTGCTATTATAGTGGCAAAATTGCGGATGAAACGGCGAAAGTATGACGCTAATCCAATGAAGCTGCGCAGTTCTTTCAAAGTTGTTGGTCGGGCAAACTGGGCAACAGCGTGTAGTTTCGCCGGATCAAGGAGTACACCTTCTTTCGACACGACATGGCCGAGGATGACCAGCTGCCGGGCAGCGAAGTGACACTTTTTCAAGTTAAGCTGGAGGCCAGCATCGGCGATGCACTGTAGGACGCGTTCAAGTCGAAGTAAGTGGGAAGGAAAGTCCGGTGAAAAGATAACGATGTCGTCCAGATAACACAGGCATATCTGCCATTTGAGGCCGCGCAAGATGTTGTCCATCATTCTTTCAAATGTGGCAGGCGCATTACACAGGCCAAATGGCATCACGGCGAATTCAAATAAACCGTCAGGCGTGATGAAGGCTATTTTCGGACGGTCTGACTCAGCCACTGGCACTTGCCAGTACCCGGATCGTAAGTCTAAGGAGGAGTAGAATTCAGCGCCTTGGAGGCAGTCTAGCGCGTCGTCAATACGGGGTAGTGGATAAACGTCCTTGCGTGTGATCTTATTAAGTCGCCGGTAGTCCACGCAAAAGCGAATTGTGCCGTCTTTCTTTTTTACCAGCACTACAGGGGAAGCCCAGGGACTGTGTGAAGGTTGTACGACACCGCGTTGGATCATGTCTGCAACTTGCTCAGCGATCACGCTACGCTCCGTGGCGGATACACGATACGGCCTGTGGCGTAGAGGTGCATGGTTGCCGGTGTCGATGTGATGGACAACAGTGGAAGTACGGCCTAAGCGAGATTGTTGTAGGTCGAATGACGGGCGAAAGCGGTCTAGAAGATGGACGATCTGGGCGTGCTGCGCTGGAGTGAGGTTGGGATCAATACTCTGGTAAAAGGTTGGGTCACACGGCGGCGTGGGAGGAGCAACTTGAAGGGCCAGAGCGTCAACCGGAGGAGAATCCGGGTCGTCAGGCACATCGTAAAGGAAGCTTGTTTCGATTTCGTCGGCATAACCAAGACACTCATTGTGGAGCAGCCTAGCAGGGCAAGGAAACAGGTTCGATACATAAAGTGCGCTCGAACCTTGTCGAATGGCAAGAAGGGCAAAAGGAAGCAAGAAAGGATGGCGGCGAGCAACAAGCTTAGACGGCGTGAAAAGAACTGTGGAGTCGGAAAACCCAACGCAGGAAACGGGTACAAGTGCGGCAGAGTATGGAGGAAGCTCGGTGTCGGTGGTGACGAACACACGACGGGAAGTGTCATCAGTATCGTCAAAAACGTTGGTGCCGAATGGCGACAGCGCGAGTTCAGCACGGGCACAATCTATAACGGCATGATGAGAGGACAGAAAGTCCCATCCTAAAATCATGGCATGGGAACAGCGAGGCAGAACAACAAACTCAACATGGTATAAAGCGCCGCTTATAACAACACGCACGGTACACTTCCCTAAGGGTTCAATCGGCGCAGCGCTTGCTGTACGTAAGGAAATGGCAGAATATGGCGTCGCGACTTTTCTAAGGGTAAGACGAAGCTGATCTGAAATCACTGATATTGCCGCTCCCGTATCTACAAGCGCATGAACGGCAATATCTTCTGCATAAACTTCAAGGACGTTCGCAGGAAATAAATGAGGTCTTGAGGAGTTCGCTGAGATCGCAGTTCTTGCCTCCGGAACTGCGGTCCTTAGTTTTCCTCTCGGATAGCTTCAGGACGACGGATAAGCGGCGACAGAGAACGCCGACGGGGAGACGGAGACCGACGGGTACTGAAGGGTCGGGAAGGAGGAGGCGAGGCTTCGAAGGGCTGAGCGGCAGTAGCAGAACGGGACGGAAAGTCGAAACCGTGACTGCGTGCCCTCGGAGAATCAGAAGGATACCATCCACGTCGGCGGCAAAGCCGTGCGACATGCCCAGGTAGGCCGCACGAGTAACATATAGGCCGATTGTCATGGGTGCGCCATGGACTGAGAACAGCCGGCGGAGATTGTTGGAAATACTGCCGAGGTGGGCGCACGGGCTGCTGTGGCGGCCAGTAGCTGCTTGGGGGGGGGGGGGGGCAGAATATGTTGCAGCTGCTTGCGGAGGTGAGGGAAAGCCGCTGGTAAGTCTGGAGTGATTATCTGCAGAAGGAGGCCTTGGACTAGCGACAACGGCAGCGTACGTAAGTGGCACAGGCGTAGGAGGTGGTTGATGAGCAAGTGGTACTGCGGTAGCGACTTGTTCTTGTATCATGTGACGGAGATCTGGAGACAAGCGCGGCTCTGAGGCTGGAGCGACTGGCAGAAGAGAGAGTTGGCGCGCCACTTCTTCTCGTACAAATTGCTTGATTCTGTCGAAAAATGCTGAACTGGAAGGAGTAGAAGTGAGACCATCACTCAGAGCTGAAAGCGCGACGTCCGGAGCGAGTGCTTGGCGCGTAGAAAGTCGTTGTTTGCGCAGCTCCTCATAGCTCTGGCAAAGCGTTATGATGTCGTTGACCGTCTCAGGATTCCTTGCCAAGAGCATTTGGAAGGCGTCATCGTCTATGCTTTTCAAGATGTTCCTGACCTTGGCATTTTCGGTCATATCGGGGTCTATACGCCGGCAGATGTCAACTACATCTTCAATGTAGCTCGTAAAAGTTTCGCCCTTTTGTTGGGCACGACAGCGAAGCTGTTGTTCAGCCCGAAGTTTGCGCACAGCAGGGCGACCAAATACTTCTTAAGTGCCGTTCGGAATGCTGTCCAGGTGGAAAAGTCAGCCTCATGGTTGCGGAACCAAAGATAGGCGACCCCGGAAAGGTAGAACGGGACGTAGCCAAGCTTGTCAGCTTCAGACCATTTGTTGTGGGCACTCACTCGGTTGTATGATGACAGCCAGTCCTCTACGTCATGATCGTCAGTGCCATTGAATATGGGAGGATCCCGTTGGCGAGGCGCACCAGGACAGACGACTGGAGGCGGCGCCAGGCGTGGCGTGGTAGGACTAGTCTCCTCAGGCATGGGAGATGTGACAGGGATCGTCCGGCTGCGGAGTTTCAGGTTGGCAATAAGGCCCGCACCTTCCACCAAATGTCGCGAAGCACTTTGAGCACTAAGCGTTCGCGACTAGAACGTTGGAGTAGCGAGAGGTAGTGTAGCCGACCGAGCACCGAAACAAGGTTGTTCTTTCTCGTCGTCGTTGTCTCTCTCCTAGCCACAGCCCCACTGCTCCCGATTTTACAGTACAATATATATATATATATATATATATATATATATATATATATATATATATATATATATATATATATATATATATATATATGGGTCATTCCATCTCAAGTGTACTCGGTGTTTTATCGACCATCTGCGATTCTGCTGAAAAAAATCATACTGTGTTACCTCAAAGTGCGAAGTAATTATTCAAGCGATTTTTCTTGAAAAAAAATTTCTAATGCCCTGAGGACGCTTTGAAAGTTGCCCACACAAGTGAAACTATGCCAGGTAGAAACATTTCTACAAAGTTATTGCTTTGACCTGTTACTGCGAATATTTTTTTAAATAGTCGCCAGCACGGTGCTCTTTTGTGACTATTGTCGTTTATTACTGTTTGTTTTAATTTACATAATTTTTAGCCGTAAGGAAAAGTCGACTATTGCCCCTTTTTTAATATTTTTATAAAAGAAAGTAACGTTTCCATTAGAATATATTCACAATGGGGGCTTGGTATGTGTGTATACTAGATGATAAAAATATTCGTATAAGAAATAAAGCCTAAACTTTTGCTTAATGTCATGGTAAATATGAACAAAATTACGTTCTGACTCGATTTGTGGCTTCATTTTCGCAATGTAGCGTTCCAAGTAAAAATAAGGCATAGTCGGCATTGCATAGTATGCTTTGCTTTCTATCTATGTACAAAGATTCAAAAGATTAAATTTTGTTTTAAGCGAGAAAAAAAAATTTGAACTGCACAATCACAAGGTTGCGCGGAGCATCTCTTTGCTTCGCCTTCACTGCATAGCACGTCGGCCGGTGTTTCAGTCTCGCTCATGTTACGTGTTTCTTCTTTTTCTTTTTGAAGACGAGGTCTTTTTCGGCGACTTCAGGTTGATTTGCGGTTCGTGGGGACTGAGTTTCTGGCCATTGTCATCTTGTAAGATTAGATAATTGCAGGCCTTCTAGTGCACGTAGGACAAGAAATAGGCGTCTGAGTTAAGCTTGGAACGAAAAAGATGCAGAAAGTTAGAGTGCTACTATATACAGAGAAGTTACAATGCCTAATGGCGAAATAACTTTACATGTGCCCGTTCGCACAGCATGCGCCTAAAACCGGAACCGGTAGTGTGGCTCTACGAAAGATATGGGCCGATCCCGGAGAGATTGCTGTCTAAAATGTTTGGCTGATCCCAAAGGAAGTACACTATAGACAACAAACCACATGGTTCCCTAATGCGCCATGGAGGACACTTTCTTCGATGACCAGCGCTAGATGTTGAGTCGTTTTCTTTTCTTTTTTTTCCCAGCGCTTCGTTTGCAAATATTTACGATTCCCTAAATAAAACATCACAAATAGAATATACGTTCTCATGGCGGCCTTATTTCGCACGGCATTATTTCAAACTTACTTTGATATAACTTATATACCTGCCCGTCTTGTCTCCGTTTGCGTGTAGCCTTCCACTGTAAGCACAGTTCACTTCGATACTCGAACTATTTCTGTGGTTGAATAGGATGTAACCCCAGCGAGAATTGAAGTCGGTGAGAAGGGCTTAAAGTGATGAAACTTCCGCGTGCCTTTTATTGTAGTCACTTTGCTGAACCGCGGGGACAGCACAATTTTTCTTTTTTGAACAGTTTCCTTCGAAACCCAAAGATAGTTATCCCTTGGATACTCTCCTTCGCCCACGTGAACAGCTGGTGTGGGGTCATGATTTGGTCACGAATTGGCCTCTGAAGACTGGCTCGGGCTGCTAGCCGTTTCACGGTGCCGCCAAGACCGTCACAGGCACTCTTGCCATGAGCTGTAGCATAAAAATTCCATTCTGCACCAATTCCGAAGTCATCTTCGTGATTGCAGAGGTTCACAAGGTTCCTTTTGTTTTTGTACTGTGCTGGTGCTCCGTCAGAAAAGTACAGGATTTTTCGTAGATGTGGCAACTGTTGCTTAAGCACGGTCACAACTTCTGCCTGGAACGCGGACACTGCAACGCCGTCATGCTCTGTACAGTCAGAAATGACAACGTAATTCTTTACTACAATTTCTTCGTCAGGGCAGCAATAGACTACAAATGGGTGCAGTGTTGCTTGCTCATTCACCCAGTGGTAGGCCTGCGAGGCATCTTGCACAATGAATGTATAGTTCTCTGAAAAGTCTAGAAGAACAAGCGCTTCGGTTTTGGTAAGCTTTGACTTTGCATGACGAAGGTAGGATGCTTGTTTCTTGCTGATATAATGATGAATTTTCACTTTCGCTAGCATCTCCGAAAATTTCTCGCGAAAGTCATCCGGGGTTAGCAGAAGAGTTTCGAGTTTGCATCGTAGGCCACCTACCCACTGCTGTACATGTATGTGGTCGACTTCTTCGTTGTTAAGTAGTGGGCTGTTACGAAGCGCCGTTTCGACGTTTTCTGTACCGGGGCAGGTCTGGCACCTCCCACGCATGCAATCTTCATTTCCTGTGTCATACACAGTGGTTGTCAACAGTTCTTGCAGGGATTTCCTTAATACGGAACTCTGGATCATCAACCTAAAATTTTGGTGATCCATGCAGACGCAAATGGAGTGTGTGCCACTTGCCCCTGCTACCACGCAGTTTGATGGTCGCAAACTTGCAAACATGGAAAATCAACACTTGATATTATGAGTACTTTTCCACTCTGCATACAGCTCCTTTAAATTCAAAAGCAACAGTCGCTTTTGTCGGCCTGCTATTACATCTTTCTTCCCCGGGAGACAGTATGAAACACTATCGTCTTGATAAAAGTCCTTTATCAAAGTCTTCACGCTTTCGCTGATTGGGTGGCCCTTCTTTATTGGTGGGGTGCTCAGGATTCCATGCTCAGTTCTCAGTTTGATTGCTGCCCGTACTTGTCTTTGCGAGACTCCGAAATATTCCACAATTTTTTTTTTGAGACCACGACACAGGAGCAAGGGTTAAGAGCTCTATTTTCCTTTCGCGTTTTGCTTCGGCGTGAAGCCTTTCTCTTACATTTTCCATTAAGTCACATAGTCGCTAAGCGTAAAATCGATACGTTGTCTCTTTGTCCTTGCAGTCTGACTGGGTGCGGGTATGGTTCGCGCTTGTCTCTGTGCTGGGGATCCGTGGCTCAGGCCTTCGTCTGTTACACAATATGTTGGGCTTCCTTCATCGCTTGCTCTGCTGGCAGATGTCTCCACAGCAGTGGCATTCAACCCATTCACACCTCCCACATGTGCGACTACAGAAAGGGCCGGCACCTTTATATACTGAAGTGCCTCTCGAAAAGAGCGCCTCTTCTCCACTTCATAGCACCGGCGCATGAAAGCTTGGCACAATCTAGATCCTGGAATGAGATCCAAAGATGGGTGCGAATCTGACAAGGATAGGGATATCACAGATGAGCCTCGGTAATTCTTGATGTGTGAAAGAAACGGATTCGAGGACCATTTGGATGCTATGTGCGATGTGTACTTCTTTACGTAGAGGTGGTGATGATGGCCACATACTGCATCATCCAGTGTGCATTTTGAACGCAGAATCAAGAGACGGCGATAAAGTTCGCTCAGTTCTTTGACACTACTGATGTACTGATTTTTCACGTAGATTGTCCTGTGGCATCTATTCGGTCCAAGTGAACAGTGCGGTAATTCAGCACCAGAAAATAAATCGTAAAAATACTATTGCCAGGAACACGTGTCATTGAATTATATATTGATGCATACATGCCAGAAAGTCTGACATAAGCGACCTGTGCTACGCAAAAAGAGCAAGCAACGTAATTCAACTTTACGGCCCCGTTTTTTCGTCCTCCTACGAATGTAAGGCAAGAATTTTTATGTGCATCCGGCAACACAATGGCGTTAAAATCACCCCTTGTCCTGGAGAGGAAATACATGAACTAGAGACATCGTATAGTTTAAACGTGCCATGAATTATTACGCAAATCCATGTACCTGAATTCTCAGAAGCTGAAGACGCACCAAAACTGTCGTCCAGTCTGTCGACTTGATACATTTTCTTCACACCTCGATCATCGGAAAGAAACTGTAAACATGAACGCAGGTTTGCTTCTGTGACAGCTGTAGCTTTGCCTGGGATAAGGAGGAGCAGTAACAGACGACACACCTATCGTCTGCTCGTAATGCACGCTCCTCCCGTCGTCTTGACGTCGCTTTCCCAGCCTCGGCGGGTGGCATCGCGGGACGCGTTTACGATACGAATACGTGTTCCAACCACACATTTAAAGCCGCTTCGCAGTCGTTCTAGGTATCAAGCCGGCCAGTGGCCTTTCTCGTTGTTTTAGGTTTAGCAGAACGCCACAAATCGCCTGTTCGTTGAATACAGCCACAGTTCTGGTTCCTGTTCTGGCGCGTTTTTAGTGACTGGTGGCATGTTGATCGAATTTATTTCGCCGTGTTTTTTAAGAATTACGCGTTATCACTTCTCCGTACATAGCAGCACTCTATCTTTCTGCATCTTTTTCGTTCCAAGCTTACCTCAGACGCCTATTTCTTGTCCTACGTGCACTAGAAGGCCTGCAATTATATAATCTTACAAGATGACAATGGCCAGAAACTCAGTCCCCACGAACCGCAAATCAACCTGAAGTCGCCAAAAAAGACCTCGTCTTCAAAAAGAAAAAGAAGGAACACGTAAAATGAGCGAGACTGAAACACCGGCCGACGTGCTATGCAGTGAAGGCGAAGCAAAGAGATGCTCCGCGCAACCTTGTGATTGTGCAGTTCAAAAATTTTTTTCTCGCTTAAAACAAAATTTAGTCTTTTGAATCTTTGTACATAGATAGACAGCAAAGCATACTCTGCAATGCCGATTATGCCATATTTTTACTTGGAACGCTACATTGCGAAAATGAAGCCACAAATTGAGTCAGAACGTAATTTTTTTCATATTTACCATGACATTAAGCAAAAGTTTAGGCTTTATTTCTTATACGGATATTTTTATCATCTAGTATACACACATACCAAGCCCCTATTGTGAATATGTTCCTCATGGAAACGTTACTTTCTTTTATGAAAAATATTAAAAAGGGGCAATTGTCGACTTTTCCTTACGGCTAAAAATTATGTAAATTAAAACAAAAAGTAATAAACGACAATAGTCACGAAAGAGCACCGTCTGGCGACTATTTAAAAAAATATTCGCAGTAACAGGTCAAAGCAATAACTTTGTAGACATTTTTCTACCTGGCATAGTTTCACTTGTGTGGGCAACCTTCAAAGCGTCCTCAGGGCATAAGAATTTTTTTTTCAAGAAATATCGCCTGAATAATTACTTCGCATTTTGAGGTAAAACAGTACGATTTTTTTCAGCAGAATCGCAGATGGTCGATAAAACACCGAGTACACATGAGATGGCATGACCCATATATATATATATATATTGCGATGAGGTTTATTCTCGTTCACGACGTTGTGGAACGCTAGGCAAAACAAGGCACTGCAAGGGCTGTCCGAAGCACGGGGTCGCTCGAGATCACGGCACGGCCCTTCGTCTTCCTCTTCAGACGGCACATACACAGGGGCGCGTCTGCTTCATTACAATGCCCCGGGAGCTAAGCGTAGCCATCCTGGCGACTCAGGGCGCGGAGAAGATGAGCGGGTCGTAGTGCGGTTGCAGGCGGTTGACATGTACTGTCTCTCGCCCACGACGACGCAGGTCTGGTGACACGGTGAGCGGCTCGACGATGTAGTTGACCGGTGAAGTGGCCTCGATTATACGGTATGGACCGTGATAACGCGCCAGGAGTTTGGAAGAAAGGCCAGGAATGTTGGCTGGTATCCAAAGCCACACAAGTGAACCAGGAACAAAGTTGGGCGGTGGTTGATGAGCGCGGTCATGTCTTGTCTTTTGACGTTCTTGAGTCTCACTAGTCAGGGCACGTGCCAGCTGACGGCAATCTTCAGCATATTTGGCGACTTCGGAAAGCGGAGTATACTCTGTAGCGTCAGGTTGGTACGGCAGTATGGTGTCCAAAGGGCATGATGGCTCACGGCCATACACAAGGAAAAAGGGGGAAAAGCCGGTGGTCGCTTGCGTCGCGGTGTTGTACGCGAACGTAACAAAGGGGAGTACGGTGTCCCAGTTGGAGTGGTCGGATGAAATATACATCCGCAACATGTCGCCAAGTGTGCGATTGAAGCGCTCGGTAAGACCGTTGGTTTGGGGATGGTACGCGGTCGATTTGCGATGAATTATCCTGCACTCAGCGAGGAGGGCTTGGATGCCCTCCGACAGGAAGACACGGCCCATATCACTCAGTAATTCTCGGGGAGCACCGTGGCGAAGGACAAAATTGCGAAGGATGAAAAAACCAACGTCACGGGCGGTCGCTGCTGGCAGTGCTGCAGTCTCAGCGTAGCGAGTAAGGTGATCTACGCCGACAATAATCCACCGATTTCCACGCCCGCTGCATGGAAACGGGCCGTAGAGGTCGATGCCGACGCGGTCGAACGGACGAGACGGGCATGGCAGCGGCTGCAACGGTCCTGTGAAACGCTGTGTAGGTGTTTTGCTTTGTTGGCATGTAGTGCAGGACTGAATGTACTTTTGCACAAAGTTGTACATGCCTCTCCAATAATAGCGCTGACGCAACCTTGTGTAAGTTTTGAGGACGCCGGCATGAGCGCTTAGGGGGTCAGCGTGAAAAGACGCGCAGACGTCAGAGCGCATATGACGAGGTATAGCGAGGAGCCATTTGCGTCCGTCGGGCATGTAGTTTCGGCGATATAGAATGTTGTCCCGCACTGAGAAGTGGGTTGCTTGGCGACGCAGTGCTCGTGTCGAAGGGACATCAGACGGAGCAGCAAGGTAGTCGAGTAACATTGCAAGGGATGGGTCCTTGCGCTGCTCTGTGAGCATGTCAGGGATGGTGAACGGTGACAGGGTGGACGAGGAACCTGACAACGACGCCAAATCAGGCGTCAGTGGGGAGCGAGCGAGCGCATCAGCGTCGGAGTGCTTGCGACCAGAGCGGTACATGACGCGGATGTCGTACTCTTGCAAGCGAAGCGCCCAACGTCCCAAGCGTCCAGACGGGTCTTTCAAGGAAGAAAGCCAACAAAGGGCATGGTGGTCAGTAACAACGGCGAAAGAACGGCCGTAAAGGTATGGGCGAAACTTGCTTAATGCCCAGATGATCGCTAGACACTCCTTTTCTGTGACGGAGTAATTTAATTCTGCTTTCTTTAGAGTACGGCTCGCATAAGCGACGACGTATTCATCATAGCCAGCTTTCCGTTGCGCTAAGACCGCGCCAAGGCCAACTCCGCTGGCGTCAGTATGGACTTCCGTGGGAGCATCAGGGTCGTAGTGGCGAAGAATCGGTGGTGAGGTCAACAAGTGGCGCAATTGCTGAAATGCTGCATCACATTCAGGTGACCATGCTGCTATGCCGTTACTGGCGGAAAGTAAACTTGTCAAAGGCGCCATGATGGATGCGAAATTGCGTACGAAGCGACGAAAATAAGAACATAAGCCAATAAAACTTCGGAGGGTTTTGATAGACGTGGGCCTTGGGAACTCTGCAACAGCGCGGAGCTTGTCTGGATCCGGGAGGACGCCGTCTTTTGAGATAACGTGACCCAATATGGTTAGCTTGCTTGCAGCAAAGCGGCACTTTTTGAGGTTAAGCTGTAGACCGGCAGAGGCGAGACAGGTCAGAATGTCATGCAGGCGAGCGAGGTGCGTCGGAAAATCGGTTGAGAAGACGACGATGTCGTCGAGGTAACATAAACAGGTCTTCCATTTGTGGCCACGAAGGATGGTGTCGATAATACGCTCAAAAGTAGCAGGCGCGTTGCACAACCCGAAGGGCATGACGTTAAATTCGTAGAGGCCATCGGGTGTAACGAATGCGATTTTCGGACGGTCAGGCTTGGCCATGGAAACTTGCCAGTACCCGGAGCGCAGATCCGAGGAACTGAAGTATTCTGCGCCTTGTAAACAGTCGAGAGCGTCATCGATTCGAGGCAGAGGATAAACGTCTTTGCTCGTTATCTTGTTTAGGCGTCTGTAGTCGACACAAAAGCGAATGGAGCCATCTTTTTTCCTCACCAATACGACAGGTGAAGACCAAGGACTTTGAGAGGGACGGATGACTTTACGTTGGAGCATGTCGTCCACGTGCTCCGTGATGATTCGGCGCTCTTCGGCAGAGACACGATACGGGCGCTGTCGCAAGGGGGAGTGGGAACCAGTGTCGATGATGTGAGAAACACCGGTGGCACGGCCCAGTGACGTCTGATGACAGTCGAAAGAAGAGACAAACTTGTGAAGGAGAGCGAGAAGTTGGCGGCGATGAGATGGGGAAAGTGCAGGGTCGATGGCTTTGTCAAAACCCACTGAAGGTGATGAGCCGGAGACCGAAGCGATGGCGTCAAGGTGACGGAGGGAGGCGGCAGGAACATCGAAGTCGTCGACGTAGTCGACCGCTTGAAAGTATCCTACCGTCTCTCCACGCAGTAGGCTGATCGGGTACTGGTAGTAGTTGGTGACCAGCATCACAGTTGAGCCAGAGGTTACAGTAAGCACGGCAAACGGAAGAACAATGCCCTTGCGTTGAGCAAACACATCGGACGGCGTGAACACTACGGTGGCGTCAGATGCGGAATCAGACGACAAGACAACAGCCATCGACGACTCAGGAGGTACGGTTGTGTCGGCATCAACAGTGAGTTTGTCGGCAAAGTGAGGAGAGCTGGTCGGCAGTGATTCACATAGTGGTAAAAGCGACACTTCTGCACGTGAACAGTCAATGACAGCATGATGACGTGACAGGAAATCCCAACCAATGATGAGGTCGTGAGAGCACGATGGTAGCACGAAACACTCGATTATGTACAGAACGTCGTCGATGACGACACGGGCCGTGCATACAGCTGAAGGGTGGATTCGCTGCGCGCTGGCAGTGGCGAGCACCAGGCCAGAGCGAGCTGTAGTCACTTTTCGTAGCTTGCGGCAAAGGCCCTCGTGAATGACGGAAACGGCTGCTCCGGTATCGACTAGTGCCACTGCTGGTACTCCCTCTACAAAAACGGTAATTACATTTTGCGGCGAAGATTGAGGTCTTGAGAAAATCGACGTATTTGCAGTTCTTGCCTCAGGAACTGCAGCAGTCAGTTTCCCTCTTCAGTGGGAACTCGACGACGCAGGGGCGAAATCGAACGCCGACGAGGGGAAGGGGAACGCCGAGTTTCCAACCGGCGATCAGTGTCGAGACGTCGCGGTGATAATGGAGGCGTGGCGGCGTATTGTGGTGCGTAGCGGGGCCTGTCAAAGCTGGTACACGCAGTTGAGGCGCGGCGGCGACAGAAGCGTGCCACATGGCCAGCAATGCCGCAGGCGAAGCAGATAGGCCGGTTGTCTTGAGTGCGCCACGTCTCGGTGGGACGAAAAAAGTGTGGTGACGGTCGGGCAACTTGAAATGAAGCCGGATTCATGGGCGATGGAAAGGAAGCGGTCTGCGCAGGTGGCCGTGCAACCACGGCTGCATAATTGAGCGGCAGCGACGTAGGTTGGTTGGCAAAGTTGGTATGGGCCAGCGGCACACTCATAGGGTTGGGTGGGGGGGTTGTAGGAGCTGCAGGAAGCGCTTCAGATATGTGATTTCGGATGGCTTCCTGCAGCGTTGGAGGCAAAGCTGCCGTAGGTGCGTCACTGTGAGGCAGCAGCGAGAGCTGCCTGGCCACCTCTTCACGGATAAAATCTTTGATATGCTGCGAGAGGGTCGAGTTGGTGAATTCGGTAGAAACCGCGATGCTGGAGACGGAATCGGCGTGCTGGATGTTCTGGCGGGCGATGGAACGTTGGCGGCGCAGCTCGTCAAAGCTCTGGCAGAGGTTAATGAGGACGGATACGCTAGTTGGGCCTTTGGCCAGCAACATCTGGAATGCGCTGTCCTCGATGCCCTTGAGGATGTGTTTGATCTTGTCATCCTCTGACATGCTGGGATTGACCCGCTTGCACAAATCGAGAACATCCTCGATGTAGCTGGGGAATGTTTCTCCAGGCTGCTGTGCGCGCTGGCGTAGACGCTGTTCAGCGCGTAGCGTACGCACAGCTGGGCGATCAAACACTTCGGCAAACAGAGTCTTAAAGGCGGACCAGCTTGTAAAGTCTGATTCGTGGTTGAAGAACCAAAGTTTGGCTACGTCGGCGAGGTAGAACGGCACGTTGGTCAGCTTAGACTGGTCATCCCATCGGTTATGGGCACTTACACGTTCGTACGATGAGAGCCAGTCTTCCACGTCGTGTTCGGCGGTCCCACTGAAAATGGGTGGGTCGCGCTGACGAGGGACGCCGGCGCAGATGACAGTGGCAGCCGGTGGGGCGGGCAACGAGGTGGCGGGATCAGGCATAGTGGAAGGCGATCTTGTTGGCAGGGTTCGAGTGCGGAGCTCCAGGACGAGGCGAAGGATCTCAGCAACCTCCACCAAATGCGATGAGGTTTATTCTCGTTCACGACGTTGTGGAACGCTAGGCAAAACAAGGCACTGCAAGGGCTGTCCGAAGCACGGGGTCGCTCGAGATCACGGCACGGCCCTTCGTCTTCCTCTTCAGACGGCACATACACAGGGGCGCGTCTGCTTCATTACAATATATATATATATATATACGTGTGTGTGTGTGCGTGTCTGCTGAATGTTCGTAATTAAATGTAAGCTCTGACGTTTCACTAGTTAGTGGGCAAGGCAGCAGCAATACTGGCCAGTTGCTAAAACGTTGTCTCTTCACGCAGCTTTTCACCGGCTTGGCTGTTTTCCCGTAGTATATACTACGAAGGCCTTCATGGATGCATCCCTGCCGACATGTCATCACGCCCTGATGTTTCCGCATGCGCGCGATGACTGCCCTATCTTCGCCGTGGAAGATAGTCATGGTGTATTCACCGCTGCATTCGACAAGATACTGACATGACATCGGTGACGTCAACCTCGATGACCCGCTAATGCCATTCACGACGCTATCTCCGTTCAGTATAAAAGCCACGTTGCAGCTTCATCGCTTCAGTGGCCAAGGCAGCAGCAATACTGGCCAGATGTTCAAACGTTCTCTTCATGCAGCTTTTCACCGGCTTGGCTGTTTTCCCGGAGTATACTACGAAGGCCTTCCTGGATGCATTACTACTCACATGTCATCACGCCTTGATGTTTCCGCATGCCCGCGATGACTGCCCTATCTCCGCCCTGGAAGATAGTCATGGTCTATTCACCGCTGCGTTCGACAAGATACTCACCTCTGCCATCGGTTACGTCAACCTGGATGGCCCGCTAATGCCAGTCACGACGCTGGCTTCGTTCAGTGTAAAAACAACGCCGCAGCTTCATCGCTTCAGTGGGCAAGGCAGCAGCAATACTGGCCAGATGTTCAAACGTTGTCTCTTCTACACGCAGGTGTGTTACATTAAGAACGCTTATTGTATTCGATCTGACAACCGCTTTTTATTGCTGATGCCTTTCCCATACGAATGTCTTTCTACGTTTATTTCTGTATGTGCTGATCTTGTTTACTGTATTAACAGCCTCCTACAGAGTAGCGATATTGAAACAAACCCGGGCCCTACAAAACGCTCAGCCACTCAAACAGATGATTCTGGCTCTAGGGTATCCTAAATGTTCGCCCAGCTTCTTGTTCGGCAAACAAAGATAAAAAAGGATATAGCAGACATGCGAAAATCTATCGACGCTCGATTGGGGGCCATTGAAAAACGCGTAGTTGATCTTGACACGCAGGCACCCACGTTTAGCGCAGCACACTACAATAAGCTACAGAGCCAGGTTCAGAAAATGGCGTCCACTATTAACACTCTTTCTTCCCAAAATGATGATTTAGAAAATTGCTCACGTCCCTAGAACCTTATTATTTATGGTCTAACGGAATCTGAGCATGGCACTAATGAATCACTGCAATCGCAAGTTAAGAATTTTTTACTGACGTACTAAAGCTTCATTTTCCTCAAATTGAGCCATTTCGTAGGCTTCCTCGCCCCGTTATGAAGCTCCTAGATTTTCGTCAAAAGATTAGGGCTCTAAAGAATGGCCATAAACTGAAAGGGTAGCAGTGGCGCATACCCGAAGATTTTTCTTCGAAAGTGCGCTCCCTCCATCAAAAACTATAGGACGCTACAGCAGAATTCTGTAACAATGCTTCAGTGGTACACCTCAGGTACGACCATGCGTTTGTTGATAATCAGCTCTACGATTGGGATGTTGTTTCCAACTCTCTTGTAAAACCTCGCGATGGTACCACTCATCATTTACCACTCTCCCAGGCGAACGATCCTTGACTTGATAATGACATGCAGGATAAACTTTTTATAATAAATCGTAACACAAGACGTCTATCTAACAAATATTCAAGCTTATCCTCTTTGGTGGCATAACATTACCCGCATGTTATCGGTGTTACTGAGACCCGCTTGCATAGCGACATCTATGACTGCTGTTACGTTTCGCCTACGACGCGTGGTGTAGCCGGCGCGGATGCAACGGACGCCGGGGCTTCGTTCAAAGCGGCGGACATTTTGGCCCGTTCGGAGCGGCCGCGACGCATCCCCGCCGAGCGTGTCCCGGCATGTTCAGTGCCACGTGTCTTTGTGTGCGTGTGTGTGTGTGTGTGTGTGCCCACGCTTGTCAAAGCGCGGCAGCCGGGGAGACGAGCTCCCCAAGTGTGAAGCGAGGAGGTGTGACCGGCGCCGGCCCGGCTGATGCGTCACTACACTCGTCTCTACATGTCTCTCAGCTCGTCCGTGCCTCGCTGTCACGTGGTGTCATCCCGTGACCTTCCTCCTTGCCCGCGACGCCAAGAGTATAAAAGCAGCTGCCCCCGGACGCCAAGAGAGAGGCTCCGATTTCTTCTGTTGAGTAACGTGCTCTCCCGTCTCTCCACTTCGGTCGACCTGACCGGCCGCTCTTTTGCGATGCTAGAATAAACAAGTTGTTCTGTTAGCAGTCGACTCATGCTTTGCCGGGACCTTCGGATGCTTCCAGTGTGCCCCAGGCCGCCAGGCCAACGCTACCCTTGGGGCCTGCGACCCATTTGCAACAACGGGCGCCAGCGGTCCGATTGCAATAACGGGTGTCAGCACTGAGGTTCCAACACTACGAAATATCCCCCCTCCAGGAGATAACGTCTTAAGAGTAGACAGAAAAGTGGGCAGAGGTGCAGGCGTTGCTTTGTTTTTGCGTTCTGACCTACAGTTTTCTGTACTACAAACCCCACTTGAAATCGAGACGATCTGGTGTAAGGTGCACATTAATAAAACATATGTGATCATTGGTGTGTTTTATCGACATCCCAGACATGCCTCAAATGAAATAACGATTCTCAACTTGTTCATCCAAGTGCGCGGCTTTGGTTCTTCAAATTTAATCTGCGTGGGGCACTTCAATGTACCTAACGTTTCGTGGGATTCATTATCGGTAGCTGGTGATAACGTCCCTCTTTCTAGAGAGTTGCTTGAATTTTCACTATCCCTTTGATTGAAAGAAGTTGTATCTGATCCTACTAGAGAGCCCACCATAGTAGATTTGATTTTCCTAAATGCACCGCTCTTTACAAGTGGCTTTGAGTGTGATATCACGGACGGTATTTGCGATCACAAAGCTGTTATTGCTACTATTAATCTTTCAGTTTCAAGGCGCCATTTTGAATAGCCCAGTCTTTACGATTATAATCGGGCAGATGATACTCCATACTTTTTACATTAAGCATTTCATTCGACAGATGCTCCCAGTTACGCACTACCAGTGATATTTTATATATGTTCAATACTACCACCAGCCCCTTCAGGGACCATAGCAGGTGGACATACAAAAATGAAACACATGGTAATAAACGTGCACGTACAATTTGCGTGTCAATAGGCCTAACAGGAAACGCAAAGGAACAAGGTAAGCATACATAAAGAAACAAAACTAATATAGATATCACATATCTAGGAGACATGCGCAGCAATACAGATAATACATCATGAAAAGGACAGCAAACGGGAACAAAAATAACAGTAAACACCTTCATGATGATCAGCATGGCTTACAAGGGTTCCAAAGCATATTATATGAATAACACTGTGTTACTCCTTGCTTGATATGCATTCTAACCGTGATGTGAACTGAGGTAACTAGTTTGCAGAAATGACTGAAGGATCAAGACGATTCCATTCCCTTATCACGAGGGGAAAATAAGAGTACATGAATGTGTCATTATGGCATGAATATTCTGTTAAAGCGTGTACATGTTTATGTCTCGATGATCGTGACTGCGAAAAACATACGTATTTTGTTAGGTCTACCTTATAATAGTTGGGAATCAGGTTAAATATAGATTTGAGCCGTGCTTGCTTCCGCTCTTGATGATAGCGTCGCTAAACCCCATATAGCCGCAATGTTAGTGGGTGAATCTGTGCGCTTACGCTTGTAAATAAACCGCAGCGCTTTTTTCTGTACATTTGCCAGTTTAGTTATATTTTATATTAGTTACTGACTGCGGAAACCAAACTGTGTTAGCGTACTCCAAAACCGCCCTTACGAGGGAAGTATACGCGAGAAGCTTAGTCGACGTTGGTGTGAGGCGGAGGCATGTTACTATAGACACCTATAGACATAGACATCTATAGACATCTTACTATAGTATCACATTTTGAAAACATTGTTCATACTTGCATAGAGCGCTATGTTACATTAAAAACAAAAAAAGAAATATCTAGATTTTCCTTGGATGACAAGGGAAATACTGCACTCGAAGCGTTGACTACCCAGAGCACGTCGGAAGCGCCACATGAATTTAGAAAAAAATGACCAGTTTCGCTTTATGAAGGAAGAACTCTGTCGAAAATGGATGCAGCTAAGAACTTTTATTATCAGTTTACTCTAACTAACTTAATAAAATATAACCCACGAAAATTTTGAAGCTCGATTTCACCTATGAAAACCACCACGCAGACATTTCTATTACATGATTCCAAAATAAGTGATCCTCGAGCTTTTGCTAAAGCATTCAATGAATATTTTCAGTCTGTATTTACACAGGACAATGGCGTAATTCCTCCCTGCCCCACGACAACTAACATGTCCTGTGCAGTGAACAATGTTAAGGAGTCCTGAACCTTATTCTAAATATTTAAACCAAAAAAGGCTGCATTCCGGACAATGTAAACAATGTGATCCTTCATAGTAATGCGCTTTGGACGTGTCAATTCCTCATATTGATTTTTTTTAAATGTGTCTACTTGTACAGTTCCTTGTTCATGCAAAAGGGCTAGGGTCATTCCATTCTTGAAATGTGGGCAGAAACATTCTCTTCTAATTGTAGACCCATTTCTTTAACTTCTCATGCATGCAAACTTCTTGAACACAATTTATAAACACATTATCAGTTTTCTCGTGTCTAATAACATTTTATGCTGCGCTCAGCATGGATTTCGTAGTGGTTTTAACACAGTGACTCAATTAACTGAATTTACACATGACATCAGTGTTGCTCTTGTTTTAGTTCATCAAGTAGATACGCTCTTCATTGATTTCTTCAAAGCATTTGCTACTTCACCACATCCTAAATTATTACATAAAATAAGCCTTATCCTTAATAACCCTCTTCTCGTCGACTGGATCGCAGTTTTCTTTATGATCGTTCACAGTGTTTCTTTTAATTCATTCAACTCTCCTGACTTGTCAGTACCTTCCGGAGTACCCCAAGGTTCTATGTTAGGGCCGTTGCTTTTTTGTGCTTTATATATACGACATTTCAAACTCTGTTGCAGTTAAAAATTCGGCTTTACGCTGACAACTGCGTTCTCTATAATGTCATTTCTAGACCTAAGGATCATAACACTCTGAATCAATCTTTTATAAGTTTTTGTGAATGGTGCAAACTCTGACAAATGAACATTTACTTTAAAAAAACAGTCGCCATGTCCTTTCAGAAGCATCATAATTGCTCATATTTCAATTACGCCTATAAATCCACTTTTCTGCAGCGCGCATATGAATACAAGTATTTAGGCCTCTTTTTCACTCCAAGGTTATCCTGGTCAGAACATATTCTAACAACTTGCAACAAAGCACTAAAAAAAACTTGCTTACCTAACCCGAACCCTACGTGCTGCCCCCAAGGAAACTGAACTGATTACATACAAAACACTTGTAAGACCTACTCTTGAATATGCGGCCACCATATGGAACCGTTACAAAATTTCAGACATCCACAAAATTGAATATGTTTAGAAAAAGGCGGTTCGTTTCATATACCGCCGTTATGACAGAATGTTTTCACCGTCATCCCATCTGCATATGCTTGGTTTAACCCCTCTTTCCCACCGTCCTCACATTACTTCTCTGAAACTTCTACACTCTCTATTTAACTCTCCACATTATGCTTCACCTAACACATATCTGACCCGTGCAAAGCCCATATAAGCAATGACATAAACTTGTCTGTCTTTGTTGCTGGCAGCAACTTAAATACAGTTTTTTTTCCTAGGACAGTTGAACTATGAAATGACCTGCCTGGTTCCATCCGTTGTTTACCACATAGAGAATTTAGGGATGCTATTCAGTGCTCTCCTTAGCCATGTTACTCACATATGCTTCTTTTCTATAGTGATTTGTATTTTCCACATTTTGTATTCACCCACTCCTGCAATAACCCTTCTGGGCTGCAGTATTTGTAAATAAATAAATAAAGTAAATACACTAATGGAGATCAAAATGGACATTTCACTTACAGTAAAACATTTATCGCAACAATGTACATAAATAAAATCCGTCACTACATGCCGGCTCAATTAACATAATGAAATTATGAAATATCGTTGGCACATTGACGCTTTTAAATGCTAAAGCTTTGTTCTAAGTTTCCGATGCACACCTTTGCCGTGAAAATAAATGCGAATGATAAAAGACGCTGTTCTAGAACAAAAATATAGTAGAAAAGGATACATCACACATGCAGCAGTAACTCTAGCTTACAAAACATTAGCGCCGCTAATGTTTCCTTGAAAGCTTGTGAATATAGGTACATGACTTATCGTTTTTATCAGTGACCGCTTTTGGGTAATTAATGAGGAGTACTCTTACGAATTTCTCAACAATTACGCAGGATGACCTTCTCGCAGGCTATTTTCTACCCCTTCTTCGCCTCCCAGCAAAGCTGACGTTTCAAGCTGCGGCTCGATTACTGTCTAAAGTACGATGAGTATTTTTCCAGGACAACTGCTCCACTGCCTTTTCAAAGAAATTCACAAGTCCGTCCAGAAGAGCTAGCAGCTCCGGCTTCGGATAATAAAGTCCACTTCTGTCTTGGCTCTGCAGCAGCTTGAAAATTGGATCACTGCAATTACTAGCCGTGACTAGCGGAGTGCCGGCATTGCACTCAAAGTCAGCGATTGGCTTTGCTATATACCCTCCCACATATACGAGGCCTGAGCATGTCACGGAGGAAGTTGCAGAAGCAGTATCCTCTATCACGCTGTTGACGCCTTCTAGTAGAGCTGGCGACAATGTTGCGGCCACTTCCTGAGCGTCAACGTCAAATACCTCTAGGGTCATTCCATGCCGAACGTCCCGACCCCAAAAGTGACCATCGCTGAAGTTCCTGAAAAAATTTAGGCTAGATGACTTTTGTGCGAATAAGGTTTCGCCAAAGTATTTTCGTCGAAAAAAATTTGTGATCACGTGATCGCCTTTTGAAATTTCCGGGAAGAAGCAAAAGTTGGTTGGAGGTAATATTTTTTTATTCAAGTCTGAAAGTAGGTACAATAGTAAACCTTATTTTAGAACATTGTACTGGCATCCTTCTTTCATATTACGTTATAATTGAATGAGTTTTAGAATTTTCCGAATTTATTTGGCTTAGTAAAAAAGCAAAAAAAGTTGCGTTTTCAGACATTTCTTGCATAAACTGTGTTGACTTTTCAGCTGCAATAATTTTTCTGACTTTTTGCCTTTTGCTATATTATATGTTAAAAATAATTCTGAATTATTAAGAAAAATATTGTTTGAGAAAAATACCTCCAAATTTGGAAAAAAAAATGACTTTTTGGCGAGATTCAGGCCACATTTATGCATTAAGGCCCTCCAGTTAAAAATATGTCAGATAGGTCAATATACGCACCGGCCTCTTAGCTTGTGATATAGAAAGTTTCATTCGAGTAAATTTTGTTTGAAGCGAAAAAAAAATTTTTTAAGTCGGAAATCCATGTCATTAGTAGACACTGCTGAGCTCGGTCTCACTGCACGATGCGTAAGAGCCACCAGAGAATTTTTGGGCTCACATATGCACTCCGGCTCTTTGCCGAGCGAACGTTGACTGTGTCGGCTATGTCGCTTGACGTCAGTCTAAACACATCGTAAATGGCCTGTTTTTGTCAGTTCACCTCTTGTCATTTTTGTGGCTTGGGGCTATCAGGTTTGCGAACACAGCATCGATGTGGGTGTCTTGCGATCATAGTTAATGGCTAACTTTGCCTCCTGCAGAGCGGGAGGCAACATGGCCGCTTCTTCGCTGCTGTTCCGCCGACGCTGCTGTTCCACCGACGCTCACAGCTGGAGATTAGACCCTGATTCAACTTGTCGGTTGCCTTGCGTTTTTTCGTTCACTCATGTTCAACTCTTCACACATGAACCTTTACAGGCAAATGAAAGACTCCATAGTATTCATGCCCACTTCTTTACTTCAACTTCTTCGGTATTTGAGTATGAGGTGATACCAACCCGAAGAGTTGAAACCGTCACTGGTGTGAAGTGGTGGAATAATCGCGTTTCTTTAACACCGGTTGCTGTGCTCAATCTCAAACCAAGCTCTGTTCTTTTTCCTTGTATTTTGCAATTAGGTACCCACATTACTGTAATTCCCTTGATATTAGTTTTGGCCTAGTCAAACAGATCCTCTGGAGATTTAATCTGGCTGTGAAATGGCCGCTGCAAGCTTGCTCTTGCTGCCAGACGTTTGAGTGTGCCGCCGACACCATCGCATGCACTTTTGTCATGTGAAGTGGCGAAGAAATTCCATTCTGCCGATAGATTAAAGTCCTGTTCATGGTAGCAAAGATTCAAAAAATTCTTTTTGTTCTTATATTGTGATGAAGCTCCATCAGAGAAATAATGAATTTTTCTTACTTCAGGCAGATATTGTTTTACTACCTCGAGCACTGCACTCTGAGATGAGCGTACTGCGACTGTATCATGCTCCAGGCAGTCAGAAACAACAGCGAAACACCACGCAGAAACCTCTCCAGGGTCGCTTTGCGCCTTCCGAAAATAGACAACTACGGGATGTATTGTAGCTTGGGTGTTAACCCAGTGGTACGACTGTGGTGCGTCCTGAAGTATAAAACTGTAATTTTCCGCGAAATCCAACACCATGACGACCTCGTGTTGGCTTAGGTTAAACTTCATTTTTCGAAAGTAGCGAGCTTGCTGCTTACTGATAAAATGGTAGATCTTAAGTTGATTCAACATGTCTGTGAACTTTTCGGAAAACTCTTCTGATGTCAAAACCATGGTTTCGAGTCTACAGCGGACTCCGTGCACTTATCCATAGCCGGACAAGGATGTTGTCTCGGCTCTCTGCGACACGGGCAAGACTTTGTCGAAGCAGATTCTCAGCGTGCTTTATGCCAGGGCAGGATGCGCATTTGCCGAAAATACAATCTTGGTTATCAAGTCGACACACAATTGTAGCCAGGAGCTCTTCAGTTGTCTCCTTGAGCCCACTAGAATGAAGCATTAGTTTAAAGTTCTGATGGCTCATGCAGACACACACTGTGCGTGTGCCACTTCCACCAGCCAAAACAAAGTGGGGAGGACGCAAAGCGGCGAACGTTGAAAAGCCACACTTTAAATTGTAAGTCTTCTTCCATTCTTCATGCATTTCCTTCGGGTTCATCAACAATAGTCGCTTTTGATGGCCTTTAAGAGTGTACTTTTTTCCTGGTAGGCCATAAGACACAGAGTCATCCTCGTAGAAAGCTCTGACCGATGACTTCACTTTCTCACTAACTGGACGACCACGTCTTGTTTGCGGCCTGCCTAGAATCCCGCTGTTAGACTTGACTTTCATTGCCTCGCGAACTTGTCGTTCCGGTGCACCAAAGAACTCCATCATTTTTTCACGAGACCAAGATTGGGGGGCTAAAGTGAGGTACTGTATTTTTTTCCCGGCTATGTTCTTGGGAAAACTTGTTTTTCAAGTCTTGCATCAAGCAGACATAATCATTCAGGAGGAGTTCAGCTCCCTCGCGTTTGTCAAGGGTCGATGGTTGGCACATTTCCGGGGACGTAGCCGTTATTCCCTTCGCGTTTTCTCGCATTGTTTCCACTTTCTTTTAAACGTGCGTCTGTCTTCCGTGCTGCAGTTTCCTTATTACGCTGCTGCCAATATCTCTTTCTAAGGCCTCCTTTTCTGTTCCTGTACCACTTGATTCAGGCTCACTTTCACTACCCCCGACCAGAACGTCAAGTTGCTCTTCTGGCAACACCAAATTTGCCATTCTTTGAGTACTATACAAGTGTCGCTTGCAAGCTTCACAGATTCGATTACCTGGAACCAGGCCTAGAGAAGGGTGGGCATCAACAATGGCCAGTGTGATGACGGTCGAC
Organism: Dermacentor albipictus; assembly: GCF_038994185.2. Taxonomy (NCBI): domain Eukaryota; kingdom Metazoa; phylum Arthropoda; class Arachnida; order Ixodida; family Ixodidae; genus Dermacentor; species Dermacentor albipictus. Next base: position 469,913,945 of record NC_091821.1, read on the forward strand.
CCCCGGCAATGCTTCGCATGTCTAAAGAATGGGTCTGAGCACAACTTCGAAGCCACTTTAGAAGTGTATCGATGAAGGTAAAGTTGTTTGTGGTGCAAATGGTCGCATCGTCACCCAGGCTTCTTCTCGAGCGCAGCGCAAGAAGACGCCGATCTATGTCAGTCAACCTAACTACAGTTGTCAGCCGCTGTTCGCTGCAGTAAGTTGTTTTGTGGCAGTTCTTTGGGCCGAAAGAGCATGGCGGAAGTTCGCTTCCTGAAAAATAGTGCCAAGCGTACCAGTAAGCCTCCAGAAATAAGCTCGTTTTAGCTGCACTGCACTCTGTTGGTCTCATTGTCTAAGATTTTGGCTTTTCTGACATACCTCAAAACATGCCGCATTGTAAATGGGCTGATTAGATAACCTCAGACTGTTCACGAAAATATCGCGCAATTGATATAGCAAGCATCGTTTTAGGTGATGCCTTGAATTATTATTCTCGTGGAAAAATCTGAATCAGTTCAGGCGCTCTAGGTGAACTGAGCAAAGATTTCAAAGCGCAAGTCAATGCTCGAGACATTTTCTTACCTTTAGCATTGCAAGAAATTGATGCTGGAAGGCATGATACTGGAGCTTGGATTTCGCATCCATTCTGAACGTGTTGGACCGACTTATATGCCATATTCTTCCCGATGTTCCTTCGTTGCGACAACGTTTGTGCGCATTCACTTAAGATTCGCTCACAGGAAGCCTCGTCTGCCGCCTTGTGCGTCTGTTAGCTGATCACACTATTTTTATCGGAGAAACACATGAATACAGAGGTGAGGGTAAACAAACATCCCCAGAAGGATGTAAAGCCGTTTTCCTTGTGTTTTCTTAAGCACCGAAAGAGCAAAAACCAAAAGAACGTCAAAAAATTTTATCTGCAGTAGCTTTATATACTAGCCGCCGTCTGCTGGGCGGCAGACAAGGAGTAGAAAGCAGACGACGATACGGAGACGACAAGGAGAGCGGCGGCACGTATGCAGTGCCCACTAATGACATGGGTTGCTGACATCAAAAAAAATTTCTCGCTTCAAACAAAATTTACTCGAATGAAACTTTCTATATGACAAGCTAAGAGGCCGGTGCGTATATTGACCTATCTGACATAATTTTAACTGGAGGGCCTTAATGCTTAAATGTGGCCTGAATCTCGCCAAAAAGTCATTTTTTTCCAACTTTGGAGATATTTTTCTCAAAAAATATTGCTCTTAATAATTCAGAATTATTTTTAACTTATAATATAGCAAAAGGCAAAAAGTCAGAAAAATTATTGCAGCTGAAAAGTCAACACAGTTTATGCAAGAAATGTCTGAAAACGCAACTTTTTTTGCTTTTTTACTGAGCCAAATAAATTCGGAAAATTCTAAAATTCATTCAATTATAACGTAATATGAAAGAAGGAGGCCAGTACAATGCTCTAAAATAAATTTTATTATTGTACCTACTTTCAGACTTGAATAAAAAAATATTATCTCCAACCAACTTCTGCTTCTTCCCGGAAATTTCAAAGAGCGATCACGTGATCATAAATTTTTTTTGACGAAAATACTTTGGCGAAACCTTATTCACACAAAAGTCATCTAGCCCAAATTTTTTCAGGAACTTCAGCCATGGTCACTTTTGGGGTCGGGACGTTTGGCATGAATGACCCCTATATATGTCTTTTGGACGTGAGACTTTTCTTTCACGACGTGATCAAGTGCAGCTGGAACGGCTCTTGCTTCGACCATATCATTGCCACCACACATCGATCTCAGCCTGCCGAAAAGTGCCTCAATGGGATCACTGTTAAACGTTTTTGTGAGCAGTAGTTCACACCTTTTTCCAGCAAGTTCCGCGCTGTCTTTACAAGATTACAAGAATTTACAAGGATTTACAAGAACAATTTCTTGGCAGGAGCGACGAGCGTAAAGAGAAAGTTCAGCGATTCATGTGTTTTTGGTACTAACCTGCAGCACAGGCAGAACGTGATTAACGTGTCCGGAACAGGCTCGTCGCTACTGCCAAGTGTCGGGCCCAAGACGAAGAAGGTGCTTTTGTACTGCCGATGCTGTGACGTAGAGGCCGACGCGGCAGGTCACCGGTGCAGCCGATGATAACACCTTCCAGGTGGTAGACGATGCAAACTTGACGGTTCCGCGCGCAGCGTGGGCCGGGAGCTTGATCCTCGTAGGCGAGCAGTGCGGCTGCGTGGCAGTCACCTGCAGCACAGGGAGAACGTGATTAACGTGTCCGGAACAGGCTCGTCGCTACTGCCAAGTTATGAAGAGTGCAAACTCCACAGAGCTGCACAATTTAATGCTACCTCTCAGCTGCAGTGACACTGATATCAACGTGTTGCATAGTTTTGTTTCTTTGTTCTTTATTTGGCTCAATTTTATCTTAGTGTTTAAAAAGGATGCCACACAGCGAAAGAGAATTGTCAACAGGTCGCACAAAACATATTCACCTCGACATCCTATTTCAGAAGAATGTTGTGGAGATGTACAAGCACAATGTAGTTTTTGATTAAGAATTGAATATCATTATGAACACTGCTGAAATGACTGGCTTGAATTGGCAGTCACCTTGGCTTTGATTTCATCAAACAATGTAGTAGTATATGTAACAAACTTGTTGCATGCAGTGAAGATCCTGCCGCCGCCACACAATTTTTTACATAGTACGTAGCTCACCTTCTTCACAGTCGCGAGGTGACCGATGCATCGGTAAGGCAAGCCTACAGAAAAGAATTGTGTGGGCATATTCTGTATGTCAAACATGCTTTCAATTCCGTGCACCCACAACTACCACATCACCACTAGATCCTTGACCATTTCGTTTGGTTGTTTTCGGTGAGACAATTTTGCTGAAAGAAATAAGGGGATCCATGGGGCTCAATTTTTGTATCTACCACAACCATATCAAGACAAAAAGAAGGAAGAGAAAGCACAGAGGAAATTAATTATGTTTAATTGGAACACATAAATAACAGGGAAATGGAAATGAAACGGACTAAACAAATAAACTGCCGCATCTCGAAGCCTGATCCGCACCTGCATTACCCATGCAGTGCTTCTGCATCGCATGTGTCTGAGCAACTTGTGTTAAATGTAAGAAGTTGCTGAAGTCCTATCTTTTCTTTTTTCTATCCTTCGCTTCATCCTGCTGCTTTATCAGAGTTGAGAAACGGAGCTTGCCGTGACTGCAAGGCCAGACACACTCAGGGTCTGACGAGACCTTGTGACACGTCTGACGCTTCAAGGTTCGCAAGACATAATAAGAGCATTTGAAACTGCGGTTATTAGGTGATCATATGATGTATCCGGTTCTATTAATTAGTTTCCCACTAGCGCTACAGGAATATTCTATAGCAAACTTTGATTTGGCATTTTATCCTACAAGCACTGCGAGCACATGAAAACCAACTGTGCCTCAACAGTGTGCAAGCCTGGACTAGATGTTTCCTTGCCAAAACAGCGACTCCATGTAGGCTTAAGCTTCCCATCGTTTGCTGACTGTTTAGCCCCTTAAATTGTAATAATACCTCCAAACCTCATTGTTTGAGCAACTGTGCCTGAATTTCAACGCAGTAGCACATACACAGACAAAATAAAGATAAGCATACATCTAATTGAATGAGGTAGCACTCCAATAATTTGGACAAAGCAAATATTTTTGCAACTTAACAGAAATTGATACGGGAGTTATGCAAGTAGGGACGCGATCAAATTGAGGTACTGTATTTGCACAAAAATAAAGCGAGGACGACTATATTGCAAAGGGCAATTTTTAAGCTGTATGCCCACTGTATACCCACTCAGTGCCCACTCTCATCGCCTACATTGTTGAGACGTTAAATCCTATCAATAAAAAAGCCTTGCCAATTTGAGCAACTCTTACATCAATAACAACGAAGTTTTATAGAGGAGTTCTTGCGCCATTCAGGAGTTCTAGGGCTCTGTATTGAACATATTTGAAATCTACCCAAGGCTCGGAAAATCCTTCACTACATCCAGTGGCATTCAATCATTATTTTTGACTCTGTTTATGTGCTTTACTATATCTGAGCATTGTATGGAGAATTACATTTTTTTCTTTAAAATAATTTTTTTTATATTGTACGGCATCCACCTAGACATAACAGATACTAAATTGATCTTAGCCAGAAGGCAGACGAAATACAGAACAAATAGCGAAAAGCTCCCTATTGGGGGAATGGTCAGAAAGTGCATAAGCATAATTTCTGGGCAAACTGTATGGTACGGTGAGTTGCTGAGGCAACTGTAGTGGCCTGCTTTCTTTCTGCATCGACTGTTTGGTGCGGGTGTTTACATGGTATACATGTTGTGGGAACTGTAGTGGCTTTTACTTTGCCACCTTACACAGACTGTTCTTTAGACCGCGGCTCTTAATGGCCCGTTCTTGCAGCGAGCCGTAACCAAGCGCACGAACACAACAGCGAAAGATGAAAGAGCGAATCGGGAGTGGCAGATAAAACGTGCGAGCCACGAAGGGCGAAGACAAATAAGAGTGGCCCCTTGAGTGATGTGCGCGCAGGAAACCGGTCTCATGCGGACTCGCATGACAGCTCGATATGTTCTCGCAACTGGTCCCAGGCGGACCGCTCGTCTCGTACTATCGTCTGCTCGCGTCAGTTCTGTCCCGCGCTTCTTTGGTTTGCTTGGTCTGGTCTCTTTCACGCTTGTTTCGATTGTCATGGTTTGCGATTGTTTTGTAAATTGATAGCATGCGCGACGCAAATTGTGTAGTACTTTCTGGAAGCCAAGCGGCACCAGCGATTACACTGGAACTTTCGCTGAGTCATGTATAAATGTCCATGTGCTTGACCGGCAGATGTGATTCTCGACGATTGCTGACTGTGCTACGTCTCTATAATGCTCTGCCTCAATATATCGCGGAATGAAAACACATAGTGCTGCAATCAAATTTTGCCTTAAGGCCGGAATACATGGAGCGAACATTCACGACGAAGTTTGGGCGGCAGAAAATCTGCTGCGGCATGTTCTTCGGGCTGCGTTACATGGAGCGAAGACACGGCGGCCGCTGCCGGCGAGTCGCTGCGGTGTTATCGGTGTGGCTAGACGAGGCAAATGCGCTGTAGTGAAACACATGGCACAAAAAAACACCTTAACGACAACTATTATCGCTTTTGAATTGCGGAACACTAAAAACGCGTAAAAATTTGTTTAGAAATGATTTCTAGCGTTTGTTTGTGTTTGAGACATTCATGTGCCGATGTAGTTTAAAGAAAGCGGCGATGCTATGCGTTGTGGCAACACTGGGCGGGTAAACAACTTTCGGCTTCTCCAACTACGCGGCTCTGTCCTGTGGCTCAACGCGCGTGCGGCCGAAGGAAGCAGACCCGAAAGTAGCGCACGTGAGCTTGTCTAACCATGGCTGTTATTCGGAGCCTCCTCCTTCAGAAGAAGAAATTATTGTTAATTAAGTTAATGGAACTTGAAAGGAAAAAAGAAAAGACAGCGTAAACACTGGGTGCAGCAGGTATGGCAACAAAGAAAAAAAAAGGACAGTACCACACCGCGGTTTCATTCAGCAGTTTGTGGCTAAAAACTTCTTGCCGCGCTGGCGGTCTCAGCAATATCAAATGGGTCTTCTACGTCTCATTTCCGATTCTAATCTAGTGATTACGCCAGCCGTCGGGAGAATGTTTTGTCTTTGGGTGCTGACGGCAGGTGACGTAACATTTGTAATACGCTGAGGGCCGCGTCGTTGATGTAAGTATTTATAGCTTTTGGCAGCTGAGCAAGACTTCATGAATTGCTCCCCTAGAATAAAAAAAAGAGAAAGAAAGGCTACATACACCAGTAATAAAGTGCTTTGTAAAAGACTATACATTTAAACAGTTCAATAATGTTCTTGTTTTACTCCAATCGTTCCAGTTGCAAGTCATGAAAAAGGACGCAGACCCCCCCCTCCCCCACCATGTTTTTAGATACTATAGAAAGACACCACCCAAGTTCAACGAACTGCACAAACTGGAAGAGAGGCTGGCCATCACCCTCAGGTACAGCATCGATTGCAATATGACTAACGCTTTCACATACTAGGGCTCTTCGATTTACAATCTCGTACTCGCCGCGGATTGTTTGCGGGTAGTTCTAGGATTTCCCACGCCTCAGGAATATATGTTAAAAACGAATGCTAGACTGCTTCTCGGGGAGTCGGCGGTGAGTCCTAGTCTGTAAATCGAAGAGCCCCACTGTTTCACCTCATTGATTGAGCGTTTTCCTATGCCCGCAGGTACCTATCCTCAGGGAGTAAAAGGTGTTAAGAAGAATAAATACTCAGCAGTGAAGTTATTTCAGTTTAAGTGATGTCATGTATTGCAGCCTGTTCAAAATGCAGTTTTCTTGTTTGTGTAACCTAGGAGCCAGGACTTGCCCAATGGCAAAACATCGCCGACAAATTCAGCAGGCGCTGTAATTTCCCCAATTGCATCGGCGCAGTCGATGGCAAGCACATCCAAATAAAGGCGCTGCCAAGCTCTGGCAGCAAATATTTCAACTACAAGGTATAGTATTCCCAGTGTGCTTTTTTTCTTGCAACGAACTGGTCTGTGCTGTTTCTAACAATGTGAATGACTTTTTACATACTCCTTGGCACATTCTCTATCGTGTTGACGGCGATTGTTGACGCCAGCTACCGCTTCATTATGATCGACGTTGGGGCTGCAGGCCGGCACAGTGACGGGGGAGTGTTCAAGGCAAGTTCATTCGGAAGGCAGCTTGCAAATGAAGACCTGAACCTCCCGGTACCAGCACGTCTCCCAAACAGCAACAACGTTGCACCTCACGTGTTTGTTGGGGACGAGGCATTCCAGCCTCGACCTGATTTTCTGTGACCGTACACAGGAAAACACGCGCCACCGACCCAGGGGGTCTTCAACTACAGGCTGAGCAGAGCAAGGTATGAGGAGGGGGTTTCCGGCAAGCCTCCATTCACTATAGGAAGACAACTTGTGCTTCGCTAAGCGCGGATAATACAAGCACACTAAAGTTTGTGTTTCTTACTTTCTCTGTGTTATTATACTCTGTATTATTCACACTTTGGTGATCTACACGTCCCTCTGGGGTTATGGAAAGAGGAAAGGGTACTAGTCGGAGAAAGCAGAGTAACGTAGATATGACATTTACTTGCATTTTAGGCGCTCATGCAGGTCTGCGGTGAGTCAAACCAGATGTCTAGAGCAACATTTTGCTGTGCAAAAAAGTTATTCCAAGTAAATTTAAAAGATGGTTGCTCGTCAGCACATTGTTCCTAGCTTTATTTTTAGAAACACTGGAGTTCTTCTTTTTTACCATATGCCTTAAAGGCTTTGGCAGAATTTGAACAACGTTTTATGAATGCGCCAAGTGTATTTTTTCGAGGTGCATCGTCGAAAATGCTTTTGGCATTCCGGCTGCACGATGGCGAGCTCTACTTGGCCGTATCAACCTACTGCCCGACAATCCAACTTATGTTGACCTGGCCTGCTGTGTGTCCACAACTTTCTGTGTGCGGCAAGTGAGGCAATGTACTGTCTGCCAGGCTATGCAGACGCGGAGGACAACTATGGCAACATTGTTCCAGCTCAATGGAAGACTTCAATCCAGAGGAGCGACTTGCTTTACTTGGAAGCAACACCATCAAGGAACTATAATGCGAGTGCTGCGGCAACACGAAACATGTTCGCGCAGTACTTCATGAATGAAGGTGCTGTGACGTGGCAGTGGGCGCATACTGGCCTCCCGCCACCTCAAAAAACTGAGGCACAACACCTGTATGCATGAGGTTTTATTGAGGTTCTTCGAGCGTGTATTTCTTTAAAAATGTAAGAGTCTAAGTTCCATTTCTAGCTTCAGCCTTTTAGGGCAAGAGCGAAACTTTTCTGCCAACAACTGTCCGTACAAGGCTCCTTTGTCGCTGTTAGCGATTATATGCGCGTCAACTATATATTTAACTATAAATATATTTTATATATCTTTGTTATTGTTCTGTATTCAATTTTTTTTTTAATTTCCAGCCTTGTTTATTACTATTGGTGTAACCACTCCTGCTTGGGCCCGAATAGGGCCTGCAGTATTTGTAAATAAAAGTAAACTCTGTCCAGTTCTTGTTCCCATGTACCCCTGTTTGCCTTCTCGGCTCGCCTCCTCCTCGGAGTTTCTGAGACATGTTTAATGAAGCTGGAGTGTAATGCTGCTGTGTCTTGACTATTCATCATCCTTGCCTCAACACTACTTTCTTCTACGAAGCTTGTAGGGGCACTATACATCTCGTCCTCCTCCTGTTCTTCCTGCACTCCTGGACAAAAAAAGCCAAAGCAGCGTAAACATCCACAGCACTGACTAATGATTAATAACTCCAACCGTCACTTTTACCTCCTGTGTTGTACAATCTCTCGAACACTTCCTCAGCGGTTTCAGTCTCGGCCGGCTGAATAATGTTGGATATGGTGCTGAAAAAATACAACCAGTTTTATAAGAAGCGTGTATAGAAGAGAGGGCACTGTTTTCTGTGTGTGCGTGCGTGCGTCTGTGCGTGTGTGTGTTTGTGTGTGTGCACACAAGCACAGACTGCCCTTATTTTAATTTTTCCCGTGTTACTACTAGTATTGTGGATTGGTTGTGGTGAAATCCTGTTTTTTCGGATTGGTGGTTGCAATCCTGTCTTGAATATTTGTGTTTTCAAGTGTTTTTTCAATATTTCGGTTCAGTGATCATTGCGATGAGTCAGTACCTGCAGCAGGCCGCTGATGGCTTACATATTCATAACTAAAATAAGTACCAGTTATGTTGGAATAGCGCGTCGACTCTTTTTTATGTCTGTGTGTTAATACACAAGCGCATACCTTTCTTATTTAATTTTTAAAATTTTACCTAAATAATATTTTCCTATGTTACTAGTACTGCTGTGGATTGTTTGAGGTGAAAAGGGATCCATTGGGAGCACCTTGATTGTAATTTTGTGATCCTGTTTTTTCGCCGTCTAATATTTGTCTATTCGTTTTTTTTTCATATTTGAGTTCAGGGATGGCCCAGTGCTTGTAGGAGGCTTACATATTTATAAATAAAATGAGTCATGGCACATATGGAAATGTGAGCAATATGTTTTCATTTGCATCAGCTTGCATACTACCGGTCTGACACAAGCAACTAGCTCGCACGTGCATGATGAAGTACCAGTTGCTTTCATGTATTGTAGAATTCTAACTTTCAATGAGCCAGGTTGCTTCACATGTGCAATAACTTTTACAATTAAACAAAACAATTGATTTGCTTGCATGCAAACCTGAAACGACCAAGTCAAACTAGAAGACCCTCACCTGCCAACTTCCACCTGATCTTTTAAGAACTTCAGCAAGGTGAAATAAGGCCAGCTCACGCTTGCATCATTGATTTCCTTCCCGTCACTTACACCTGAGCCACTCGGGGCGCCGTGTTTGTGCACCCGGTACTTTTTCGTGAATGTATCCCGCAGGCTTTTCCACCTAGCCTGTAGATTTTTTTCTGGAAGTAGAGCAAAAAAATAGCTGACATCTACCTTCACATGCCAGCAACAAGTACGGGAGCAGCATCTATTTCAATGCTATCGCCTGACTACTATCACTACTACTATCACCTCTATACTATTTCAATGCTGTCACACTCTTTTGTCCTTGGCTTGCCGCGGCGAACCATATAGGTGTGCACAAAAAGTATTAACGTAGCTAAGGGTCACGTGTCAAATAGTGGGCCGAAACTGCTGCGCCCAAACACATCCGCGCGCCCAACATCACAGCACATACAACTCAGCCTCTTGTAGCGGTTGCAATCTTTCCTGCAGATGATCGTTGCATCGTCGCGCGATTGCATGGGGTCGCTATTCATTCACCGAATACGAGAGAGGTAATAACCTCCGTTCGCTCGAGAGAACACGCAACTGGCGTACAGGCCCCACCATCGTAAGATGCAAGGCGCGCGGCGGTTGGAGTTGAATGTATTTTGACCACGGCGAGCTATGATGAAAAGTGGGTACGTTGAACGGGTGACACTCCCTTCTAAGTGAGAGCGAGATAGCTGCAAGAAGCCCACCCTGCGTGCGGAAACATAGAGGCACTAATATTTGTAAACATACCTTGCAGGTCGCATCCTATTTCGGCGGCAACTTCTTCCCACGCCTGATCCTTCTTTCTTTGATCTTTGTAGTCATAGCGACTGCAATCCCGCAGGATGGCACGCTTCTGAACAGGCGAAATTAACTTGTCGTTAAATTCCAGCCGCGCCGCTTTGGATGCCATGAATACGACAAGCGGGAGAACGGCGTGAACGATAGAGCGGGATCGGGATACACGAACAAGCGGGGAAGCCTAGTCGGAAGTCGGGGCGGATAGTGAGACCTGATTGGCTCGCCTTGGTGCGCCGCTGATTTGCCGCTTCCAGTATGCTGCAAGAGTTATACCGCAATCGAACTTATCGTGCCTATCGTTCTTCAATTATAGAGTAGTATAACTGCAAAGGCTGGACAGTCACCTAGGCCCCTGCGGCCGACTTGGGCCCTCAACGCGCTTATCGGAATTGATGAAATGCACCAGCCTCCGAGGTTGTCACCCCACGCCGCCAAATCTTGGATGCGCTGATCTCAGTTATGGTTTAACGTTGTATGCTTCGAGTAGTTTCATGCAGCCGCTTGCGCAACTGTTTATATTTTGCGGCGACATACGCACGAAATATTTTTTCTTTATGCATACATTTTTATTTTAAATTCTGATAACACGACAATCATCCCAAGTTTTAATGAGGCAAGAGAGCTTTATTGTGTAAAATGTGCTTGGAAGGCATGTGGACAAAGGCAGTCTAGTTAAGGTTCACACAGAAGCAAAGACTGCACAATATTTTATTCCTGAAGAACAATAAGCAAGGCAGCATACACAAGATGATACATGTATAACCTGCAGAAAGCAAGCCACGAAAGGAAACAAATTATTGACAAGCTGGCAATAAACTTTTGCAGAAGCAGAACACAGCTGACTAATGTTGCCAATAATCTAAAACTACACATATACATCATATCTGCTAGAATAATAAATGGAGAGAAATGCGGCCCTTGCTTTGTATTTGTTGCAAAACGCACTAAAATAGCATGATTGAGAAAAAGGGGTACACATCGAACCATTATGTAAGGAGTGAACACCTAAATGCCCAGCTGCAGTTTATCTAAAATAATTGTGGCTGTGCAGTTCACAAACGCTTCCGGCCGCAGCGCTCAGCAGTCATGCGCAGTATACGATTGTGTACACATGCATACCACTACAAATGGAAAAACCCGTCGTTTCACGGTTATATGAGAAAAGTGGCACACAGGTCAGCGATAATGCTGTCACGCGGAACATGGTAAAAGAGTACGACGGACGTGGACTAAGCACAGTATATTTGACTAACGTTTCGGCTGGTGGAAGAGTCTAAACTAGGTTATAAACTAGGTTATATATATATATATATATATATATATATATATATATATATATATATATATATATATATATATATATGTACTGCTGCCAGATTTTCTCGTTTGCCTGCTGGCACAGTGCAGCACGTCTAATCTCTGCTGCCATCTATTGCTTCTGGTATTTGGCCCGCGAAGCTTGTACGGCTGTCGCTATTATGTGTGAAGCTCTCTTAAATCAAAGATTATGGCTTGAAGTTGTCAAACTGCAAGTTGGAAATTGAGGATTGAAATCGAGCATTAGAAAACCTTCTCCGCAATCCTCTGAACAGAACTGGAAGTTTATGCAGGATCGGTTGTCATATAAAGTAGAGCAGAAGTTATGCCAGTGTGGTACGCTTTCAACACTGGAAAGGAGGACATATTGAATCTCTTGGAACATTTCAAACGCTACTCTGTGGGATGGAGCTGTCAAATTCCCATGAAATTTACGAGGCGCCTGACAATCTATCTGTCACACAAATTACTTATGTGGTTGCGCAGTGTCGGATTGTTTATCCTTGAGAATTTGTTAACAAAATAGCCCTTGGAACGCTTTCCAAGAAACTTGGTTCTGTGGAATCCAGCGACATAGCAGCGATCCGAATCAACAATATGTGCGTATAACCCGAGGTGGAGGAAAGTCGTCCGAACAAGAAGGCTGGGCATTATCGCCGAGCGACAACCTCCGTAATGAAAATGGGGAGAGCTCTTGAAGAAGTAGGCTTGTATTCAACATTTCCTTTGTGTGAAAGGTACACGATTTTCTGAATCATTACTTTCTTTAGGCCACATATGAACTGGGGCACAGGGGACTTCGTGTTGCACCACTGAATTAGTTGTCTCCGCCTGATGCAACCAAACATTTTCCAAAGGGTGCTCTTGTAACCGCCTTGTCAGGAGGAAGCTGAAAGCGTACTTCGAAATCTCATCTTAAAGCAAACGCATTGCTTCTATGCTTACTTGCCAACCATTAAGTGTCTGTGGTTGTTGTCTGCCTTCAAACTTCCACGCAGCAACTCAGTGAATGGCGGGCGCTAGAAAGTCTACTACTACAGTTTGTACTTTCCCAATTGCATACCGCATTTTTAATGATTATTTGGGTAGTCAGGAGTTGTTGAAAGCATCGAACAGTGTATCTATTCATTCTGTTAAAAAATGCGCTGTGCGAAGCGCGGTGTCCTGTAGTCTTCTGACTTAGACAAGTGCTGTAATGTCGATGGAAACTGACGCACTCAAATCCATCATTGCCTGTTTCACTTTCATATTGCTTCTTAAATGGTTTCTGATAGACATATTTCTCATTGTTAACTTTGGCGCCAACCGAAGCAGCAGCTTGCGTGTCGAATGGTACAAATCAGTTCGATGTACCAGTTCACAACCTCATTGTCAATGTGCAACTTGTGCATTTGCAGGTTATCTCATGTTGTTTACACAAGATTATGGTACATCGAAAGTGAAGAAAAAAACGATATGCGTGCATAGGAAACACGGTTGCGCAAGAGACAGATCCAGCTGCCTGGCTAAGGTCACATTGGAGGCTCCCTGGTCACATATGAGTTTTGACTGTGATTGCAATTTGCTTTAGCTGCTTAATAGGGGACATGGTCAGGCAGGATAGTTCTGACAACGGTGTTCATGCATGGCCAACTGTTTTAGCGACTATTTTTAAGGCCCCTTTACAGCCACGAGAAACACACCTAATAGCACAAATAATTACACTGCGAACTCATTACCACAGACACAGCGCTCTTTAGCCATATTTGTCCCTTGTGCCATTAAACATCAGATATTCATTCAATCTGCAAACAGTCTTAGATTTTTTGCCGAAACCGACACCCTGAAAATCATTTGGCCAGGCAACTTTTAGTACATGACCAACAGCGTTGCATTCAAGGGCTCTCTTGGAACTCTGGCGTCAGTGTTATGTTTTATTGCATCATGTTTTAACGAAAGCTCATTAGCATAGCCACATCACTGCCTAGTCAACGTCATTATTTTAGCACCTATATATTCTACGCCACTTTAAGCGACATGTGTTAGGCCCTATTACAGCCATGTCTCAACTGTCATGAGGAATTCATTGTGCAGGCCATCCATAATACATCGTCAACATTACCACTTGTCATGGCGCTCTTTGGCTAAACCTGGCGCTTGCGCCAGAAAACACCACATATCATCATGTTAGCTCTGCGTCGCTGGTTGGTGCGCTTAACCTTGGAACAGCCTCCTCCTTTAGAGGCTCGAACGATGGTAAAAGTGTTTCCGGCAGTACGGGGTTTCCCAGGTGCCCTCAAATCGCATCGACTAGCAATGTGCAGCGTGACGATGCTCTTTTGTCACCCGGACTGCTTGGAGAGTTGTCGCAGCACTCTTCAGGTTGTTCTCCGGTGCTTCTTGGTCATTGCAGTCCTGAACGGAAAAAAATAATGCAGTTCTGCAACGTCTGCTTCTAGTAATATGCCAGATGCAAGGCGAAATGTGCAAACACCAACGTTCTACAACAATCTTGCTGGAGATTTGTCATCTGGCTCTACACATTGCCACTGTTAAATCCTGTATAGCATCACTGTAATATAAGTCCTCGAGCAAACAACAACAAGTATCTTCTCAACATTTTGCCGTGTACTATCCTACCAATTCAGTGGGAAGTTTGTATGCATTCTTGAATTTTTGACAGATTTTACAAAACCATATCAAATGCTTAAATTTCTGTGTCAAAATATATGATCAACATTTGACAGAATAATTATTTATTTCAAGCATGTACGGTGGGCCGCTACGTTTTGTGGTGCCGAATCAAAATGATTCTTGCATGTGAAGTTTGGTTAAAATCGGCTCATTGAAGTGGAGGTGTCTGGCGAGGTCTTTAGCTAGAGGCTACACTTTTTTGAGTGCTGGCACGAAACATTTTTAAAAGTCTAGAGCCGCAGAATAGATACATGTCATCTCACCTGACTATGTGAATAGACTTATGCAGTGTCTGAACATTTAAACTTTAGCTGGAAATTAATGTAGATGTGAAGCCCAATTGTCTCTATGGAAAGAATAAAGGCTTCTTTTTTTCAAGATCACCGTTTGAATTGTAATGGCACGTTCCAGTGAATTATTATTTACTTCATGCTTGCACCTTTGATTGCTATTGCTGATTGTATATGTATGCCATCATAGAGCGGTACTAAACATTTTTACCATTTGCTTCTATTGGAAGTGCGCAGATGTCTCTGTCAGTACCTAATAAAACAATGAGATATCTTGTGTTTCAGTTAATGGCCAATCTATGAAAGTTTCTTTTGAATTACATATAAATGAATAATTTTTGGCACATAAATTTTAATGCGCAATTTTTGGCATTTCTGTACCGGCCGTGGTTGCTTAGTTGCTTTAGCGTTACTTTGCTAAGCATGACGTGATGGTACGAAATCCCTGCTGCCGCGGCGGTATTTAAATGGGGGCGGAATGTAATAACGGCGGTGTACCTTGCATCGGGTGCATGTTAAGGAACCCCGCGTGGTGCATGTTAATCCGCAGTCATAATGAGGTAGTGCTTTTGGCACCTAAAAAACCCAAAAATTGTAATATTTAAATTATTTTTTAAATTTTACATGGATTCTAGAAAAGGTACCACCACTGCATAAATGTAACATCAGTCATAAAGAGGAACCAATGTTACTAGTACTGAAAAGCATCACCTCAGATGCTTTATGCAGCAAAATATTCTTGAATGGGCTTTCTATAAATAAATTTGACAGCAAATTTATTTCCTCTCCTGCCATGGCGTCATCCAATACACTGCAGCCATGCCCGAGTCTAATGCCTTCCATGCTCCCTCTGTAACCATGTCAGTCCTTTGTAGCGGTACAATCTTGACATTTTGTCGCACGAACGTGTTGCGCCATCCTATTTACGAGGCCGTACTTTCTATCTAACACTGGAATCTTTCACCGCCAGGTTGTATCCGCGCACAATCAATCGAGATTTCGCTGCTTTGCTTCTGTTGAAGGTACTTCTTAGCTGTGATATTCAAACTAATCCAGCCATTGGTCATCGTGCGTAATAATTTGCAGGAGTAACCATGAAGTGATGTGAAGGAAAGAGCAGTGTTTTTTTAAAAACTAAACTGAGTACTGGTACAGGCCCCCTTCTTGCAGGATTGTTTTACCCGAGAGCTTACTTTCTATTTCTGAAAGAAATCTACTTGAGCTGGTGCGCTAAAAATGCTCTAGTGTGCACCAGAAACGATGGCTCCTCACAAATATTTGTTAGCCTGATAACAAGATGTGTGCATACCTGGTCACAATGTTCTTCTCGTGAAGTCTTGCCTTGAATACTGTCCTGCAGCTTGACTTTCGCAACAGCATGTATGTGCTTGCAGATTTGCCGTGTTAGGACATTCTCCTTGCATGTGCAACTTGCATTGTGTATATAGA
Organism: Dermacentor albipictus; assembly: GCF_038994185.2. Classification (NCBI taxonomy): domain Eukaryota; kingdom Metazoa; phylum Arthropoda; class Arachnida; order Ixodida; family Ixodidae; genus Dermacentor; species Dermacentor albipictus. The sequence goes on from NC_091821.1 coordinate 469,929,868, forward strand.
CTCCACAGTCTTTGGATGATAGTTGGCAACTGTCATTACAGAGTTTGTTTCCGAAACACGTAACCTCATATGAATGTTGCGCCGATTGCGACTTTACGCACCACTGACCAGTGCCGGCTGCCTGAATTTCAGAGTGACCTATATGTTCGCCAGCTCTGTGTTGAAATGGTGTGTCTTGATGAAATGTTGTTGCTGCATTCTTTGATAGGTTTTATGAGTCAGTCACACTTTGTCCTCCACCAATTTAAGAAGCGTTGCAATTAGCCTATCAATGCTCTTTTTCTTGCCTCCAAGGTAGTAATATTCGGTTGCTCTTTGCAGGGCTTTTAATCGCATAGTGGTATTAATGTTGTACTCTTTCCTGTAACATGCTGCCCACACCTCAGCACGATGGAAATAATTTTGCATGAAGTATGTTTTGAATCTGATAGGACTATTAGTGTCTCTTCCTTGGTCGTCACAGAAGTGAGAAATCCTCCATGATGCCCTTGAACATATCTTCTGTAAGAGCATCCATCATCTTCCACAGTGTCTGTAAAATTTACAGTGGAAAGGGGAGCAGAAACATGAACGACATATTTTTTAATTGCCAAACAAAAAAATGGACACTCCATATTTTATCTAGAGACATTTTCTTCTTGTTTATACTTTCTCATGTAAAGATAATGCACAAGTACGAGCTGCAAGAAGCTCAATGAAAAGTGGCTTTAAGACTTCATACGTTGTCAGTTTGAAGTACACGTCTGGTAATCGCTCTTACAGCTCTTTGTTTTACAGCTGGAGCAGATCTTGTTGCCTCAGGTAAGACACTAACTGTATTAGTATTCGACCTGGAATTATAAGTAGCAGACTTGCTTTTCTATTTCTAGAAATGGAACTCATATCTTTTTTGTTGTAGCACTAGCCTGAGCGACGGGGACAACAAAAAGGCACGTTTGACAACCACACAGCATCAGATGTGCCTTTCTGTTGTCTACAGGCATCTTTCTAAATGATCCTATAATAGCAATTACATTCGTGTGAGAGATGGGTACACAGCCACTGCTTTTTTTTCCTTGCCTTCACTATCCATTCCACAGGAATCCTCTGCTCCTCGCTCGCTCAGGTGCAGTGCAGCGAAAGCTACAAGTTGCGGGAAATAAACTTAAAGGCTCCTATGGTAACCATGTATGCAACACTGATTGAATGAAAGCTTTATAGGATCAGTGGCAAAGTTTCAGCTCCCTTTTCTGAACACACGGCCCGCTTTCTCAGTGTGGCGTCGGCGCGTTTCCGTCTAATAGCAGAGTGCCCCTGCGCTAGTGATGAAGCGACAAGTTAGGAATACTGGATTGCATTTTGTGGCTTCCGCGCAGCACGTGGCGCTGTCATGTTTGCAAAAAACAATTTTGCCGTTTGGTATGTGATACCATTGTTTATGTCGAATGTTTTAAAAATAGCATAGGTGGTTTAAGGGCCCTAAATGATAACATGCTGAAGCCCTATATAATCCATGATTACCAGAATTCATATACCATGGCGTTCCTTCTCACTGGGTTCAAAATAGAAAGAAAATCATTGATCACGCACATCAAGGAAATGAATTCGTGCTCTGTTTATCCTATTTTGTTGCAATGTTGAGGCGTGGCTCATGCGTGCAGTTATCGCAGCGATACGATACGCCGTGCTGGTTGTTGTACTCCGTGCTCAGCCGTTTCTAATCTTGTGTCTTCGCGCTCAGAGGCGCGACATCTGTTTTCTTGCATTCTATCACTTATACTTATTAACGATGTCGCAAGCATGTGACGCCCCCTGTTCAAACAGGCGGATGGCCTCTACGTCTCCACGTAAGAAGAGGGCTTGGCCAAAACCGCCATCTCTCTGAGGTATACGGCGCCGGCTGGCCCCAACAGCCGGGGCACGCACGGCCATCCTATTCGCGCCGGGCAAGGCCTTATTGCCCAGCAAATAGTGAACCGCGGATGAGCGGCGCAACATCAGTTGCTTTTCCACGGTGACCAACTTGCGGTAGAATGCCGGTTCATGACGCCGCAGCATCTTGCCAAGGGACTTTCGCCGGACGGCGGCGAGATTGGACAGTGTGGTTATCCTCTCTACCGCTGGACGCTCCGAGGCATAGTCAGGGGCTGCTGCACTGCGAGCCTTCTTGACGAGGGCGTCTAGACGCTGGTACGCCCCCTCCTCTGGTCGTAGATGAGCACAAGTCTGCACAATCTCTGTGAAGTAGAGGGGCAATACGAGCCTGCGCTCCTTCACTGGTTTAGACCTTACGATTTTCCGCCCCGCCAGCTCGGCACGCTGGATGCGGCGCACTGTACCCGCCAGCTCTAGCACATCGTCGAGAGCCAGCTTGGTGCGCAGAGTCCGGTCGGCGAGCTTTTGGGCTTCACCCGGCCGGACCCTTACACCCATTCGGGCGTAGCGCTGAGTCTCTTGGAGAAGTCGGAAGTCTGTCTGATTCGTCACTGTCACTGGTATGGGAGGGGAAGCACTCCAGGACTGCACATGCCACTTGCCGTCCTAAACCTTTAGTCCGACGCCGCCCAAGGTGGTGGGGATGGAGGCCAATCTAATGTCCACTTTCACTATGGTCAACATTCGCTCACACACATAGTCCACAAATTCCAGCAGCAGAACAGGGTCCTGCAACCGGCGGGCCAGCACACTGCCCACCTTATCGATGCGGGTCACTGACGCATCGCCGGTAGGTGGACGAGTACTCCAAGGGCGACGCTGGTAGAGCAAGGGGATCGTCAGGCAGGGGTAGGCACGGTGAATTTACTCTGCGGTGAATTGCGGCGCCGGTTTTCGAGAGGCATGCAACGCAACGTCGAGTTCTGACTCCATGCTTGATTTTGTGCCTGCGAGAGCTGCTGTGGATTGGCTAGGATGCTAGTGTCTATTTGCGCACGTTGGATTATGGTTTCTCTGAGAGGTTATTTTTTTTTATGTTCTGGGCGGTCAAAACGCGCACTTCAAACGCTTTTGGGTTAGCGTAATTTTCTGTGACTACAGTAAAGATATTCCGTTCGTGTTGGTATTGTACGCTCGCTCCCAGATGCGCCGCACCGTAACTTGGCGACGAATTGACGAAGGAAAGCACCTGGAGCGTCTCTGAAACGCGATGCCCGTCTCCGTCGCGTTCAAGTCAGGCGCTGCCTTTTGGCAGACTTGATCAAGTCAAGTCGTGGCTGCAAGTTAAGGCGCGTTTATGAATACGGGGGTAAATTGTTCGGATCGCGCTGCTCGCTTTGCTTAGCGGTATTGCAAATCGCGTAGTACCTGCGCTTCAATAAGCATGCGCTCTTCGCCTGTTCGCGACGCCAGCTGAGCTTTGCGCTATTCTAGGGCCTTATTCTCAAACGTTCGCCATCTGCGAAACTCGCCTTGGCCACGCCTCCGCCAACGGCGGGCGCTGAACGGCTGCATTGTGAAAACCGGAAATTACCTAGCGCCACCTAGTAGATTCTGTCTACGTCATTTTAACGTCACGGTGTGGTTGGGTGCTCCGGACATAAATTGAATAAACGAAGACGTCTTTTGGCGTTCGGTTGCTGGTGGAGTCAAGTAGAGGGCAGAAAGGTGGTAGTTTATAGTATTGTTTCTGATGGTGTGTTGCACGTGTTGCTTCGAGGCGATTATTTGTTCGTTAATGTCGGTGTTAGGTTGCGTTCCCTCGTGCAAGTGATAAGTGTGGGTGGCAGTGTTTTGGAGCAGCTACAGCAGCGCAAAGAACAACGCACTGCTCGCGTGGTTTCTCGCGCGACGGCGGGAACGACATACCCGCTCCAGCCGTGATGCCTTCGGCATGACGGGAGAAGCTTTTTCGGCGGCAATTCCGGATGACGAAGATACCGTCCGGCTGCTTTGCAGTGAGCTAGCCCACTTGCTGGAGCCGCTGACCGCGGGAGGCCTGAGCGTTGAGGACCGAGTTCTCTGTACCATCAGGTTCTTTGCAACAGGAAGCTTCCAGTCGGCAGTGAGGCGACGATTGACATGTTGCACTCGTATGTGCAACGCGAAAGTCGCGCGGTCCATTGTTGTGGTTGAGAAGGAGCGAGGATGGTTAGCCTTCCCACGCGCCGCCAGCGAGCGAGCAGCAATTAAGCAGGGATTCTTGCAGCACGGCAGGCTCGGTGGCGTGATTGGGTGTGTGGATGGCACGTTCATCGCCATTGTCGCCCCGAAGCAGCGTCCTGCGCAGAAGGCACCATACTGGTGCCGGAAGGGCTATTACGCCCTCAATGCAATGGTGGCAAGTTTTAAACGAAATTGCACCTGTAATGGAGCAACAATTAATACAGTCATTGGCATCACCGTCACACTATTGTCTGTAATGTGTTTCAGGTCTGTGACTCGGACATGAAGGTACATTACGTTGACCCGCGGTTCGCTGGCCCGTGTCAAGACGCGTGATATCAGAGACACTTTTGACGTTATGTACTGGTCTCCGCATAATTCCTGGAAGCAAAAGGTGGCTTTTTTTCGTGGAGTAAACGGCACATAACCATAGGGCAATCTACGAAATAGTTATGAAGGCATTTTGAGTTAGTTCGGCGCTATGTCCATGACGTCTACTTTGTCGCGGTGTATTTGCCTCCCACCACTTTTAGAGAAGAACCGAGCGTTATGTAAGACCACTGTATTTAACACCTACTGAAAGCAGAGCGGCGGGGAACTTCTTGGCCGCCTTGTATACTTCAAGAGATCTAGTGGCAGAGTCCCGATAATGAGATCAGTGATGTAACATGATTAAACTGCGCCAGACAAAACACGCTACGCATCTTGTTTCCTCGCCGCATTTTTACTGTTCCAGCAGTGCGCCTGCAAAGAGAGCCACGTTCATGTTGTTATCTTATTTATAAATAATCTCGTTTCTCTTAGATTGGATTATGGGGCTTTACGTCCCAAAACCACTTTCTGATTACGAGGCATGCCGTAGTGTAGGACTCCGGAAATTTCGACCACCTGGGGTTCATTAACGTGCACCTCTAAGTACACGGGTGTTTTCGTATTTCACCCCCATCGAAATGCGGCCGCCGTGGCCGGGATTCGATCCCGCGACCTCGTGTTCAGCAGCCCAACACCATAGCCACCGAGCAACCAACGCGGGTTCTTTTCTCTTAGAGCCCCTTATACAGACTATCAATGACAGGTCACGCCGGCAGTGATGCCCAACAGAACTCGGGCTCGAGACGAGACAAAACAGCTGCTTGGATTTTTGTAAATATGCAGTCATGGGAAGTATGTCGCCATCGCGTTACTTCACCTTCAGTCTGCGTGACGGTGCACTGAAAGCCTTAATTGGATGGTTTATTTTAGTACCCTTATCCACAGAAAAAAAAAGTGACCCCTTGCTTTGTTTTCAACGCCAACAGAACTTACTTGGCTGAAATTGTTTTACTTCGCGCCAGGTTTCAACTGCTAGTGGCTTCTCCATTTGCGCCTATCACAGTCCTCATCCTCGTGGGAAGGGAGTCGTAGAGAGAGGCCGTGAGCGACTCGTGCGTTCGCAACTGGTCCCATTCCTCCTTTATGGCACTCCACAGATAGTCGGCCGAAAGTCCGTGGAAAACCGGGCCGCTAGCGCTGTTTTCAAATGACCCCACACGTTTTCAGTAATGTTTAGGTCTGGAGACTGGGGCAGCCACCTCAGAACGCTGACACCACGCTCTTTTAGAAAGCTTGTAACTTTTCTAGGTGTATGAATGGTGGAGGTATTTACTTATTTATTTATTTTACCCTCAGGGTTTGCACATTACAGAGGGGAGGGGCATATTACAGACGAAAATTGGAAAAACAGTTGATACAATCACAATAAGAAGCATGAATAATCACCAGCTTAATACAAAAATGAACTGAAACAGTCGCATCCAAGATAAAGCAGAGTAATTTGAACAGCTAAAGCTAAAATAACAATAAGCAAAAAAACAGAAGGACAAATTTATTACAAATAATTAAGCAATATTAAGCATGTTATTCAAGAAATCCTTAAAGCGCGTTGTATCCGTGATAGCTGTAGCTGCTCGTGGCAGCTGATTCCATTCGGAGGTGGTTCTAGGTAAAAATGCATGTGAATAGGTTACAGTTCTACAACGAGGAACATCAACTTTTTGGAGGTGGTCAATTCTAGATGAAATGAAAGGAGGGGATTTATTGAACTGATTGCGGAGATGATTATTGTGATCGTAAATTTCATGAAAAAGAGCGAGCCGGGCTATTCTACGCCGAACTGTAAGTTCTGGAAGGTTAAGTGGTGACACAATCATGGTAACACTGGCTGTGCGGTCATAATTGGATAAGATGAAGCGAACGGAACGATTCTGCACGCTTTCAAGTTTTTTTTATCAGTGTAGTACCACCGGAATCCCATATAGATGATGCGTGTTCAAGTGACGGACGAATGTAAGTTGTGTAGAGAAGATATTTAAGTGATGGGGGTGCCATATAGAAGTTTCTTCGAAAGTTTCTTCGACACAATCTCCTTCCGCGAAGGGCTTATCAAGAAGGTGGGGCACCATCACGTCATCATTGATGGCGCAGTAGCTGGAAGACGTGAGCTTGCCCTCGATGCGAACTACTTGACCGACACTTTCTTTGGTGATAAATCCGCGCACGTTCACTCCTGAGCGGCCACTTGCAGCCATACGCTGGAAGTAATCAGGCCTGTAACTGGAGAAAAGGATCGTTTTAACCTGCATTGACGACAAATATTCAGTCACTCACTTTACAAGACGGAACTGTGTTTGATGTCGACGATGTGGTAGTGGCAGTGCTTAATTTTGCGTACTTTTATCGCCGGTTGTTTCCTGGCTATGTTTGGCGCTTCTTTTGTCTAATTTTCGTTCAGTTTACACAAGCAAACGTTTTTTCGCGCCTAAAAATTACCGGCAAGTTAAGACCGGTAGTCATCTGTTGGAGTTCGCAAGACACTACAATATGTACAATTCATGAAGTAAGTGTAGTTATGCTGGGCTTTTGCTCAGATTTCTAAAAGCGGTACAATACTTTGTTAACAGGAAACGCCACCTACAGGCTGTTTTCAATGCGACAGCCTCTTTGCTTTTGGTCCCACCGGGTCGTGAACGAGCTTTCATCAGAAAACACGACGCGTTCCCAGTCAGAGGTTGTCCAGCTTTCGTGGTCCTTGGCAAATTACAGCCATATCGCTTTGTTTTATTCACGAAGAAGCGGTTTTCTGCAGGCGACATGCTTTTTCAGGCCAGCTTCCGCGAGGCGGCGCTTGACAGTCGTTCTGCAAACCTGCAGACCAAGTTGCTGCTGTACTTCTGGAACTGTAGTCCGCGGATTCAATGCCGCTGCAGCCACGATGGCACTGTCTTGGTCCTCCGTCGTTGCTCGAGTTCTACGCCTCTGCGGAGGTTCCTTTATGCCGCGTTCCGTGCCAAAAGCCTGCATTATCTTATTCACCGTTTTCCCTGGTTTTCCTGGCAGTGAGGCGATAGCCCGCTGGCTGTTGCTTGCCGCGCTCAGTGAAATAATTTTGCCCCTTTGCAATCTTTCCCATCCTTGAAGCGCCCTGCTTCGTCTCACACCAACAGAAGAATTTTTGTGCCTGACACGATTACTTATCGCATCAGGCAGAGTAAATGCTGTACCATACAGAAAGGAAAACAAGAGCGGACACTCCCATAGAGCCCAGCGGCGCAATTGGCTGCAACGCACCAATCCCTCGGCGTTAATACCAGAACCACACTTCCGGTTTCGGTTTTGTGCGGCGCGTATTGAATACTAGCCGGTAGGCATCACGCAGGCTCCGCTGCCTTTTTTTTTTTGCTTCTACAGTTCAACAGCGCGCGGTCTTAGCTTAGTGCGAAATCGTTGTATTAATAAGTACAATTGATCGCGAACGATTTTCACAGGCCTGCATCGAGTATGTGCCGCGCGCAATTTCATAAGACGCCTTGTGAGATGAGGAAATGTTTATTTTATTCTTTATAAATGCTCGTTGCGTGCTTTTTGTGCCAGCGACCAACGTTGTGACACCAGGTAAGCAGCAGTAGTTTCCGTAGGAAGCTCCACAAGACGACGTCAGCTGAAAAAATCAAATTACAAGCAAGTGTTCTTTTGGTAATAACATCTAAGGATAATGTGTGTAGAGGCGAAGCGTGCGAAAGTGGTGAATGGGCGGCGTTACAAACAAAAGCAGTTCGTGTGTACACACCCGGCGTAGAAAATACCTGACTGATCCTAGACAATACCGTACATACCCCGAAAGCTTTAGCTCGGGTGCCCTTATCTAAATACATGTAAAAGGAGAATTCATTTTTCTCGGCAACCACTACACCAAATTTGACGAGGTTTGTTTCATTGAAAAGAAAAACTTAAAATCTAGAGATTGTTTGTTTCGAATTTTTAATTTAGGCTGTCCAAATTTTATTAAAAATGGGCAAAAATCACGAATTTTCAGAAAACGAAACTCAAGTTCACAACTCTAACTCAGCAATGAAAAATGACACCACAATTCTGTGAATTGCATCTAATGGTACATCTAAAGCGGACAAAATTGATGTTACACATGAATCTGAAAAATTTTGTAATGTGGAAATACAGCTTTTGTAGAACCCTTGTACACAATGTAAGAAATTCACGTATATATTGATGTATCAAATTTGTCTGCTTTGAATGATATAATGGATTCCGTTTACAAAACTGCGATATCTGTTCTTGATGCAACGCTATAAATTTGCAAACTTAGTGCTTCCAATTTTTTTCAAACTCACATTTTCGGAACAGAATTCTGGCCCTAAACCAAGTTCCACTTCCCACAATCACTAGAATTTAACTTTCTCTATCAAAAGCAACAACTTTCATCAGAATCGGTCCAGGCGTTATCTCACAAAAACGTTTTGGAGTTTTACATGTATTTGAATAGGCCGTGTCAGAGTTGTGGTCGAACTAAAGCTTCCTCTTAATTGAACAGCGCTTAAGGACCACGATATGATACAAGCAACATGTGAGCAGTTGAACAGGCATTATGAATGTTCTACAGCAAGATTATAAAATGCTTTTGCTGTGCAGGCAGACATTGTCAATATGAGCTTGCTACTAAACAGCTTAGCTTTAGTGCAGTCATATGACCAAGGCCGCTATCACAAATGAGTTTTCTAGTAATGTTGGCAAAGCTTGTATTATATTATGCTGTTATAATCAGGCTAATAGCTATTTTACCATGAAAGGAAGCACTACACTAACATAGTGCTTAAATTGTCATGAAAAGAGTTTTGTTGAAAACTGCACAACAAATATTAAGATGCTTCTTTTTCACACACGTACCCAGTATCGCGTTCACTTTTTGGGGGTCCAATGGCTCCTTTTGAGGAAGTCCCTTGTGTGCGTTTGAGGTCCGCCCAAAGAGGGACCTCCCTTCGAGCTCTTCTTTTGTAAAGATAGCTTTGAGGAGGCCCCTTGCGAACCGCGAGCCTGAATTGTTGGCATCTAGGCGCAGCCTCTTCAGCAGCCCTTCCTCCACACAAACTCCATCCCCGATGTCTACCTGTGAAAGAATAGAACAGGCGCAGATTCATTTTATAAACTTTTGATCAAAGAATGATTAGGAAATAGAGGAAGATTTGCGAAAATAGCGGCAGCTGTCTTGCTGATTCAGTTTAAAGGGCCCCCGCCAGGTCTGGCCATTTTGAGCTAAGAGCAGAGCATACAATGCATGTTAAGCATCGTGTTTACAAAGAATTACATTGCTATGTGCCACGGAAAGGTCTGAAATTTCAATCCGAACACTTTTTTCCTTTTCCCTCGCGGCAACTGCACTCCAACCCGGGCAGTGACGTACTGTGTGCCTGCACCTACGTACTGGTGTTTGCAGCACGACGTCGCTCATGTCACTACGCGATTTAGAGAATTATTAAGAGAACATCTGTTATCTGTGTGATTTGCGTGAATTGAGAGATAACAAAACACACAAACTGAATGTCTGCGTGTTTTTTTGTATTACTTCGCACCAAAGCAAGAGAGATGTAGTTCCACTTCGTCTGCTTGTTTCTATGATTGTGCAGTCACATGTGCAGGTACCAAAACTATGTCATTTTCTATCGTGTTCCAGCGCATGATCATGCTCTGCAATCGGCTTGTTCTGACTCAGTATTTGTATAGCACTGAATTATACCGTTAGTCATGTGTCGTTATGCACAGCGCACAAAACGATAACAGCTCCCACACAACGCCGCCAGCGGAAATGCACAGTGCCAAGAAAAAAAAAAAACGAGGAGAACCCCGTGACGTGTGTGTCACACAATCCTCGAGGTTCGGCATGCGAGAATGCAGGGATGGAATTTCGCTAGATGGGGCGAGTGGTGAGAGGGTCTCGTTAGGCAGTGCAGCTTGCCTCCTGAAATCATGGGTTCGCGGCAGTGAACTATTTCTATCTCGGTTATCCATGAGCAGATCTGAAAAATTATTGCGGCAGAACACTCTCTAGAGGACACGTATAACCAAAATTTGCTATGGGGCCTGTTGAGGGGCCCTTTAAGGAACAAAGCAGCCTTACGTGAAACACATGAAAACTTTACACTTGCACTGCATTATGGTAGCTGCATGTTGGCTGTTTCACAACACATGTGCGAATTGAAAATTAACAGCGGTTTGCGACAAACCCTGCGTCAAGGGCGGGAGATGAACATGTACATTCCGTTCAGCGTGCTAACACGAAGGTGCAAGCAATAAATCAAAATCCAGGTTTGGACGGGTTCGTGTATTCGTAAGGTCTTCCAAGACCGGTTACCATCCGTCCGCCCGCACCCATCGCGCCTTTGTGCGTTTGTTGCCACGACCTTTTCGCGCTGCATTTAGAAAGCCTGCTAGCAGAAAGTCGTACTAGCACTCATAAACTCTGGTAGTAATCGTCGTCACGGAAATTGTTAGAGCTCAGCACTGTTGTTCTTGACTGCTTGAAATTCTTTCGATTCACAGTAACCTCCCACTTAGCTGCAAGCTTCTTGTCTTGCGGGAAGTAATGAAACATTGTCGCGGCTCCTGGTGTTCGTGCAACCGTAGGCTGCACAGAATGCCAGCATGATCGGCCCACCACTTCAATTGATGCTGCGCACGTCAACTAGCACTCTACATACACAAACGAATGAATGCAGGCTCGAGCGAGGCAGATTATGACGGCACACAAGCAGAAACAAGCGCGGTCAGGCACGGTTGCGGAGACTGCGAAGGAGTGAAACACCAATGCTGATGTCACTATGTCACGGTTTCCGGTCTCCGCTCGCATCGTCAGCAGCAGCGGCACTAGACGAGGGGCGGAGCGACAGCGCAATTTCAATCGGCGACTACGTTGTTCTTACGTGAAAAATCCCGCCCAAATTTTATATGCATGGCTTATAAGCTTCCCACATCCACATATGAGCGTCTTATTGAATTCGACATTCTTCAGCTTCCTTTTAATTCCATTTTGCCACTGCAATGAGCCATCCAAGTCCAATGGTGAAAGTGAGCTCGGTTGATTAGTGCAATTATCGTGTCTCACCTGTCCTCTGATGTCAGCCACTGCTTTAGACAGCGATTCTGAAAGAACATCCTAAATAATACTTGTTCTGTTAAAAGCTAGAATGGCTTTCAAAGTACTGTCCATAATGTCATTCTTCCACCACAATTACAACTGTTACAAATATTTATCTGCCAATATAACACAAAATCGCTTACTTTTGGGGCTGCTGTGATGCCAACAGGCTCAGCAGGAACGCTAGCATTTTCCAGCATGTGTTTCAGGCGTTTCACCATTCTTGAGGCATCTTCAAAAAAAAAAGGTAAAGTAATATGAAGAGAGTGTCATAGCAAAGGCACTTCGGGTAGCTGTACAGTTGGGACACTTCTGCCATTTACTACACTGTGCCATAGCTTGACTTTAAATCGTATAAAAAGCTTTAGAGGAAACATACGCCTTAACGAGATGCAAAACTGCAAATTAAGGGGTACTGACACAGAGAAATCTGCCCGATTTCTCCAAGGAGCATGCATCACATGATGACTGTGTTGCACTGTCACCATGCATCGTGAATGACGGAGACACGTGTGCTGTGGGACATTAACTCAGTCCCAAAAAAGACCAACTGCTCAGTGGACGACAATGTGTCACTTGGTACTAGTGCAGTGCATATTAGCTAGCATTTGTGAAGCTTATACCTGGCAAGGACAGCTTTTAAGCATGCCAAACAAATGCTTCGACAAAAATAAAATGGTGGCTTTCGTAGTGCACCTGAACAGCCTAGGGCTTGTCTTCCTTAGAAGCAAAGAAACATTTGTCACTACTGAAACACATACGAACAGACACACACACAACAAAATACTGTGCTGGGGTATCCTGCAAAGACAAGGAGAGAGCGAGTCACACAGATGCATATGGGAGCATTCTAGTAAAGAACGCTTGGGAAATTTCCACATGTTCATCTATACAGGGTGTACAAACTATCATGAACCAAGGTTTAAAAATATGCAAATACCATGTAGCTGGACAGAACCAAGGTAATGTTTGCCATGACTGGAGGTACTCGCATATTTTCTTGCATTCTACCTAATTACATAATTAGTCTTAATTAACTTCTGAAATATAATTAAATGAAAAGTAGCAATGAGAAAATTGTAGGGCAACATGAAAAACTCCCGATTAAGCTTTCCGTCACTCAATACACGCTACATTAATGTGTTTTTCCGAGCGTGAAAGAAGCCCATGAACACACTCAAAATTACCCAGCACCCGCCGTGGTTGCTCAGTGGCTATGGTATTATGCTGCTGAGCACGAGGTCGCGGGATCGAATCCCGGCCACGGCGGCCGCATTTCGATGGGGGCGAAATGCGAAAACACCCGTGTACTTAGATTTAGGTGCACGTTAAAGAATCCCAGGTGGTCGAAATTTCCGGAGTCCTCCACTACGGCGTGCCTCATAATCAGAAAGTGGTTTTGGCACGTAAAACCCCATAATTTAATTTTAAAATTACCAAGCGATTGGCCGCTCAAGGAACTTTGCACCTATTTGCGGGCTTTGCCCACGCTCGGGAAAACATTTTTATATAGCAGGTATTGGGCAAATGAAAGCTGTATTGGGAGTTTTTCATGTTGCTCTACAATTTTCTCATTGACACTTTTCATTGAATTATAACATTTGAAAAGTTGATTAAGACTAATTATGTAATTGGGCGGAATCCAAAAGAGTCCAAATATGTCGAAGCGATTGGAAACAAAATTGCATTGGTTGTGTCCCGCTACGTGGCATTTGCATATTTTAAAATCTTAGTGCATGCTAGTTGGGACAACCCGTATACATCATTGTACATCCACCTGTTGTGGCTATTCTATTTTACTGCCGAGATTGGAATATTGAGATAGACTGAATATGTAATAAGGTTCCTAACTTATTACATGCCCAGCATTTGTGATATTGGGAGAGGAACTGGAGGAATTGCAGAGATCTGAAAACTCAGCCCCGATTTGAAAGCTTACACTAGTTTAACCGACTGCAGGACTTCCTTACAAAAGTAGGTCTTGCTACAACATTTCTCCGTAAATGTGCACTCACCAATGCACTGCCGTGCTTGAGCAAGTTCCTCCTTCAGCTCCCGAACCTCTTTTTGCAGGCTTCCAACCCTTTCTTCCAAGTTTTCAATCTGCTCTAAATGGTCGCAGGTTCGCTGCAAGCATACAGAACATAAATTTTCCAGGCAAAGCTCTGCTAGAGAGTCTAATCTTGTGACCTGCAATGTATTTTCATTATAATACATATACCAAGAATCGGTATGCTCAATTTGCCAACACGAGTACATATCAGGATTTTCTAAAGTATGGTGTTTGATCATTCAAACTGTGCAACATATTCACAAAACCACGATGTCCATGTGGGCAGCCTCACATTTTATGAAAACAACCAAACATATGTTGTACAGCAAAAGCAAAACAGTGATGAGACAAAGTATGCACTCCGTGATTAATGAGGCTGCAGACATTACCTCCATACCCTCTTGAACTACATCATGTAGTATCATGGATAACCGAAACACAAACAGCGGAGTGTGTGCCTGAAGCATAATTGAACGTATAGTGCGTGCCGTCAGACAGCCATCCTTCTGATGATGCACACGCATGTAATTTCTATGCAGGGTGCAGAGGTGCTCATCCTGTTGCAGTGGATAGGGTGAGGAAGGAAGCATCGAAGAATATAGGCCCGGCGACATTACTGCATAGGGCGAGTAGACTCGCATTCTGTGTGAAAGCCATTTGCCAATAGCATGTACACAAGGATTACTGGCCAACGGCACATGCTGTACCGCCAGTGATGCTTCAGGCATGCTTTCCACTGTGTTTCAATTCTCCACAATAATACATGCAAGAGTGGGGCAGCTGAAACAGATGATGTTTGGGAGGCTGTTCTGGACCAAAAAAATGTAGGCCTTGGAGTGGAATATATCCAATTTGGAGGAAGCCATCAGAATAAAGGACAATTTTGGAGTGGCTAATTTCAAATTTGGAGCACAACATTTCAATCTTGAGCAGCTCAATTAAGTAGCAATTGCAAATTTCCCACGTGCACTTCCTTCTTTTTGGATGGACTCTCCAGCACTCTTCTTGAAAACTGCCTCACAGTCATAGATCCAACATCAAGAGTACAAAAGACTGCCATGTTTCACTTTCTAGTGTCTACCACATACAGTGCTGTCCCAATGATTACAGCTTCCATAATTCGAACCAAAGGATAACTCCAACACCATTTAGGATGGCATTGCAGCAGTAGACATTTAAAGGGAGAAAAACTCACTATTCCAACGCATGAAGGTTACTTCTAGCACTACTTCAGTTCCTCTCACATTGCTCATCATGTCTCATGCCTGAAGACAAACTAAAACTCCAGCTGACAGCTACAACACATGCAGCTTTCCTGGCACATGTTAGAGGAATTCTTGCATACCACGTATTGGTAGGAACCACGTGATGCCGGTGTGTTAGCAAACCTGCAGCTCCATTCGCGTTTAGTTAGACAAGCTGCTTCCCACACTGCAGGTATTCCTTTGATAATTTGAACCATGATTTGTTACAAATGCTTTGTAAACCAAAGTGTTTCTGACCATTCGTAACGGTTTTGCGAATTAACAAGCTTGCTGCTCCACCATGAAACAGTTGACTAATATTGCTTTGCCATTCACTCCGTGAATGTCCGGGCGTGCTTGCCACCATAATGAATCCCTTTATCGGCATTGCCAACGTGTTTGTTAACAATCCCGTCGAACAGAATTATTCATGGTATGTTATCAGCCTAATCAGGCTTGCAGTGTCAGTACTTTTGTGTATATCACTCTTGATCAGCAAAAACATGGCCATGCACACCACTTCTCTACGTTTTAGTTTCCACATTAAATATTTTCTCTAGTCTTTATAACATCATGTGGCCAAGATGCATGGGCAATTCAAATAACATGAAACTGAATGAACGTAGACTGAAATGTGGCATCTGCTATGGTCCCTAGAATATTGGCTAGTCTGCCATCCACGCGCCGCATTGTATGGAGGGGGCAGGACACTTCTTGAATGAAAGTGCAGAGGGTGCTGCGATCGGTTTTACTGCTACGCTGGTGTCTGCTTGGGTGGGTGCAGGTGGGTTTACATGTTCTGCGTCTCCAGTTTTTCACGGTCTTTCAATAATCAAAGGACAGCACAGAAAGAAAAGCTAGATCATTTGAAAATGAGATGAAAATAATTCCATTTTGCATTGCATCACCTCGAGCATGCAGGCTCAGCGGCCTTGTAATTCTCTTTTTTCCCCCATAATTTCTTATTCACGAACCTCTTGCGATTTCCTCGGATGTTGTGTGCTATAATTTGTTTACACAGTTTCCTAAAGGTTCCTCATTTTTCGCTTGACAATTTGTTTTGACTGTGCGCTTGATTACTTGCACGGGATTACCACGCAGTGGAATGTGCTTCCAATTCAATTTTTTTTCATTTTTTTTTATTTCAGCATTTCTTTTGTACAAATAGAAGAATGCTAGGACAAGCACAAAAAGCTGCTAAGCTGCAGCTTGACTGGGTGCTTGCCCCATCACTTGGCAGAAACAAGAGACAGAAAATACATTTGAGTGACAAAAAAAATATTTACAGATTTCAAATGGTCATGTAAAATCATGGGAAAAAAACACAACGTACATCATATAAAATACTCAAACATCTGTAGCGACTGCTCTGTTATAGTATGTCACTGAAAAATATATAATGAACAGTAGCGCACAGAACAGCAAAAAACAGAAAATGCTAAACACATGACGTAATATAATGAGAAACCTTTCTACAAGAAAATTGAGCAGAAGTACAACATAAATATTCCAATTTGATGTAGTAGTCTAATCATACAGTCAACGAACGGTCTATATCTTTTAAGAGCACCAGCGATTTAGTAAAAAAGTTTTCCATTTTTTGCGGGTTAAGTTATCTATGTCAATATTGTCTTTTTCCAGGTCACCTAAAAGGGTAGCTATGCGCGATTTTAACCTGTTTGTTCCATGACATGTTCTTGAAAAGGGAGTCAGCCAAGTGCTTCGATTTCTGAGCGTATAGGGTATGTCGGATGGTTTTGTTAAGGTGCATAAAGTAAGAAAGGTGGTTTCGTTTTGCTTAAGACTGTTTTTGTATTTTAATAGTAAAGTCATACAATAGCTGAAATGGAAGTATGCCATATTTTAGAAACAGATCCTTTGTATGCGCATCGTGTACTACATTCGCTATATGACGCAGTGCCCTTTTCTGTAGAGTACACATTTTCTGAATGTTCCTCCATGAAGTAGTTCCCCATATAAGAGTACAGTAGTTAATGTGAGTTCCAAAGAGAGTGTTATAAAGCAATAATTTAATCTTGTCAGTCAGTACATGACGAAGCCTAGAAAGCACACCGCACGCTCGTGACAGACTTGCACATACACGATGTACATGAGCATCCCAGCTTAAGTGTTCGATGAAGATAACTCCTAGTGTTTTAACCTCACTCACAACAGCTATTTTTTCACTCCCTAGGTACAGATCAAGTGAATGGTTAACTGGTTTTTGAGAAGGGGTGAATAAAACTGATTTTGTTTTTTTGGTATTAATTTCAAGTGAATTTGCCATACTCCAGGTGTGCATTTTTTGAAGTGTTGAGTTTGCTAAGCAAGAGAGCTCCTGAACATCGTATGCTTGAATGAATATGGTTGAGTCATCGGCAAAAATAATGAACTGCGCATTGTTACTAACTTTTACGATATCATTTATATATAGGTTAAATAAGATCGGCCCTAATATGCTCCCCTGTGGTACCCCTGCAACAATATCTTCTAGAGAGGAAAGGTGATTTGTGATTGCTACTGCTTGTTTCCTATGCTTTAAGTGTGATTGTAAAAGAAAAAGAGGTAGGCCACGAAACCCATAGTATTCTAATTTAGCAAACAAGGTTCGATGACTTATTCTATCGAAAGCCTTGGACAAATCCACAAAGATTCCTAGCGTTAATTTTTTGTCTTCAAAACCCTGTAATATTACTTCTTTCTGCGTTAGCAAAGCGAGTTCTGTGGACATGCGCTGGCGGAAGCCGAACTGTTGCGGTGATATAAGAGAGTGTTTTTCGCAGAACGAGGCGATTCTTTTACCAATTACTTTTTCCAAACCCTTAGAAAAAACTGGGAGAACAGAAACGGGTCGATAGTTTGAAAACTCGTTTTTGTCCCCACTCTTGTATAAAACTGTTACTTTCGCGCGCTGCATTTTTTCAGGAAAAATGCCTGTAGAAAGAGAAATGTTATATATGTGGTTAAGCACGTGCACAAGAAAGTCAAGTACATACTTTATTGGCCGTATTTGAAGACCACCAATATCTCGAGCTTTACTGTTCTTTAGGTTTGAGAATATGGAATAAATTTCCTCGGGTGTAGTCTGAGAAAAAAATGCGGAGTGAATGTTAGGTTCATTTAAAAAGCTCATAGCTGCATTGTTGTGGACGCCTGACACTAAATTAGTAAAGTATGTATTAAATTGGTCAGCTAGCTCTCGGCCCTTCATAAGCCTATTATTGGATGTAAGCTGTAGTTCATTGAACTGACTATTACGATTCAAGAGCTTGTTAAGTTCGCGCCATAAAGCTTCCCCTCGGCCGGTACATCGTAAGAACAAGTTTTCGTAATCCAAATTTTTCGTATTGCGCAAACGTTTTGTTACATTATTTCTAAACTTTTTAAATGAGGCTAGGTCAGTAGGATCCCGTGTGTGGATGAACTTTGAGTAGATTGCATTCTTTTTTTTTATTAATCCATACATTCAAGTGTAAGCCATGGCTTCCTGATTTTCTTAGGCTTACTTATCGTTCTAGGTCTAAACGAGTTGTCATACGCTATTTTAAAAATTTCCATAAAAATTACATACGCCTCATCAGCATCTGTGCATTGAAATACTGGTGTCCAATCTATGTTTTCTATTTTATGACGAAACATATCCAGCGTTCTTGTGTTAATATCTTGAATGATAAATGTATCGGGATTATCTGTTCCGTTTCTTTGTAACTCATTTTGTTTGCAAAACATAAATATGGGCAAGTGATCACTCACATATGCGGCAATGACGCCCGACGCAATGTTGCTGTCTGTGCAATTGGTTATAAACAAGTCCAAAAGGGTTTCAGAAACGCAACTAATGCGTGTGGGTTCTGATATGACGTTCATGCAGTCAAACGAGGCAAGTAACAGTTGTAACTCACGGGAATGCGATGTGGGTTGTAGAATATTGATATTACAATCACCACCTATTACCAAGTCTAGCTTATTAGAAGAGGAAAATTCGAGCAGTTTTTCTAGGAAACCAAGAAACCTCCTAATATTTCCATCAGGAGGGTGGTAGACAACTGCAAAAAGATGTTTTCCGCATTGCACGGCTAGTGTTTCATAATCATCGGTAATGTTAGAAAAGTCACTAATAATTGAACATGAGGGTTTAGCGGACACACGTTGCGCTATGCCCCCACCTCGACGGTGCTTTCTATTTAAAAAGAACGTGTTAAAACCAGGTAAATGCAACACGTCCATATCAGAAACGTACCAAGTTTCTGTTATCATGATCACATGAAAATCTACGTTGAATGAAGAAAGAAGTGCTGTTAGGATGTCATGTTTGTTCACTGCGGATTGCGCATTACAGTGTAGAAAACCTAGATAATCGCGTTCAAAAGGGCATACTACATCTTTTGGGTCAGTCATTGTAAGCCGTCAGACAGTGTTGACGTAGGCTTATCCGTTACTGTCTACTCCATTTTGTCCAAATCATTTTCGCAGGTGATCCGAATCACGTGAGACGTTTCTGTTTTTCTAGCGAACACCTTCCCTCCCTTCGTCCAAGCGAATTTCCAGTTCCAGTTCCACAATTTCATCCATTGTCGAAACATATTCGGATGTTCTCCCTGACCATGCACGATATCAACTTGACATGCTGCGTCATTTCCTTACATGACATCAGCAGTGCATGCTTCGCGTTTTTTTTGTTTAATTTGATCTATTATTATGTGTTGATATTTGTCCTTGCTGCTCTTGCTCACCCTTAACTGGAACTAAATGGTTTCTTTTCCTCTTGTATATGTTTTGAACGGGCTTGGGTTTGATTTTGATTTTTACCCTCGACTATGCCACATCGCACATGGGTGCCTCATGTGGGTTATTAATGCGGACGCATTATATAGATCAAGAGGCGGAAAATCCCATGTTGTCGGCGTTGACGTGACCCCAATGGTCCAAAAAGTGAGCCACTCGAGGCACTTGATAACATCCATTAAATGTTAATTAAGGCAAGTCTAATTAAGCTAGAGTTCATTACAGAACACAAACCCACACTATCGGTAGGATTCGAACGCATGGCCGTTGGTGTTAAGGTGAAATTGAATAAAGTACAGCCAATTAAGATGGAGTTTATTAAGGATTTCGAACTCACAACCTTTGGTAATAATTAGGGCAAAGTTAATTAAGACACTGGTACCCACGGCCTTTGGTGTTAATTAAGGTGAAGTTAAGACGACTGAAAGTGCATAGGCACTGCGAGGTGGTCGCAATGCTTTGGCATTAGGATAACTAAGGGCCCCTTTATATATATTGTTTCACTTTTAACCACTGCAGGCTTGGCTGCCAAAGGGAAGCAGTATTGCATGAATAAATAAATCTAGTGCTCAAGCTATTCCAGGCTGCGCAATCGTTTTGTGTTCCAAGAAGTTGTATCCCCCCCTTCCACTAATTTACACAGTTAAAACCTCTCATCAAACCCGTAACAAATACTGCCCTAAAGCAGCACAAATATTCGGCAACAGAAAATAGTTTTGAAAAAATAAACGACTAAACTATATGCCAAACGTGTGCGCGCGCTTCGCCAACACGCAGCGAGGTGGCCGAGCGCCGCGTTGCAGCATGAGGACTGCTAGCAGCGCCGCTGCCACCGTCATTCGAAAACAGTCCTCATTCCCATCAGCGGACGGCAGACTAGCCAATATTCTAGGGACCATACGTGTGTATTACTGTGGTATTCCTTGCAGGGGAGGTGCAATCTATTAGAAGGCTGTGCATTCAAATTTTACTACATTTACTCGCGCTGCTGTAAGCAAAACACCCACACACAAATAAACATATTGCATCAACAGCAGACACATGACAAGTCATTTAAAAGAACTAAGATATCTTCCGATGGCATGGTTGACTAAAGGAAAGTTCATTTTATCTACCGTTACTAGGGGTGGAAATGATTGCGCACATCTCAAGGGCTACGGATGAAGGTATGCCATTCATAAGTCCACGACAAAACACAACACAGGAGCCCTAATATGGTTGCTACTGCACATGAATTCAGCAGAACAAAGGCTAGAATGGCACGATACCCAACAACAGTTGCGATTCCCGATATCCTAAATATGAAGTTACAAAACTCAGGTTATAAATCTAGCCACCACTTGCCTCTCAAGTTTGCATAAACACGAACCATTGGTGGTCGCACTTAGTGTTTTGGAGCAACTTTGGTGCAATCCAAAGCATCTTTTTTATGGTTTCAGTGCAGCAAGTAGCGAATGTAGCAATTGGTCACTATCGTTGCGACTGCACTACCCCTGTACATGCGAAGGGTAGCACAAGTGCATTTCCAATGTTTCTTCAACTATGCTACACCTTCAAAGCGATTTTTAGTCTACTTTTTCTGCTTGAGAAAATGCATGTATAGCAGCACTTTTCACGCGCTTTCCCATGACAAAGACACGTGGCAGATGAGTGGGTCATTTTGGAGTGGTTAGCAGATGGCAGCAGTCACTATTTAGGGATCAAAGCCTTGAATATCAATGGAGAACACCAATGGTATGATGTAGCTGCAGACGAAAAAGTGAATTTAGTGGTTCCAAGAGCCGAGTTTCATACACAGTAGGACTTCGCTTTAAAAAAGCATGTAGGTGTGTCAACGATCACATATTTTGCTCAACATAATCTAATGTGGCAAGGAATGAAAAGTTATGAATGAAATAGTTGTAGGGAAACGTAAACAGCCATCAGGTAAAAAATGGGACGTAATCAATTAAAAAGGAAAGACAATGCCGGTGGTGGTGGTGGAATTACACTTGAAGAGAGCAAGCAAACAGATCACCTGCAAGCTTGTTAGTGTACATGTTACAAAGACATAGAAGCTGAGTTACTTGGAAATTTCTTATTTAAAGTAAGAACTGGCATTTACCTTCACACCAGTGGCTGGACTGCCAGACTCGGCAGCCTCCAGTGCCAGCCTATTGCGTCTCCTCTCCATCGAGGCCTGATTCCCTGTAAGCATGCAAGCACAGAACAATGCAAGTTGCAATGATAGTGGATGGTTTGCTGGTGCACAAAAACAAATGCCCTCCTTTGGCAAATTTTAAATACTATTGTGTCTGGCTGACAATTTCTAGACTATTGCGTGCATTTACTTCATAAGAATCCGTGCACATTTTACACAGTAAGCTGCATATAACAGGCAGGTCTTTAATGATGCGTGTTAAAATGTGCTGGCACCAATTACAACAAAAAGCATCTACACTGATATGGTCAATCGTTGCTACTGGCAGCATAAGACAAATGCTACAAACGTTCAAGATTTCGAAACTGTAGTAGCCTTGTAGACAAAGAATAGATCATGTTGTAAGGTAGCTACACAAAAATAATTCCTGTGCCAGTCATATGCGATGTTAAGTACATTGGTGGCAGGAAGGCAAAAATTATTGCATAAGATTTGCTCAAGAACTCAACTGTACATGGGGAGAGAGTTACCATTTTATAGACTTTCGCCACTTCATGGGAAATATAGGTAAAAATATGTGTTCTGGCCCACCACTCAGCTTGCCTATTCACCTAACACATGCAAACTAGAACTGACCACACGTAACCCTTGAACGTGCTAGCTAACTGCTAGAAAGTGCTACAGCTCTCATCAGCATGGCTTAAAAAAGAAAGAAAAAAGAAAAAAACATTAGAAGATTACATTTACGTAATGGTTAGCGGCTGCGAAGGGGCCTAGTGGCCGCAAAACTTCGTGAAACACGGGAGATGCGAAAACTGACCTACTGCGCAAGATACGCGGACAAAGAAACACAAAATGGCAGGACGCGACACCGATTGCAAAATTCTTCACAATGCCAATCGCCACGTGCGCAACAATTAAAATCGACAATAAAGACAATAAAGAACATACGGGCACATAAACGGCAAAATTTGCCAAGCACAGAATTCTCCAGCAGTGAAAGAGAAATAATTTCAAGATTTCCTCGCACCTAGCCTGCACTGTGGTAGGTGCACACATATCACCACACGTTTTAGTTCTACTGAAATTCGCTTTCCGCGGCTATAATGTTCTACGGCTTTTCGTAGTTCAACTTACCGATGGCTAGAATCCTGGCTGGTGCTGGTGGTTCTCCTGGCTGCCACACAACTTCAACAACCACCCCCTGAAACTTTTCCAGTGCACTGGCCGGGTCACGGAGTAGCTCCATCCCAATGGCGACATCGGCTATTCGCTTCACAGGGTACACGTCCCACGTGTCCTCGGACTCCCATTTCAGGAGGACGTGCTTCATGGTGCCGTGAGTGCCGTGAAATGTCGAATGCACTAAACTATGCGGGCACAGATTGAAGATCATGCTGGTGGCGTCCATCATTTATACGATTTCGTTAAAAAAGACTGGATTGGATTGGATAAATCTAAATTTCAAACGACCAGCGGCAGCGTAGAACCGTGATAATTCGTCATTATTTTTTATATTCAACTAAAACAACCAGAACTGTCTCTGAAGATTGCTATGTGGACATCATTTATGTCTTACACAATATTTGTTTGCACAGTCATCGTTGAAAAGGTAGAAACAAAGTAGAAAGTAAAGATATTTTCAGCAAGCACGCTTTTATTAGCCAAGCATAGCCAAGCAAGCACTATTCATAGAACACCTGTACAGTGTACTAGAAAGGAGCAGTGGGTCCAGTGGACGACTTCGCAAACGCCAAGGGGGATTTAAAGAACACTGCAGTCGTGACGGCGCTGCCGCTGCCTTATGGTGAAGCTGCTGTGGTTTCGGCAGCGCCCATTGGCTGAGACGAGCTTACGGGCCATGTCACGGGCTAAGAGCTGTCGTCTGCTCGACGCACCGCCACTGTTGCGTCCTCATCACTTTCGTAGCTCTTTCTCCGTTTTATTGGCCACATTTTGGTGGGGAATAAAATCGCTGTTTCAGCCACCGTGTGTTAAAACTATGTGCAGCAGATTGAAACGCCTGTCAAAGCTCCATGCAGCTGCGGGTCCCCGACGCGACAGGCATCCGGCCGGCGCGCGGGGCCGCGCATTCAGATGAAGGCGATGGTGACGCCACTAACTTTTTCAATAAAAAAAAGCCTCAGCGGGGATGCCGCACTTGATCTACTCCGCCTTCTGATACGTACGCTATGTACCATGTGCAAGCATTCGATACATTAGGCTTGTGCAGGAGGTAGAGGTGCCTGCCGTGCTAGAATTCAGTGTTTTGCGGAAGTATCTCCGGAGATGCCTAAAAGAAAGAGATACAAGCAGTATCTATATGACGCTGTAGTAGGCGTGCCGGCCCGCACGAAATGTAGAAGGAAAGCTGCTGAATAGTCAAGCCAGGTTGTCCCCGACAAAGTCAGCAGTGGTACTGATAGTTCTGAGAGCGACGAGAACACGCTGGGTCACTTACACCAAGAAAGGGCACTCGCTTCTGTAACATCAGCAGCCAGTCCACTCAACCGGTCGAACTCTTACGAAGACGGCTTGCATGAACGCAGCCTAAACAGCGATATGTGCTCAGAGAGCGACGACGGTGACGTTGCAAGCACGGAACCACAGGGCTGCAGTTATGGGGACGGCTCATCGACCGATGACGAGGACAGCGACGAAAGTACGGAGGGATCTCAAGAGAAAGAAAGTGAACTGGTTAGTATCTAAGCAAATTCAAGTTTCAGTGTACCGCCACATGTTCCTACTGCCTTTGTCTGAGTGTACCACGTCACTCACATAACGCTATTTGAAAGTGAACAACCTACTTGACAACGCACAGCACTGAAGTCTGCGCGATCATGTAATCGAGCGTATATATGTCAATGGTCGTGTCCTATAACAGTAGCATTGAGCTACACGCCGCAGAATTGATTGGCTGTGGCGCCTGTTGTGAATGTCGGCGAACCGAAAAGAATATTAGTACAAACAGTATAATTAATATTGCTATGTTTTAAGCACCAAAAAGAGTGCCTAGAAAGCGCCGATTCATTTTATTGCACGCCTGAGTAAGAAAATTGTAGCTTATATGACCTGTGTGTGAAGTTTCCTATTTTTGTGTAAAAATTGCAAAACGCGAGACGCGTGTGCCATTGTTGCCCTAATAGGTTGTCACCTTCGGTGCTTCTGTCTAGTATTCAAAAAGATAGAGAAATATTAATATTATATGGATGACCATGCCTTCTTAGAAGAAGCGAACAGACAGTGACACAAAGGAAAGGACAGCGGAAATTATTTATAGTTTTAATTGAAGTGGAACAAATTTTAACAAAGTTGTATAAATGGAAATGAAACTGGATAAAAAGAGCACTGGCTTCAGGTGGAATACAAGCCTTTGTCTTGACGTTTCACATGCGCTGCTCTAATTGAGTTACCGCGGTGCTGTTTGTCCATCGCCTTTCTTGGGTATTTATGCATTTGTATGTGTCCATGTCAAAGTTTCAGATCAGGCATTGTTGTTGAGACACCCCACCCGAATGTCGTCGTCATATTCAATGTTGAGCACCTCCATGCATAAGTGGGCGTACTCACTCACAAGTGCAATTTTTTGTCACAAATGTAGGTAGTGCGAAAAGTTGTTCTAGCTGTGGTGGTGTTGCACCTTAGTTATGAAACAGAATATGGCAGAGGCTTGAAGTTTTCCTTTGTGTGGTAGTAGCAAATTAGACATGTTAGACCAAATTTGAAGGATGATTTTATGCATCATGTCTGCAAGAAGAAAAAAACAGTATTGAAAAGTTGTGTGAATAATTTTCCAATGAAAGCACTGCCTAGACACCATTGTCCAACCGGAAATGCTGCCGATTAAGAAAGCAGTCTTTATATGTTGATCTAAGAAAGAAAAAGTAATCATCTAAACGGTGACACAAACTTATTGCTAATTTTACACACAATTGGTCATTCTGGCTCTAGGGAGAGGATGTCACTTTTGTTTACATATACATTTCGCACTCACAATTTCCTACAACATTAAATCCCTAACTGTAAAGCTTTGCAAAAGGTAACCTGCATTGCAAGCAAGTCATTAATATGAGCATAATTTTGATACTGCTGTTGTATATGGGTATGTGGTAAAATCAGTTGTCACTACAATATATATAGTATATTTTTTTTATTTTCCCAGGATGTGCCTCTCTATCCGGAAGCAAGAATATCAAAAGGTCAATCTCTCATTATGGTGGTGGCCCACAGCCTGCGGCACCATTCGTCCAAGGAGGCAACGGAGAGCCTTCTAAAAATTATCGATGCCCACTTGCCAGAAGGTGCAACTTTCCCAAACACAAAGTATCTTTTCTTCAAAAACTTCTCCTCTGTGCTTGAATGTGAACGTACAACACATGTTTGTTGTCCAGAATGTAGTGAGTATCTTGTTTTATTACCATGTGCTACTGCTGATATAAGGTGCTCGCAGGGCACTACTAAGCACAGAATTTCTAGTCTTGTAGAGTCGGGCTCATTTTTCCTTACTCTTAATCTCTATGCCCAGATCAAAGAGCTGTTATTAAGTGGCAAGCTTCCACAAAAGCGAAAGGCTCCTTCGTATGATGTTGAAGACATCACACAGAGCACGGGTTACACCACTTTGCCCATGACAGATGATGACATATCTTTTACATGGAACACAGATGGTGTGCCCCTTTTCAAGTCAAAGTATGTGGCCCCTGCTACTGCAAGTCAATGAACTTCCCTTCAAAGAAAGGGTCCAGAAGCTCCTGCTTCTTGGCCTGTGTTTTGGCTCTGGCAAACCAAATATGAACACATTTTTAAAACCATATGTTGACACAATGAACCGCCTCTCTTCTGAAGGAATTCCTTGGACAACTAAGACAGGCATGGCTAAGACATGTGCATACCCAGGCCGATGCACTGTTGACACTGTTGCACGTTGTCTTGTCATGAACATGACATAGTTCAATGGTGCTCATGGCTGTGCATGGTGTGAGCATAGTGGAGAGGTCATTACCAAGGGTAAAGGGCACACACGGGTTTATCCCATTGAAGAGGCTGCACCGAGGCTAAGAACGCAAAAGAGCTTTGAAAGGCATGTTCAACAGGCACATCGAAGGGGGGAGCCATCTTGTGGCATCAAGGCTGCAAGTGTTTTGTTTTTCATGGCATTTTTAAAATTTCCATGTTCATTCGTAGTAGACTACATGCATGCAGTCTGCAATGGATTTGTTAGGACTACAACTTTCATGTGGTTTAGCCACAAAAGACAAGAAGAATTTAGTCTTGGATCCCATCTCAGAGCAATTGATGAAAGATTAAGTCAGCAGATGCCCATCTGGGAAACCACTAGGCTGCCACGTTCGCTTCTAGAAATGAAGTTCTGGAAGGCCTCTGAATGGCGGGACTGGCTTCTTTTTTTTTCTCCAATCGTCCTTAAGGGTTTCCTACCAAGAAAGTACTACAATAACTGGGCAATATTTGTGGCACTGATGCACTTCTGTTTGCAACCATCCATTCCGCTGGACAGAATTGCAAAAGTGAAGAAGCTGCTTGTACGCTTCTTAAAGGATTATCAAGAACTGTATGGAAGAGAGTGCATGTCTTATAATGCACACATTCTAGTTCATATGGTAGACAATGTCATCCAGTGGGGGCCTTTGTGGGGCTTCTCAGCATACCCTTTCGAATCGATGAATGGGAGGCTACACCGCCTTGTAAACGGCCCAAGGTACGCCCATGCACAAATTGTTGACAAGTTTTCTATCTTGATGTCCCTTCCTCAAGTTATCTCCAAGAATAACAAGTGGAAAAGTGCTGACCTGCGGTCACTTGTTAGGTCACTCGTTAAAGGCTACAACCTCAAAAAGAAGTGCACAAAAAAGGGAGCTGTAGTGCTGTATGGAAAAGGGAGCCAGGAAGGAAGCACTGTCATGTATAAGAAAGCAGCAGTTGGTGCATTCACTTACTGTGTAGCTACACAGGACAAGTCGAGACGGAGAAATTCTTTTGTTGTTTCTAGCGCAGGTGTCTTTGGACAGGTTGTGAATATTTTCACAAATAATAATGAGCAGCCGTGTTCTCGTGTCTTATTCAAGATGAAGAAATTGCATGTTGTCGACATTTTTCTTTCCTGTTTGGTTGACTGTCAATCAGTCTATTTTGTCTCTGTTGAGGAAACAAATGAAAATGCCATAGTAAGTGCATTTGACATCAAGAAGTGCATGGTTCTTTGCTCCTCAGGAAAAACAGTCTTGTCTGCAGTCCACGAGGAGTATGTGTTAGAATCAAATTGAAATGTGTTAGTCTGCTTACATTGACTGCTTTTATGCAGGTTAATTGTTATGTAATTATTTTTATTGTATATAGTTTCCATTCACTAATGGTCTGAACAAACTGCTTGTAAATTTAGCACATACAGCCAACTCCCTTAAGACGAACATTCATAAGCCAAATGTTGAGATATACTAAGCAAGTGCTTAGTTTGTATCCCATATAGATACCATGCAAAAAAGTTTTGTTTAACATGAATATCTCATTTGGTTAACCCGAACTTCCATAGCCATAAGAAATACGAATAAGAAATACAAAAATAGATTGAAAAATAGCATGTGCTCGGCTATAATTTTATCGATGCAATCAATTATACAGTATGCATAAACAATAATGTAAAAAGTCAGTTCGTAGCAGCGAAGAATTCATTGTAGGTAAGGAAATCATAATGAGGCAACAACACAGGCATATCACCTCTCTCCCAATAGTAAAATCTTTAAATGCTGATAAGGCTGGTAAACAGTTAAATTTCTCCAAGTGGAAATTGTTTTCTGGACAGGCATTTAACGTACATCGTATAACAACTAAGTTTTTGAAAGCTGTTATTTATTTGCCTTATCAAACTCGTGTATACACAAAAAATCGTAGAATGTGCGCCTTTTTGTTCTAGTGTCTGTGTTTGCATACCTGTGTATCCAACCATTAATCCCTGCTAACTTGCTCAGCTTGCTGTTCTTCATAAATTCCTTTATCTGCCGAAATGCAGGTGGCCCTGCCACATTGGCATGTCCATCCTGTCATCTTATGGCTTCCCTGCCAATCCTCAGTCCCTGCCAGGTTTTGACGTGATTAGCATTCTTGCAGCAATTCTCGCATTCTTCAGTACATACCTAACCTCTTCCACACCATTTTGGGCCACATCGTTTGTGCCTGAGTAGACAACCTTAGCCACTGGGTATGTGCACTTGTGCGTGTGGCATTCTTTGCCAGTACTCCAGACTGGCTATGCGCCACGTGGTAGGTGCCCGGATAGACGAGCAAGAGGCAAGAAGTGAAAAAGTTAACATGAAAAGCCACTGAGTGTGCAGAACGTGAACAGAATGGGACCAGTGTGTGCACTGAGCAGGAAGCGTTGAGCTACAGAGAAGGGAAGAATTTGGCAGCATGGCACGTCACTACATTGCCCGAATGCTAATTGCATAAATATAGAATAAAATAGATGGGTTCTAGGCGATTTCTTTCTTGTGTATATAGGTATCAGCAGACATTTCATGTGGCATAAAAGCTGCTTCTTTATCATTGCCGTCTCCAAATTCAGAATGTGTAAACTGTTCATAAACTCCTTTGTCCATTTAACTGCAGACAGAGTAGCTTCACTGGCTCCCTATGACTGCCAAGACAGTGACAAAGCGCCAAAACATGTGCTTCATTTGCTTTCAGCAGCTTAACTTACAAGTTTTGTGTGTTTCAATTGGTAATGACTTCTTCATAGATGACACAATGGGTACACAATCTTGTTTGCCCCAGTTGCTTCATGAGAAGTAGGGAGTTCACTGAAAATGCAAAGTGAATATACTCGGGAAAAGCAAAGGCTGCGTAATGGTGGATAAGTAATCTCAGGAGTGGCAATGTGAGGGTTAAGAAGCTGTTAGAAATTATGTGAATGATGATCTAATTTTTTTCTCCACAGTGAGCTTCTTTTACAATCATGTAATAGTACTTCTGAGGAGAAAATTAAGCTTGTTATGCATAGTTATGACATCATTAACAACTATCTTGTGCAACTCTAATTTGGATATCTATGGCACATCTCAAGAAAAATTTCATCTTGCGCAATAAAATATTTCAGTGCCACTTACTTGTGTAGTGCCTTAAAAGTGTAGTGTTTAGTGCCTTCTGAGTGTCTACACAATAATTGTTCATGTAGGCTGTAGTGATCAAATAAGGTCGCAAGATGGTTTTAACATTTGTGTAGTGTTTAAAGCAAGGATTTTCGTGGTTCTGTGTTGTAGCTGTAAGCACAACTTCTGTTATTAAGTTTGCAAGCATCCCTAATTACTGCAGGCATCACGTATTAGTATTACCAATGTTTGTCGTATAGCCAGATTTTCTGCCAAAGCTTATTTTGGGCACCTCTAGTCTGTATCAGTGCCAATCAGTGTGTGATGCACCTTGTATGTTGTATGTGCATTTGGAATGTCAACACAGGTTAACACGTAAGGTGGTATTGTACTAGTCAAGTCATCTGTTATTGAAACCATTAAACATTGCAGTGGACATTATATATGTTGTTATGTTCTCAGTGGTCATTATATATATTGTTATATGTTCTCCTACATGCTCTGTATATAATGTAGCATTATTTGAGATTTTAAATTATTTTTCTTCAAGTAGTTTTAGTGTTTGTTACTTTGCACACTTTATGCAATGGGTGCGTCTGTTTTGTTTTGAAGGGTATCCATTGGATGTATAGCAATGAGAATGAACAAAGTGGATCTTAAGCTTCCAGTATTGTCTTTGGCTGTAATCATATTTTTGTTGCTATTATTTGTTTATTTAAAAAGATGTCCACGGTGTTTAGGTGTCCTATGTAACGTCAAACTGCTCTTGCAGAAATTACTGCTCCACTGTGGCGACATCGAAACGAATCCAGGACCTACCCTAGACCAAACCACAAGCTCGTTAAAGGAAATCGCTGTGGATATTAAACTCTTCAAGGAGAAGCGACTTGCTGACATAAATAAATAACTAGATGCCTTAACAAGACTCGAAGAGAGAGTTGGCTTGTGTCAAGAGGAAATCGTCAACATGAAGCGCACATATGAAAGCTTGGAAAGGAAAGTCGACGACCTAGAAAATCGTATTTAGGCAATCGAATTTAATTCTTTATGGCGTGCCCGAAATTGACGGAGAGACAAGTGAAATTCTCGAACAGGCAGTGAACAAAACTGTTCTTCAGAACACTCCCGGCTTAAACCTGGTCACTATTGAATGTGTACATCATCTAGGAAGAGCAGAACAGTACATGAATAGGCCAGCAATATTCAAGCTGCTAGATTTCAGGCACAAATCCGCCATACTTAAAAAAGGTTAGAAAGTGAAAAACACCAACTCCTCAATCGGAGAAGATTTTTCACCCAGAATCAGAGACATTAGAAGGAAGTTGTGGAATGGCGCCAAAGGAAACCACGAGAAGAACGATGAAGTATCACTAGCATTTGATAAACTGTTCACTAACTATCGAGCCTACGTTTGGGACGATAAAAAGAGCGAAAAAGCTCCTCTCCAAAAAAAAAAGGACAAGGTACCACTAAGGCTGCGAACTCGCCAAACTCGTCAACAAGTACAATTAAAGCCCTAACCGTTTTAAATGTTAACGCGAGTAGCATTCTGAACAAAATAGAAGCTCTGGAAAACCTCCTACTGGAACACGATCCTGTAATATTAGGGGTTATGGAAACATGGCTTTCTCCTGAAATATTTTATTATGAGCTTGTTCTTCCTGCCAGTTATGTCATTATTCGCAAAGTCCGACCTTCCCGTGGTGGTGGCGTTGCTTTACTCATTAAAAAATGCCTGTCACATGTATGCCTTCCCATTGTGACAGATGAAGAGGCGGCTTTCTGCCGGCTTCTTTGCAATGGCACCCCCATATTTGTTGGATGCGTTTACCGAAGCCCGTCATCAGGTTAAGAGTGCACCACCACAATTCAATACTTCATGCAATATCACATACGCAGCTCTCATGTCCTACTAATGGGATACTTTAACATTCCAGGCATTGATTGGACTACACTTAACCACACATCGGTTGCTGCGGATGCACTGATAGGCGTAATATTGAACTTTAACCTTCATCAAATTGTATCATCTCCAACGTGCACTCATAATACAACTAAAAATATACTTGACTTGATACTTATTAGTCAGCACTTTCCAAGAGACCAGGTTCGAACTGATGTAGTTGAGAGCATATCTGACCATAGCATACCTATCTGCTTGCTGCCACTCGGCTTTAGCTTTGCAGATCAACAGTGTGGATCAACTTTAATCGATTTTAAAAAGGCAGGCGATAACAGTGTGCTAACCTATCTCGCACATGGGTTTGAATTTTTTTCACAGGTAGCTTCCGACGCATCCAGTGATACTAATCTACTATGGCTCAGGTTGAAATCTGCTCTTATCCACTGTATTACTACTTCATACCAATGAAACTGAAGAAATCAACAGTGAACAATACTTGGATAACACGTGAAGTGATTCAGGCAAAGCGAAGAATAAAAAGGCTGCGCAGGATGGTGAAAAACACAAAATGTGAGCCTTCCATTCGGCACAAACTACACTGCGCAAAAGCAGAGTTCAGACAGAAAACAAGAAATGCCAAACAATACTACTTCAGCGTCACTATTCCTAGTTTTATTAAAAGCAATCCTAACAGGTTTTGGAGGCACCTTCGCACTAACAATTCCATGGCTCTGCACACGGGTCCCGAGGAAAGAGAGGAAAAAGCTAATGCATACAATTTTTTCTGCTCAGTTTTCACCACAGATAACGGTATCATCCCTCCCATTTTATCCTTTGATCCATCAAGCATCGATTGCCTTGAAGTCACAGATGCAGGAATACTCAATCCACTGCTTAACTTCGATCCTAAAAAATCCAGTGGCCCAGACGATATTCCAAACGAGTTCCTTAGAAAATATGTGGAATGGTGTAGTAAGCACCTTGGGCTAATTTTCCGCAAATCACTTACTTTGTCTCAACTACCAGACGACTGGAAAATTGCAAAAATAATACCCATTCACAAATCTGGAGATAAATCTTCAGTACCAAATTACCGTCCGATATCTGTTACAAGCACTTCGTGTAAGTTATTCGAACACATTATCCTAAAACACATAACCGTTTTTCTTGAGAAACTAAATTTCTTGTCCCCTAATCAGCATGGTTTCCGTAGTGGTTTGTCCACTATTACTCGGATAACCGAGGTAATTCATGACCTCACATTTAACATCATAATCATGGCCAAATGGACATGATTTTACTTGATTTATCAAAGGCCTTTGATTGTGTATGTCACTGTAAATTAATCACAAAACTAAGAACTGTAATCGGAGAGGGATCCGTTCTTTCATGGGTAAAAGATTTTTTTAACAAACCGCTCACAGTTCTTGTTTTTCGAAGTCGTTAAATCAGAAACAGTCCCTCTACCTTACGGAGTTTCTCAAGGTTCTGTCCTGGGATGACATTATTTTTAATCATTATAATCGATATTACATCAAACATTGACTGTAGTATCAACCTCTTCGCAGACTGCATTATTTATAAGGAAATTCACAGCATCACAGACCACCTTAATCTCAACGCATCCCTCGATAAATTAGTAGACTAGTGCGCTAAATGGCAAATGTCCATTAATGTAAAAAAATCCGTAACCATTGCAGTACCATGTAAACAGAAACCATCCCAATTCACTTACACTATTAATGGTAAACCACTAGCAAATGTGGAACAACATAAGAATTTAGGCGTTACGTTGAAGTCTTACCTCAAATGGGATACACACATTGCCAACATTACGGCAGCCGCACTAAGCGAGCTGTTCTATGTAAAAAGATTAATATGGCACCCACGTCTGCAAAGCTACTAGCACACACTACATTCGCTAGACCAGTGTTAGAATATGCTAACACAGTTTGGTTCCCTCATTCCCTAACTATTATAACAAAATTGGAGTCGGTACAGCACAAAGCCATAAGATTTGCGTATAACAAGTACAAACTCACAGACCCTCCCACTAACCTTTTAGCTTCTTCTGCTATTAGGACTCTATCAACATGGGCAAAGCAGGCACGTCTCGAGTTTTTGTACCAACTACTGCATGACATCTGTAAGATGTGCCTAAGTATATCGCATTTTCACAGTCGCGCCCGACTCGTGATAAGCATAAATACACATTAACTGAATATTCTTCCAACAATGACTCGTTTGGGTAATCGTTTTTCCCACTTACGGTACGCAAATGGAATCGGTTAAATCCCGATGTCACGAAAGCCGAAACAATGTCAGCTTTCTCTGCAAAGTTAGAGCATACAACTAACTCTAGTACCATCGCCATTGCCGCGCAGCCTATCTCATTTGAACATGAGTTCCCTTTTCTTAGATTCCTGCACTTTTACAATGCACTTCCTTTCCGAATATTTGCTGGTGATGGCCGATGAAATGTGTACCGGTTGTCTTGGTGTAAGAGATTGCTTATGCTATTGCACATAATTTTGTTCTTGTACTATCACTTGCTTTTTTATTCCATTCCCATTTTGTAACAGATTGCAATCCTGTGCCTGGTTGTGCTTCGCTTTCTTATTTTCAATATCATTTTGTGGTGTTTGCACATTGCGCATGGTCGGTACGGCGTTGATTCTCTTTGCTTGGCAAATTGGTTGTAAACCATCCTCGTGGTTGCGCTTCATTTTTTGTGCGCAGCATGCATGTTTTCGAAATGTCAATTTGAATTTGTGGGTGATCTTTGCCTTATTTGCTCCGTATAGAAGCTTGCTTTCTTCTCTTTTTCTCAAATATTTTGTATTAAAATTTTTTTTCACAATGTGCTTGGTTGTGCACTGTTAAACGTTATTACAATGTTGATATTTTTGCTTGAAAAACTGCTTAGACCACATTTATTCCTTTAATGCTACAATGGTGGATGTGCTTCGATATTTCCTTGTCGATTCTTTTTTTTGTTTTTTCTTCTAAAGATGATTATCTTCGTAATGCCCACCTGTTTTACTCTCAACTAAGTGGCAGTATTGAAAATGCATAAATCAAATAAAAATGTTCATATGTGCATAGCTCTGTTTCTTCTGCAAACGTGCACAAGTCATCTCTTTCAGTGAATGTGTGCCAAATATCTTAATGCATAATGTAACCGTGCAAACGACAACGGGCGAAGAAGGAAACGCTGGACAATCGCAGAATTTTTTTGTTTCGCGCTTGTCCAGTGCGTTTTCTTCTCTGTCTGTTGTTGTTTGTGCGGTTACATCATGCATTCAGATATCAACCACCAACTAGCCTGCTTTTCTCTGTTACATGTGCTAAATATATTGGTGCATTTCAGCCTAAAATGGTTTAGTGCACCAATTCTTTTGTAGCAGGTTCCTTATTGTGTCTCTCAGCTCTTTTAGACACATAATTGCGTGTCTTACTGTACATGTCATTTCTTTTTCTCAAGAAAATGTACAAGCATTTCATAATTCAATCCTTTTGATTAAACCATATTTATCAGTTTACAGACTATATTATGGTATGTCAACCATCTTGTTGTTGCATTTATCTCTTATTTCTCTTTCCTGCTGATTCGACAGAATCATATTTATTTGGTGTGCACACTGCATTCTTTTGTTTCTAGAAGTATACATATTCTGTGGCTTATAAATACAGATTCTTGCGCTGCCTGTGCAACAAATAAAATAACACCACACTTGATGAAACCTTTGACTTCAGAGTTCTTTTGTTTCTTTGACTGGTACTACTCAGCACCTGGCAAGTTTTTCAGTGGACATTGCTTTCTGCATACAAGGTGGTAAGCTGTTGCTGGTTCTTCCCATTTCAGCGTTTTAGACTAGTTCCCAAGTTCCCTTGTCTTTCATAGTGTGTATGTACAGACATGCTACACTGGTCATCCCCACAACTGCCCATTCTACACTCAGTCCCCCACTGTTCTTTTTCTCTTGTTGGCTCAGTGGACATTTCATGGTGCATAGAAACTGCTTCTACACTGTCAGTTTCTTCCGATTGATATTTCATCTTGTCCATAAATTCCTTCACCTGGCAAAGTAAGGACAGACCTGCCACTCAATTTGTGGCTGCCCTGCTGTGACAGAGTGGCAGAGCACTGAGACACTCTCTGCACCGGCAGTCAGGAATTTACTTGCACAGATTTTGTATGTATAGATGACCTCCTCATGGATGGCACAATTTGTATGCAATGCCATTTCTTACATTAGTTGTTTCTAGAGAGGCAGGGAGTGTGCTGACAACATAAAATGAGTATACTTGGGACTGGCAGGGGCTGTGTGAGGGTGGGTGCCTGAGTTATGTGTGGCATGGCAGTCAAAGGGTTAAAATATAGATGTGTCCGTATGAGGGGCAGTCAAAGATTTGCAATTCAATTATGACGATGAGTCGGACACTCGCTTCCCTTGTCCTTTGGTCAGCCAATCTATTCAGCCAAACATAGTCACAATATAAAGACATTTTGTTCCGTCATTCTTCCGCATCAGCCGGTTGAACTGGTATCCTAGCTTTCAGAATTTTAAAGTTGTATGCCACAGCGTGATGAGGTCTTTGTGCAAAGACAGCAAATTCATAAATAAATGTGGGGTACAATAGTAAATGTGTATGACAAAAAATATTCTTTTGCTAAATTAAATTCCTGGTGCAACAAGTTTGAATGCATGCAGCACAGGGGGACCCATGGTCAGGACACCCCTTATAGTAGCACAGTAACACGAGAATATTATGCCAGGGTACCGAGAAGAGTGCTTGCAGCCAAAAGCCTATACGGACTGACAAGAGGTACCCTTGTTTAAAACACCTCTTTTCACTAGCACTTCATGATGCTATGTGAAGTGACCTGCCGCGCCAATAAAATGACTTCAACTCTTTTTAAAAGTAATCTTTCTGCTGAAGTTTTCTAAGATCAGTAGAGAAAAAAATTTTTGCGTCACATGCA
This sequence comes from Dermacentor albipictus, assembly GCF_038994185.2. Lineage (NCBI taxonomy): Eukaryota > Metazoa > Arthropoda > Arachnida > Ixodida > Ixodidae > Dermacentor > Dermacentor albipictus. The sequence goes on from NC_091821.1 coordinate 469,966,621, forward strand.
AGAATTGTAGCAGTAGCAGAAGCATTTCTGTGACAATAGAAAATTAGATAATTAACTAATGACCATAATTCAGATTTCCTTAATAAAAGTGGTTGCAGCTGCAGAATCGTACCTGGCCAAAGTGCAACAATTTAATTAATTTCTGTGCCAATTTTCAGAACTATATCCAAAAAATCTGAGAGATGCGTCACTCTTCTAATTATCGCATATCATCATGTATGCATGAACAGTAACCTTAATTAGGCTGCAAAAATTATTTTGTCATGAATCCCCAATGGCTCATAAGAATAGGAATGAATATCTCTACATTAATTTAGATGCAACAGAAAATTTACCCGTGTTTTCTGCATATATTAAATATAGAACGCTTAATTTGTGCCACGTGCATACTTTACTCGAAAGCTGAAGGAAGGAGAAGAAGCTCCAGATATACATATAATGTACATGTAATACTTGAAAATTCATTTGTGTGCCTTCTTAGAAGCAATTTTTTCCTATGAACATTCTACTATCATCTGTTACTAGGAAGTTGATTAAAAATAAAGAAATATATATATGTACTGTGAAAAAAGAATTTTTTAAAGCAGCCAGTCTTTGCATATTCATTTAGAGTTCAGATTATGTTATCTGTTCATTTTTCACTAAGTTATTTTTAACAACTTTCTAGTAACCAGTGTTACTAGAAAGTCGATTAAAAATTGAGGAAATTTACACCTGTGCATGAAACAAGAATGTCTTGCACCAGCCATGTTCACAGAATAATTATAACCTTATTTAATAATATTCATGCATGTTTTGTAACTTGGGTTATGTACTTCAAGAACATAATTATTTTTATTGACTTCCTATTGAATGGTGTTTCTAAAAAGTTAAAATAGTGTGTCTTAACTTTCTAGTGACTTTCTTTTTACATACTGAAGTTAGAAAAAAAGTAATCAACTTTCTTTTGACAAACGTTACTAAAAAGTAAAAGTCAATAGGATGTTACTAAAGTTGATAGGAAGTTGATAAAAGTTCTAAAGAAAGTAAGGAAGCATTTTTGTATGGGAAGACAGCGCACTAGGAATTTTCCAGCAAGCTGTTCGGCTCGCTCGCTTAGCGTTATTGAAAACACAGTAAGAACTTTCCGGCAATATTCGGCTCGCTCAGCTTATATAGCTTCTGCTTCATTCGGTTTGCGCGGCGCTGCTGAAAAAACGTACTACTATCGCGCTCAGTATAAGCTACACCGCAGGAACGCGTGGCCAAGCGCACTGTAAAGTTGTAAGGCACAGGCCACTTATAACGATATCGAGAACGAAAAATCCGATCGTTATAACCGATCACCACTACATCTGGACTGCCGTAAACACACGCACACACGCCTTGGGTGCAAGGGGTCAGTGTGTGTGTAGGGGGGGGGTGTCATATGCGTCTGAAGACACCCCTCTTTCCGCCGGCTTGACTGGGCGCAAATGGCAACGAATGCTCCGGTATCCAGTACACCTAACTCATGTACGTACCCGATGCGTTGCGCCGCAGAATTGGCGGCTGCAGCTCTATCAACACCCCACTAAATAATTGCACGAATGTGCGGGCTAATCAATATTATTCGCAATAGGGTCGCTAAACTACTCGCCTTAGCGGAACGTTTCATGTGGGGTGTGCTCGTGGCGTGCGTTCATGCTGGGAGCAGGCATCGATAAACATAATCAGGCTTTGTAAGACGTTGATGCTCTTGGGTCCCTCTTCCGTTCAGAACGCGCAGCGAAGACGAACAAAGACAGCAGCAAGAGGGCGTTCAACGTGCGCGCCCGGCGTTCGCGTTTACGGCGAAGCGTTCGTTCAGAGCGACGTTCGGCCTATGGTTCGGCCGTCAAAAGTCGCGAATGGGATTCTGTGGAACGTCTTCAGAATCGACGCGGCCTAAGAGAGTGGCGGCGTACAACTCGACAGGTTGTAGTCGCGTGCGCCGCGATGTTTGGCTCGTTTTTATGCGAAGCATATTACTAGAGCTCAACCCAGCTCCTCAGGCGCGGCGGTGTCGCCTTCAATACCACGTGACACCGTGACGTCACGAAAGAGGAGAAACGGGGCTCCAACTAGCGCCGTCGCTCGCGGCGTCGCGGCGGTATATAAGCAGCTGCGCTTGCCTCTGCTAGACACTCACGAGGTGAGATGCCTCCTGGAGACGTAGCTGCTCGTTGGAATGAGAAGCGAAGGTTGCGGCGTGCTACAGAGACTGTTTCTAGGTGGCTTTGCTACGGCGCAGCGACTACGCGCCCCGCATCGGACGCGGTGAGCGTCGAGCAACGCAGCGTTCGGCGCGACAACGAAATCTGCGCCTGAGCCGACGCGGACGACACCGGCTTTTCTGCGACACGAGCTCCTTAACGCTGTCGCGTTAAAATAAAGGCTAGTATGCTTCGCATCCTGGGCTTAACCTTAGCTGAGCCACAGCCATTTTTACTTCCCCTCTACCTGTCGCTCAGAGAAGCCGCTGCGAAACCTGCGTTATGTTTCGCGCTTTCCTTCCTACCTTGGAAAGTTTCAGAAAACTTTTTTTTTTGTTCAGCGACCGCTTCGCCGCGGGAGGCGCAGGATGCAATTCACTGCGGTAGTTGCGCAAGCACAGCGTGATATTGTGACACGCCCGCCCGCTGCTTTCGTGCTAGTTTGAGACATTTATTCCGTTGGTCGCGGTGCCGATCTCGTGACTCTTCGGTCTCCGTGAAGAGTGGAATCTAAATCGCATTGTGTTTGTAAGAGCGCACGTTAAAGTGTTCGGCTCGTCAAGTCAAGACCCCAAGGGCTTGTGTTTTGCACAGCGCAAATGAACGGCGTCGGTCAATGAAGAACATCTCCGGATTCGCGTCGACAGAAGACTACAACCCTGGTGACGACGGACTTCCTCCGGTGCCCGGTGAATATACGCTTTACCTATGAACTCGCTAGTTGGTTACAGATAACTTTCTAGTCATCAGCTTTGCTAGCACAGAGCAATTTTGTATATATTTGATCATGTGTTTAGTTTTGTTGTAACTTAATTTAATCGCTTGTGCTTTGTTTAGTAAGGTAGCCGGACGTACACGCGTAGGTTTATTTCTATTGTTGCTTCGTATTTGTCGCACGCTATATTGTGTTGGTGCCTAGCTGTGATGCTGCTTTCTTCCACAGAAGTGAAGTAGCCTTGTTGGTGTTGCGAACTACGAGATCTTGTGGGCTTAATACTGCGCTTTGAGCATGTCCGACCTGCCTCTTTACTTAAGCCCGTTTTTCAGGGAGTTTGCCGCACGGCTGTCATAGATAAGGTATACATTAATGTTCTTCTTTTGTTCCGTAGGATAAAAATGGACAAGCGCCGACCCAGCGGGGCTCATCAAAGGAAAACCAAAAGGTAGCGACCGAGGATTCTTCAATCCATGGCTGGGTCAATTCACATATATGTGAGGACTTTGTTGCGCCTGCTCACGAATGACGCCGAAGAGGTTAGCGCGAGAACATGCACATGCGAAGAAGGGGGGCAGTAAAACAAAGACTGCTTGCAACCCAGTACATCTATGCCTCCTGACGCGCACGAGCTGTTTGTGGACAGACCGGTTGATCCGTTGAAATCAGACGCATGCAGAGGTGCAGCAACACAGCAGCTAGAGGACGCATCTCAAAATTTCGTAGCCAGTAGATTTATGCACACTGGGGTGGACCCCGTACATCAGTCCGATGCTTCTCAAACTCGCATTCTCGATGACAGCCAAGTGTAGATTGTCAGACAAGAGCCACAATACGTGCAGCCCAGCTCACTGCTATAAGAGGAGGACCCTGTGAAGTCATCCAAAGGTACTAAATCTCACGTATTATCGAACTACAGAAAGACGACACACGAAATAAACTAAGTATTAAACTAACTAACGTAACTATGTACTCTGACATAGGTACGTGACCCATGCCCATCCCAGATGACGTCAGAGTAAGTTTAGTGCGTAGAGGAAGTGAGCCTATACAAAACAAAGACGGCCCAATCCCAAGTGTAACGAGAGCTAGGGCGCAGTAAAACGTTCAGCAGGCATTTAACGAAGCATTCGTTCGACAAAACATCTGCAGATGGCAGCCAGGTTCTGAGAACCTGGATGGTTCACTGAATGTCAACAAATTCGATTTACTGTTTCTGCTGCAAACTCGTCGGAAAAGAAGCTGCAGGTGCCTGCTTCGTCTCCGGGTTCAACTGCCTGTGGCAGTTGAACCCTAGAGTAGCGGAACACGAGTCGTCGGGGTCGCACATGCCCTGCTATGAGCGATGGAGGACAATGGACGTCAATCTGAAGCAAGCATGACCGAACAATGGACGCGGCCTTTCAAAGAGAGGAGGCGTAGAGAAGACGCTGGATTTCCTGCACTGCTGCACCGCCTTCTGGACGTAGTCTTATTTCTGGCGAAAATGAACCTTCCTCTCCGCGGGCATAGAGAAAACATGGAGTCTGACAACGGAGGCAATTTTCTTGAACTGGTGGAATTTCTCTCGAATTACGACACGATATTGAAGGAACATTTCGCAGATGTTAAGGCTGCCATCCCTTCCTGCGCAAGGGGGCCTCATGCCTGTCACCTCAGACGCATAATGAGTTTATCCAACTCTTGGGCAGACACATGAAGAGCGAAATTGTAAAAAAAAAAACTCAAGGAGGCTAAATATCTTGGCATTTTGGTCGGTAGCACACGAGACGTTTCGCATGTGGACCAAATGTTAGGTAATAAGGTACGTGTGCATTAATGGCGGCGAAGTCACAGTAAAAGCATCATTCTTAGGCTTTTTTCCAGTAGAAAGAAAAACTGCTGCTTAAATAACACAGTATTCTGAAACAACTCGAAGACGACGAATTAGACGTAACCTTTTGTCGCAGTCAAGGGTACTACAACGCAGCAGTAATGGCGGGGGTTCACGGTGGCGTGCAGGCCAGGATCAGGCAAGTCAGTCAATGGCCCTGTTTGTGCCCTGCGCGAATCATTCCCCGAACCTTTGCGGCGTGCATTCATTTGAAAGCGTCAAAGCATGCGCGACATTTTTAGGAACTTTCGAAGCTCTTACAAGCTTTTTTTCGAGCTCGCCTCAACGATGGAAACTACTGAAGGATGCTGGCGTGGCACTGACAGTCAAAAATCTCAGCCAGACGAGGTGGAACGCTCACGAGGCAGTGCGTGGAGCTGGAAGGAGCTACGAGCAGATGATCTCGACGCTGGAAGCACTCCAGGATGCCAAGTTCAACGTGGAAACAAGGACGGGCGCATTGAATTTTATTGCTGCTGTATGGGACTTTCTGGTCGGAGGTTCTACAGGAAGTTAACGAAACACATAAGTACGTGCAGACTGCAGGAATCAGCCTCCAGCAATGCAGCCTGAACCTCAAATCGTTAAGGATGCTCCTGGAATAGCAGCGCGTTGAAGTTGTGGAAACGGTCATCGCCCAAGCCACGGCAAAATGTGAGGAAATGGGGATTGAGGTACAACAACGGGTTAGCTATCGCAACAAGATGTCAGGAGAAAGAGCAGGGGACGTTGGCCTGATCTTAACAGAACAGAGCAGAAGGGCAATGTTTGAGTGACTTGATCGTGTTCATGGAGAGCTAAACACCCACTCCAAGGCTATGGAGAAGATGACATTGGTTTTCAGCATCATTGAGCCCGTTTGAAAGTGGAAACGCTTCAAACGCTGACGTCGAATCTTACCGAAATTGTCACAGAGATCCTCCGGCTGCGAAGGCACCTCAAGACAGCTGGAAATCATCTTGATGTTCCGAGGACATGGACCGCACAACAGTTCCGGGAATTTATCGCCAAATGGAACTTCTTTGAGTCCCTCCCTAATGCCAGACGACCTAGCTACGCCACTGCAGCGACGCATTTCATTTCAACCTATTAGGCTTACGGCTCGGAACGTAGACTTGTGTGACGCAGTTAGTGAGAGACGGCTTAGCCGTTCTGGCACAGTTAAGTTGAAATAATGACTCGTACTGGGAGCTGTTAGCGACGCTTTTTATGAGCCCAACATTTTTTAAAACTTAATTCGTTAGTTTTGGGCACGCTGGTCGGACAGGGCGCTGTGACGCAGTTTCTCGTGCACTGAATCTTACTGGGACAATTTTTGACGCTTTCTCTAACCCCCAACATCGTTGTAACTAATTTCGTTACTTTTCGGGGTAATTTTGAAGCGCAGTGGCCGCGCCTGGCGCTGTGATTCAGTTAGCGAAAAGCAGCTAGGCCCTAGTAAGCAGTGAAGTTTCGCACTTAACGCACTGACAAGGCAAGTTTGAGATGCTTTATTTGACCCCCAACATTGTTGAAAATTTATTTCGGCACATATTTTTTTACGTGTGACGCAGGCTCGCAGCGCCTGGCCTTGTAACGCAGTTAGCGAAAAGCAGCTCGGCTTTGTGGTGCAGTTTTTTCGCGTGTACTGAATCTTACTGGGACAAGTTTGTGACGCTTTCTCTTACCCCCAATATGATTGTAATTTCGTTGCATTTTAGGATAATTTTGAGGGACACTCCTCACGCCTGTCTTGCACCAGCGAAAAGCAGCACGGCCATGGTAACAAAGTTTGGCGTGTACTGAATCTTACTGCGACAAGCTTGTGACAATTTTCATGGTCACGCAACAACTTAAACCTTCTTTCGGTACTCACGCTTGTCGAAAACGCGACGAGCAATTGATAAAACATGAGTGCAATGCTTGCGCTGGCAGAATGTTCAAAGGATACCGCCAGGAGCTCAAACACCGGGAACCTTTAACTGGGAAATTCTGTCTGCTGAACGACTAAAGACAGGCTTTGCACCTACGCATTTCTTATGAGTGTGAGTAGAAGGAATTGTGCGAGCGTGAGCATGGTCTGGTTAGTGCCTGCGTTGTGGCCACCTCTGTGTATTCGTAGCGTACTATCGCATCAATTGTTGCTAAGTTCCTTTGGAAACACGCAGTAGCCCGTGTATTGGTGCTCTTAAAGTGCAGGAAATACGTCCCGAGAATAGGGGAATGCTTGGAAAGAGGATGTTTTCGTGGCATGCAGGTTATTATTTGGGATGAGTCGGGTATTTTCTAGGCCATGTATGTAAAACCGAACTGCTTTTGTTTGTAATACGGCCCATTCACCACTATCGCACCTCTAGCGTCCACGCATGATTCGTATGTGTTAATAACATGACACATGCTTGTAATTTACTTTCTTTAGCTGACGTCGTCCGGTGGAGCTAAGGGAACTACTGCTGCTGACCTGGTGCCGCAACGCTGCGTGCATGCACAAAAAACCCGCAATAAGCATTTATGTAGAATAAAATAGACGTATCCTTAATTCACAAGGCGTCTTGCGTCTTCATGAATGTGCACGGGGCACATATTCGATGGAGGCTTGTAAAGATTGTCCGCAATCATTTTTACTTAATAAGACGGTTTCGCACGCAAACCGCGCGCGGTTGAGCTGTCGAAGGAAAAAAAGAAAAAGTATTCCATGAGCGCAGCTGGCGTTACGCGTACCAGCTAGCGTTCAAATCGCGCGCGCCCAGAACCGGAAGTGCGACTCAGATGTCCAGGCCGGCCGCTTGGTGCGCCGCAGTCAATTCGGCCGCTGGGCTCTATCGGAGTGTCCGCTCTTGTTGAAGTCTTTCTCTATAGCCCTCAGATTCTGCCCAGGCGGCGCTGCGGAAAAACCCGTCACCAGCGCCCCCATCGGAGCCTTGGCGCGAACTGAGTAGTGCAAGGAGAGCTGTCCGCAAGCGAAGGTGCATAGACCACTATGGACCCTTCTCTTTCGTTTGTGCTGAGGCACGGTTTCCTAAAAATCAAGGACCTGGAAAGCATCTTCCGCCCATCCACGCTTCGGAAAGGACGCTTAGCAGGGCGAAGTACGTGTACAATATGAAATAAAGTCTCACGTGTTATTTCGGCGTGCTGCAACTCGCAAGTACACAGAGCATCAGGTTTGTCTGTAGGCATATCAGCATAAAAATCTAAGAATTTCAAATTGCTTCATATTGAATATGTTCTGAACACAAGACTTATTAGGTATCCTATATTTTTATGTATTTTGTCGTAATGTTTTGTCTCGCAACTATTTAGAGAGTAAATCCTTTCATAGCCTTTGCCAGGGTAGCAAACAGAAAACGTTCTCCAAGGCAGTAAATAGCATGCGATCATAACCAAAGTAAGCTTCCTACAGTGCCTACGCGCTGCATCTTTCTTTCTCCCAGGAGCTACAGCATCGCACAGTACCTTAATTTGCAACTTTTTGCAGACGCTTCGAGCAACAAGCGCGCACAAATAAATGTAAATAAACGCGACAGTTTTTTTTCCTTTACACACGTGCGTTACTTCGCAATTACTCATCCAGTGCTCCTACAGCAGCATTATTGGTCACATTTGAAAAACACAGTCGAGCAGGCTCAGCACATTGCGAAGCGTGCTTGTTGTATCGGCGCAGGACATACAAAATACCGAAAGTAGACTCTAGAACAGGATTTTGAATTCACAAACGAACCAAAATGTTTGGTTAAGCTGACCTCCCAGATCTCTCCGTTCCACTTGTTGAGTCTGGCGGAGACGGACGAATGTTAAAAGGCGGAGATATCGATGGCACATAAGCGAAATGGTTCGCAACGTTTTTTTGTTACCAACGAAGTGACGCTGCAGATTCTTGAGTTTTCGCTTAGTTACCACTGTCCTCCGTCAGGGCTGCGCAACACAATTACAGAAGAACAAAATTGTCACACTTTCTCATGCGAGCCGCTGTGTTATGGGGATTGCAAGTAATCCAACTACCCAACAGGTTGAACGGCCCGTATCCAGCTATCGCACCTTTCCTCTTCACACGATCGCGATGGAAATCGGTAGAATTGAACGTTGTTATTCCGTCCTTCACGTTCATGGTAATTTACAACACAACAGTAGCGTCGATTGCGGCGTTTCTTTCCAGCGCGCGGAGCTATCGCGGTTGCCGTCGTTTCCGCCAGCAGTCTGACGAATGCGCCAGCAAGCGCTTTATGGCAGTTCGGAGGTGCGTCCGACTAGCGTAGAAATTGATAGCTCTCTGTCTGGGTGTTAAATGCGCAAAACGCTGGCCATATGGACCAAAATCTAGTTAAATCGTTGTTTCGCAGTCGCTAGCTGCATAGGCAACTTAGCAAGGGAGTCGGGCTTCGCACTACTCAATTACTGCCTCTTCGCACCGGTAGGTGACGCTACGCGTCTTGCAAAACTCCAGAGTCTGACGTCCATGCCACCGTGTTGGTTTCACCATGGAGAGCTGTGTTTCGCCCTGGCGCTGAAAGCCCGCCGTTTCCGTTGATCAGCACAGGCAATGGTTCTAGCCTTCATGATCGCGGCGCTCGCGGTTTTCAGAATCATTGATATCATCGGCTACGCGAGTCTTCCAAAATTTGCAGCTTCGTCCCAAGCGACACGTCTTTGCGCCTCGTCGGCGCACTGACAACTGATTCTGCGGTGCATTTCCGCGCTCGCTGAGGAAGACAGGAGATTGTAGAAAGAAAGCGCAGGCGCGGTTTGCCTGTCGTTTTTTTCCCTATGGGCGCTCGCCGGCGACGCGGACGCGAAGCAGCTGGCGCCATCTTGTGGCAAGCTGCGCGAACTTGCGATGCTCTCCGTGGTTCTCGTAAAGGCCGATCCACACGACGGACCAAATTGCTCTTTTGGACCGCGGTCCGCGCATCACGTGATAGGACGTCACCAGTTCCTGCGTACCGCCGTTGGCCCGCGCAAGACCGCGGCCCTCGCGGTCCAACAAATAGCCGAGGCTTTTCCCGCTTTCGTTTTGGCGGCGGACCGCATGCAAACCGCAGCGATTTTGGCTTAGCCAACGAATGTTGTCCGGCAACAGTGTCTTCAGCCAAATCCAATTCAGTTTTCGGCTCAGCAAAAGCCAGTCGTTTCATGTCCGCCGTTCCGCGTACACGTGCGTGCAGCAGATATATTTTTTAAAAACCCTGTCCTCTTGGAGTGACGAGGTGGTTTTTTCATTTTGTATACCTCGTTGAGCAGTTCCCGGCTTTGTGGGACTCGAGCCGGAATGATAACAATAACACTCTGGCCGAGAGTGTAGCTGGTTGATCTGCTCTGTCGTCTGCTATGGCGGTCCACCTTGTGGATGTGCTCTGCGCCGGACCGGACCGCGCCGGGCCGTGACGTCGCATTACGTGACCGAGCGGCCCGCGGACTTGGTCCGTCGTGTGGATCGGCCTTAATCGGCGCGCCGGCCGGACACGCTGCGCGATAATGGCGGCAGAAACTCGCCTAGGCAAACTTTTTCCCCATTTCGGTTAAGGCGAACATAGGAACTCATATTTCACGATTATTCTGCTCAAAGAACGCCATCCTAAAGGCAGAATTTCGATCGCGATATCCCAGATGTGGTGAATAACATCGCGTTATGTACGGGGTTTTTTCTCATAGCACTAGTACATAAGTTGATAGTCTCGTCGACTGATCCCCCGCAGGGGCGTGTGCGTCAGCAGGCGTTTGGTGTGTTGCGACACCACGTACCCGAGCACATGAGGGTTGGGCCCTCCCGCATGTAGCTTTGCGCGGCTTAGCAGTGTCCGGGTAAAAGGAGGTCCTGGGGGTTGAGCCAATTCCCAGTGTTTGGACCCTTAAGGCCCCTCGGTGGAAGCAACCCACCTCTTTGGCCTCTGCTTCACGTAGACAGCACCTCCGGACTGACCCACCCGGAGGAAATCAGCAGTCGCTTTTTCGTGTCTCTCTCTCTTCGCACACTTTCGTCTTTCCCACTCACTTTTAGTCTTTCCTGTCTTCTTTTTTCTTCTGGTAACTTGCATCATTCCTGGCGCCGAGGGTTAACCTGGTGTGCTATGACCTACCGTGGCTATAACAAATATGGTTATAGGAACGATGTACTGTTGGCGTGGTAGGGCTTGCTTCACCGCATAGCCTGCCTTGTCCCCTTGTAGGGCTCTGTGGTGGGTGACTGGCATCGTCGCTGAATACTCAACACATTTCATGGGAACTTCCAACCCCTTCTCTACCGATCGTCCCTCCAAAAGTGGGCGCATCGATGCTACATTTCAGTTTTTTCTTAAAGGCACTCAGACTTTCCCGAAATTTCACGTTGTCCACAGTGATAAACCTGACAAGCAACCAAGAACGATTTCAGAGTTCGCTGTGGCCAAGCATCTCACACAGACCATTGGAGGCGGATATAAAATCAAGCTGACCAGTGGGGACCTATTACTCGAATTGAAAGACAAAGCACAGCATGGCAAGCGAACGAACCCTGTACAACTTGGAGACATCCCCGTCAGTGTAACAGCAGACCGAACCATGAATACGGCCAAAGGCGTACTTTGTGACTTTGACTTGATGGACTTGACCGAAGAACTCCTGGAATGCTGGAAGGATGCAAATGTAATAAGTGTACAAAGAATAAACATCAGACATGAAACAAGGAGCTGCCAACTAAGCACCTGAGAGTTACCTTTGGCTATAGCGCGTTAGCAGAGACATTAGAAACTGGATATACAAAATGAGAGTACGACCGTACATCCCAAACCCACGACGTTTTAAATGCCAGAGGTTTAATCATGCTTCCCAAAGCTGCCGAGGGCATCTAACCTGTGCGAAATGTGGCATCAATGATCACTGAGGCTGAGCCCCGTCGTAGCAATTGTATTGGTGGTCACCCTGCACATTCTCGATCATGCGCGGTCTGGAATAAAGAAAAAGATAATTGCGAAAAAGGTAAAAGAAAAACTTTAACTAGCGAGCATTACAAGCTTTATTAACAAACAGAGTCATATCAGCTTCCCAGTTTGGTTTTGTCGCAGGAAAATCAACAGAAACAGCATTATTAACCATGAAGGAAGTTATATTAGAGTCATTTTTGTGGATTTTTCCAAAGCATTCGACTCCATAAATCACAAAGTATTATTCCTTATACGTGAACACTATGGATTTCGCGGCACATTCCTTCAGCTTTTAAGAACATATTTAGAGCAACGCCAGCAACGGGTTGTAATTAACAATTCTTAATCGCACTTTAGATCCATTCATTCTGGGGTGCCGCAAGGCAGTATTCTCGTACCTACACTCTTTAACATCTATATTAACGACATTGTGAATATTGACAACAGCGCTAAATGTATAATGTATGCAGATGATGTCAGCATATTTTTAGGGCTAAAACACTTAATGACTTGACATTAAACGCTAATGAAACTCTGCGCAAATTGGTCAAATGGAGTACTGAATCTTTATTGAAAATTAACGCTATCAAAACTAAAGCTGTACTTTTTAGACCTAAAAACAAACCACTAGAACATTTACATACACTAACGCTTGGTTTTCAAAGAAATAGCGGAGTCAGCGAAGTGTCTAGGTGTGACATTGCAGTGCAATCTTTCAGGGGACATACACATCGACAATCTGGTTAAAAAAACTTGCAAAATGCATAGGCATGTTATGCAGAGTCCGCTCTCTACTACCTCTGAGTGTTACATTTAGTTTATAATGCACTATTTTTATCTAACCTTTCATATTGTCATCTTGTGTGGGGTACAACAACATCCTCAAATACATATAGGTTACAGAAAATACAGAAAAAGGTCATTCGTATCATTGCGAATGCCCCGTTTACTGCTCACACTCAACCTCTTTTCACATCATTAGAAGTAACACCAAATAATTACCTATATAATTTATTGCTAAGTAAACGATATGAAAGAAAACGGAAAAATCATGACGCATTCTTTGATGACACAGCTAACTTACGGCCCAAAGCTAACGTAACGTAACAACGACGTCTAGCTGGTATGTGCCATCCTTTCGTACTAATTACGGTCGTCAAATGCTCCGACATATAATTCCAACTCTTAATCGGCGCCATGAGCACTGAAAACCTAACGATACAGGTGTTTTTTACTGCAAGCTTGTGCCTCCTTCCTTTTTTTTCTTCTCTTATTGTTATTCTTCGTTTTGCATTCTTTAGTGTTCGTGAGCGTTTCGTGTTAATTCTGCCGCCTTCATTTATTTGTTATTGCAAGAGGATGTTCACTAATATTTATTGAATATGATGTTTACCTATGCACTGTAGTCTTTATTTATTATTATTGTTCTGTCCGTGTTCTGTTGCCGGTTTTTATGTACGGGGGTGCGCCCCTCTGTCAAGCCAGTCATAGGCTTTTTGGGTGCACCCCTAGCATCCCTGATGTTGAAATAAAGGTGTTTGTATTTGTATAACTTTCAGAGATGCAAGGCAACACATCTCACAAACATTTGCAGAGAGCGCATCTTTCGCCGAAGTGATACGTCGGGGGGCAGTACCACAACGGCACTTGGCGGACGCCAGCACCACGCGTAGCGAGCGTGCGGCAACGCCACCCGCCCCCATGGTGGGAGCAGCGAAGGCTGCCCTCCTTCTCCCGAATTAGTCCACATCGGAGGCCTCCGCTAGTGCTGGCACCAGTCAGCGCAGCTCAGAGGTCAAGACAAGCCCATCAACCACCAGGAAGGTGGGCTCCAAGGCCTTGCCTTCCGAGGCAAGGCCTTCACGGAAAACACACCGCTCGCGAGACCGCGTGTCCAGTGCCTCGCAAGAGGCCATGGACCCAACACCCAGTCAGAAGCCGCAGTTGGCGCATAAGGAGCGGCGAGATTTTGTAGACCGCTCCAGAAAAGACAAAACTTCAATTACAGGACCCCAAAAGGGCCCTGTAAGCTAAACCAAGTTTATTCTCTTTGACACATAGCACAACATTTATTTTAATATGGATACACTGATTATTCAGTGGAATATCAGAGGCCTGGTTTGCAACCTGGATGATGTCCAAGAAATCCTTCATGAACTAACTCAAAATGCTGTGTGTCCAAGAGACTCATTTAAAATCTAAACGTAAACACTCCTTTCGTCAATGTATTTTTCGGAAGGATCGCGATGATGCACTCGCATCATCCGGCGGCGTAGCCGTCATAGCTGACGAATCTATAGCTTGTCAACACTTGCAGCTGCAAACACCCCTTAAGGCAGTGGCTGTTCCAGCTGTACTTTTAAATAAACTGATAACCATCTGCTCACTGTATACGCCGCCGCATTTTCAGCTTCACAAGAAAGAATTGCAAACATTAATAGATCAGTTACCTGCACCATATCTTGTGCTTGGAGATATAAATGCACACAGCAACCTATAGGGCGGGGCGACTCGCGCTGCAACGCGAGAGGTCGCTTGATTGAACAGTTCCTTTTTTCTTCAGGTGCATGTCTTTTGAATTGGAAGCAGGCCACATATTCTCTGGCAAACAAAACATACTCCTCAATAGATCTTAGTATTGTATCTCCTACTCTTCTACCTTACTTTAAATGGACAGTTATTATTTATTTATTCATTTAATTTATTTATTTTACAAGTACTGCCAGCGTTGTTACCAGGCCTTAGGCAGGAGCAGGCATTTGGAACAAAGAAAAGTATGAAAGAAGAACAAACAAGATAACAGAGACTGAACAAGAATCTACATAACAAACAACATAAGAGAAAAACCTTTTCACAATCATGATTTGACTGGTAAAAACGAGGGATGAACGGTATGGTTTATTCACGAAGTGCAAAGTATTAAAGACCCTTACGGGAGTGACCATTTCCCTGTAGTTCTATGCACAACAATGTCTAATGAATGTCCTCCACAATTACCTCGCTGGAAAACTGACTCAGCTGACTGGGAAAAGTTCAAAAATCTTGCTTCTTTATCCTGGGACGACATGTGTGCTTTAAGCATAGACGCTGCGGTTAAATATTTTACGGTTTTTCTCCTTGACACCTCCTCCAAATGTATCCCTGTACCACGTGGATTGACCACAAAACGCCGTTTTCCGTGGTGGAACGATGAGTGTCGAATAGCGCGTAAGAGGCAGAACAAGGCATGGTGTTTACTTCGAGATTCACCGACGGCAGAAAATCTAGTCAATTTCAAGCAGGTCAATTCCCGGAGTCGGAGAACGCGGCGACAAGCTAGAAGAGAGAGTTGGAGAAAGTATATATCGGGCATTAACTCTTACACTGATGAAACAAAGGTTTGAAATAGAGTGAAGAAACCCCGCAGGGGCGTTTGCGTCAGCAGGTGTTTTGTGTCTTGCGACACCACGGACCTGAGCACATGAGGGTCGGACCCTCTTGCGTGTAGCCGTGCGCGGCTTAGGCGTGTACGGGGAAAGGGGTATCCTGGAGGTTGAGCCAATGCCGGGTGTTCGGACCGCTAAGGCTCCCCGGCGGAGGCAACACACCCCTTTGGCCTGTGCTTCACGTAGACGGCACCCCCGGACTGACCCACCCGGGCGAAATCCGTACTTGCCTTTTCCTGTCTCTCCCTCTAGCCTTCGTCTTTCTCTCACTTTTCATCTTTCCTGTCTTCTCCTAGCTTCCGCTTACTTACAATTTTTCCAGGCAGCAAGGATTAACCTTGTGTGAACAGCCAACCTAGGTTATTTCATATTTGGCTATAGTGGTAACATACAGCTGGCGTTTGCAGGCCGTGTTTCACGGGTCCTGCAGCGTCCCCTTGTAGGACTCCACGGTGGGTGGCTGGCGTTGCTGCCGAAATGACAACCTCCTATGGCTACCTCCTTTCCCCCACTACCTTATCGCTCCCTGAAGAGGGGGCGCACCGATGATGTTTTAGAATGTTTCGCCCGTCAAAAAGAAGCTTTTCGTCGCTTCCACGTAGTCCACTCCGAAACACCAAGCAAACCTGCACGAACAATCTCACCATTCCTCGTGTCCAAGTCTCTGACACAAGTTCTTGGTACAACCCTACCGGGGGAAATCGGCAGTCGCCTTTTCCTGGCCACTTCATCAACCGATTTCTTTCCTATCTTCTTTATTTTACTTTCCTTTCATCTTGTCCGTCACTTCCTAATTCCCTAGGGCGGCTAGGGTTAACCTTGTGTATGTGCCCTTCGTTGGGTATAATATATTAGGTTATAGTGACAATGCATGGTTGGCGCCTGCAGACTTACGCGTTAAGTCCTACAGCGTCGCCATGTTGGGCTCCGTGGTGGGTGGTCGCCACTGCTGCCGAAAACGAACTAACATACTATGGGAACACCCGCATTTCCCCGCCTACTTGATCGTCACCCTCAGAAGAGGGGACGCACCGATGACTTCAGCACATGTCTGACCCGCACAAAAGAGACCTACCCGAAATACCATGTTGTACATAGTGAGAACGCTGCAAAACAGGCCAGGCTCATGGTGAACATTCATAGTTTCAAAATCCTTGACCGAAGCCTTAGGGTCAGGTTATAAGGTGACGAAATTGGCAAGCGGAGACCTTCTTGAGATCCCTCAGAAAAATTAGTACGAGAGGCTAGGCAGTCTGGTGAGATTTGGTAATATACCAGCTTCTGTTAAACCACACCGATGAATGAATGAAGTCGTGTCAGAGGCAGATCTTCGTGATTTGACAGAAGCTGAACTCCTGGAAGGGTGGAAAGATCAAAATGTGACCGATCTAAAGCGTCTTATCATTAGACGTGACCACAAAGAAATTCCGACCAAACAGCTCCTCTTAACATTTTCAACTAGCGTTCTGCCGGAAACCATTGAAACGGGATACATTAGGCTAACTCTGCGACCATATATTCCAAACCCTAGACGTTGTTTCCAATACCAAAGGTTCGAGCCGTGGTAAAATAAGTTCTGCAAAGTGTGGAATACAGGGCCACCCCTCCGACAAATGCAGTGGCACACCTCACTGTGTGAACTGCAGTGGTGACCATCCAGCGTACTAACGCTCCTGTCTGAACTGGAAGAAAGAAAAAAATAATCATCCTCAAAGTCAAGGAAAACATTTCGTATAAGGAAGCCCGTAAGAGGCGCTCACCGTTCCACAGCACACCTTATGCTGATGCGGCGCGTCGGGGGGTAGCGTCGCAGCGGCCATTGCCAATTGCCCAGCCCCCGTACAGCGAGCAGGTACCTTTGGCTCCTGCCCCCTGGGTGGAAGTAGGTAAGCCAACTCTATCCAACCACCGAACAGGCCAGGCTACCGTTGGGTTGCTGGTCCCGCAAGAGTTACCTGCGGCAACCTGCGCTACACGCAGCGATCCTGCAGGACCGATAGCGGCCACGAAGATAGGCGCAGCCGAGGCTGCCTCAACCTCCCCGGCCCCTTCCAGCGCTGGCAACAGCCGGCGCAGCCAAATCCCACAGGGAGCCCCATTGACTTCCGGCTGGTGGGCGCAGGGGTCTTGCCTTCCGAGGTGGGACTCTCTCGAAAAACTTCTCGCTCGCAAGAGCGCGTGTCCGGTGCCTCACAAGAGGCAATGGACACAACACTTATCCCCATGGCGCACCAAGCGCCTAAGCAGCGGCGAGGCTCCCACGAACGCTTCATAAAAGGCAAAACCCCGGTTACAGGGCCTCGTAAGAGCTCTGTAATCTAAGGCATCACTTCTGTTTCCGTATACGCAGCACTAATTTACTTGAAATATGGATAGACAAATCATTCAATGGAACGTAAGAGGTCTTCTGAGAAACCTTGATGATGTACAAGAGCTCATCCACCAACACATTCCAAAAGTGCTGTGTTAACAGGAAACACACTTAAAACCAAAACACACAAACTTTCTTCGACAGTATGTTACTTTTCGCAAAGATCGCGATGATCCCTTCGCATCATCGGGCGGTGTCGCCATTGTAATTCAAAAAAGCGTAGCGTGTCAACGTTCACAGCTACGAACGGCCCTCGAAGCAGTGGCGGGTTCGAGTTGTTCTGCTAAACAAACTCATCACTATTTGCTCGCTTTACATACCCCCACATTACAAATTAGGCATACCTGAATTTCAGTCCTTTATAGGTGAATTGCCAGAACCTTATGTTGTTCTTGGCGATTTCAATGCACACAGCAGCTTGTGGGGAGACTCTCGTATCGATGCGCGAGGTCGCCTTGTAGAACAGTTCCTTTTTTCTTCTGGTGCGTGCCTGCCGGATAAGAAGGAACCGACATGTTACTCTCTTGCAAACAGAACCTTTTCGTCAATAGACCTTAGAATAGTTTCCCGCAGGGGCGTCTGCGCAAGCAGGCGTTTGGTGTGTGGCGACACCACGGACCCGAGCACACGAGGGTTGGACCCTCCCGCGTGTAGGCGTGCGCGGCTTAGCCGTGTCTGGGGAAAGGGGGACCCTGGGGGTTGAGCTGATGCTGGGTGTTTGGACCTTTAAGGCCCCCCCGGCGGAGGCAACACACCCCTTTGGCCTCTGCTTCACATAGACGGCACCCCCGGACTGACCCACCCGGGGGAAATCGATAGTTGCCTTTTCCTGTCTCTCTCTCCCTACAACCTTCGTCTTTCCCTTACATTCCACCTTTCCTGTCTCCTTCTCTCTTCTATTCACTTCCTTCTTCTTGGCGGCAAGGGTTAACCCTGTGTGGCTATCCAATCTTGGGTACACCATATATGGTTATAGTGGCGGCGTACGGCTGGCGTTGCGCGGACTTGCATGCAAGCTCTGCCGCGTCCCCTCGTTGGGCTCCGTGGTGGGCGCTCGGCACTGTTGCCGAATTTGTATACTTCCTGATCGCCCTCAGAAACGAGGGCGCACCGAAGATCTCTTTCAATTTTTCGGACGACAAGTCCACAACTTTCCTCGATTCCACGTCATTCACTCAGGAAAGCCAGACAAACTAGTACGATCCATTTCACCGTTCCTTGTTTCGAAGTCTTTGACCGAAGTTTTCGGTACAGGATATAAGGTGTCGAGAATGTGAAGTGGTGATCTCCTTTTGGAGCTCTTGGAACTTGTCATTTGGGGAGACCCAAGTAACAGTAACCCCGCACCGTACCATGAACACAAGCCGCGGTGTTGTCTCGGACGATGACTTGCTGGAGCTCACTGAGGATGAACTCTTGGAGGGCTTCAGTGACCAGAATGTTATCAATGTTAAAAGAAATAAGATCAGGCGTGACAGCAAAGAAATCGAGACCAAACACCTTATATTGACTTTCGGCTCAAGTATCCTGCCCGAGTCTGTAGAGGCCGGGTACATCAACCTCCGTGTTAGGCCATATGTGCCAAATCCGCTTAGATGTTTTAAATGCGAAGGCTTTGGCCACAGTTCGCAGAGCTGCCGAGGCCGTCAAACCTGTGCGAAGTGCAGTGCACTCGAATATACTTCTGAAGCTTGCGTGAACGCTCTCCATTGTGTAAACTGTGAAGGCGAGCACGCCGCATACTCGCGGTCCTGCCCGTCCTGGAAAAAAGAAAGACATAGTCACAATCAAAGTAAAGGAAAACATATCATTCAAAGAGGCACGCAGGCGGGTAGCATACTTGCCAAAGAAAAGTTTGCCGAAGTGGCGCGTCAGGGGGCAGCGTCACAACAGCCTCCGGCGGCTGTCCGACCCACAGGCAGTAAGTCGGCAGCTACGCCATCTGCCCCCGCGGCGGTTGCAGCTAGCGCTGCTCCGTAAACCCTGAATGAGGGATCATCGACCCCGAAGGTTAGCGCAGCCGAGGCTGCCCCGGCCACCCCGGCCCCTTCCTGCGCTGGCAACAGCCGGCGCAGCCAAATCCCTCAGGGAGCCCCTTCGACCTCCGCGCTGGTTGGCGCAGGGTTCTTGCCCTCCAAGGCGGGCCCTCTCTAGTAGCTTCTCGCTCGCAGGAGCACGTGTCCGGCGCCTCACACGAGGCAATGGACACTACACCTACCCTCAAGGCTCACCAAGCGCCTAAGGAGTGGCGAGGCTCACTCGAACGCTTCAGAAAGAGCAAAACACCGATTACAGGGCCTCGAAAGAGCTCTGTGATCTAAGGCATCTTTCCGTTTCCGTACACGCAGCACCAACTTACTTGAAACATGGATACACTAATCATACAATGGAACGTCAGAGGTCTTAGAAACCTTGATTATGTGCAGGAAATCATCCACCAACACAATCCAAAAGTGCTGTCTTTACAGGAAACACACTTAAAATCCAACCACACAAACTTTCTCCGACAGTACATAACTTTTCGCAAAGATCGCGATGATGCTATCGCATCATCGGGCGGTGTCGCCATTGTTATCCATAAGAGCATTGCGTGTCAACTTTTACAGCTACAAACGCCTCTCGAAGCAGTGGCGGTTCGAGCTGTTCTAAACAAACTCATCACCATTAGCTCTCATTACATACCCGCACATTACAAATTAACGAAACATGAATTTCAATCCTATATAGATAAATTGCCAGAACCTTGTTGTTCTGGGCGATTTTAATGCGCACAGCTCCCTGTGGGGCGACTCTCGTCCAGACGCGCGAGGTCGTCTTGTTGTATAGTTCCTTTTTTTCTTCAGGTGCGTGCTTGCTGAATAAGAAGGAACCCACGTATTACTCCCTAGCAAACAGAACCTTTTCTTCAATAGATCTGAGCACAGTTTCTCCGTCCATACTGCCTGAACTAGAATGGGAAGTTACGAACGATGCTTACGGAAGCGACCACTTCCCCGTACTATTAAGAACACCTAAAGACGAATATCCGCCACAGGCTCCTAGGTGGAAGACTGAGAGAGCAAACTGGGAGAAATTCCGTAACTTAATTAGCATATCATGGGATGACATGTCCTCGTTAGGAATTGATGCTGCCGTGCAATTTTTTGCAGCCTTCATAATAGATGCCGCAACTAAATGTATATCACATGTAAATGGATTGGCATGCAAACGGCGTGTCCCGTGGTGGAACAACGATTGCAGGATCGCTCGTAAGAAACAACAAAGCGTGGGGGTTGCTACGCGCCTCCCCCGCTACGGAGAATCATCAATTTTAAAAAAGTAAAATCCCAAGGCAGGCGAACCCGCCGACAACCCAGAAGAGAGAGTTGGCAGAAGTTTTTATCTGGTATCAACTCCTATACAGATCAGGCCGAAGTCTGGAACAGGTTTAATAGGATAAAAGGGCGACAAACATATTCACTTCCTTTGGTGAACACACAAGGTGAAACACTGAAAGATCAGGCAGACACACTTGGAGAACACTTTGAGAGCGTGTCGAGTTCAAGCCATTATTCGCAATCCTTTTTGAAACATACAAATAGAAAAATGTAAGCCCATAATACGAAAATCCAGACTGAGTGAACCCTATAACCGGCCGTTCAGTATTGCAGAGTTGAGAGCTGCTTTGACCACATGCAAAATCTCTGCACCGGGACCTGATAGTCATGTACGAAATGATCAGAAACTTACACACTGCCGCCAAACTTACACTACTCACGCTTTTCAACGCTATTTGGGCTACGGGATACCTCCCATCCAAATGGAAAGAAGCGATTGTGGTCCCTGTTCTTAAGCAGGGTAAAGACCCTTCCTTGGCGGCATCTTACCGTCCGATAGCTCTTACAAATTGTCTTTGTAAGCTTTTTAAAAAATGGTTAACCGCAGACTTGTACATTTCCATTAACTCAACAATATCCTCGATCCCTTTCAGTGTGGCTTCAGAGAAGGGCGGTCCACAACCGATCACCTTGTGCGCATTGAGGGAAACATTCACGACGCCTTTCTACATAAACATTTCCTATCCGTATTCCTCGATATGGAGAAGGCGTACGACACTACGTGGCGCTATGGAATCTTGAGAGACTTGTCGGGAATTGGCATCCGTGGCAATATGCTCGTCCTAATAGAAAGCTATTTGTCCAACCGTACATTCCGCGTGAAAGTCGGCAATGTATTGTCGCGACCTTTTTATACAGGAAACTGATGTACCTCAACGAGGTGCATTTAGCTGCACACTCTTCATTGTGAAAATGAACACCCTTTGTGCTTCATTGCCGCCAGCCATTTTTTATTCTGTTTACGTAGACGACATACAGATACTTTCAAATCCTGCAACCTTACTGTATGTGAGAGGCAAGTTCAACAGGGCTTGAACAAAGTGTCCAAATGGGCAGACGAAAACTGATTTAAAGTTAACCCCGACAAAAGTTTTTGTGTGCTTTTCACAAGAAAGAAAGGGCTCATTGCAGAACCCAGAATCGAAATCTATGGTCAGCGAATTCATGTGAACAAAGAACACTAGTTCTTAGGCATCATACTTGATTCGAAATTAACTTTTATTCAACACATAATGTACCTCAAGGTCAAATGCTTAAAAACAATGAACTTACTTAAAGTGTTATCCCACACAACATGGGGCAGCGGCAGGAAATGTTTGTTGAATCTGTACAAGAGCCTCATCCGATCACGGTTGGACTACGGTGCCGTGATCTATCATTCTGCAGCCCCGAGCGCGCTAAAGATGCTAGATCCGGTCCACCATCTAGGAATCCGACTGGCCACTGGAGCTTTTAGAACAAGTACTATTGAAAGCTTATATGCAGAATCAAATGATTGGTCACT
Organism: Dermacentor albipictus; assembly: GCF_038994185.2. NCBI lineage: Eukaryota > Metazoa > Arthropoda > Arachnida > Ixodida > Ixodidae > Dermacentor > Dermacentor albipictus. The sequence goes on from NC_091821.1 coordinate 469,988,974, forward strand.
TCATCTGCAGAGAACATACATCAGCCAAACATATTTTATGAAAGTCCACTCTAATCCTTAGCATCCATGTTTTAATACCATTAACGATACGACATATGCTACTCTTTCATAATCGTCTCTCCGTAAGACAGCCTTTCTCGCTGCGTGTGAGGGAGCTTAGTGACGAAATGTGTGTCCCAATCCTCGAGCTTCGCCCAATGCATCCAGCCAAGCTGCTACCTCCTTGGTAGTGGCAGCTGATACAATGCGATATATCCTTCATGCAAGTTACAAAACACGCTCCAGAGATTGAAATCCAAATGCGTTTTCGGTAACTCCAGCACAAATACTCCTGCACCGTGTTCTACACAGACGCATCGAAGTCACACGACAGGGTGTCCTATGCAGCCGTCGCTCTATCCTTCTCGGAAACCGATGTACTGCATCCGGAAACTAGTATCTTTACGGCTGAGGCTTACGCACTGCTGTCGGTCGCAAAGCATATAAATAAATCAAAACTCCAGAAATCAGTTATATATACGGGCTCCCTTAGTGTTGTTAAGGCCTTGATGTCTGTCTGTAGCCACAAAAATCCGGTAATTATTGAACTCTACTCCGTACTGTGTAAAGCATATATATCTAACCAACATGTGATTATATGCTGGGTGCCTGGACATAGGGGCATTGGGGGAAACGTAGTAGTGGACCAGATGGCCACATCCATTTCATTGCATGCAGTTAATCCTACTGCTTCGGTCCCTGTCACAGACCTGAAGTCTTTCTTAAGAAGGAAACTACGAAGCCGCTGGCAACGCATGTGGGACGAAGAAATAAATAATAAACTGCATGTAACAAAGCCACAATGAGGTTTCTGGCCTGCTGTAACAAAATCCCGCCGGACAGATGTCCTATTCTGCCGTCTAAGAATAGGACACTCTTTTGGCACACATAACTTTTTACTCACGGGAAGCGAGCCTCCAACCTGTGGTAGATGCGGGGAGAGGCTGACCGTCCTCCACGGTCTCCTGGAGTGTGGGGCAGCGGAATCTGAACGGAAACATTTTTCCCTAGCATACCGGCAGCCCATCCCCCTACATCCCATAATGCTACTCGGCCCAGAACCTTTATTTGACGCCAACGCAGTCCTAAGTTTTCTGAGAGATGTTGTCTTGCATGTTTTTAGCCCCACATGTTCGTAGCGAGTCCTCTCTTCAGAGGATGCCGCTGCGGTAGCTCTTTAGTATAGCACATGCCTCTAGGCCCTTGTGTTTCAAGGGCTCTGGCGAGGCAGCAGTGCTCCAAGTAATTTTACCATCCTATTTATTTTTTATTTTGCATCATTTTTCTACGATGGATTTTAATGGTCATAGTATTCGTCATTAGTCATCGCCATAATTTTATGGCACGTAGATTTTACGCACCTTACAGCGACTATTTTTAGGCCCCTTTACAGCCAAGTCACATCTTTCTTCACAGAACTCCTCATTCCACTGCTAAATCACTAACACCGTCTTGGCGCTCTTTGGCCATATGTGGCCCTTGCGCCACTAAACCACACACATTCATACCTTAGCATAGTTTCCCCGTCTATACTGCCTGAACTCGAATGGGAAGTTACCAAGAACCCTTATGGCAGCGACCACTTCCCCATACTACTAAAAACATTTAAAGAAAATGACGACTCTCCACAGGCCCCTCGGTGGAAGATTGATACAGCCACTGGGAGAAATTTCGAACTCTCACATGCATATCATGGGCTGACATGTCTTCTTTAGGAATTGATGCTGCTGTGCAGTATTTAAGAGCCTTCATTATAGATGCCGCATCTAAATGCATATCTGAAGGAAGTGGCTTGGCATGCAGACGGCGTGTCCCCTGATGGAACGACGAATGTAGGATCGCTAGTAAGAAACAGAACAAAGTGTGGGGGCTGCTACGCGCTTCCTCGACAGCAGAGAATCTTAACACTAAGAAAGTAAAGTCCCAAGGCAGGAGAACCCGCCGACAGGCCAGAAGAGAAAGTTGGCAGAAGTTTCTATCGGGTATTAACTAGTTTACAGATGATGCCAAAGTTTAGAACAGGGTAAATAGAATTAGAAAGCGACAAACATATTCACTGCCGCTGGTAAATACACAGGGCGTTACTCTGCAAGGTCAGGCAGACTCACTTGGCGAGCACTTTGAGAGCGTGTCAAGTTCAAGATATTATTCACAATCCTTTCTCAAATAGAATTAGAAGAATGTAAGCCATTCATCAGAAAATGTCGACAAAATGAACCATTCAACCGTCCTTTCAGTATTGCATGTGCTCGAGGCAGCACCCAACTCTGCAAGAGCTCTGCACCGGGATCTGATAGAATCATGTATAAAATGCTCAAACACTTACAAAATAATACGCAAGTTACACTACTCACACTTTTCAACACTATCTGGGATGCAGGATACCTTCCAACCGCATGGAAAGAAGCCATTGCGGTCCCTGTTTTGAAACAAGGCAAAGACCCTTCCTCAGTGGCAAGTTACCGCCCGATAGCCCTCACAAGTTGCATTTGTAGAGTATTTGAGAAAATGATAAATCGGCGACTCATCCATTTCCTTGAACAAAACAAAATGCTTGATCCCTATCAGTGTGGCTTCCGAGAAGGGCGCTCCACAACCGACCATCTTGTACGTATTCAAGGACATACTCGTGACGCGTTTGTACACAAACAGTTTTTCTTATCGATATTCCTAGATATGGAGAAGGCGTACGATACAACATGGCGCTACGGAATCTTCAGAGATTTGTCAGAAATTGTCATTCATGGTAATATGCTAAACGTAATAAAAAGCTACTTGTCCAATCGTACCTTCCGGGTAAAAATCGGCAATGTGTTGTCCCGTCCTTTTACACATACTGGTGTACCCCAGGAAGGCGTGCTCAGTTGCACACTCTTTATTGCTAAGATGACAACATTTCGTGCTTCCTTACCACAGGCCATATTGTATTCCGTCTATGTGGACGACATTCCAATAGGTTTCAAAGCTTATAAACTCGCAGTGTGCGAGAGACAGGTACAGCCTGGTTTGAACAAGGTGTCAAAGTGGGCAGAGAAAATGGATTTCAAACCAATCTTCACAAGAGTGATTCACAATCTTCACAAGAAAGAGAGGCCTGGCTCGGATCCTTGCTTAGAACTCTGTGGACAACAGATACCTGTAAACAAAGAGCACAAATTTCTAGGTGTTATACTTCACAATAGACTCACTTTCGTTCCACACATTAAACATCTCAAAGAAAAATGTATGAAAACAATGAACCTAATGAAACTTCTAGCCCAGACTACGTGGGGTAGTGACAGGAAGTGCTTAATGAATCGCTGGCACCACAAGCAACCGTCACAGCCATTATGAATGCTTTATCCTTGAGGTCAACCACGATGTCGGGCCGAAGCCTGACACCGCCATCGGCCACAAGGAGGCGTTCACTTGAGACGTCAACATCTTGGTGACGTGCCTGAAGTCTGTTAACTCTGGATTTCGCAATGAAGTTATGCCGTGAGCAACGCGGCTCGTGGATGGCCTCACACACCTGGAGGATATGATATGTGGTTTCTTGAGCCTTATGGCATCGTCTGCTTAGTATTGCCGAATCATCACTACTATTCCGATTAGAGAGTGCCCGCGTAGGGAATACGTTAGACCGCTGTCGAAGGGCCTTAATGCGGTCGGTCCCCGTCACTCATAAACTTGGTATTCGGACTTAGCCACCTATTCCCAATTCGCACGTTAAAGAACCCCAGGTGGTCAAAATCTCCGGAGTCCCCCACTACGGCGTGCCTCATAATCAGAAAGTGGTTTTGGCACGTAAAACCCCATATATTATTATTATTCCCAATTCTCTCAAACGAAAAAAGGATTTTGTTGGTATATTTTTTCTTGACCTACTCTAAGTGTGATTTTCGGGCTGTCCGTAGTGCCCTATCCAGAGACGCAGACTCAACGATCCCCGACAGCACGCCCATCTTCTCCTCCAGCTGCCGCCGGAAGCTGTCAAGCGCGCCATCCAGAACGGCATCCACGATCGGAGAGCCTCGCGAAGGACTTACCTTGTGGTTCGGCCACAAAACGTCCAGGCCACCTGCTCGATGCGGGGCATGAACCATGAAATCAGGAAAAGATGCCGGCAGGTGCAAAATTCGCTTAATTGCCTGCCGGACAGACCTATCAATATTTGCAGAGATAGGCAGAACTGAGAGGGAGCTGGACGTGGCACATAACAATTTCGGGACCAATAAGGTCGAAATGCAATTTAATTGCTGAAAAGGTTTCCATTTGGCCGAATTGATGAATGTCAATTCTTTCTCGATTAACGTAATTGAAGCCTTCGGGGGTTTATTAACAAAGAGATCGAGGCCCAGATACCTGATAGGTTCGTTTCGGCTCTTGGGGCTGACCACGGCATGCCCCAGCCGAAGTTGGGGAATGTCGTAGTCGAACTTGAGCCGATGGGCCTCGTATCTCCACCCAAAATACTGGGTTTTTTTGGGGTTTAAAGCCAATCCAATCTTTTTGAAATGTTGTTGAGCCACGTCCAGGTTCCTCACCAGTTGATCATAACTGGAAGCGGTTAAAATGAGGTCGGCGTATGCAAGGGTCGACACAGTCGCGCCTTCCACTTTATAACCGTATCCGGAGGAGTTGAGGTCGTGCCGAAGGAGATCAAGAGCCAAATTAAACAAAAATGAAGACAGGCGATCACCGTTTTATCCCCCTCTGCACAAACACTCTAATCCCATCGGACCTGCCTCTATAGCAAAAGGTAGTCGATTGCCCGCAATAATGATCAGCAATTGACAACCTCGTAGTCATCATGCGCCCCTCCCTCCCGCAAGATGATGATGATGATGATTTGGGATTTTTATGGCGCAGCAGCCGTGCAGACTATAATGCGCCAAACACATGTTTTTCGGATTAGCTTATTTCTTCAAATGCTGCAAAATTGCGTAAATGGCCAAGTAAAAATATAAAACCTGAAATGTGCTATAGTTCTTGTAGAATTCCCGTGGCTTTTAAAAAGTTAAAAGTATCTTCATATGGCACGAGTGGTTCATCACTCAATAAAAACATGGGATGCATAGGGATTCTTTTCTGGTAAAAGATCTTAAAATATATTTGCCTCCATTTTTCTAAGCCAGGACATGTTATTAAAAAGTGTAGCACGGTTAAAATTTCACCGCAATGTTGGCATGTTGGTTGTTGTTTGTTATTCATTAAGTAACTATGTGTCAGCCTTGTGTGACCAATTCTCAAGCGACATAACATAACCTCATAAAATCTTTGTCTGTGGCGACAACTGCGCCATTCTCGTAAAATAGGTTTAATGCAGTGAAGCTTGTTAAGTTTTTCTTTATCCCACACTTTCTGCCATTGTTTCGCAACTGCTATTCTTAAAGTAGCTTTATAATCTTGCCAAGGTAGGCCAACATTATGTAGCTCCAAATCTTTGGTGCGGGCTGCCATAATATCTGCTCGTTCATTCCCGGGAATTCCTACATGACTAGGAATCCAGCAGAAAGTGACATTTAAAGCTCTCATGTGGCATTTTGTGTATTGATTTTGTATTTTCTTCAGCAGATTATTTCTACATGGTAACTTAGATGCGAGAGCTTGAAGAGAGCTTAAGGAGTCGCTAAATATAACAGATTGATTATTTTCTCTTTTCAGGATGTCTTCAAGAGCTAACGAAATGGCATGAAGTTCTGCAGTAAAGACCGTAGCCTGACTTGGAAGTCTGATTTGTTTTTCAAATTGATTTGATGTCACTGCAGCGCCCACATTGCCATTACTTTTTGATCCATCTGTAAAGTATTTCATGCAAAAATTATACTCTGATTCGATTTCTAAATATTCGCTTAGTAGCGCCTCTCTTGGTGAAAATTGTTTTCTGTTTTTTGTTAACCTAAAGTCGCATTTCGCATGTTTCATCTCCCAAGGAGCAAAAGAAGGTTCATCTTGCAAGAATTTATTTCTTACGTTGTAACATAGGTCCGCATTCAGCTTTTGGTACCTGATAAAAAAGGAAGGAATGATTGCTGGTTTGTTGCTAAAATGCATTTCAAACCGCGGCCTTGTAAATAGTAGTCTACAAGGATGCGTTGAACAGGAGAGTACTCTCATTATGTACATGTTTCCAAGAAATAGTCTTCTGTGTTCCAAAGACAACTGGTTGGTTTCTGCATACAAGCTGTGTATGGGAGACGTACGAAACGCACCGGAACACAGACGTAGTCCAAGATGATGCACGGGATCAAGAACCTCTAATGCGGACTTTCGAGCGGAGCCGTACACAAGACATCCATAGTTTAATTGTGACCGGACAACTGCATTGTATATGCGAAGCAGACATATTCTATCTGAACCCCATGATCGATGGGATAGGAGCTTTATTAAATTTATAGATTTCAGAGATTTCTGTTTTGCATAAGCGATGTGTGCTTTGAAGTTGAGTTTCTTGTCAAAGATTATACCAAGAAATTTGTATTCATTCTTTACTGTGATTTGCTGTCCTTTAATATGTAATGTTGGGTCCGGTGTGAGCCTTCGGTATTGACTGAAAGGTACGCATATTGTTTTTTCTGCGCAAAATTTAAAACCATTTTCGTTTGCCCATCGCACTATAGAGTTTACACCTAACTGCAGTTGGCGTTCGCAAGTAGCCATACTACAAGAGGAGAAACAAAGTTGAATGTCATCGACATACAAAGAATACATTAGGGAAGAAGGAATAACTGTACTTATCGAATTGAGCTTCACTAAAAATAGTGTAACGCTCAATACTCCACCTTGCGGCACTCCATTCTTCTGTACAAAACAGTTGGAGAAAGTTGGGCCAAACATCACCTGAAAAGTTCTGTCCTCCAGATAGCTTTTGATTATACCAAGCATGTGCCCCCTCCCGCAAGGAAGAGAGAAGCGCACGATGACTGACGGAGTCGAAAGCCTTACGTAGGTCCAGTGAGGCAGCATAAAAATGAGGGTTGAAGCGTTTGGCATGCTTCATGAGTCCTTGCAATAGTAGCAGGTTCGACTGTGCCGACCGATCGCTGGAGAAGCCATTTTGGAGTGGATGAAATTTGTAAGTTTCTTGTAGTCTGACCAGACGCAAATGGGAATACAGACGTAATAAGGTGGATGAGATTGCAATCGGTCAAAGTTCAGACGCGGATGACACATCAGGTGATTTTCGTATAAAACCGTGCGTGAGATCCTAAGCTCATTGGGAATATTATGGTGAGTAAGCCAGTTCGACATTATTAGGGCTAAGACTTCAAAAGCGATCTTTCGTAGCTCACGCACCGTAATTCAGTGGGGACCAAGGGCCGAGGATGCAGCCATCCCTTTAATAGCTAGAATCACCTCCTCAGCCGAGAATCTAGGACAGTTCCTAGGTTCTCCGCTCTTCACTCTAACTTCCTTACATACAGGAGACTCACAAGAGAAGATATCAAATGTATCGTGAATATCCTCCAGAGACACGGGTTGCAAGGTGCCAGAGCCAGAGATTAACTCTTCCATTAACACATTTGGGCCCAGGGCATAGAGGCGCTAATGTTCGGCATAGAGTCGCTGTTTGAATGAACGTGCGCTCTCTTCGGGGCGCCTCAGCACCCTAGCGTTCAGATCATCTTGCCTCCCACCCCGCCTCCGCCCGCGTCGAATTTTTACGCCGGAATATTCATAGATTGACTGTGTCAGTCATCGTGAGGGGGGAATTAACCAGATTCACGGCCAAGCCTCAGTCATCGACACCACAGGACACGAGCAACTCATAGACCTCATCGGTCGAGAGATCCTGGCCGTTGGAGACCACATGCACTTTCAGAGGTAGTGTCATTCTGAGCGACCTCGTGCACAGGTGACCCCAACGAGGCCGGAATGACAGGCCGTGCCGACTTCTCGGCCAGGATCTCCCTGTAGCTTGTTTGCCTCCGCAAGTACTTTTTGGCATCAAGAAAACGAGAGGTATAGACAGCGGCCAAAGCCTAGATAACTAGGCGCTCATCGGGCGGCAACCTGGCCTCTGCCTGGTCCAGAATACGAATCTGCTGCTCAGTCCATGGCTGGTAGGCGCTGGCAGTAGGAACTGCACAAGATCTCAGCCTTCTTATCGGTTCCACCCGGTCACTGGGACAGGCACTCTCAGGAGAGGCGCCAACTGAAACCTCAGACCCATCGGAGAAATCTTCAGCGCCATTACTGACGCGGACATTTTCTGGCAACGCATAGGGATCCACCCGATTCCCTACAGTAAGCTGTGGCGTGCGAACAGTACCGTAGTGATGCGGCAGGCTCTCAACTGTTCCCTCTCCGCCTTCCTGTTCTTGCGATTCTTGAGCTTCGTAGGACCAGCATCATCCTCAGGGGCCACAGAAACACCTCCCCCCATATAGCCGGTGTGGGGATCTGGTGAGGCGGGCGACGTTGGCCGGGGCCTAAGTCTACTGCACTCCAGCCCATCCATCCCGGCAGAGGGCAGCGAATGCGCCGTAGTAGCACTGTGCCGCGGCGACGTCTTGAGTTTTACCCCCTGATGGCATCCCAGCACCGCTGGCAGGGGAATCGTTCGGGCTCTTAGGGCCACCACTGTGAATGGGTGACTGCTCAGTGGTGGGTGGCGGCTCTACCCTGCCCAATGAAGGAGGACGACGAAGAGAAGTAAAAGTGCGGCCTACGAGCAGTTACACGAGTTTTAAACCCGCACGATTGCCTGCCGCGAGAAGCTACACCAGCTTTACTTCTTAGAGGTCGAGGGGAGTCAGGTTTCTCTTTCGGCGTGCCTTTAGAATTGTCCGCTGAATGCTTTGATCTCAATTGACCCTCGACCTCTCCGTACTGGGCCGAGGACAGAAGGGCATCAATCTCCGCGGCAGTTCTCCCAGCGATCCAAAAACTGATCGCGTAACTAGTAGCCCCTGTGCCCAGCTTAAGCTTGACCGAAGCCACCCGGCGTAACTCCAAGGGACTCCAGTGTCGAGGAGAGGCATTAGCCCGGAGAGCACTACCACTGTTGCCTAATTGTTTTCTAGTAGCTACCTTAGTAGCCTTAGAGCGTCCAGGAGGGATACTCGCAGTCCTGATGGCGTTAGTACGACCAGTGGTGTTTTTATTGGTCAATGCCCCCTTTTCATCCTCTGCATTGGGAAGAGTTTTTTCGACATTTCGCGAAATGCGCGGAGGCTGAGTGGGAATTCGTATATTTGGCTTGAGAGCAAGATGAACGCTTCCAATAAACTATGACGCCATGCTTCCTTTTGTAGTGTTCCTCTAGGGCCACTCTGGAGGACACCAACGTGAGACATCTAATGCACTCGTTCTTGACTGGCGGATGCACCAGAATAATGTCCATCTCGCAACTACCCGTATTGGAGCCAGAATCCGGTTGTAACCTTGAATTGGGTAGTTGCGCTCCCGTTGTGTCCACACAAAGGTCGTTAACTTTATCGAATTCAAAGACTCGGCTGAGGAACTCGATTTACTAGCACAATGCCAGTGAAGGGCCGCTACGCTTCGCGAGCCTTGAAAGACACATCCACATGCCAAACAATTCCAATTAATAATAAGACCGTGCTTCTGGTCATAGTCGCGCTCCAGCGATGCTAGCCGACGGTCTGAGTACAAACATAAGTGGCATTTTATATTCGCCAAGGGGTAAGATGGACGTTGCTGGCCCAGTTGGGGATCTGTTTAAACTAAACAGAGGCTTCCAAACAAACAGTGCCATCTTGCCATATAGCAATACCCTGCCATAGTGCCCAGTCCAAAAAAATGATAACAAATAAATAATTATTTACCGAGCTGCGGGATTTGAACTCTCGACCTGCGGATTGGCGATAGCGCAGTCGGTTAAATGCACACGTACGTAGGTACTTTGCGGGCAAGTATAACTTGCGCCCAGTGAAGTTTACTGTACGGAAAACAAGCTAGAAATGTCCGCGGTCGGCGATTACGGCTGCTACGGGAATGAGATTATTCGCGCCGCTGGCCGCTTGCGCATACCTCCAGAGCTAGAGCCCCTGGGCGAGCAGTTAAGAACTGCGCGCGCTCAGACCGCTTTTAATCAAGCGCGGGCTTTACACTTTTGCAAAGACGTATCTGTGACACAGATAAACCGTGTAATTAACGTTGTTACAACGCAAAGACCATTCAAAAATTGTAGAAAGCAGCCGTGCTGATCAAGGACCTGATTGTTATTATCAAACCTGTTATTAAAGCTACCTATTAATTGGACAATACTCTATCCAAGCGCGGCACATCTGTGTCTAGCATCCTGAATGCTATCACAATCCCATACAGCTAATAATTGACAAATAATAATGATAAATAATTTTAAGACATATTGGACTGGGCCGTGGCTCTCACCATACGCTGCGAGCACGCACGGCACGGGGACGCAGACGGCAGCTTAGCGACTCATCTAGCCTGAAGGGCCCGGGAGGTCACGCCTCTGGCCGCAGGTACGCTGAACTGACATGTGTGAGTTTTGGTAGGTGCGGCAACCTTCCCTCGTTTCGGCACCTACCAGCCTTACACCCTCTCCCCTTTAGAACTGCACCTCTATATACTGAGGCGAGGAAAGCATACGTCGCCTTGAAGAAAAGTCCACTTGTCGAAGCAGGACAAGTCCACTTGTCCTGCTTTCACCTTGTTTTCGTTTTGCTCATCGTCTTAAATTTCTATCTCCTGCATTCCCCGTGTGTTATGTGTAGTAACATTACTGTTGTGCTGAATATATTTGCACTTACACACTTCTCTACGAAAGAACCAGAGTAACAAAGTATGAAAGTAACATTTTGCTTTCATAATGACTACCTCAAAGAAGCAAAAAAGAAACAGCCGTGACTACTACATTAAGGCATCAACGAGAAAATTGATGGACAGAACATCTTCGTATATAGCAAACGGTGATGAACGCTGCTTCCTGACCGTTTCAAAACAAGTTTGAAATTGTGTGGTCCTTGGCACTACACCACGTTGGACGGTCGGTTGCAGCGGCGCGGTTGGTTAGCGCTCGCGCCACTGCGTGTGCCGTCTCGTTGTGGTTATCGTGCTTCTCGGACGCATCGTTGCCCGCGTGCGCCGTTCCACAGTTCCACAGTTCCACCGCCTGGCTCGAAGGACTTTCCCACCCCCGCACCCGGGGCTGAGCCGAGCGGAGGCGGTGCTGTTCAGACAATTGCAAACTGGTTCTTTACCCACCCCAGTGTTAATGACTCATCTATACCCTAAATTATAATATGTGAGTGATGTGTGCCGCGTGTGCCAGCGGGAGAGGGCCACCCTGACGCACATCCTATGGAATTGCACCATGTTCCCCAGTGAGGCTTCGACAAGTACAACGATTCCGCCGCGACTCGCGGCTGCGGCGGAATTCTGCGACTACGAAAGCCAAACCTGGGCCGTCCAGCAGGTCTCGGCGGCTCTTGAAAGACAAAGGCCGAGCGAAACCGACGGAACGTTGCCCCTCAGGGCGACCGACCGCGGGAGTAACACGCGCTGGAGTTGAGTAGAGACCACCCGCTGAGAAGACGTCAGGGCCCGCGTCACGGCGCCATTTATTCATGGTGTCGTTCTGCAGGCGACTACATGAAGTTGTCTCTCTCTCTTGAAATTGTGTCCGCAGGAACTGCTAGGGCTGCAGCACAGCTGTACAAATCGCCAACTTTTGTAAGTCACTGGGCTAAAGACTAGGTGGAATGTGATGGCAGCAGCCACTAAAATTGTATTTCCACTGTAATCACTAGGTTTTTTGCTTTATTAATATAAACACAGCTTCAGAGATGTATATAGAATGCCAAATTTTGCTTGTCACCTAATTATGTCCACTCACCGAGGCAGTTAATTTTCTTAATACTGCACTAGGTTGGAGAAAGTACAGTAAGTGTTGTTTGCCAAGTGCACTACCTGTACAGTTCGGTATCGGGGAATACGACCCTGGTCGTGTGAAAGGTGACACTAAGACTGTATGATGCCCTTCAATGTAGAACTGGTGGTTGCTGTCATAGCCTCACTTGAAATGTTGCAAATACCATTTATAGAAATTGCTAGTCACTGAAAGTCTAAAGAAGACAAATAAAACATGAAAGTATCAGAAAGCACACAAATATGAAATACAAGATCTGTGTACTATACTGATTTAAAAAAAATGGACTCAGTTTGAGGAAGTCAACATCCTCTTGGTTGCCACTGGCAAAGGCAGCTTATTTAGAACAGATTTCTAAATACTTCATTCAGGCGCAGCAGTTTGTGCAAAAGATTATGTTGTGATGCGTTACAATTAGCAGATAAGCACAATATACTTCATATTCATATGTTTTTTTTCCACACTATGCAATAAGAATGATGTACGTTGGTTGAGCTCCTACTGCTGACATTATTTAGCAAATGAATATGTTCACCATGAGCAAATACATATGAAAAATAAATAGGTGATGTTGAATTAGTTTTAGAAAAGCTGCAATACCGTTTATACTTTGCACAATGAGCCAGATGTATACATTTCAACGAATAACCTACAGCAATGAAGGCAACTGCAGACTTGCGTCTCCTCATTTGACGGGTAGAAGCAATTTCTGGTACTTCAGTTGGGCTGATGCAGCAACCTCACCCATGCATCACAGAAAAATGGAAAGTCTTAACTTCACAAGTTACTGATCCACACAGGCCTGGGAATATGACTAGCACATTGATTGAAATCATACATATAGTGATAACGTGGCCAGTGCTTCACACATCGTTGTGTTTATATGGTATAGCAGCTTATATTTTGAAGCTTTGGTAGGTTAGCATGTTCCATAAGCTAGGGTAGATCAGTATGTGCTGGCACACCTGTCGCACGTGTAAATAGGATGTCATTAAAGCTTAGCCCAGATTTTCCATGTTTAGTTAGATTAGGTCAATTTATCTTGGCATACGTTCATAGAGATTTCATTCAGCATAGCATACATAAATTTGGTAACGTTAGATACTACGTTACACGATTCCTGATCCCCGGTTATAGTTACGTGATTATGCGTGTTCTGATTAAATGTGTTGGCTCAGGTTATTTGTCGTGACCAGACGTCGGCTGACAATTATTCCTGGTGCATTGGTTCTGCTACTGCGCTTAAAGCCCGCCTCGACCTTAAGTAGCGAGATCCGAAAGGGCCTGGCGCTTCAGAAGTGATCCGCCCGTCGCTGAGGTACGGCGTTAAATAATTTAGTCACAACTTGAGGTCAGCGATACATGTTGACTCGTATAGGCGATCCTGAGTCACGGTGGTTTGCCTGACTTGCGTACATGTTTGCTGCCAACGATTTCGAGAAAATGAATTGCATTTTCATTCAGGCACGAGAAAATTGTACAGGCGTTAATTGTGTTAACGAATATACGTTCTTTATTACGATCGAGCTGCGGCCGGATCGCAAGCGCCGTCGGTCGCAGGGTGTAAGGTTCTAAGCTTACTGGCTCCCAGCGATACCAGCGGCTGCAAGGGGTTGATTTCAACGCTCGCGTTGATATATCTTTAGTAAGATCGTTTGTGTAAAAAAAAGGAGCGCTGAGCATGGACGTTTGTTTGCAGCTTCTTGGCTGCGAAATATTCCGATCATGCATGCAGAGGAATACAAACGTTAAACTCCTGTGGGGAGTTTCCAACCACGTGACCTGAAACTCCGTGCAGAGTATAATCAGGTCATGTGGTTTTTATACACCGTTCCTAAGCAATAGGAATCACTTACTTCGCTATGACGGAGTAAATGATTGGGGCATGGGAGGTTTTGTGCCTGAAAAGCCGATAAGACTCCCATCTCGGCTAATTTTTGCTTACAGTGCGGTGGAAGGTCCTAAGAAAGGGAAAGGAGCAGAGCAGCATCGGGAAAATAGCCTCCGCACCACTGATTGGAGTGAGCTCTGTCCAGACTCTTCACGTCTCTTTTGCGCCGGAGGTGTAACGCCATGAGATGCTGAACTTTTATTCTGTGGTGTTCACTCTGTTGGCTTCTTCGCACGCTGAAACAGTAGTTCCCCGTCACTGTCATTCACAAACTTACCGTCTGCAGCTTTGAAGGCTTTCCAAAAATCCTTACCAAGTTTACCCAGTGCAGTCACGTCAGTAACCTTCTGAAGCTCAGCAGCATCACCAATGATCTCGTGGAATGCTGGCAGGTAGTCGCTGCAGAACAAAGCTGTCTGGTCGATGCAGGGAGAGGCGTGCTTCAGCTTGGCTCGCAGTAGCGGAAAGTCAAACTTATCTCCATTGGCGGTGGGCGGTTTCAGGGTGTACAAGAACTTCTCCAAAACGTGGGCTGCTTGCCCAAGGGATGGGCATTACTGCAGCTCCCACTTGTCCATGCCTGAAAGGGCGCAAGCAAGGCACTCAGGGACAAATGTGAACATAAATTCCGTGACTTGTCACAGGTTGTGGGGCAGCCACAATCTATGAGCCACCCTTTATTTTTCCAAGGATGACTTCTAGTCTATTAGGTGTTCCAGCTGGTTTCATGAATGATTTCAGCCCCTAAGTGTGAGCTCCCTGGAGCATGACCTAACACTGGTCAGTCTCCCCCGCACCCCCATCAGTTAAAGGTACCAGGTGAACCTTTACATGTGGCTTGGGTTGCAATTCCTTATATTTAGTGTCTGTAGGGAAATGGTAAACTATACAGAAGATTGGAAAACAAACATAGCGCGCAAAAAAAGGACACGAGAGACCGAGACGCGCACAGCGCTGACTTACAACGGTTAAATCACGAAGCAATGAAGGAATAAATATATAGGGTCCTACCATGCGCAATATGTGAATGATCGGCAGAAAACCTGGCATATCATTTGCAATGCTGGTAATTATAGCCACGTAGCTACAGTGCACACGCCCCGCAGGGGCGTCTGCGTCAGCAGGCGTTTGGTGCGTTGCGACACCACGTACCCGAGCACACGAGGGTTGGACCCTCCCGCGTGTATCCGTGCGCGGCTTAGCCGTGTCCGGGGAAAATGGGATCCTGGGGATTGAGCCGATGCTGAGTGTCAGGACCTTTAAGGCCCCTCAGCGGAGGCAACACATCCCTTTGACCTCGGCTTCACGTAGACGGCACCCACGGACTGACCCACCCGGGGGAAATCGGTAGTTGCCTTTTCCTGTCTCTCTCTCCCTCCAGTCTTCGTCTTTTTCTTACTTTTCATCTTTCCTGTCTTCTCCTAGCTTCCGTTTACTTCCAATTTTTCCAGGCAGCAAGGGTTAACCTTGTGTGAATAACCAACCTAGGTTATATCATATTTGGTTATAGTGATAACGTACAGCTGGCGTTTGCAGGACCTGTTCTTACAGTCCCTGTAACGTCCCCTTGTAGGGCTCCACGGTGGGTGGTTGGCGTTATTGCCGAAAATTAGATTCTATGGCTAGTTCCTTCCCTCCCCTCCCATATCGCCCTCAGAAAAGAGGGCGCACCGAAGATGTATTTCAGTTTTTTGGACGACAAAGACCCAACTTCCCACGATTTCACGTAATTCATTCAGAAAAGTCAGATCAACAAGTACGCACAATCCGCCCATTTCTAGTTTCGAAGTCTTTAACTGAGACTCTTGGTCCAGGTTACAAGGCACCAAGGATGGCAAGTGGAGATCACCTTTTGGAGCTCCGTGACCTGAAACAATATGAAAAGCTACCCAATCTAGTGTATTTTGGAGACTTTCAAGTGACAGTGACTCCGCACCGCACTATGAACACTACACGCGGCGTTGTCTCAGATGATGACCTGCTTCAGTTGACAGAGGCAGAGCTCCTAGAGGGCTTCAATGAGCAAAATGTTGTTAATGTGAAAAAAATAAAGATGAGGCGCGATGGTAAGGAAATCGCCACCAAACACCTATTTCTCACATTCAATTCAAGGGTCCTGCCCGAATCAATCGAGGCCGGGTACATAAGGCTCCGTGTCAGGCCTTACGTGCCCAATCCACTCCGATCTTTCAAATGTCAGCGCTTCGGCCACAGCTCGCAGAGCTGCCGCGGCCACCAAACTTGTACTAAATGCGGTGCCAAAGAACACACCACTGAACCTTGTGAGAACGCTCTCCACTGTGTAAACTGTGATGGGGAGCACGCCGCGTACTCACGTTCATGCCCATCCTGGAAGAAAGAAAAAGAAATAGTAACGATCAAATTGAAAGAAAATATCTCATTCAAGGAGGCACGCAGGCGGGTTGCATACCTGCCAAAGAAAAGCTTTGCCGAAGTGGCTCGTCAGGGGGCAGCGTCACAACGGCCTCCGGCAGCTGTCCGACTCACAAACAGTGAGTCGGCAGTTACGCCGTCTTGCCCCTCGGTGGTTGCAGCTAGCGCTGCTCCGCCAACCGAGCAGAAGGGACCTTCTACCCCGAAGGTGGGCGCAGCCGAGGCTGCTCCAACCACCCCGGCCCCTTCCAGCGCTGGCAACAGCCCGCGCAGCCAAATTCCCCAGGGAGCCCCATCGACCTCCGGGCTGGTGGGCGCAGGGGTCTTGCGCTCCAAGGCGGGACCCCCTCTGAAAACTTCTCGCTCGCAAGAGCACGTGTCCGGAGCCTCACTAGAGGCAATGGATACACCTATCCTCAAGGCGCACCAAGCGCCTAAGGAGCGGCGAGGATCCCTCGAACGCTCCAGAAAGGGCAAAACTCCCGTTACAGGGCCTCGAAAGGGCTCTGTAATTTAATCTCTGTAATTTCCATAATCACTACTTCTGTTTCTGTAGACACAGCACCTATTGACCTCCAATACGGATACACAAATAATTCAATGGAACATCAGAGGTCTTCTTAGGAACCTTGATGACGTGCAAAAGCTTATCCAAACACACAATCCACTAGTGCTGTCTACAGGAAACACACCTAAAACCACAACATACAAACTTTCTCGGACCGTATGTCAAGTTTCGCAAAGATCGCGATGATGCTGTCGTATCATCAGGCGGTGTTGCCATTTTGATTCATAAAAGTATTTCCTGTCAGCGTTTGCAGCTACAAACGCCCCTTGAAGCAGTGGCGCTTCGAGCTGTTCTTCTGGATAAACTCATCACCATTTGCTCGCTCTACGTTCCCCCACACTACAAACTAAACAAACATGAATTTCAGTCATTCTTAGACGAGTTGCCAGAACCCTATGTTGTTCTTGGCGATTTCAATGCGCACAGTGGGGCGACACTCGTACAGACGCACGAGGTCGTCTTGTTGAACAGTTCCTGTTTTCTTCAGGTGCGTGCTTGCTGAATAAGAAGGAACCCACGTAATACTTCCTAGCAAACAGAACCTTTTCTTCAATAGATCTTAGCATAGTTTCCCCGTCCATACTGCCCGAACTCGAATGGGAAGTTACGAACAATCCTTACGGGAGCGGCCACTTCCCTATAATGATAAGAACATCTAAAAAAAACGAATATCCTCCACAAGCTCCTAGGTGGAAGATAGACACAGCCGACTGGGAGAAATTTTGAACTCTCACTAACATCTCATGGGCCGACATATATGTCTTCTTTAGAAATTGATGCTGCTGTGGAGTACCTTACAACATTCATAATAGATGCCGCATCAAAATGCATATCCGAAGTAAGTGGTTTGGCATGCAAACCACGTGTACCGTGGTGGAACAGAAATGTCGGACCGCCCGAAAGAATCAGAACAAGGCGTGGGGGTTGCTACGCGCTTCTCCCATCGCTGAGAATCTTGTCAACTTTAAAAAAGTAAAGTCCCAAGGCAGGCGGATCCGCCGACAGGCCGAAATAGAAAGGTGGCACAAATTTTTATCTAGTATCAACTCGTTCAGAGATGAGGCCAAAGCCTGGAACAGGGTTAATAGGATTAGAGGGCGGCAAACATACTCACTCCCTCTGGTAAACACACAAGGCGATACCCTGCAAGATCAGGCAAACTCACTCGGGGAGCACTTTGAGCACGTGTCGAGCTCAATCCACTATTCCCAATCCTTTTTGAAACTTAAAGAAATAGAAGAACGTAAGCCAATCTTACGAAAATCCAGAGAGAACGAACCGTATAACCAGCCTTTCAGTATTGCCGAGTTGAGAGCTGCATTGAACACATGCCAAAGCACTGCACCGCGACCTGACCGAGTCATGTATGACATGATCAGAAACTTACATACTGACACACAACTGACACTTCTCACACTCTTCAACACTATGTGGGCTGCGGGATACCTCCCATCCACATGGAAAGAAGCGATTGTAGCCCCTGTTCTTAAGCAGGGTAAAGACCCTTCCTTGGCGGCAAGTTACCGACCGATAGCTCTTACAAATTGTCTCTGTAAGCTTTTCGAAAAAATGATTAATCCCAGACTCATACACTTCCTTGAACTCGCCAATATGATCGATCCCAATCAGTGTGGATTCAGAGAAGGACGATCGACTACCGATCACCTTGTGTGCATTGAAGGAAATATCCGCGATGCATTTGTTCATAAATAGTTTTTCCTATCAATATTCCTCGACATGGAGAAGGCGTATGACACAGCATGGCGTTACGGGATCTTGCGAGACTTGTCGGGATGGGCATCCGTGGAAATATGCTCAACACTATTGAAAGCTATTTGTCCAATCCTACGTTCCGTGTAAAAGTCAGCAATGAACTGTCACGTCCCTTTATGCAGGAAACTGGTGTACCCCAGGGAGGCGTGCTCAGCTGCACTCTCTTTATCGTTAAGATGAATACACTACGTGCTTCACTACCACCTGCCATTTTTTATTCCCTATACGTAGACGATATTCAAATAGGCTTCAAATCCTGCAACCTTACAGTGTGCGAAAGACAGGTACAGCAGGGCTTGAACAAGGTTTCCAAGTGGGCAGACGAAAACGGATTTAAAATCAACCCCCCACAAATGTTCCTGTGTTCTTTTTACTAGAAAGAGAGGCCTGGTTCCAGATCGTTGTGTTCAAGTCTGTGGACATCAAATTCCTGTCAACAAAGAACACAAATTTCTAGGAATTATACTAGACTCCAAGCTTACTTTTATACAGCACATTAAATATCTTAAAGAAAAATGTCTAAGGACAATGCACTTACTTAAAATTCTACCCCACTCAACATGGGGTAGCGACAGGAAGTGTTTGATGAATGTTTATAAAAGCCTAATTCGATCACGATTGGACTATGGCGCCGTCGTATATAACTATGCCGCTCCGAGCGCACTAAAGATCCTAGATCCTGTCCACCATCTAGGTATCCGCTTAGCCACTGGCGCTTTCAGAACTAGCGCGATTGAAAGCTTATACGCGGAATCAAATGAATGGTCCCTTCATCTACAGAGAACTTACATAAGCCTTAGATATTTCCTGAAAATACATTCCAATCATCAACATCCATGTTTTCACACTGTCAACGATATGACATGTACAACACTTTTCCATACCCGTCCCTCTGTAAGACAGCCTTTCTCGCTTCGTATGAGGGAGCTTAGTGATCAAATGCGTGTCCCACTCCTCGAGCTTCGCCTAATGCACCCAACCAAGGTGTTACCACCTCGGGAGTGGCAGCTGATTGAATGTGACATATCCTTTTTAGAAGTAACAAAACACGCACCAGAGATAGAAATCCGAATGCATTGTCTTGTACTCCAGCACAAGCACTCCTGCGCAGATATCTACACAGACGCTTCGAAGTCAAATGCCGGGGTGTATTATGCTGCCTTCGGCCCATCCTTCTCAGAATCTGGTGTACTGCATCCGGAAACAAGTATCTTCACGGCCGAGGCCTACGCAGTACTGTGTTCTTTAAATCACATAAGAAAATCGAAACTTCAAAAATCAGCGATATATAGAGACTCCCTAAGCGTTGTGAAGGCTTTAATGTCACCCTATAGACACAAAAATCCAGTACTTAATGAACTCTACACCGTCTTGTGTAAAGCGTACATATCTAACCAGCATGTCATTATATGCTCGGTGCCTGGCCATAAGAGGATCGAGGGCAACGTTCTGGTGGACGAGATGGCCACGTCTATCGCATCGGAAGCCGTTAACCCTACCGCTGAGCTGCCTGTCACAGATCTCAGGCCTTTCTTGCGAAGGAGGATGCGCGGCCACTGGCAACGCATGTGGGACGCGGAAACAGATAAGCTCCACCTAATAAAGCCACAGTTAGGACCCTGGCCCTCTACTACAAAACCAAGCCAAACAGATGTCCTGTTCGGTCGTCTAAGAATAGGACACACATTTGGCACCCACAATTTTTTACTCACTGGAAATGAGCCCCCAACCTGTGGGAGATGCGGAGAGAGGCTGACCGTCCTCAATGTCTTCCTGGAGTGTCGGAAAGCCTAGTCTGACAGAAATAAACATCTTCCGTTAGCATACCGGTAACATATTCCCCTTCATCCTGTAACGTTACTCGGCCCAGAACCGCTCTTTGACACTAACGCAGTCCTAAGTTATCTGAAAGATGTTGTGTTGCATGTTGTTAGCCCCATATGTTCGTAGCGTCTCCTCTCTTCAGAGGATGGCGCTGTGATAGTTCTTTCGTACGGCACGTGACTCTAGGCCCTTGTGTTTCAAGGGCTCTGGCGAGGCAACAGTGCTCCAGGCATTTTTACGATCTCATATATTTTCTATTCTGCGTCATTCTTTTACGATGAATTTTAATGTTCATAGTATTCGTCATTTGTCATCGCCATAATTTTATAGCAAGTAGGTTTTACGCACTCTACAGCGACTATTTTTAGGCCACTTTACAGCCAAGTCACATCTTCCACAATACATCGTCAACATCACCACTTGTCATGGCGCTCTTTGGCCAAACCTAGCCCTTGCGCCGCGAAACACCACACATCATCATCGTCAGTATATGTGCACTTCTGAGCCTCGGTGAAAGAGAACTTGGATTTAGCATACTGAACTCTTTGGTACTGCGAGCGAATATCATCAAAAACGCCTTCAAGGAAGTTGCAGTTCAAGAAGTTAGTGAGAGATTCAGGCACAGTAGAAAAAGACGAATTTACGCACACCTCACTCGCTCTGCAAACTGTTGTATGGTCCATCTAAGTATAGCCTCAACTTCTTAAAACAAAGTTTCGCAGGTCGAATTGGGCACATATCGTGCTTCAGCAACACGGAAGAACAGGTTTGCAAGTGATTTTTTCAATCCTATGGCAAAGTGTCCTAGTATTGGAGGCTCCGGCATTTCCTGGAACCTTGTATCAGATTCATGCTGCGCATGATGAGCGGCGAGCTGGCCACTAACACCTGCACCAGGATATTCTGTTGCGTCTTAGTCATAAGCATAACGATTTTCGTCCGACTCACTCCGCGTTTCTCCACAGCTGGTGCTTGCGATAGAGGTGGCTTCGAAGGCTTGGCACATTGTGTATCGCTTCTCACAGCCTACAACGCCACACGTAACTTTGAAATGTGACTCCGTGGAGTGGGCATTTTCAAGATGCCAAATCACGCACATATACTTAGTCGCAAAGAAATGGCATCGTGGACACCGAAAGCCGGGAACGGAACTCATCGCTATACACCAGTATCGCAGGTTTCTTGAGTATCTCGGCAATCAGCGCGCAACATACACAAACTAACCTCTATGGCGGTGTTAGCGGATGACACAAAGAGCGCAGCTGCCCCACCAACGAAGCCTGCACAGACAAGTTTATCTATGAGCGTGTAGACAAGACAGTTCCAACAGCGTCGGCTGTAGCAGCGCCGGGGAACGCTAGCAGAAAAGGAAAGTAGCAGCAGCGATCAACAACTCCGCGATGCAAGGGATCGTCTGCAAGACGCCACTGATACAGCTCGCTTGCATTGCGGTTACCTATAGAATCTCACCCATGCCTCACGCATATCATGCCCGTCCACTTGTTATCTTCGAATAAATATCGGGCTAATCTCTATACCTTAGCATCCGTTGCCGACAGCTAAACCTCCACCCTGTAACTGACCTTCACTGTGAAAGTGAGCATGCCGAAGAAAAAGATTGACGGTAACTAAAACTGAAAACACACACACACAAACACACGCACACACACACACACAAAAAGATTGACGGGAACCTAAACTGAAAACACACACACACACACATTGAAATAAACAATTACGCGCTCCAAAGCAGTTCTAATCAAGCACCCTATGCCCCAGCGACGGCTCCGGCAGAAAATTCACGGATCTCGAAGGCTATGCTTTTCGAAGCTGGACGAATAAGAACTTATTCAGAAGTAAAATGTATGTTAAACACGGCATTATAATTTAAAACAAAGCGTTCATGACGAGCTTTAGTTCCTGCAATTGCTTTTCATAAAGCTGAAGAAAAAACGTAGACTTCGAGATCAGCTTTGTTTACACGGAGTGAGCCGTCGTCATCATCATCATCACCCTACGCCCCAAAAACAACTCCGTTAAAAATTTACCGATCTCGAAGGCTATGCTTTTGGAAGCGGGAAAAGCAAAAAAACTGATTCATAAGTAAAATATGTGGAAGACGGCATTATAATTTAAACCATAGCGTTTATGACGAGCTTTATTTGCTGCAATTGCTCCTCACAAAGCTGAAGAACAAACGTAGACTTCGAGATCAGCTTTGTTTACACGGAGTGAGCCGTACATGCTAGCTTTGACAGCTTTGACGGCTTTGACTTTTCGCTATGGATTTGGCTTCTTGATGGCGTGAAAACCGGCACAAAGGGACCAAGAAGGCCCGCTTGACGTACGGCCGGGGCGAAACGATGGCGACGAATTCGCACGATCTTTGTGAAAAAGTAGCGAACAGGAGCGCGCTTGAAGCCACCGCGCAAGCGGTTTGCTTAATGTCTTACGGCCAATCAAAGAAGGTGGTTCTACGCACGGGTGGCCGGAAGGAAGCTGATCTGCGTGCAAGCCTGCTTGAAAACCCCTTCGCGCTCTTGTCTTGCAGATGCTTTCTGATTGAGATGAGTGTGCGAAGGATTAGTTTGTATCTCCCTATGTCCTTAAAGCGAAGCTGTAATGTCACTAGAAGTACTCGGAAACTTTATATGGGTGTTTTGACGGTTTCCTAGCGAATATATACTTAGAGAAAATGTGGGGCACGTAGAGACATGCGCGAGTAGGCAAATTAACAACTACCTGGGTTGATTAATGGCACAATTTAAATTGCTGATACCTTGTTTTCTGCCGGCTTTCACTTCATTAAATATATGCAAGTATTCTTGCCGCCCTGGGTGAACCAAAGGCGAGATAAATTCTGTATTTGGACTGAGTGGAGTGCACTTGGCGTTATCATACGTGCCGAAACGCAATACTGGGATCGCGCGGCAGCCGGCGCTTTTTTCGCCACCGGTGAGCGCTGGGTCATCGATGAGGGGCGGAATGCAGTCACAGTGCACCACAAAGGCTCTCGCTTTCTTGTGATGCAAAAATTGTCAGCTCGGTGGCCCCAGCGTCCACCGGTTGCGCGAGAAGTGCCGGCAGCCACGCGCTCCGACTATCGCGTTTCAATAATCTTTTCATGCAATGTATACAAGCGCACAAGAGCTTTGCAGTCGTATTTTGCGAACCGCATGGGCAGTTTGCCTTATTTCCTAAGAGAACTCAACGTGCCGCAATGCGTTCTAATGCCATGGAACTGTAATATGGCAGGTATTATTCGCTATGTTTCGCATTTTTCCGAGACGACGACGCCGCACCGAGTTTATATTTGCAAGAATGTGTGGCCTGTGAAGTGTAATTATGGCTCAACTTACGGGCCCTTTGCATTCTTTCATCTCCTTTTTTCTACTTTTTTGCCCCTGGCGGTTTGCGGCACCCAACGCTTATGTAGCCTAATCTAAAACGCTCAATTAGCTCAAAGATTGAGGCTGACGTGCATGGGAATTTGAGTGTGTAGGTTAAGTATTGTCTTGCTAAGCAGCTCTTAAGCAAGTGCTCGAAAACTCATCTGATCAAGAGGAAAGTGCTAGCATTATTATCCATTGCCAACATTCTCTGCAACCATGGCCACCCTGTCAGAAGCTTAGCATTAAAAGCAGCGATATCTTTCTAATATAGTAATAATAATAGCAATTATAATAAGAGTAGTATTTATTGCCACCAGAAATGCAAAACAACACAAACAGGCCAGTCTGAGCCCTTGCTGGCTTGTAGGGCCATGCTTATGAACATGATATACCTGGTGAAAAAAATACATAAATTGATGAGACATGTAGAACAAAGAAAAAAATGAATGAGAATGAAAAAGAAGTAAATATTACGATGCAAAAATGTCCTGGAAGTTAATTTCGCCATAGCTCCTACAATTCTTTCAGCTTGCTTTTCGAAGTCGCGTTAAAGATTTCATCTGGTAACTTGTTAAAAATGTGCGGCACATATGCACAGTGTCTGGGCGCACCATACGTTGTGGCTCAACGAGGAACTACATAACGGACGTGTTCTCAAAGTTCCCTTGTGGCGGAATTTTTTCGTTTGAATGCAGGGTTCCAATAATATTTCATGAGAGCTGTTTCGATAAGCACTGATTGAAAATTCAGTAGACCAAGTTCACGGAACATATTTGCAGCTGTTACTATTGGGTAATTATAGGCACCATTTTTAAGAATATTTTTATAATCCAGTCTAGCCTGCATCTCAAACAATCCGAACAAAAGCCGAAGAATGTAATGCCGTATCTCAACACACTGTAACCCATGCATGCACAATTTTTTTTTTGTAGACGGGGTGCAACGCTTTCAATATTAACAGCCAAGCAACTGACCTCAGTCTTGAAAAAATAAGGGATAAGTGATGCTGCCAAGATAAGTTACTATCGAAAGATATTCCATGATACCTAACACAATCCAAGTATGGAAAAAGTGCACATTTACAAGAAACACAGTTAGACTTTTGTAAGTAGAAAGGCATGTAAATTACAGTAGTCTTGAGTGGAGAGCAACAACAAACATGTTTTTTGGGCATTGACAACAATTACGTTGTTAGTGAACCAAAGCATCGCATTGTACACATCATTTTGCAATGTTTCAGTGGACATATTTTAAGAAAGATGTTTTACCAACCCTTACAAGTACTCACTAATATATCCGCGCTGCTTCTCACCTAAATGCAAAATATTCTACACCAGTAAGGCTGACCTGACACAGATATTGAGCGACTGCCCTGGGCTAAAATCTTGAGCGGAACTCTAACTTAACAACACTTCAGACTAGGAGGTAGCGTTGTCCAGCTCGGATCCCGCTGTGCAGCTGCGGACCGTCAACTGGGCTTTGCAGATCACTGAATGTCAAGGGCTTACAGCCGCCTCACGCCGCCTGCCTGAAGGAATAACCCAGTAATTCGCAAAATTCGAAGATCTGATGAAAATAAAGTTTTTCCTCCTCCTGCCAGTAACATGGTGTAATAACAATATTATTATTGTAATATAGCAACAGTAATTATTATTATTATTATTATTATTATTATTATTATTATTATCTTTTTCATGTCATTCAAAGTGACGTCAGTACCTTGTACCTTGCTAGTGCGTGTAGAATGCTTGTAAATATGAGCACGCTATAGCCGTAATATTTGTCAGCTTGTGCAGGCTAAGTGAACTTCAAAACCAAGAAGGAATAATTTTCCTTTAACGTACTAAAGTGTTAAAAGCTTGCGTACAACATTAAACACTAAACAAACACATTTTGTTTTCTAGGAGATTATAGTCAGACACAATGGCAGCATGCCATCGTAACGAAATTGTGCATTTTCAGATATACAATGAGCGCTCCGAGTGTTTCATGGACCTGGACGATGACACAGAAATTGAGGATGGAGCAAAAATCAATTTGCTCGTCTGCGATGACACTGGCCGACCGAT
This sequence comes from Dermacentor albipictus, assembly GCF_038994185.2. Classification (NCBI taxonomy): domain Eukaryota; kingdom Metazoa; phylum Arthropoda; class Arachnida; order Ixodida; family Ixodidae; genus Dermacentor; species Dermacentor albipictus. Next base: position 470,014,766 of record NC_091821.1, read on the forward strand.
AGCAGAAAAGTAAGGATTCTCTACACATTAAATGCCTAAATAACTGCTTTTTTTGAGGTACATCTACACATCGCATATGTATGTCGTGCTCACCAGTACACGACTGAAATCATTGCTGAGGTCATTTTTTAACCAGTTATGTCACGTTTGTTTGCTGTCTCAAGAGGGGCTATAGTTCAATTGCTAAAACGCTCAGATAGCAGAGCACCGCAGCGAGAGGACACAGAGCTTCGGCAACACAGGCACAAGGCTTCGAGCCACTCGTTGTCGTCGTCTTCCTCGAAGCAGTGCCTGCTGCTCGTTCTCCAGTACAATTGCCTCCCCGGAGAAGAGGAGCCGTCTCGGTGACCTACCGGCAAGATTGCACACGTGGGTCAATGTACGGCTTGGGCAGCTGAACGTGCATGATTTCGCGCCCCCGGCAGCGCTTATCGGAAGGCGGCTCAGGGGGTTCTACCAAGTAGTTCACACGAGACGTTTGACTGACAACACGGTTGGGACCCTGCTACTTGGACACAAGCTTGGGTGGAAGTCCAGGGCTGGTAGCGGGGAACCAAAAGCCAGACTAGTGAGTCAGGGGCATAGGGTGCCGGAAAAGAGGGAATATCCCGAAGGTGCTTCTGTCGCTGCTGATCTTCCGAAGTAAACGTGCGGGCGAGCTTTCGGCACTCTTCCGCGTATGCAGCAGCCTCGGACAGGGTAGTAGCCTCCGTTGTGTCAGAGCGATATGGAAGGATGGTGTCCATTGCGCAGGAAGGCTCGCGTCCCTAAAGAAGAAAGAACGAGGGAAATCCTGTAGATGTCTGCGTGGCGGTATTATAAGCGTACGTCACGAAGGGTAGAATTCGGTCCCAATTGGTTTGGTTAGATGCGACGTACATGGCTAACATATCGCCAAGAGTGCGGTTAAATTGCTCAGTCATGCCATTAGTTTGCGGGTGGTATGCAGTAGAGGTATGGTTAATTACGTTTGATTCCTTGAGCAGGGCTTCTATAACGTGAGACAGAAAGACGCGGCCTCTGTCGCTCAGCAACTCTCTGGGGGCTCCATGGCGAAGTATGATGTTACGCAGAAGGAACCAGGCAACATCCCGCGCAGATTCGTTGGGCAGAGGCGAAGCTTCGGCGTAGCATGTGAAATGATCTATCGCCTCTATCACCCAGCGGTTGCCATCTGAAGTACTCGGAAGGGGCCCATAAAGATCAACTGCGGCCCGGTCAAAGGCCCGTCCTAGACAAAGCAATGGTTGCAGTGGATCAGCTAAGGCATGAGGGGTATTCTTGCGGCGTTGGCGAGCGAGGCAGGAGTGGAGATATTCGCGGACGAATCGGTACATCCCGCGCCAGTAATAACGAATTCGCCGGCGCGCGTATGTTTTTAGTACTCCTGCATGTCCACAGTGCGGGTCATCGCGAAACGCTGCACATATATTCGAACGTAGGTACCCAGGAACAACGAGTAACCATTTGCGCCCATCTGAGATGTAGTTACGGAGGTATAGGAGACCATCACGTACAGCAAAATGGTGTGCGTGGCGACGCAATGCACGGCCAGTAGGAGGCCGTGATGGGCCTGACAGAAAAGCCAGCATAACAACAATCCGTGGATCCTTCTGCTGCTCCGAAAGCATGTCCGTGGCAGCGAGGGAGGACTCGCATATTTGTATTTTCTGATGATTGGGCTGCCCTGACACTGGGGAGTGAGACAACGCATCCGCGTCCGAATGTTTACGGCCAGAGCGGTACAGCACTCCAATATCATGCTCTTGGAGGCGAAGCGCCCATCGAGCGAGACGGCCTGAAGGATCTTTCAAGGACGACAGCCCGCAGAGTGCATGGTGGTCCGTGATGACGTCGAACGGGTGGCCGTAGAGGTAAGGACGAAACTTAGTTATGGCCCAAATGATAGCCAGGCATTCTTTTTCTATAACGGAATAGTTTGCTTCCGTTTTCGTGGGTGCGCGGATAGCGAAAGCAACAACGTTTTCATCGAAGCCAGTCTTTCGTTGTGCAAGAACAGGGCCAATGCCGACGCCACTGGCATTCGTGTGTATTTCTGTCGGTGCACTTGGGTCAAAATGTCGGAGTATAGTGGGTGAGGTTAGAAGACGACGCAGAGTCGTGAATGCGGTATCGCAAACTGGCGGCCGGGCCAAGAGGTCGTGGTTACCCGCGAGAAGCTGCGTCAAAGGCGCTATTATGGTGGCGAAGTTGGGGATGAAACGACAAAAATAGAAGCGTAATCCAATGAAGCTGCGGCGTCTTTGATCGTGGGAATTCGGCAACGGCTTAGAGTTTGGTTGGATCTGGGAGCACCCTATTTTTCGAAACAACCTGGCCAAGGATGACTAGCTGACGGGCGGCGAAGCGACACTTCTTTAAGTTGAGCTGGAGTCCAGCATCGGCAAATCAAGTATGCACGCGTTTGAGTCGGAACAGGTGAGAAGAAAAGTCAGTAGAAAAGATGATAATGTCATCGAGATAACAAAGGCATGTCTGCCATTTGAGACCCCGGAGGATGTTATGTATCATTCTTTCAAACGTTGCCGGCGCATTACAGAGGCCAAAGCGCATCACGGTAGATTCATATAAGCCGTCAGGCGTAACAAAGGCTGTTTTCGGGCGGTCTGCGTCAGCCACCGGGACCTGCCAATAACCGGATCGTAAGCCTAAGGACAAAAAACATTCAGCGCCTTGGAGGCAGTCCAGTGCGTCATCGATACGGGGAAGAGGATACACATCTTTACGGGTTATCTCGCTTAGACGTCGATAGTCCACACAAAATCGAATAGTCCCACCTATCTTTTTGACAAGCACTACTGGAGAATCCCAGCGACTGTGTGATGGCTGTATGACGCCGCGTCGATGCATGTCTCCTACGTGCTCATCGATAACACGGCGCTCCGTCCCGGGCACACGGTATGGACGTTGGCGTAGAGGCGCGTGGCTGCCGGTGTCGATGTGACGCACAACTGTGGAGGTACGTCCTAAACATTGTTTTTGGAGGTCGAAAGAAGTTCGAAATTGGTTAAGGAGGTCGACGATCTGCGTGCGCTGACTCGGAGTGAGGTTAGGTTCAATAAATGGAGCGAACGTTCGGTCACATGCAGGCGCAGAGGCAGGGAGCGCCATGGCGTCAACGTGAAGAGGAGTCGAGTCATCAGGCACATCGTACACAGAGCTCGTGTCGAATTCATCAGCAAAACCGAGGCACTCGCCACGATGTAAGCTTGATGGACACGAAAACGGATTCGAAACGTAAAGTGCGCTGGTGTCGTCTCGATAGGAGAGCAGAGGGAAGCAAGAAGGGATGACGGCGTGCAGCAGTTTGAGATGGAGTGAAAAGAACTGTGGAATCGCAGAAAGCAACACAGGAAACGGGTGCAAGGGCGGAAGAGAAAGGAGAGATATCACCGTCAGTGGCGACAAACACCCCGGCAGAAGGTGCAGGCAAGTCTTCAGAAGGACTGCCGCAAAATGGAGTGAGCGCAAGTTCTGCACGCGCACATTCAATAACATCGTGATGAGATGACAGGAAGTCCCATCTTAGAATGGCATGAGAACAGCGGGGAAGAACAACAAACTCAATGCGCTGTAAACAGTCTTGTATGGCGACACGGACGGTACATGTTCCTAAGGGCTCAATTGGCTCAGCGCTTGCTGTACGTAGCGAAATGACAGAAAACGGCGTCGCGACTTTTCGAAGCGTACGGCGAGCCTGGTCGGCAATCACGGACACTGCGGCACCCGTGTCGACAAACGCATGAAGGGCGACACCTTCGGCAAAAACTTCAATGACATTCGTTGGGCATAAACGAGGGCTTGAGCAGTTCGAAGAGATCGCAGTTCTCGCCACAAGAACTGCGCCTTTTAGTTTTCCTCCACAGCTGGAGGGCGGTGGACGATGGGGAAGAGGGAACGTCGACGGGGAGATGGAGACCGACGAGTGTTGAAGCTTCGGGGAACAAGAGATGAAGGAGTGAAGTGCGGAGCTGGTGGCGAATAGCGGGACTGGGAGTCAGGAGCATTCCCGTGACATATCGCAGTATCGGGAGGATACCAACTCCGCCGGCGGCAGAACCGTGCCACGTGGCCAGCAAAGCCACACGCGAAGCAGATCGGCCGGTTGTCTTCGGTACGCCACGGATTATCAACAGGGGGCCTAAGTAGCGGTGCACAGTTCTGGGCTGGGCGTATGGGCTGCGGAGGCGCGCAGAAGCCCCTTCTGGGCAAGTAGTTCGCAGCTGGAGAAGACGAGGCGTAGAAGCCGCTTGTGGGGGTGCAATGCGCAACTTCAGGCGGTGGTCTTGGCCTGGTGACGACGGGAGCGTACGTGAGCCGAATCGGCGCTGAAGGTAGCTGATTAGCGAGAGGTAGTGCGTCGCTGATTTGTTCATGTATGACGCGTCGGAGTTCCGGGGACAAAGAGGACTCAGATGACTGGGTAGCAGGCAGCAGTGACAGTTGGCGCGCGACTTCTTCGCGAACAAATTGCTTGATTTGGTCGAGCAACGAAGAGTGGGCGGGAGCAGCACTGGACGTGTCGGTTAAAGCCGAAATCCTGTTGTCGGGCGCCGCAGCTCGGCGCGTAGTAAGCCGTTGTTTGCGGAGCTCATGGTAGCTCTGGCACAGTGTAATGACCTCGTCAATTGTTTCAGGATTTTTCGCCAAGAGCATTTGGAAGGCGTCATCCTCTATGCCCTTCTTGACATTCTTGGTCTTTTTAGAGTCGGGCATGGCGGGATTAATGCGCCGGCTAAGGTCAGCTACGTCCTCTATGTAGTTGGTGAGGTTTTCACCCTTTTGCTGCGCGCGACCACGCAAGCGTTGTTCTGCGCGAAGCTTGCGCACAGCAGTGCGACCGAATACTTCTTTGAAACAATGGGTAAATGCTTTCCAGGTGGAAAATTTGTATTCATGATTCCGGAACCAGAGATTAGCGACTCAGAGATTAGCGATGAAGTTAGTCAGTTTAGCTTTGTCATCCCATTTGTTATGCGCACTCACGCGATCTTATGACGAGAGCCAATTCTCCACGTCATGGTCGTCGTTGCCGCTGAAGACCGGAGGATCTCGTTGGCGTAGAGCACCGGATCAGACGACAGGCTATGCCAGGGGAGTATCGGGCTGCGCGGCGTCCTGAGGCATGACAGAAACGGTAGGGAGCGTCCGGCTGCGGAGTTCCAGGTTTGTGAAGGGCCCAGCACGTCCACCAAATATGTCAAGAGGCGTTATAGTGCAATTGCTAAAACGCTCAGATAGCAGCGCACCGCAGTGAGAGAACAGAGAACTTCGGCAACACAGGCACAAGGCTTCGAACCACTCGTTGTCGTCGTCTTTCTCGAAGCAATGCCTGCTGCTCGTTCTTCTCCAGTACAGCTGCATTTTGTTTCATGCCGATATATTTCTGAAAGGCCTTGTGGAATGCTTATATTAATAAATTGAATTTTTATTTTGTTAGTATACCTTCTAGTCAAACCTAGTCTACTTAGTCAAACCTTCTTAACATGCCCCAACTAATTAAAACATGCTGATGGTTAAAAGGTTGTTCCCGCTAATCCTTTACTCGATTTCCATGAAGTGTAAGGTAACGGCACACCAGTTAAGTCGTGAAGCCGCAGTGGCTTATTGTATGCATGTGATTACTTCTTGTGGCGGAGCGACTATCAGCACTGCATTGAATTGTGGTGTGGCTGTTGAAGCACCATGTGCCAAAATATCCGCGTTTTTGGAAAGTTGAATCCACCAGTGATTCCAGTTTCGGCAAAGAGATGCCTATATCGATTGATTTCTTAGCGCTTACACTTTACTGCACAGAGCTCAGGTCCCTTCTTGCACTCAGCTTCAGCAGGTTGTTAATTATGGCTACTATGTTGTAGGCAACCACACACAGAACTTCAAAACCTAAACCAGGTGGGAAGCACAGAAGGTTCACCAAAAGAGGCGGACGAGTATGTGTTGCCTCAAGTGCCAGTTGACATTGCAGTGGAGGTAAAGACAGTGAGAAAAGGCGATGTTCCGGACCGATTGAGAAGGGGAATTGTCGACTGGATTTTCCACGATTTGTCATCACGTGGACTGTACCGAAATATGAGTATGGTGCAAAAATTTGGTTTTATGTATGACAGTATTTCATACCACAAACCTCATAATTCAGTTCTGTAACTTTCATTGCATTCATTTTGCTGGCAAGTACAGCATTGCGCAATTTACCTGTTCACAAAGCAGCCAAAGGGAAGCCGGTTGCATATGTGTTTATTAAACCTCACTAAGCACTTAGGGGGCTTTTACGGGGCAGAAACCTGGAGGATTACTTAAAGGGTTTTACTTAAATTGAGGACGACGTAACGGGCTACGGAGAGAACAATGATGGGTGTAACGTCAAGGGATAAGAAAAGAGCAGATTGGGTGAGGGAACAAACGCGAGTTAATGACATCTTACTTGATATCAAGAAAAAGAAATGGGCATGGGCAGGACATGTAATGAGGAGGGAAGATAACCGATGGTCATTAAGGGTTGCGGTTTGGATTCCAATGGAAGGGAAACCTAGCAGGGGGCGGCAGAAAGTTAGGTGGGCGGATGAGATTAAGAAGTTTGCAGGGACGACATGGCCACAATTAGTACATGACTGGGGTAGTTGTAGAAGTATGGGAGAGGCCTTTGCCCTGCAGTGGGCGTAACCAGGCTGATGATGATGAAGCACTTAGGTCTTAGTCATGCTGTACATCTACGTAAGCACATGTACAGGGAAAAGAACTTATGCATCTATTATCTCCACTGGGTTTATAGGTTGACCAGGTGCCTTTGAGTAAGTTATTGCGGAGTGTTCCCTTGTCCTGAAGATTTCCTTTTAGCATTGAGAGCATGGTATGGCCGCATTTATAAAAACTTTATTTATATATACCACATGTTTGGAAATGATCAAAAAAAAATTTAATCATCTATGGCAGAGAGAATAATTCCAACGCTCAATGTTGATTGCTTGAAGAGGCTGGCATTACTTGCAGAAGAGCTAGAAATGCATAATTGACTACTTAAATGTGAAGCTATATTTAATTTATCCATTCAGCACTTGTCTAACCTTGCTGTGTTTACTCCATTAAATCTTGCCAAAATATTATTCCTAGATACCCAAAAAGGATTTACACAGCTGCAGCAAAGTCCTGGTGGTTTCATACCCGCAGTTGAAGGACAGCTCGGACAAGCCTATGTGCGCAATTTTGCTGCTTTTAACTCAAAAGTTACATGAAAGCTGGCAATGAGTAGTGCCACAGAAGTCTGCGGATGTGCTGTGTATTTTTATGTCAATGTTGCTTTAATATGGGAGTGATTTAGCTCTCCAATACAAAACCTTAAAGAAACCATTAATTCGAATATTCCTTAAGGTTTTCTTTTGAAAATGGGCGAATTATCTAATATAGGCATGTATCATTCCAATCTCAGATGTGTAGAAAACTGGGCTAACTGGTATGGGTTGATTTCAGGGCCTAATGACTCTAAAGAAATAACCACAAGGCAAAAGAGTAAGCTGTGAACAGATGTATCATTATACACAGCGGTTAGTTCACTGTTGCCGTTTCCATCTTGTTCCTTTTTTTTGCATGGTGCCGTTAACAAATAATCATATCCTTGCATGAACCTTTTATAAAACACTAAATAGGCATGATTGAAATATGACAAATGCTGCTTTTGCCTCGAGTTTATATTTTATTACCTATAATGGAACCTGAAGCAGTGCTATGACATCTTTATACAAGGTGTTTTATACAGGGTGTGAAAAAAATAACTTATAAATAGAAAGTTGGAGGCTGTTTAATCGGACGTTTTGCAAACGCTCTACAATTTTCTAATTTCATTTTTTTGCCTAAGTTCGTTGCTTCAGACGTTGGTTAATTTATCTCGACTAATTATGCAATTAAGCAGAATACAAAAAATAGTGACTTACGCCGTAATATAGTCAGGAAAATGCATTTGGTCATGTCGTCTTTGAGTGCATTGCCATATTTTTAAACTGTGGCTAAAGTTAGGTAGACACACTGTATGTGTTGTCTACATCCTTTGCTGGATGCAGTAGAAGGTAAATGCGTCATGCTTTTATGACAGCCATCATTTTGTAGACATTTTGGGAAAGATGGCATAAATATCCTAAAAATCCACTGTCCCATTTTTTTTATTTATCAAAAACTGGAAGAACTGACCATTGTTGAATCAGGACGTCTAAAGTACTTTGTTCAGCTCCTCATACTTACGTGAGCATTTACCGTCTTTTGTTGCAGTTTTCATGGCTGCTATCTTTCAAAAACAAATTTAAGAATGTTCGGAAACGGATGCCACGTGGGTGTCCTGAAGTTGATGTTCAAAAGGCGAAAGTAAGAAAGTAAGAGTGCGGAAGCTGGGTGACGGCGGTGATCAACAAAACAAAGTACCATTCCACCGTGAGGTAATACATATGCATTTTGAGGCACTGGGTTAGCATGCACTTGTCCACAAGCAGCCCTTAACTGCTGGAAAAAAATTCAAAAAAATGCTTAGGGTGCAATTAACGTGCAAAGGCCTTTTTACATTTAATTGCTCAGTTCTATAAATGTTTTTTACGTACTTTTTGGAAGTAAAGCTCACGCTCCTACTTCACTGTGATTTAGCAGTTTAGCCAGATTATAGAATTCAGTTGCTTATTTTTACACATCTTGGCAAATGTTTAGAAAAGTTCTCATTTGGTAAGGGCTTCTGAAATTCAAATCAGAAAACTTATATGTGTCACAATTAATATTACATGCAATCTGGCCTTCTCATTTGTTTCTGACAGTTTTATTTGTCAGCACTCAAGCACTTGTGGATTGACCTTTTAGTGTCACATCACACGTCTTCAGCTCCTAAATCTGCGTTGATTTCTAGCTTGTGTTGCACAAAGCTTGTAGCATAACCTTTCATTATTACCTTAACAATGGATCACTGTGTTCTCTAGGGCATGAGTCTGGCGCGTGCGTACACTCATCTGCCCTACACAAGATCAAAGGAAAATGTAGGTAGCTGCACTTTAGTTAATGAAATGGTACATCATTAATGATTATGGTAGAGGAAAAAGTATTTCGAAAGCTGGAACAATTGGTAAATGCTTGAATCTGTGCCTGCACCTGACATACATTTGTTGCAGTGCTGCTAACAGCTTAAAGAAAATGACAAAAATAAAAGTTATAAACAGTACGTAAGTGCCAACTGGGAATATGTTTTATTTTCTTCTATTTTCAGACTGCTGTTTCCGCTTCTTTTGAGATGGATTCAGTGTTTGTGACCGAGACCATCAATTTCATGAACAAAGAGTTGCCAAGTCCAAACCCAAGCATGGAAAAGGTCAAAGATGCCATGGATCGAACAACACAGGCTTGGAGAAATAGCCTAGAAGTGGATTCAATCAATATGCTAGACTTCCTGAAGTTGTATCCAGCACTGACGGTTTGCGACAGAGACCATCAATTTCATGAACAAAGAGTTGCCAAGTCCAAACCCAAGCATGGAAAAGGTCAAAGATGCCATGGATCGAAAAACAGCGGCTAGGAGAAAGAGGCTAGAAGTGGATTCGATGAATAGGCAAGACTTCCTGATGTTGTATCCAGCACTGACGGTTGAAAAAGAAGTGAGTGTACCATTTGTCGAGTAGCATTAATGCAATTTTGTGTAGCAATGACATTGAAGTAGCCTGTGTTTATTTAATTTGGGTAGCGTATGTAATGCCATATAATAATGACTATGTAGTGCTGCCTGTGACGCATATTCTTCAGCAATCTTAAACTTTTGTCCAAGTTTGCATGAAAAGTAACAAATTGTTACATGCCTGGAAAGTCTGGTTCTGGCCTTTCACCGCCGATCCAAAGCGCCTCCGTAAAAGGCCCATGCTCTCGCGCAACCGAGTCGGGGGGCGTGCTCGTGGCGGAAGGCAACTTTTATGCCTCTGAGACGCTCGTGTTGTCCACCTGCACTACCGGTGTGGATGTGCCGCTGAACGGCTATTTCTCTACTGAATCACGCAATGACATAAAAAAATTCCACATAAGCACCCTCACTGCAACGAACATACACCTTCAAGCGCATCATTCCTTTATTACAGCACATAAAGCTTTCTAGAAGCGTTCGGCTATTCGCTTACATTGACAACCAGTTCATGGATAGTACTTCATCAAACCCCGCTCTAGATTTTTGCAACTTGTGGCGTTGTTTCTCATTGTCTTGCAGGATTTTCCTCATTATTGCTACTATTACGTGAAAATCGGCAGCCGTTACCGTTTCCTGTGGCTAACTTTGTTTCTTTAATTTCAGTAAACATAATGTAGATTGAGCATCGGCAGATGGCACTCTACTTGAGGTTAAATGGAACAAGTACCGTCGGCTACATCGTGCAACGTGCGGAAGAGATCAGTGGTGATCCATTCCAGCAAAAGAATGTGCGCCGATAAAAGAGAAATGGAGTGTAGAGAGGCAAAGGGCTAAGTGGTAAAACGACATTGGAAAGTATGGGACGATGTGTGAATTAGGTTCATGCACGATAGGCATAAGAGGCCATCGGTGGAGGCTGCGTCCCTCTTACGATGGGTATAATATGAGAGTAGGGTGTGAAGGGGCTGCAGATGTTAATTCGGATATTTTACAGTCATCTGGGCAAGACAAGGTAACACGGGTGGATGAGCCGAAGTTCAGCAGAGCCAGATAAGCTTCCTTCTTGAAAATTTCGACAACCGCGTGTGGTAGACCCGATTGTGCGCCAAGACAATGCCAAGAATAAGCAATGCAACGTAATCACTGTCAACGACACCAGGTGAGGGCGTCAAGGGAACATTTGTTGTGGATTGTTGCAGCCATCGCGCGATTCGGTGCGAACTCGTGGAAACACAGGTGTTTAGGTAGTAGCAGCAGTTTTACGTACAAAGGGAGTTTCAATTGAAAGACGCTGGTTTCATAGTCGGTAACGGCCGAATTTGTGGAAAGAAAGTAAGTATCTCGGATCACTTTGTATCGGCACTACTCAAGCTCACACATTAACTACGCGTTAATATGTTACATGTAAATACATATAATACTCGCCTCAGCTAACTTCAAATTTTGCAAAACCAAGCGATCAGAATAGTCACCTCTAGTCCCCATAATACTAGCGCTCTCCTCGTTGCTACACTCTAATAACATTCTGCCTGTCAAAGAAACTGTGTTGTATAATCAGAGTATATTCATGTTCAGGTTATTGAATAATGAAGTTCCTGCATGTATAATTCCTAAAACATGCTTAATAAACGCTAATGTCACTAGATTTGCTTTACAGAATAATCTCATTTTACCTCTGGTGCGCACCAACTATGGCAAACAATCAGTTCATTTTGCAGCTTTCTCATTTTGGAATTCCATACTACTTTGCGTCAACACTTCGCGTTCACAGAAAATATTTAACATTAACTTTTCATTCTTTTCTTTTTTTTCTCTTCACCCTTATTACTTCAAATATTCCGCTTTTCTGATACCTTTCTTTTTTATTAATGGTCACGTGCATTTCGAAGTTTTTTGTTGTTGTTTCTATTGTTGCATTTATGGTCATGTATATTTGAAATTCTTTTTTTTTATTGCGTGTTTGGGTAAAATGTTTGGTCCGTTACTGTTAAATTGGTTTAGTTCATTTAGTTTTGCTGCATTTGCTCCTTGCAATTGTATAATTTCCTTCGTTAGATTTATTGTAACTCCTAATCCTGCTTTGCTTTCTCCAGTACTTACTTTCTTCCATGTTTGCTTATATATGATTTTAGTGTAGTTCTATTGGTTGCTTTAGAAAACGCATATTTATAAATAACAGAAGGTCCAAATACAGTCATTGACTATGGGACCTCCTTCTGTATATTATTTTTTATAACCTGTAATCTATAATGAATAAAATCAATTTCAAGAAATAGAGCAGTTGTCCTGTAGCCAGAGATGGCGACGCGGGCAGTGCGCGTTCCAAAAACGGTAGGCGTGCTCCCGTCGGTGACTCGTACGGCAGGTTACACTGCAAGGCCCGTATGCACAAAATTATGTCCTTACGCTAAAACTGTTCATAAACGCAGGTGCATGGCTATCCTGATGCTGGACATGTTATTAGAGAAAGCGTGCCGCCAACGGCAAACACCACTTACGAAAAAAAGGCGTGATTTCGGCCCGAGACATCTAGTTAAACTTTTCCGTGGATAATTTTTCGCATCCAGTTTAACATTTATTTTCTCGGTGATATCTGGATATCTGACTTTGTCGAAACTGAAGCGTGCTGTACGACTGCACACAATGTTCTATAACAGGGTGGTCAGCATTGAACACGGCGAATACCAACGTTTTCGAGGAAAGCTTAAAGCAAAGAAACAACACCATACAGCGATGGACCCTGCACTCTTTGGTGTGCAAGTGCGCAGGTTGCATTTCCCCTGCTCGCTTTTTGTTTTTATCGCAGCGACGCCTAAATGTATCACATTCGAAAAGAGGAAATATTTCTTTAGGCGGCAGGCGACTTCGATCTGACCCACGCTTCTTGCATCGAAGAGCATTTTGGCTTGCAACTGCGACGCAAACACTCTCTGGCAAATTGCTTGAGTTTTCGATGTAATAATGATGTGCCCTAAACGACGTCGCCTAATGGTGTCGAAAATGATGACAACCATATTGGGCCATACGTGGCAGTATTATTTTGCATCGTTGCCACCGTTACTCGCCACTGTTGTGCTTTAGAGCGTTGAATAGCTATTAGCAAACGTTGTTACCCCACAATATTGTTCAAAGAACTCCACACAGCCAAAATCTTCACACCCTGGAACAGCTGTTTCTTTATGCCGTTCACGCATATGCCGGTGCACGTATGACCTAGACGCTGTGGTGCGTTACAGAGCAGAAGCACCTGCCAGTGAAATTAAGCGTGAGCCACTGTGAGACACGACACTGCAGTTTTGCAAGACGGAAAGGCGAAGCGAACACTGCACAACAACAAAGAGCTCTGCAACAGTGTGTCGCAATAGGTAAGCAGGTGTCGCTGTCTAGAGTATAAAAGCCCACTTCGCGCAGCCAGACGCAAACATAAGACATTCGCCTGCCCTTCTGCGTAACTTTGCGGATAGCAGCTCTGTGGAATACTTGTGCGAGCCTTGCAACAGTCGAAATGTTCCTAAAGGTGAGGCTGGTTATGATAGCGTCATCTGAGCAATGCAAGAATCAGTTGCCCACATATGGGCTGTTTCATTTGACTTCAGCCACACTCTAAATGTATGCAAATGCTACGTACCTGGACGTAACCAATGTAATGTTTGCTGTCGCTTGGCGATGCTCAGGTTGTTTTTTGCAGTCCGCCTAATTGGATAATTAGACTTAATTAAGTAAGCAGCTTCTGAATTATTAAGGGCACATCAAGAGTGCCAATGAGAAAATTATAGAGCGACATGAAATATTTCCGATGAAGCTTTCTGTTGCTCAATACGTGCTATATAAAAATGTTTTTCCGAGTGCGACAGATGCTGCGAATACGCGCAATACTGCCGCGCGACTGGCCGCTCGAGGCACTTTGCGTGTATTCGCGGGCTGTCTTCCCGCTGGGAAAAATATTATGCAGCACGTATTGAGCAACAGAAAGAAGTATGGGAAGTTTCTCTTGTTGCTCTACAACGTAGTCATTGACACGTTGGTTGTAATTGAGAAGTTGATTAACCAATTATAACTAATTATCTAGCTAAGCGGAATGGAAAAAATAACCTTACTGTTGCCAAAGGACGGCAATCAAGACTGCATTGTTTCTGTCTAGCTACGTAGCATTTCCATATTTCTAAGGTTTGGCCTAAGTGAAACACCGTGTATACTCGTTGTGACGTTTAAATCAATGTTTGGGCGTAAAGTGAACCAATGTAGTGCAAGGCTACTTGTCTACTAACTTAGTTTGTGTTGGAAATATATTGTGGAGGTCTCTGTAATAATCGTAGGACTAGCGTGAGCAGCATGTCCGAGCTGTATGCAGATGCATTCGAAACGGGACCCAGATAATCCACTGTATTTTCCCGTAATCCCAGGCGCAAGTGCTGCTCGTCTGCGTCGTATTTCAAGCCTACGCCCTTGACCATCACCAACCGAACCAGGCTGGATACACCGGGTTAGGCTTCGCGGGCTATGCTGCGGCACCGGCACCCTACGGCAGATACGACGCCTTTGCCTCTGTAAGTGTCAAGTGCGTCTTTAATATCACCAGTCTTCGTCGGACTTCAAAAGAGCGAAAATCACGCGTGTCACACGCTTCCGGAGTGAGGGCTCATTATTCATCGACACTCCCTTGAACCTTCAGCAATGTGCCTCTAGACGTTGAAACTTTGATGCCAACACGAGCCCCGTGGGTCACGCGTGGTCCAACAAGTTTAGGAAGCTTCGAGTTCATGCTGCAATTTTGTGTCCCACGTCAAGCTTCAGCTCAAGCTGAATATAAGCTTGAATGCTCACCGGAAACATGTTAAAGTAAAGCTGCGCAGCCTCTGTGAAAGAGGCATGTGAATGCGGCACAGGCTTACTCTAACATGCGAGTACATGCGCTCCCAGGGTTGATCGTCATCATGGCACGGCCACATCGTACTCAAGCGAGCACTTACCTTGGTGCATACAGAGAAACGTGTGGTAAATAAATGATCTGGCGGTTCTTTAAAGTTGCGAGTTTGAAAACCTGCCATAGTCAGAAAAGTTATAGGACTTTACGTGCCAAAAGCACTCTCTAATTATAGGGCACACCGTAGCGGAGGACTTCGGAAATTTCGACAACCTAGGGTTCTTTAACGTGCAGTTAGACAATAGTACATAGGTGTTCACGCATTGCACCCCCATTGGAATGCGGCCGCCGTGGCCACGATTCGATTCCGCGACCTCGTACTCGGCAGCCCAACACCATAGCCATTTAGCAAGGACGGCGGGTAAACTGCCATAGCGTTTAATGTCCTTAAACAAATGAAACTTTCTAGTCAGGTGTAGATGACAAAGAAAAATTTTAGGAGTTCCTTTTAAAGGCGCAGCTTTGTTCCCTTACCCTGTGTAAAGGAAGCTTGAAGCATTACGACTAGACTGATTTCTTGTATCGTTTGAGGAGGCTTGGCGTTCAATGTGCGCTTATATACGGTCGCTGTTAATATACATGCTGCAAAATAAGACTGGAGGCCTAATTTGCTGAAATAATCTGGAAATAAAGTAAGGAAACCAAACGGCTCGCGTGGAACGTCGAATTACGTGTGACACGTATGACGTCGCGCACAACTACCTGCTCAGGAACTTCCTAAACTGCTAAGACATATCTATTAACGTTTGGCCAGCGTAGATCTGCGCTAGTAGCGATGTTAGGTATTTCGGAGGTTTTTTACACGTTTATTGTAGGGCGACAATTACTCAAAGAAACAACCTGTTATTTTTTTTTCGAGGCTGCTCTTGCAGATGGCGTCGGCACGTCTCATCAGCGCACGAGAACAATCATATCAGCTCCTGGCCATCGCTAGTTCTTCACTGGCAGTGCACGTGTCTCTACTCGTGCCCAAGAGAACGAGAGTATTAGCAGCATAGCCACAAAAAACTGATGTCTCTAAAGCGTAGGTCTGTTGGTTGTACATTTATTTCGTTTTGTGATGACAGCATAAACAGAGCCGTAAATTGTGTAAATATCTCGGTCTCTGCATTAAGACATTAAGTGAATAGTAACTGAACTTGGTAATATCAATCCTCTTTTGTGCTTTAGTTTTTTTTAGCGTCAGCATAGTCTACTCGCGAGTCTGTTTTTGCATAGCGACACTCAGCCGAGACTGCAGAATTGTATTGGATGTTAACTGAGACTCAGTCATGGCCATTGGCGACACTGTCAAGGCTTCTTTTCACATACAAGCTTTCTAGTTATTATTGTACGCTATAAAACTTTGAGCAACATCGAAAATTTCTATTTGTCGCTATATCTTGCAGCCACCTCAGCCGTACAGCTTCGGCTACGACAATGTGGACGAGTATGGCAACCGGCAGTTCCGCAGCGAGCAAGGCGATTTCAACAACGCTAAGACCGGCTCCTACGGTTATCGAGACGCGAACGGTCTCTACCGCCGGGTCAACTACGTGGCTGATGCGAACGGCTTCCGTGCCACCGTGGACACCAACGAGCCGGGCACCGCCCCTGGTGCCAGCGCCGACGCGGTGCTCAATGCCGCGCCAGTCGTCCCACCGGTTCCTTCAGGAGCTGCACAGATTGGTGCACCCACAGCCTTTGCTGCTAGGGCGGCACCGGCTTACAACGCTGGCGGATACAGTGGTTACGGCAGATACGGATACAACCCCACCGCAGGCGATGCTGCAGCCCATAGCAACGCCGCGTACGGACGTCAGGGATACGCTGCCAGCGGGCCAGCACTTGGAGGATACGCTTACGGCGGCAGTGTTCCTTACGGCTACGTGGATGCTGGCTATGCAGCGAGTTACGCGCCGGGTGGCTACGGCGCTCCAATTGGATACGGAAGTTGGCCTTCTGCTCATCATGGACACCGCCGTCGTTAATGAAATCTGTTGCAGTGTGTATTGAAAGTGTGCCTGAGCAGTATGTAGCCTCGTTCAATGTGTATACTCACAGAAGCCCAGTTGTGGAAAAGAATAAACACATCAAATTTCGTGTGATACGCGAAAGAATATCATTTTTTATATTTAGATTCAAGTTTATCTTTACCGTAAATGTAAAATATGAGCGTGAAAGATATTCAGGACGAGGTCCGAAGCAAGAACTGCGAAAAGGCTTCCTCAGAAGTGAACAAAACAATTTCAGTAAGCACAAGAATGAATAGACAAAAATATAATGAGTAATTTAAAATAACATAAAAGAACAACAGTAGACAATGCACCAGTGATTAATAGACTAATTAAATTCACAAAAGCAAATAAGTTTTCAAAGGTCATCTAAAACGGCTCAACGATAACGTTTTCTTTAAATCATGTTTTATACTGTTCTAAAGGAAAATTCCACTCAACCAAGCAGTTTGTTTACCACAATTTGTAGGTACTTTTGGTAGAAAAAGTTATCTCACAATGCAAAGCTAGCTGGATTTTTATTAGTGAATCGGTGAATAGGAAAGGCACCAATGGAAA
Organism: Dermacentor albipictus; assembly: GCF_038994185.2. Lineage (NCBI taxonomy): Eukaryota > Metazoa > Arthropoda > Arachnida > Ixodida > Ixodidae > Dermacentor > Dermacentor albipictus. Next base: position 470,031,894 of record NC_091821.1, read on the forward strand.
CTTGACGATCGATGACTTGATACAACAGGACCATCAGACTGGCTTTATATGTAGAAGCAACAGCAAGCACATCCAATTTTAGAAACAGGGGCTTGGATGGTGAAAGACTGGATGTGAATATCATAATTTTCAGTGCCCGTTTTTGGATACTCGCAAGCGAGACATGCGAGTATAACGAGTATTTCCTCAAGGACTAATACAATACTTAATGTGTGTGTGGATGAAGGCGTCGTAAGGTGAGAAAAATGTATTGATGCTAAAAGCTGAACGAGCTTAATTGAAGATCTTATGTCGAAGTCAATTTTTTCAACTACTGCGTCAAATTTTAGATTAAAATATGGAATGACTCCTAGGAACTTCGCAAAACCTATTTGCTTAATTTCAACGTTGCTTATGTTTAAATTAGTCGTATGTGCCGTATGTGTAAATTAGCAGCCGTAGATCATTGAGGAGAATGGAAAGCTAAACAGTGAGCCTTAGCAGGGTTTATGCTTATGCAATTTTTATGGCACCACTCTTCCAGTCGGCGTACAGTGTAGTTTAACTTATCTAGAAGTTGAATGGATTTTATGGCAGATGTTACAATTGTACTATCGGCGCAAAGAAACCATTTCCAATTATATGAATAACTGGGTAGATCATTCATAAATGACAATATTATTTACAAGCCACATGGATGTTATTTGCAGATATGTCATTTCAGAAACACCTGGACAGCGTTAAAATATTCGACGCTGTCATGCGGCATAAAATTGTTGCACACTTCTTGCAGCGTTATTGCATTCCGGCACCTTTGGAACGCGGCCGCCGTGACCTGGATCGAGCCAACGACCTCCTGTTGAGGATCACCACGCTGTGGCAACTGAGCTAACACAGCGGTTAGTGCCAGATCTAGTAACAATCTTAGAACATGCGCCTTATAACTCTTAGTAAGTGGAGGAACTGACAATCCAAGTAATAATCGGTGCGATATAGTCAATATCGGGCTCACACAAAAGCTGAAGCCCAGAAAGAAAGTGATCAAAATTACATACATCGGTTCCGCTTGTTGCTCAACAATGATAAAACGCTAGGCCTCTACAGACTGGCCATAATGTTTCTACAGCAACCATCACGTGCTGAACTATTCGTATAGGAGATAAGAATCAATATACTAATACTGGCTCACCTGAATTCAGACCAATGAGAAACACAACAAATTATGCAATATAGGGGAAAACTTAAGGCAATTTAAATACATAATTTGATAATAACTTTCGCGCATAGGTGGCGATGCAGAAACGATGGCAGTGCTCCAGCCATATGCTCCAATCATCAACGCGGAGTTTCCAACCAGCCCCATTATTTTGAGATATCCGTCGTCAAAAACAGCAAAGACTTCAGTACCGCCCATTTCTGTCGTGCGCTGCTATAAGGAAGAGCTTGTGCTTCACTGCCACGTTGTAGCGACGGTGAAAAACACCGTGACAAGACTGTGAGTCGGCAAACTAACTGCTTATAATGCGCATCTTTACCTAGAAAAAGCAAGCGGCACCGAAAGAAGAACGGCAGCAGCGTGCACACTCGGTGGTTGTCGCAATTTATGCATTTGAGGCAGACGACACCAGAAAGCTGGCACAGATGGCGACCCGATTCAACATTGCCTCGATATTATCAAGCGACCCGGAAGGCGTACATGTCAACATGCAAATATTAATTTTCTGGCGGAGTACTGTAATGTAATTGCTGCGGAATGATAGCAAGCACTACGTCACATTGTCTACACTATTTTTGTCCAGAATTTCGTGCGCGCACAAGAAAAATCCACCAACATCGAATAACAGTAAAAAAAAGTGCATTCGTGTTCGTTAATCCTCCTTCTTACCTAAATATTTTCTTGTGTCTCCGTGGACTTTCTCTCCCGCAACAAAAAAAGTGGTTATTAGCCATATACGGCTCTAAACCGCTTAACAACGACTGACTTCTCGCCTTGCTGAAACATTTTTTCACACATTTTTTCACAAAACATTTTTCACACCTTTGACCACGGCACGCTCACCACGAAGAGAGATCGAGCCCGATTGCAAGATCAGACCTTTGAAACATCCCTAGCTGTATCAAAAGGTAGGCATGTACACTGTAAAAAAAATTTCTTCAGTTTACGGTCAAAGCTGCAGGTAAAACGTTGCCGGACACTTTTCCGTTAAATGAAAAACGGTGTTTCCGTAAAACGGACAGGCCGTAAAAATTATTTCCGTTAAATGGAAAATGGTGTTTCCGTAAAACGGACAGGCCGTAAAAATGTTTCCGTTAAATGGAAAACGGTGTTTCCGTAGAACGGGCAGGCCGTAAAAATTATTTCCGTTAAATGGAAAACGGTGAGCTCCGTAGTTGTGATCACAGAATTGACCGTATTTTGCAAATAAGAAAAACGGTGAGTTCCGTAAAACGGAAATGCTGTAAATTGAGCCACGTACTTGTGATTATAGTACATGACCGTACTTTGGTAATGAAGAAACGGGGACTTGAATGCTTGTGTTCTCGAGCCAAATTGTTTCGTTCATTGGAATAAGTTATTTTCGGCAATGAACCACCCAAGTCGTACATTACAACGTGGATAACTTGCAACATCATTTAAGATATAGCTGGAAATGGGGCAGAAATCATAGCACACAGGAAATACACCACACAGAATGTGCTGTGTTTGCATGTTTCCTCCTAGTGTCATTGTTTTCTACACCGCTTATTCTTCGTGTCAGTGTTGTCATGTTGCACTTGGGTTCTACACCCAACATGTACACAGCATACATACAGATTTGTGTTCGAGAAACAACAAGCCACTTGAATCTGAAAAAACCTGTGTTTATTCTGCTTTAGTGAAAAAAGCAGGGTGAGACCGGGCTAGTTGGTATTCTATGCTGAAGTGACCAGCGCAAGAGTGAACGCGGGACACTAAAAAGGTGTCAAGAACAGGTGCGAACTTCCAATTGGTGTTTATTACGAAAAGGCATGTATATATACTCTTGTGCACTTGATCATAATCAGTTACAAGAGCGCACTAAGGCCGCCCCACATCCTAAGGCGGCCTCCCACATACAGACCCCAGGTATGCAAATTCTTTAATGTCAACGCTAGGGATAATTTGCTAATGCAGTTGCCTTATGCGTTATCTGCCCCCTCAATGATGGGCCTAGTGCTTTCTTGTGCGTTGCTTGCTATTATTTCTGTTTTTTCAGAGTGCATGACATTTGCATTGGGAGTTGTGGATTCCAAGGAAATCCTCTCTCCCTTATGTACTTTTGTGTTATGTTCCTGTAGTCTCATATTTAGGCACCTTCCCGTTTGTCCCACGTAACGCTGCCCACAGAAAAGAGGTGTGCTATTCACTGCTCCCCCTGAGCATTTCGACGAAACCTTTTCTGTGAGCAATGTTGCGTGAAATTGAATGTCTGCTGACAGGGCTGGTTTTGGCACATAACTGAGATAACTTGTTGGGTGCGGGAAAAACGACCGAAACTCCCGCCCTTTCCCCTATTTTCTTTAGTTTATGCAAGATAACGTGAATGTATGGATGACTGCTAGATTCCTGCGAACAGTATCACATAGGTGTAACTAAAGAAAATAGGCCAAAGGACTGCAGTCTTGGTCATTTCTTCCGCGCCCCGCAAGCTATCTAAGTTATGTGCCAAAACCAGCCCTGTCAGCAGACAATCAAAATCATGCAACATTGTGTAGAGAAAGGGTTTCATCAAATGCTCAAGAGGAATAGTGTATAGCATACCTCTTTCCTGCGGGCAGCGTTACATGGGACAAATGGGAAGTTCCCTAAACTTGAGACTACAGGAACATAATCTGAAAGTACAAAAAGGGAAAGAAGGTTTCCTTGGAATCCATTGCTCCCAATGCAAATGTCATCGACTGTTTGAAAAAACAGAAATAATAGCAAGCAGTGTGAAAGAAAACACTAGACTCATCATTGAGGCAGCGGCTATTTCAGAATGCAACTGCGTTAGCAAGCCATCCCTATAGCACTGACTGTTAAAGAATTTGAATATCTGGGGTCTGTATGCAGGAAGCCGCCTGAGGCCTTGGTGCGCTCGTTTATTTGTGATGGCCATGTTGACCTGCACGATTGTAACAGATTATGATCAAGTGTGCAAGAGTACATATACATACCTTTTTGTAATGACCAGTTGGAAGTTTACGTCTGTCCTTGTCGCCTTTTTAGTGTCCCGTGTCCACTCTTGCGCAAGTCCTCTCCGCATAGACACTAGAAATTGGCTGACTAGAGGAAGGATTGGTTGAGACTTGGAATGACTGGCTCCTTGCAGAGGCTTTCGGCTTTGCCTGAAAAGAAAGAAACACTAATCAATTAAGGCTGTTCAATTATTTACTATCATCATCACTATTGTTTTTCAGATAAACAATGATTTCGTATTCACAACTGTCACTACAAGTGCTCTTGTCAAAAGAAATGGTTCAGACTCAGCCATGTTGGTATATATTCATTCGTAGCCTTTATAGCATAAAAAGCTTCAGATAGAAAGGACCCAAGTCAATTGATGGTTTGCTTGGATGTCACGTGCACATCATGACATTCGGAGTTTACATCTCCCATGTTTAGGTAGAGCTGCCATGGCCACATACTGCAGACCATAGCTTTCAACTTTCACTGCTCCATTGCTCCATTAAACAACCTTGCAGATTTTACTGTTTCCCAAAACAATGAAGTACTCTTGAAACAAGCGCAAACCATGCATGTTGTTTACTTCCGACCCAGAACAAGCAAGCCAAAGATATTGTCCAGCTGACAGGCTGGTAGAATAGCAACAATAGCAACAACACAAAAAAACCATGCTTGCACCACAACTGTGTCACAACAGCTGTCAGCCCCTTTCGGATATGGTTTGTGTCACGGAAGAAGTATCAATGTGTAATACTCTTTTTACTCAAGCAGTGAAAATTGAAAGTTACGGTCGTGAATGCATCAACATATCCTTCCCATCTTCATAAAAAGTTATAATATTGCACTGTGTTCACCGAAAAATTTGCCTTTTTTGTAAAGAAGCCTGCAATTATGCCTGGACCCCATACATGGCTCTGGCAAGCAGTACTGTTTATTCTGTCCGTTTCTTGACTTGCAATCCCCTAACGAAACAAATAATGCAACATATTTTTCCAGATTGCATTGCTTCATGTGAATGTGCTTAATTTGGGAAATTTCTGAAATGAATCAAGCCTCTCCTAAAAAATTTTAAAGTAGAGTAATTCATTAACGTGCCTAAACATGAGCACTTCCCGTGGATTTTGAGAGCCAATGAGGACAGAGCTATTTGCTCAAATTTCTACGACTCATGGCAACAGGATGGCCAAATTCCGTGCTATTAGTAAATGCAAAGAAAAAAAACTTTGGTAAATTTATGCAATGTTTCTTTCCAAAATTTTTCTTCTTTATACCATAGTGGGGATACTCTGTGATAATTAGTTGGAATTAATGCTAATGGCCTGCAGTCTGGTACAAAATATTTTTAAAGCCGCAGCGACACTATTTCCTTCGGATCTATTCAAAATGCAGATTCGGTAAAATCCAGGGAAAATGCTTCTAACTAAACAGGTAATTCTATATTGCTTTTTGCAGAGACACCTTTTTTTTTCTTGGAAAACTAAGGTTAATTTCATTGTCGCCAGGCTCGGGCAGCAAAATAAATTTTTAAATCAAAATTAAAAGTGATTGCCAGGCATGTCCAGTTGAATTTATCTGAACATGCCCTACTGTCTGCAGTACACATGTTGCCACTTTAAAGGCCCGCAAGAAGGCACCGGTTATATTTTCTAGGGCAAGAAGGCATTGAAGTATGTTACTTAAGGCAATTAGTCACAGGAGTCCTGGATCAGTAGAAGAAAATTTAAAGACCATAAATTGTTTAGAAGACTTAAGTCACATAAAGGTACCATCATTGCATTGTGCTAAAACTAACCTAAGGGACTGAAACCTGACATGATAAAAATGGAGCTTGAGAATGAAGGCTTGCTCAACAAGCAACAGAACGACAAAAAATGATATGCATGATAAATTAAAAAAAACGCGCTGATGAGGACGGTAAAGAACTAGGCACCATGACGAAATTTGTAAATATGCAAGCATAGGATGGAGTCAGTTGGCGCAAGCCATATATATTTACAGATTACTAGGAAAGGCCTTCGTCCCGCAGTGGACATAATGTATGTGAGAGCACTGTGCCCCTTCGATCATGCAGTCCCAGACTGTCCGCAAACCACCTGCGGCTTCTGGTCTGGCTTGCATTGACAGAAGGGCACATCACAGTCATGTGATCCCGCTGCCTGGGACTGTCCAAGGTTTTGTTTGAAAGCACCGTGATTGGAACTCGCTCTCCTGGCTGCTGTTGTCTGCTATTAGCTACTAAAATTATGGGGTTTTACGTGCCAAATCCACTTTTTGATTACAAGGCAAGCCGTAGTAGAGGACTCCGGAAATTTCGACCACCTGGGGTTCGTTAACGTGCACCTAGATCTAAGTACATGGGTGTTTTCATATTTTGCCCCCATTGATATGCGGCCACCGTGGACGGGATTCAATCCCGTGACCTCGTGCTTTTAGCTACTTGTAGATAGCGCCCTACCCAGCAAATTCAGTAGCGTGGTCGTCAAAATGGTGCAGTCTCAGAGGCCATGTCGCCGACACAACCATAGAGCTTGCATAATGGAATCGCAGCCTGAGCACAATGAACATGTTAACAAAGCTCAGTTTACATCGTGCTCTCGCTCTTCGGGCCCCTTAACCGCTGTATTTAAGCCAGCTCATTCATTTCCTGTAAAATTTAAGCGTCGTTGCCACACAAATATAAGCAAAAACACGATTGTGCCACATCACTGTTCACCCACAAAGCACAGGCCGATATTCTCAAAGCTCGTGAAACCGTCTACTCAAGGCCTGACGTGTGTCTAGGACAAAGCGCGTCTACACTGTCTACTAATCCTGCACATCCAAAAGCAAAATTTCGAATTTGGGTAACAGAAGGAATCGGCACACATGTCAACGGCAATCGGTGAAGCTCCGATTATACAGGTTGTCCCACGTAACTTGAGCCAAACAATAAAAATATGCAAATGTGACGTAGCTCGACAGAACCAAGGTAACATTGTTTGCTGTCACTTGGAGATACTTAGATATTTTTTCATTCCACCACAATAAATATTTTATCTTCATTAATTCATCAACTTTTCAAATATTATAATTAGATTAGAAGTGTCGATGAGAAAATTGTAGAGCAACATGAAAAGCTCCCCACACAGCTTTCTGTTGTTCGAGACATGCTGCGTAGAAGTGTTTTTTCCAGAAAGAAGCTTGCGAATACACGCAAAGTGCTGCGAATGGAAAGTCACGCAACAATTTAGTGTGTATTTGCAGGCTTCTTTCAAGCTAGGAAAAACACTTTTATGTAGCATGTATTAATCATAATATTTGAGAAGTTGATTAATTACAGAATACTAATGATTTAACCTGGCAAAATGAAAAAAAAATGAGTATCTCGAAGCGAGGGCAAACAACATTACCTTGGTTCTGTGCAGTTACGTGGCATTTGCATATTTTCAACGTTTGGCTCAAGTTACGTGAAACACCCTGTATGCGACGCCAGCTACCAGCATTAAATATCTACATACAATATGATATGTTTCCTCGTCCACCAGTTTCACTCATCTGAACAGCGAAATCTACCTGTTTACTATGCATATAGCAATGAGTATGACAGATTTCACGAAACACATCAAGAAAAGCAAGCATTTGCACCTGATCACTGTGCTTTGCCCTAAAAAAAACACAAGGACTAAGGTTGCAGCAATTAGACCACTCATGAAAACCTCGCATTATGGCACACAAAGCATCGATTTAACGGAAGCAATAGCTGAGTGCATGATATTTTCTGTCTGGAACGTGCAAAGTACACATAAACACACAGCCTCTTTTAAAACATGGTGTCAAGCCCCATGCATCTTTTTAAGACAGCCGCCGTCTGGTAGCTACTTGCATATGTCTGAACAAATATCTGCTGACAGCTCCGAGAGTCCGCAGAGTCTGTGACTTCTGGTAAAACGAATGCGATACTGGCTGCCCTCGGACTTGTGGATGGGGCTTCGGAAGCTGATTGAGAAAATCGAATGCGGGACAGCAGTGCTAAGCAGTCCAGGACTGTCAAGGACTGATAATCGAAGAGGCCCACTAATGCTTTGTGCTCCTGTCCTATGTAATCTCTTCATACTGATCAGCTCAAGCTGCATGGCAAAGAAGTCTCTTGTTAGTGCTCTGAAGACAAGCCTCTTGCCCAAACATTGGCTATAGAGACGACCATCGTTCGACAACTGTTGATATGTTCATAGAAGTGAGAATTCCGCGACAAACTTTTTAATGAAGTAAGCAATATGATGATGAACTTGTTTCACAAAACTTCATAAGTACACCTGACATTTGACTCACTTTTGCATGTAAGTAAATATTATGAAATTGTCTCTGTGAACAATTGTCCCGGACTGCTGTACACTTGTGATAAAAAAAATTAACCGTATTTGAAAGTTTGTATAATTAGCCAGGAGAGTCGCACTTGCTGGATGGCTCATCATTTAATTTGGAAAAAAAATTCAGCAGTGAGCACCAATTGTATCACTAATGACCTTGAACATCTCTTATAATTATTAATTTGTAAACACCTGTTGTCGAACAGCCCACCTACTGAAGTTTTGAACACATTGTACACAATTATAGCACATACTACACGAAATAATATCTGTAATAGACCTTACCAAATACAATATTAGTGTGGCGGCAGGTCAAATGGCTCCTCAGCAATGCTTGCGTCCTTCCTGGGAGAACAAGAAACGACATTAGGCTTACACTGACAGCACCAAACCACATAATTTAAGTTGCAAACAAGTGCCCGAGAACATAGGAAGTTCTAATTAGATATGGTCAACCTGCTTAACCATGTCACAGACATTGAATGACAGAATGTACTTTTATGGAGCCTCAGCTCCATGAAATACATGCTAATACAAGCATGCTAGTACACAGAATCAAATTGGATGCATGAAAATTCTCAGTAAACTTTTCTTTCCTAGCAACCACAAGTTGCTCTTTGTGAAGTGCAACAAGTGAGTGCCTAACCTACACTAAGAAGGTGGAAAATTCGGGATCCTTTCTGGTGAATAACTAACCATATCTCTACGGGTACCCAGCAATATAAAGGTGAATTGTAAGTATTATATTGATTAAAGAAACAGTTCAGTGCTACCAAGCAAGTACAATAAATAAATTATTTCAAATTCATCTTCATGTCAGGCTAATCAAGTTAATTTTCTTTAGATCACATGAGAGAATGGTTCGAAAAAAATATTGGAATCTGTCAACAATGTTGAAGCAATTTTATGACGGCCTGCAGATAGCAGTTGTTGAAATAAGACCTGAGGCAGGGGGACAAAAGACAAAGAAGTGTGATAAAACAAAATGGGGCCTGTGCTGAGCAGCTACTAAATGCAGTTTTATTAAATTATGATGTGCAAAACAGCAGATGTAAGAGATGCGAGACCCTCAGGTGGTATTTTGCAATGTTGTTATGATAAATTGTTTCAAGGAGCATGACTCCTTAACCCTTCGAGGGTCAATGACGTAAATATACCGCACCGCGAAGTACAAAAATGGTCGATGCCGTATATTTACGGCGCTGTCTGTAGGTTTAAAAAGCGCGACAATTTCCTAACCTTTTCTTTTCTGTCATTTGCTGCTATTATGTGCAAATACAGCGAATTTCTTTTGCACGCCTCGCTCTCTCAGTTTTCGTTGCATGGTTTGTTTTAGCGCTAGTTTGCTCCTGCGCGTCTATGTACTACCGCTAGCGCATTGGCATGCGCGCGGGCGGGTGGGTGGCGGTTTGGGTTTTGTTTTCGCAGGCCGTTTCGGCTTCTTGCGCTTGCAAAACTGATGGCTATCTCGTTACTAATCGCTCAAAAGGCTACTGCTTGTTTCTCGCTCATTTAGTGCTCGCAGGGGTGCGCATAGGAAGGATGCTGCCATGCATGCGCTTCTGTTGCTCCTTTTCTTTTTTTTTAGACTCGCGAAAACTAATTACATCTGGTTGGCGATAAGATGAAGATTAGTGGAAGTTTGTCACACGTTTTGCTTTTTTGATGGGCACACAACCGCACAGTTTTCTTGAGTGCGTGCACCTACACAGTTCGATTACGCTATGGATATACTATCATAAGCAATATGAAAGGGAACACAAGAACGCATGGCAAACAGCCTTGAAACAGACTCGGAGCGATACACAGATGGCGCTGTGAAAAACGAAGGGGGAAAGGAGAGCGCTCTTCCACTAACTGTAGGCACTCCCACCATGCTGGCATTTCTACAAAGGAGCAGCTAGCTTACGTCATGGATCGTCCAACAGCCGATAAGACGGTGATCGTCGCCAGTGACCTACACCGTTTCACTTTCTTTTCTTTCATTCTCTTTTTTTGTTCGTGCAACCGCTTGATAGTACCCCGAGAAGAAGTTTGCCCTGTATTTCAAACCAATTCTTTATTTGAATCGACGCACTCGGTTGTCAGTGGCACCTAGCTCGAACAGTGGCGACGCTCGAACCAATGACGACAGAGGAATAGAATAAAGAAAAATTTTAAAAAGAAAACATTGACAAACTGTCTCTCATGCGACTGTTGCACGAAGTTCGTTCAGAAAAAATTCACGTCGTACACTGCAGTGGCCCACGCAGAGCAGTCAACTCTGAATTTGTAGCCTCAAGATGCCTTGAGTGCCTCTTAAAGAGCGGGAAGATACAATAGAAATGTCTAAAAGAGGTTATACGCAGCGCAATATTGCTCTCGTGACAAGCCGCCCATTGAAAACGGTCAACCGGATTATCCAGGCTTACTGAGACGAAGGACGCATAAACGATGCACCGCACCGCACACGACCTCGATCAACAACGAACGACCAAGACCTTTGCATCGTGGCTGCCATCAGCGACAAGCCATTTCAAAGTGCAAAAGACGTTCGAGGTGCTCTTGGCTTGAACAACTTGAGCGACAGCACGGTGTGACAAAGGCTTAGAGAAGCAGGACTGCAAAGTCACATCGCCGCACAGAAACCTCTGCTCACCGCAGCCAACAAAGCGGCTCGCCTGAGGTTCGCCATGAACACCGCAGCTGGAGTGAGAGTAAGTAGAAGTATGTAGTTTTCTCTGATGAGTTCACGTTCTCGAGCCCCTGGGACCAACGAAAGAGAGTGTGGTGGACCGCTAACACACGCTTTAGTCCGCAGAATATCCAGGAGGTGACCGCCAGTGGTCACGTGTCTGTGAACGTCTGGGGGGCGATTTCCCACGCAGGCCTAGGCCCACTGGTGAGAATTGATGGGAGGTTCACCAGTGCTGCGTATTGCACTCTGCTCGAGCACCAGATGATCCCCTATGTGTTGAACAGGCCGCACCCGGATGGGTGTTATTTTTTCCAGCAGGACTTGTCTCCCGTTCACACATCGAAGGACGTGGCGCGCCTTTTGGAAGAGCGAGGGGTAATGCAACTTCAGTGGTGTGCGAAGGGTGCCGACATGAACATTATAGAGCACGTTTGGGGCCGTATGAAAGTGAACCTTTCGAAGAGCTCACTAGAACTGGCGAACTCTGACCAACTATGGGAAGCAATAGAACATGAGTGGAAGCCCGCCTTCAGCGTGATACCGCATTCATCGAGGCTGTCTACGCGTCTTTGCCTCAAAGAATGGAGGCCATCGTTAAGTCGACGGCGGCATGACGCTTTATTAGGCCACCAACGAACAAAGCAAAGGACGAGGATAAGCTGCGATAATGCTATTGCCTTATTTCATTTGCTTCAATATCTTTTATTAATTTTTTCCCGGTTTAGAAGATTTACCATAAATCAATATCGAAGTCCGGAACAGTGCTATCTTTTGTAATGATTCGACTCAAAAGGTTACCAGTGACGCAATATCGAACAGTGTTATGACTGTCTGCTGGCGATGTGAAATTCCGCACTTTGCAGACGCATGGCGGGAGTGCGAACAGTTGTTAGAACAGCGTCCCCCTTTCCACTTTGTTTCTGATGGTGGCCGCTGCGTATCACCCATGTAGCTGGGTCTGAGGGTGTTTTCTACGCGTTCCTGTGTTCCCTTAGATATTGCTCATAATAGTATGTATTAGTGTAAGAGCAGGAACATTTGAGTCTTGCAAAGTATTCTCGTGTGCACATTTTCAAAGCCTTGAACTATAACAATGTAAAAAATTTTTTACTCTTATAGGTTTATTTCCTTTTTTATTATTGTTATTCATGAATAAAGAGTACATATAGTATACCAACGCAAAATAATTTTTTTCTGGCTTTACGAACACCCTAGAAAAATTACGGTAAATTTTTTTTCGAAATAAGTCCCTAAGAATTGGAATCTGCAATAAAAAAAATCGACCCTGGGCGGTCGAATATGGCGGAAAAGATCGACCCTCAAAGAGTTAATTATATTCATGTAATCTTTAGAAACGAATGGCATAAAGGACATACTTGTTGACAGTTTCATAGCGAGTCATGAACACGATGCACGCGGGAGTTAGGCATCGTTAAAAAATGCTCTAGAAACTAGCAAAAAGCAAGTTTCTATAACCTCTCACAACACCGAGCTTCACCTACAAGTGTTGTAACATTTCCTTGCAACCTTGTGCATTTCCTTGCGTGTGTGTGTGTGTGTGTGTGTGCACACACACACACACAAACAAATATTAGGCCTATTTGTCCTGCCTAGTTGCAGCTGCAGGACAGCGGGATGTTGTAAACAACCACACAGTTGAACTGCTGCATGTGCCTCTTGCTACACTTTGCGTCAAGGCCTGGTCCGATTCACCTTTTTGAACCCAGATTTTGAGACTATGGCTGACCTCCTGAATGTGATCTAACAGTGGTCACACCACTGTAGGCCAATGTTAGACCTAGGTATAGAAGTTCTCCTCGACTTGTTGAGGATGCTATTTCGTGCTTCTGTGACAGAGCTTCACAGCCGAACAGTGCGCTGATGCGAAAGGCAGAATTCCGTCCTTAAAAGACGGGGCATAAATGCAGTGCACATGACACTCACCAAAGAAAACAATGAGGTCAAGAAATGGAAGATCACGGTCTAACGGTAGTTTTCCAGTAGAACACGTTGTGGGGCTACTTGGTGAAGGGCTTTCAGAAGATGAAGTGCCAACAGAGACAACACAGTAAGAAAGAAAAAAGACAGGACAAGGTGCTACTTGCAACTGTTTATTGAGGTCAAAAGCAACTGAATATATAGCCATGGGGAGAAGGGGAAGAAAAAAACAGAAACATTGCTTGTGTGAATGTGCACGCGTGAGAACACAGAAGATGAAGGGAATCATAAGATTAGCCAAAATGTAAAACTTATCTAAAAACATGCATTCATTTGTGTAAATATTCAGACACAGGCATGCTGACACAGGCATCCCCTCTATTCTTAATCTGGTCGGCCTCCAACAGTTCACGTGCCACAGTGTATTTGCTTTTAAGCACAATCGTTGTATCCTGAAGCCTTGCTTCACATACTTGCTTATTCTCATTCCTGCAGGCCTTGCAATGAAGTGGCAAGTTTGAGCCATAACTATTTTTCAGCGAAAGCTTGTGCTTCCACAGGTGTTCGCTGATACATCAGCCAGTTTGTACGATATACTCTTTCCCACACTTTCACGGTATACGACCGCTTCTTCACACTTCACAAAAGGATTTGTATGTTTAATAGAACACTCTACTGTTAGAGTCATGAGATCCAATCAGGCGGCACGAAGTAGCAAGCTTTCGGGGCGCAGCAAAAACTACAAGAATTTCATATTTAGCGGCGACGTGTTTAAGATTACGTGCCACTTCGTGAGAATATGGTATCGCCACTGGATACGGCAGAAATTCCTTGCGGGCACGAGGTCGGTATACCGACCCTGCAATTAATTGTTGCAGTTTAAGTCTATGCACTCCAAGACTGTTACACGTGCGATTGCCACTATGTGCCTTGAATTTACCCTTAAAGAATTGTGCTGTCATAAGGCACACAAAACCTTTGACGAACAGATTTTGAAGTTGAAGAAAGCTGCCTTTCCTTGTTTGGTTTTGAGCAACGTTTCAGAGGCGTTGTTGAAAAAAGGTGCAAAAAAGAAAGAAACTGAAGCAGTGAAGAAGGTCAAACATTGGAAAAGAAAGCTAAACCAGTGGTGATGCCGTATTCTCACAAAGCAGCGCATAATCTTACATGTCATCGTTAAATACAAAATCCTGTGGTTTCTTCCAACCCCAAAAACTCGCTACTTTGTGCCGTCTGATTGGATATGATGACTAAGAAAGTAGAGTGTTCTAGTAAACACACAAACCCTTTTGTGAAGCACGGAGAAGGGGTCGTATACTGCATACCGCTGAAGTGTGGGAAGGAGTAAACCGGACAAACTGGCCAATGTATTAATGAACGCCTGCAGGAGCACAAGCTTTCACTCAAAAATGGTTATGGCTCAAACTTGCTGCTTCATTGCAAGGCATGTGAAAATGAGAATAAGCAAGTACGTGAAGCAAGGCTTCCTGATACAACAATCATGTTTAAAAGCAATGACACTGTGGCACGTGAACTTTTGGAGGCCAAACAGGCTAAGAAAAGCGGGGACGCCTGTGTCGACACGCCGTCTCCGACTATTTACAGAAATGAACGCATGTTTTTAGATAAATTTTTGATTTTGGTTAATCTTATGATTCCCTTCATATACATCTTCCATATTTTTGCACATGCGCATTCACATAATCAGTGCTTCTTTTTTTTTTCTTCCCCCTCTCCCCATGGCTATATATTCAGTGCTTTTGACCTCAATAAACAGTTGCAAGTAGCAACTTGTCCTGTCTTTGTTATTCTGACTGTGCTGTCTCTGTTGGCACTTCATCTATTGAAATGTAGTTTTCCCCCTTCCATGAGCTCATCTAGCACTGTAGAGAAGACAGAAAACAAATCACTCAACCCATTTAGTAGCTTTACTTCACGTCATATAGGCTAGAAAGTTTTCAATGAAGCAGAATACCTTTACTACGCTGGTTCTTACAGCAGCTAGTGTTTTACGACTAGCTGACAGTGTTCTCGGCAGTGAAAAGTCGCAATTAAAGTGGTTGAGCAACTTTTTAATGTCTCCTACAAAGTGCCATGCATGTTCAAGTAAGAAAAACTACTACTGAAAGGCAAGCTCCACTATCTGGGCCTGAAGATTTTCTGTGGTGAGCATCGAGCTGGAGCTATTCCCTGCACTCAAAGGTGTTTTTAACTTTTCTACTGGTGCACTTGAACACTGAAGCATGTTGTTGCTACAGGAACACCAGAGAGCACATTTAACACTTGGTACCACCCCGACGTGGAGGGGAGCTTCCATAGCCAAGTACAATGTTTGCTTTTAACAGTGCGTTCGCACTGCCTTTTAGCATGCATTGCCAAGTAGCATTTAATGGAGTTGAACGTAGCTGACGTCTCAGGTCAGCCAACTTCGAGAAAGCCAAGGCCTATGACTGTTAAGCAATCTGTACACAAAGGCAACCATCAATTCAAGCAAATTGCTCAGAGAGTTGAAACTACCTTTTTATTTTCAGTGCCAAGCAATCTGGGCACGTACAAAATGTTAACCGGACCAGGGCAACACGTGAAGTTTACATCAAAAAGTATGTGCTGGAGTTCATAGGTACTACGGTTGGTGCTGTTTACAATATCCCACTGTCCTGCAGCCGCAATTATGTAGGACAAACCGGCCGACGACTCAAGGATTATCTTACGAAACATGCACAGACCCTTGACACAACATGGGGGAGCAACATAGCTATTGATGCTGCTTTGTGCAGTTGTACACCAAATTTTTAGCAGTGAAGTATCTTCATGACACATTTTCATAGCAGACATAACTTTCAGAATAGCTCCCACTATGCTAGCGTGCCATCACTTAACCTGCTTGGCAAATTGAGGTATTCAGATCAACCTGCCGAACGTTCTGAATTGGGCTGCTTGGTGCATGTTTAGAAGGTAACCGAACAGGGCTACAGACAGGACAAAGGGAATATGTTGCTGTGTACAACGCTGTCACTTCATACTGGCAGTAACACTGTTCGTTCCCTTTTAAATATTCATATCTTTTGGTCCCTGACCACGCAACGCAGCTGCGAGCTCAGGCTATAATTTTACATTGTTACATTGCCTTCCAATGTTGCACTTAATTACATCATCGCATACTCACCTGTTATAGTTAGCTCAACACTAGCTCACAGTGAGCTTATTCGTGGCTAATCTTAGTTACCATGGAGCCCATGCATGACAGTGCTAATGATCAGTGTGCAGTGTTGTTGCATACTCATTAAGTCAACACTAGACAAACAGTTATTTTATTGGTGCATGTTTTATCTGTTGCCTCAAATCTTGAACTCTGGCACTATAAGTGTTTTTTAAGCACCACTCATATGTGCAACCAAGTCAGGTACGAAACAATATCCCTTTCAAGTCGACGTGCTCATACTGAACCAATTGGTTGCCACAGGAAAACAAATCATCAATTATCCTTTGAATGCATCTGCAAAAATTACTCTACTTGCATAGGCCCCGTCATTCCACCAACATTTGCAGTCACTGCCTATGAAGACTGCATATGCAAGACAGATATACAATAGAATGGCACAGCTTACCAGAACAAAGAGCACCACTAGACAGACTGCTGTGGCACACTTTTTCAGGCCCGCTGGCTGAGAAACTGAGCACAAACCGGCACACAGACATCCTTCACTGGTGCAATAGCTGCAATTGAAGCAAATATTAACAGGTATTTTCAGACCGGTCGTCCACAGTAAAGCAAAAACATTTTCATATACAAATACTCTTGCACATAAGCTTGTCACCGAATTACCGATTGCTGTGGTATTGTTTGGTGTCTTCAATTGTATCGTTCAACTCATTTAAAAAAAGACTTCATGAAGCACCTTCTATTCGGCAAAACAGCAGACATTTTGCTCTACATAACTCACAACATGTATTTTAGAATAATTATTGTATTGATGCCTATATGCTGAAAATTAGTCTACGCAACTAGAGACAGTCAGTATTAGAACCAGCCTTTAACATCAGTGTTGACACATCTTTTGATTTTTTTATAACAGTTTGGAACATTTGTAATTTTGGATGTCCATTACACACTTTTGGGCACCGCTATTCTGTGTCAAGGTTACGTTCAAAATTATTTATCACATGCACTTGCTCTACAATTACGGCCGCAGATGGGCAAAATTTACGTGGCAATCCACTCCCAGATTACGTTAAATGCTGACGTATTGCGTCAGAACGTTGATAGTCAGCCTGGTAGCTGTCTGAAGTAAAAACAAAACAAAAACTCGCGAAACATCTGATGCCGATTACCAGCTAGCAAAATAATCAATTTCTTCTCCAGCGACCCTTAATGGGTATCCACGCGGACACTTGCAAGTGCGATCGCGCACGATTGTTACACCAGTGTTACGTAACACTGCAGATCGCACGAGGTTACGGCAGCAAGCACGCTACACCGTCCATTCATTGTGATGTAGGGGCATCGCATGCAACATGCTCTATGAGGTCTTCATACACAAGCAGACTTTCAATTCCAGAAGCAGTCTTTCAATTAAGCATGTGAACACAGCGATTATGCACGCCAAGCACACTGCGTCCTAAGCTTAAGGAAAAATAGAATTTCGCTGTGATGCAATGCGTCGCCGAATACGGCTAACATAGTGTTACACCGCGCCGTGAGAGATTGCTAAGGGGAACAGTAACTTCACTTTATTTTGGAATGCCAAGAACACATCACAACACATTGCAAAACTGGAATGCCAACGTCAGTAAACCAGCTGCCACATACAGCCGATAACGAACTGCTACAGACGACATCGTCGCTGATGCTGCCTACGCGCCTCAATGTACTCTATATGCAATCAGCACAACAAACGCTACACCATTTATCACAGTCTCGCAATGCCGCGGCTTTATCAATCCTCATGGCCAAGCGGGAATGTCGTTACAGGGCATTGACAGGACATGCTCACACAACACAGTTGAGCCCGTCACCGGCCATCGCGGTGCATTTCGCACGCGCGACGTGCATCACCAACAAAAAAGGACACTTAAATCACTTACTTACGTAACAGTCCATCGTCGATTCCTTCTTATTCTGTCAGTGAAATCCCAAATGCAACAGGTATACCACCACCGCACACCGCCATTTCCAGCCGCTGTCCACTCTGTACTGTTGAGGCGGAGAAATGCAACCCGTCGTGTAGAAGCGATGAGGGGTGGTAAGCAGCGCCACCGCTGAAACCTCTTCCGTTTGTGCGTGCGTACCAAGGAGGATACTACGATTTGCCTATGAATAATGTTCAAGCAGCGTTACCTATGGTGATATTATGTAACTGCTGGTAAACGTGGGCGGTATCTTTTCTTTATATTCGTTGCGTGTTGATTTTTCGCTCTTAACATGCTCAGTTGCCCTCCACATGAAATTACGGACGGTTCTCCGTATTTCAAAAAACAGAGCGCACGTCCGTTTTTTTACGTAGAATTCCGCCGTTTTTCATGAAACTGAACAGTCTACGTAATTTTTACGGCAGGTTTGACCGTAAAATTACGGAAATTTTTTACAGTGTAGGAGTACGTATAGCTGGCGTGAACGTGGCACCTTATTTATCGACGACTGGTCATGAATTGGATCATTCCTATATCGCATACGCAACGCTTATGTTGTAGTTCGAACACGTTCCCAGTTGCTCAAGTCGTCTACGTATCCATATTGCAACAGGCAGAAAATTGACAATTTGGGCACATACCAAGAGGATTGTGCTCTATCCTCGTCGATACCACAACCAGCAGATACCCAGTGGTCAAAGTTGAATCGCGTCCAGTTTGATATTGTGATCGGTAGACTGACAATCATTGAAACTAGGAGAAATTGGTAAATAAAGGCTACATTTCATCACCGGACGTACACCGAGCGATCGTTTCAGCGTTTGACTTTGGTCTCAGCCAGTCATCACTGACATTAGCCGCTAAAGAAAACAGTGAATGGATTGCGGCATGGGACGCCCAAACTGTATAGTCATTTTGTATAGAATTTTTTTTCACTGATATATAGGGTGGCATTAATCAACTTACAATGTTCCTACACCGGCTGGCAGTGGACTTTTTTTTTTCTAAGCATCTGAAGTACAAAAAGATTTCAACGAAAGGTTTTTTTCACGGCACCCACATACTCCCCATGTTTATATATTCCGACATTTGTCAGCAATATATAGACTTGTAAGCTATATATAGAATATCACCACTTGTTCTCGTTATCGTGTACATATAGCGTAGCTGCACGGTTAAAAGTAGGACACGTTTGGGGGGTAAAAAAAAGAAGAGGCACCGGTAGCGATTTTTTGCCGCAACCTCAGCTACTGTTACGGCAACGCCGGTATTTTTTTGTGCATATTTCCCCCCTCATCTTCCCCCCCCACCCTTTTTCCTAAGATATTATGCCTTCCATAAGCTGCACGGTTAAAAGTAGGACACGTTTGGGGGGTAAAAAAAAAAAAGAAGAGGCACCGGTAGCGATTTTTTGCCGCAACCTCCGCTACTGTTACGGCAACGCCGGTATTTTTTTCTGGGGTTTAATTTATGCGTGAATTGCCAGACATACCACTCAGGTCTACGACCGAATCAGTTATGTCAGCAACCACAGACCGTCATGCTTCTAGCCACTTTTAGCTGGTTTGAAGAATGACGCAGCGGAGTTAGCAGCGCCCCCCAAGTGCACATCCCACGAATTGGAGCTATGCTCCGGGCAGGGGAGACACTTGTACCCTTTATGCGGTGGGTCTCCGCCGGTGGTGGGAATCGAACCCGCCACCTCCCGAAGCCGAGGCCCGCGCCCTAACCACTGCGCCACGACTTCGGTGACATTTCGAAGGTTAACATCGTGTTTTGTGAGCGGGAACACTTTCTCCTCCTTACCTACTCTGGAATCCAATTGTTCCCTTCTCGCCTGAGGCAAAGCTGCCCTTTTCATGGTGCGACGGCGCATGCGCCCAGGCCTGGCGGATTGGTCGCGAAACGTCTTGGAAGGGTCGTGCGCAACCCCGCGTGCCGGGAAGTCCCCTGTAAAAGAAAAAAAAGAAGTAAGCGCTCGGACGCACGCCGCTACAAACGCTCGTGTCATGTACTGCCTTGAAACTCCACTGGCAGCTCTTCAGCGTCAGCTCGGTGCCGAAAACATGTGTAGCTTAAGACTGCAAGTTAACTTTTAAACAGAAAGCGACTAGGTTTTCTTATGGACTGCGCCGTGAGGCTACGTTGTTGCCGCCCTTCATTGATGGCTGGCCAATACATTAACGTAAAGCACTTGTGTTACACTTGGGCAACGCTTTAAAACATCACGTTGACGACGAAATCTTGTTGCAAGGTCGGCCCTCACATGCTGGTGGTGGCAGCGCGCGCGTGTCTTCACGTACTCATTCAAGGCGCGGTAAGACTGAGTCGATACGAAACCGACAAGACGCTCACGAACACGATTGACCGAATGTTGAGTACAATGCGTCATTGAAAGCACAATATCATATCAGGCCGAACAGGACGCAACCGACGAGCGCGAGTTGCCGCACTGCGACGGGCATTCTTGTCAACAGCGCCGAGAAAATCAGTGCGCCGGCCATCGTTCGACTGAAGCCTAAGCGATCGGCTATCAAACTGACGACGCGCAATGGCGACAGCGCCTTGGCTTGTATATATAATTAATCGCCGTCAAAGTGTGGCAAAAGATGCCTAAAAGTTGAAATGCACAAGATTCAACCCTCCCACGCTTTCCGTGCACATGAAGTTTGAGTCAATGCTGATGCGAATGTTAAGCCTAATGATGTCGTGCTTGTGCACCCACTTTTGGTGAACTTGAGCTGAAAGGGAAGCAGTAATATCGAATCAAACAGCTTTTATAGCTCAGTGCTGTCGTTCGCGATGAGAATGTTTGCAAGGCGCGTATACACTGTAATACATCAAATACATCTATTATAAATATGGAGCGCGCGCTTGTGCTTCGCTTTCAAGAGTGGCACGAGACAGCATTCAAAGATCTCCGACTGCTTCTCACACTTCCCTGCAACTGGAGCATATGTACCTGTAATGTTTAGCGGGAAACGTCGGCTGCGAACGCTAGGCACGAAGGGGGGCTTTCTGGAAGAAATGGGGCTTCCAGCGTGCGGCCCGATGCGGCGTAGGCGAGCGCCATCTGGAGGCATTGCAAGGAACTGGGCGCACCACTCCGTCGCCCCCGAGGTACTCACGAGCCGGCGCCTGCAAATGGCGGACTCCGTTGGCGGTCCATCAATGGTGAAGCGCTGGGAAATGCGTTTGTTTGAGTTTTCGCGTAACCTAGTTATGTTTTCTCGAATTGTAAAATTGCCATCCGTCACTATCATGTCTGTCGGTTTGTGTGTATGTCGTACGTTACGATTTTTCGGCGTATTTCAGATTGAGACATTGAATTCAGTCGCCTTCTTGCGCCAAATGGAGGACCTTGGTATGGCTGGTTTGAAAATCCTTTCGTCTAAACGACGTCCGACGCCGGGTTCCGACACCAGATTTTATGGGACACCGGGCCCTTAACGCTATGGCGTTAAGGTTGGCTCAAGCAGCTTGTTAGGAGTACGTATAGCTGGCGTGAACGTGGCACCTTATTTATCGACGACTGGTCATGAATTGGATCATTCCTATATCGCATACGCAACGCTTATGTTGTAGTTCGAACACGTTCCCAGTTGCTCAAGTCGTCTACGTATCCATATTGCAACAGGCAGAAAATTGACAATTTGGGCACATACCAAGAGGATTGTGCTCTATCCTCGTCGATACCACAACCAGCAGATACCCAGTGGTCAAAGTTGAATCGCGTCCAGTTTGATATTGTGATCGGTAGACTGACAATCATTGAAACTAGGCGAAATTGGTAAATAAAGGCTACATTTCATCACCGGACGTACACCGAGCGATCGTTTCAGCGTTTGACTTTGGTCTCAGCCAGTCATCACTGACATTAGCCGCTAAAGAAAACAGTGAATGGATTGCGGCATGGGACGCCCAAACTGTATAGTCATTTTGTATAGAATTTTTTTTCACTGATATATAGGGTGGCATTAATCAACTTACAATGTTCCTACACCGGCTGGCAGTGGACTTTTTTTTTTCTAAGCATCTGAAGTACAAAAAGATTTCAACGAAAGCTTTTTTTCACGGCACCCACATACTCCCCATGTTTATATATTCCGACATTTGTCCGCAATATATAGACTTGTAAGCTATATATAGAATATCACCACTTGTTCTCGTTATCGTGTACATATAGCGTAGCTGCACGGTTAAAAGTAGGACACGTTTGGGGGGTAAAAAAAAGAAGAGGCACCGGTAGCGATTTTTTGCCGCAACCTCAGCTACTGTTACGGCAACGCCGGTATTTTTCTGTGCATATTTCCCCCCTCATCTTCCCCCCCACCCTTTTTCCTAAGATATTATGCCTTCCATAAGCTGCACGGTTAAAAGTAGGACACGTTTGGGGGGTAAAAAAAAAAAAAAGAAGAGGCACCGGTAGCGATTTTTTGCCGCAACCTCCGCTACTGTTACGGCAACGCCGGTATTTTTTTCTGGGGTTTAATTTATGCGTGAATTGCCAGACATACCACTCAGGTCTACGACCGAATCAGTTATGTCAGCAACCACAGACCGTCATGCTTCTAGCCACTTTTAGCTGGTTTGAAGAATGACGCAGCGGAGTTAGCAGCACCCCCAAGTGCACATCCCACGAATTGGAGCTATGCTCCGGGCAGGGGAGACACTTGTACCCTTTATGCGGTGGGTCTCCGCCGGTGGTGGGAATCGAACCCGCCACCTCCCGAAGCCGAGGCCGGCGCCCTAACCACTGCGCCACGACTTCGGTGACATTTCGAAGGTTAACATCGTGTTTTGTGAGCGGGAACACTTTCT
The DNA here is from genome assembly GCF_038994185.2 of Dermacentor albipictus. NCBI lineage: Eukaryota > Metazoa > Arthropoda > Arachnida > Ixodida > Ixodidae > Dermacentor > Dermacentor albipictus. The sequence continues at coordinate 470,054,971 of NC_091821.1, forward strand.
CCTCCTTACCTACTCTGGAATCCAATTGTTCCCTTCTCGCCTGAGGCAAAGCTGCCCTTTTCATGGTGCGACGGCGCATGCGCCCAGGCCTGGCGGATTGGTCGCGAAACGTCTTGGAAGGGTCGTGCGCAACCCCGCGTGCCGGGAAGTCCCCTGTAAAAGAAAAAAAGAAGTAAGCGCTCGGACGCACGCCGCTACAAACGCTCGTGTCATGTACTGCCTTGAAACTCCACTGGCAGCTCTTCAGCGTCAGCTCGGTGCCGAAAACATGTGTAGCTTAAGACTGCAAGTTAACTTTTAAACAGAATAATAATAATAATATTTGGGGTTTTACGTGCCAAAACCACTTTCTGATTATGAGGCACGCCGTAGTGGAGGACTCCGGAAATTTTGACCACCTGGGGTTCTTTAACGTGCACCTAAATCTAAGCACACGGGTGTTTTCGCATTTCGCCCCCATCGAAATGCGGCCGCCGAGGCAACTTTTAAACAGAAAGCGACTAGGTTTTCTTATGGACTGCGCCGTGAGGCTACGTTGTTGCCGCCCTTCATTGATGGCTGGCCAATACATTAACGTAAAGCACTTGTGTTACACTTGGGCAACGCTTTAAAACATCACGTTGACGACGAAATCTTGTTGAAAGGTCGGCCCTCACATGCTGGTGGTGGCAGCGCGCGCGTGTCTTCACGTACTCATTCAAGGCGCGGTAAGACTGAGTCGATACGAAACCGACAAGACGCTCACGAACACGATTGACCGAATGTTGAGTACAATGCGTCATTGAAAGCACAATATCATATCAGGCCGAACAGGACGCAACCGACGAGCGCGAGTTGCCGCACTGCGACGGGCATTCTTGTCAACAGCACCGAGAAAATGAGTGCGCCGGCCATCGTTCGACCGAAGCCTAAGCGATCGGCTATCAAACTGACGACGCGCAATGGCGACAGCGCCTTGGCTTGTATATATAATTAATCGCCGTCAAAGTGTGGCAAAAGATGCCTAAAAGTTGAAATGCACAAGATTCAACCCTCCCACGCTTTCCGTGCACATGAAGTTTGAGTCAATGCTGATGCGAATGTTAAGCCTAATGATGTCGTGCTTGTGCACCCACTTTTGGTGAACTTGAGCTGAAAGGGAAGCAGTAATATCGAATCAAACAGCTTTTATAGCTCAGTGCTGTCGTTCGCGATGAGAATGTTTGCAAGGCGCGTATACACTGTAATACATCAAATACATCTATTATAAATATGGAGCGCACGCTTGTGCTTCGCTTTCAAGAGTGGCACGAGACAGCATTCAAAGATCTCCGACTGCTTCTCACACTTCCCTGCAACTGGAGCATATGTACCTGTAATGTTTAGCGGGAAACGTCGGCTGCGAACGCTAGGCACGAAGGGGGGCTTTCTGGAAGAAATGGGACTTCCAGCGTGCGGCCCGATGCGGCGTAGGCGAGCGCCATCTGGAGGCATTGCAAGGAACTGGGCGCACCACTCCGTCGCCCCCGAGGTACTCACGAGCCGGCGCCTGCAAATGGCGGACTCCGTTGGCGGTCCATCAATGGTGAAGCGCTGGGAAATGCGTTTGTTTGAGTTTTCGCGTAACCTAGTTATGTTTTCTCGAATTGTAAAATTGCCATCCGTCACTATCATGTCTGTCGGTTTGTGTGTATGTCGTACGTTACGATTTTTCGGCGTATTTCAGATTGAGACATTGAATTCAGTCGCCTTCTTGCGCCAAATGGAGGACCTTGGTATGGCTGGTTTGAAAATCCTTTCGTCTAAACGACGTCCGACGCCGGGTTCCGACACCAGATTTTATGGGACACCGGGCCCTTAACGCTATGGCGTTAAGGTTGGCTCAAGCAGCTTGTTAGGAGTACGTATAGCTGGCGTGAACGTGGCACCTTATTTATCGACGACTGGTCATGAATTGGATCATTCCTATATCGCATACGCAACGCTTATGTTGTAGTTCGAACACGTTCCCAGTTGCTCAAGTCGTCTACGTATCCATATTGCCACAGGCAGAAAATTGACAATTTGGGCACATACCAAGAGGATTGTGCTCTATCCTCGTCGATACCACAACCAGCAGATACCCAGTGGTCAAAGTTGAATCGCGTCCAGTTTGATATTGTGATCGGTAGACTGACAATCATTGAAACTAGGCGAAATTGGTAAATAAAGGCTACATTTCATCACCGGATGTACACCGAGCGATCGTTTCAGCATTTGACTTTGGTCTCAGCCAGTCATCACTGACATTAGCCGCTAAAGAAAACAGTGAATGGATTGCGGCATGGGACGCCCAAACTGTATAGTCATTTTGTATAGAATTTTTTTTCACTGATATATAGGGTGGCATTAATCAACTTACAATGTTCCTACACCGGCTGGCAGTGGACTTTTTTTTTTCTAAGCATCTGAAGTACAAAAAGATTTCAACGAAAGGTTTTTTTCACGGCACCCACATACTCCCCATGTTTATATATTCCGACATTTGTCCGCAATATATAGACTTGTAAGCTATATATAGAATATCACCACTTGTTCTCGTTATCGTGTACATATAGCGTAGCTGCACGGTTAAAAGTAGGACACGTTTGGGGGGTAAAAAAAAGAAGAGGCACCGGTAGCGATTTTTTGCCGCAACCTCAGCTACTGTTACGGCAACGCCGGTATTTTTTTGTGCATATTTCCCCCCTCATCTTCCCCCCCACCCTTTTTCCTAAGATATTATGCCTTCCATAAGCTGCACGGTTAAAAGTAGGACACGTTTGGGGGGTAAAAAAAAAAAAGATGAGGCACCGGTAGCGATTTTTTGCTGCAACCTCCGCTACTGTTACGGCAACGCCGGTATTTTTTTCTGGGGTTTAATTTATGCGTGAATTGCCAGACATACCACTCAGGTCTACGACCGAATCAGTTATGTCAGCAACCACAGACCGTCATGCTTCTAGCCACTTTTAGCTGGTTTGAAGAATGACGCAGCGGAGTTAGCAGCGCCCCCCAAGTGCACATCCCACGAATTGGAGCTATGCTCCGGGCAGGGGAGACACTTGTACCCTTTATGCGGTGGGTCTCCGCCGGTGGTGGGAATCGAACCCGCCACCTCCCGAAGCCGAGGCCGGCGCCCTAACCACTGCGCCACGACTTCGGTGACATTTCGAAGGTTAACATCGTGTTTTGTGAGCGGGAACACTTTCTCCTCCTTACCTACTCTGGAATCCAATTGTTCCCTTCTCGCCTGAGGCAAAGCTGCCCTTTTCATGGTGCGACGGCGCATGCGCCCAGGCCTGGCGGATTGGTCGCGAAACGTCTTGGAAGGGTCGTGCGCAACCCCGCGTGCCGGGAAGTCCCCTGTAAAAGAAAAAAAAGAAGTAAGCGCTCGGACGCACGCCGCTACAAAAGCTCGTGTCATGTACTGCCTTGAAACTCCACTGGCAGCTCTTCAGCGTCAGCTCGGTGCCGAAAACATGTGTAGCTTAAGACTGCAAGTTAACTTTTAAACAGAAAGCGACTAGGTTTTCTTATGGACTGCGCCGTGAGGCTACGTTGTTGCCGCCCTTCATTGATGGCTGGCCAATACATTAACGTAAAGCACTTGTGTTACACTTGGGCAACGCTTTAAAACATCACGTTGACGACGAAATCTTGTTGCAAGGTCGGCCCTCACATGCTGGTGGTGGCAGCGCGCGCGTGTCTTCACGTACTCATTCAAGGCGCGGTAAGACTGAGTCGATACGAAACCGACAAGACGCTCACGAACACGATTGACCGAATGTTGAGTACAATGCGTCATTGAAAGCACAATATCATATCAGGCCGAACAGGACGCAACCGACGAGCGCGAGTTGCCGCACTGCGACGGGCATTCTTGTCAACAGCACCGAGAAAATCAGTGCGCCGGCCATCGTTCGACCGAAGCCTAAGCGATCGGCTATCAAACTGACGACGCGCAATGGCGACAGCGCCTTGGCTTGTATATATAATTAATCGCCGTCAAAGTGTGGCAAAAGATGCCTAAAAGTTGAAATGCACAAGATTCAACCCCCCCACGCTTTCCGTGCACATGAAGTTTGAGTCAATGCTGATGCGAATGTTAAGCCTAATGATGTCGTGCTTGTGCACCCACTTTTGGTGAACTTGAGCTGAAAGGGAAGCAGTAATATCGAATCAAACAGCTTTTATAGCTCAGTGCTGTCGTTCGCGATGAGAATGTTTGCAAGGCGCGTATACACTGTAATACATCAAATACATCTATTATAAATATGGAGCGCACGCTTGTGCTTCGCTTTCAAGAGTGGCACGAGACAGCATTCAAAGATCTCCGACTGCTTCTCACACTTCCCTGCAACTGGAGCATATGTACCTGTAATGTTTAGCGGGAAACGTCGGCTGCGAACGCTAGGCACGAAGGGGGGCTTTCTGGAAGAAATGGGGCTTCCAGCGTGCGGCCCGATGCGGCGTAGGCGAGCGCCATCTGGAGGCATTGCAAGGAACTGGGCGCACCACTCCGTCGCCCCCGAGGTACTCACGAGCCGGCGCCTGCAAATGGCGGACTCCGTTGGCGGTCCATCAATGGTGAAGCGCTGGGAAATGCGTTTGTTTGAGTTTTCGCGTAACCTAGTTATGTTTTCTCGAATTGTAAAATTGCCATCCGTCACTATCATGTCTGTCGGTTTGTGTGTATGTCGTACGTTACGATTTTTCGGCGTATTTCAGATTGAGACATTGAATTCAGTCGCCTTCTTGCGCCAAATGGAGGACCTTGGTATGGCTGGTTTGAAAATCCTTTCGTCTAAACGACGTCCGACGCCGGGTTCCGACACCAGATTTTATGGGACACCGGGCCCTTAACGCTATGGCGTTAAGGTTGGCTCAAGCAGCTTGTTAGGAGTACGTATAGCTGGCGTGAACGTGGCACCTTATTTATCGACGACTGGTCATGAATTGGATCATTCCTATATCGCATACGCAACGCTTATGTTGTAGTTCGAACACGTTCCCAATTGCTCAAGTCGTCTACGTATCCATATTGCAACAGGCAGAAAATTGACAATTTGCAAGCAGGCGTTTGGTGTGTTGCGACACCACGTACCCGAGCACACGAGGGTTGGACCCTCCCGCGTGTAGCCGTGCGCGGCTTAGCCGTGTCTGGGGAAAAGGGGATCCTGGAGGTTGAGCTGATGCTGGGTGTTTGGACCTTTAAGGCCCCCCGGCGGAAGCAACACACCTCTTCGGCCTCGGCTTCACATAGACGGCACCTCCAGGCTGACCCACCTGGAGGAAATCGGCAGTCACCTTTTCCTGTCCTCCTCTTCACTCTTCGTCTTTCTCTCTCACTTTCAATCCTTTCTGTCTTCTCTTCGCTTCTTCTTACTTCCAGACTTCCAGGTGGCGAGGGTTAACCTGGTGTAGTTATCCAACCTTGGGTATCGTATATTAGGTTATAGCGGCGATGCATGGCTGGCGTCTTCAGGCTTCCAATCCTGTAGCGTCCCCTTGTTGGGCTCGGTGGTGGGTGGCCACCATCGCCGCCGAATTTTCCAATTTTTTATGGCAGAAGCTTTTCCCCCATTACCTGATCGCTCCCTGAAGAGGGGGCGCACCGATGAACAATTCAACTTCTTTATGCAACCGAAAGTGTCCTTCCCTAAATACCACGTTGTCCACAGTCAGCACGAAAAGAAGACAGTCCGAATGATATCACCATTTCTTGTAGCAAAATCCATCACTGAAGCAATAGGCCCAGGTTATAAAGTAACGAAGATGGGAAGTGGCGATCTTCTACTCGAAGTTCGCGACAAGCCACAGTACGACAAACTTTCAAAACTTGTAGCATTTGGGGACATTCCCGTTTCTGTAGGCCCACACAGGTCGATGAACACAGTGCGCGGTGTCATCTCAGAAGATGACCTTCTCGAACTCACCGAAAGCGAATTATTAGAAGGATGGCAAGAGCAGAACGTCGTCAAGGTACAAAGGATAAAAATACGGCGAGATGACAAAGAAATACCAACCAGGCATATAATCATCACTTTTGGAACTAGCAACTTACCAGATGCAATTGAAACAGGATACTGCAAACTGCGGGTAAGACCGTACATTCCTAACCCACGCCGATGCTTTAAGTGTCAGCGGTTCGGGCACGGTTCGCAAAGTTGCCGAGGGCGCACTACTTGTGCAAAATGTGCATCAAAGGAGCACTCGTCCGAAACTTGCACTTCCGCCGCACGTTGCACTAACTGTGAAGGGGATCACCCAGCATACTCTCGTTCTTGTCCATCATGGAAAAAAGAAAAACAAATCATCGAAATCAAAGTAAAAATGAACCTTTCCTTCCAAGAGGCGCGCAAACGCTTCTCCATCAATCACTCTAGTCCATCCTACACCGATGTGGCGCGCCGGGGGGCAGCGCTACATCCTTTGGCGGCCGCCCAAGTCACACGGAGTGTGACGGCGGTCACGCCATCAGCCCCCCCCGGCTGGAACAGCCAGCGCTGTACCGGCCCCCACAAAGGAGGACCAGCAGACCCTCGGGCCTGTTGGACCCAATAATAATAATATATGGGGTTTTACGTGCCAAAACCACTTTCTGATTATGAGGCACGCCGTAGTGGGGGACTCCGGAAATTTTGACCACCTGGGGTTCTTTAACGTGCACCTAAATCTAAGTACACGGGTGTTTTCGCATTTCGCCCCCATCGAAATGCGGCCGCCGTGGCCGGGATTCGATCCCGCGACCTCGTGCTCAGCAGCCTAACACCATAGCCACTGAGCAACCACGGCGGGTGTTGGACCCAAGGCCACTGCAGGTGCAGATAGGCCCACCACCACCGCGAACGTGCCAGCTGCGCAGGCACTTTCCACCGCCTCAGACGAGGTGATGGATACAAATAGCAATCCGGCGTCTCAAACGCCGAAGGAACGGCGCAGCTCCCTCGAGCGCGCCCGGAAGATAGAGAGATCTCGTTTCACGGGGCCTGGAAAGGTCTCGTGAGATAATCTAATCCATATTTCTTAGACACACAGCACAAAACACATACATTATGGATACACAAATAATACAATGGAACGTCAGGGGTTTACTCCACAACCTAGACGACATTAAGGAACTTTTATATAAGTACAGCCCAAAGGTGCTGTGTGTCCAAGAAACACATCTTAATCCTTCACGCACGAACTTTCTCCGGCAGTATACCGTTTATCGAAAAGACCGCAACGACTCCCTCACCTCGTCTGGCGGCGTGGCAATAATAGTAGATAAGGGTGTCGCTTGCCGGCAACTACAGCTTAAAACAACTCTAGAGGCAGTTGCAGTCCGTGCGGTACTGTTTAATAAACTGATCACAATTACCTCTGTATACATCCCCCCGAACTACCAACTTTCAAAAACAGAATTTCACACCTTTATTTATGAACTGCCCGAACCATACATTGTCGTTGGAGATTTTAATGCACACAACACCCTCTGGGGAAGCCGTCGCTGTGATGCCAGAGGACGCTTAGTTGAAAACTTCCTCCTGACTACAGATGCTTGCTTGCTTAATGGGAAAGAACCTACATTTTACAGTATCGCAAACAAAACATTCTCATCTATCGATTTAAGCATCGCGTCGAGTTTACTCTTGCCACATCTGGAGTGGAACGTAATTAAGAACCCCTACGGGAGTGATCATTTCCCCATTGTCATAAAACTAACAAAAGGTGATGAGTGCTCTCCAAATGTCTCCCGGTGGAAAGTCGATTGTGCCGACTGGACACGATACAGGGAGCTGACACATTTGACTTGGAACGATATCGGTAATCTTTCTATCGAAGATGCAGTGGCATATTTCACGGCGTTCATAGTTGATGCGGCGTCAATATGTATCCCCGCAACAAATGGATCGCCCTGTAAGCGACGTGTTCCATGGTGGAACGACGACTGCAAAACAGCGCGTAGAAACCAAAATAAAGCTTGGAACAATCTTCGAGACTCTCCAACTACAGAGAACTTGATAATTTTCAAGAAAATAAAGTCTGAGGGTAGAAGAACGCGGCGCCGTGCCAAAAGGGAAAGCTGGCAGAGATATATTTCTAGCATCAACTCTTATACTGACGAAAGAAAAGCCTGGAACAGAGTGAATAAAATCAAAGGTCGGCAAACTCATCCTCTACCGTTAGTAAACACGCAAGGAAATACTCTTCAGGACCAAGCGGACTCTCTAGGGGCACATTTTGAAAACATTTCTAGCCCATTACATTACTCCGATGCATTCCTTAGACACCAGAAACAAGCTGAGAGACTGCCTCTAGACCTAAAAGGAAAGAGCAATGAATCCTACAACCGTCCTTTCAATATGGCTGAATTTCAGGCTGCACTACATAGTTGCAATAAATCAGCTCCTGGAAGCGATCGAATAATTTACGAGATGGTTCAACATCTGCATCCCGAAGCACACAAAACACTCCTCTCCCTTTTTAACGCCATATTCTCTGCTAGCTACATCCCGTCAGCCTGGAAGAAAGCAATCATAATCCCTATTCTGAAAGACGGCAAGGACCCGTCTTTGGCCAGCAGCTATAGGCCTATAGCCCTAACGAGCTGCCTATGTAAGTTTTTCGAGAAGGTTATTAACCGTCGCTTGATACATTTTCTTGAAAGTAACAAGATACTAGATCCCTTGCAGTGTGGCTTCAGGGAACATAGATCCACAACAGATCAACTCGTCCGTATTGAGACAAATATCCGGGATGCCTTTGTGCACAAACAATTTTTCTTATCGGTATTTTTAGACATGGAGAAAGCATATGATACTACTTGGCGTTTCGGAATTCTTCGTGATCTAGCTGGAATGGGCATCCGAGGCAACTTACTAAAGGCGATTCAAAGTTATCTGTGCAACCGCACATTTCATGTTCGGATTGGTAACGTCCTATCTCGTCTATTTACTCAGGAAACAGGTGTGCCACAAGGTGGAGTGCTGAGCTGTACTTTATTCCTTATAAAAATGAATTCGCTCCATACTATCATACCACGTACAATGTTTTACTCCGTATACGTGGATGATATCCAAATAGGTTACAAGTCATGTAATCTTAATATCTGCGAGCGACAAGTGCAGCTTGGCCTGAATAAGTTGTCTAAGTGGGCAGAAGAGAACGGTTTTAAACTAAACCCTGAAAAAAGTACATGCATTCTCTTCTCCAATAAGAGAGGCGTAATACCGGACCCCGCTATTGACCTTAATGGAGAACGACTATCTGTGAGTCATGAACATAAATTTCTAGGCCTCATTTTAGACTCCAAACTAACTTTTATCCCACACCTAAAATACTTGAAACTGAAGTGCTTGAGGACAATGAATCTACTGAAACTCTTGTCCCGCACATCTTGGGGAAGTGACAGAAGATGCCTCTTGAGCTTGTACAAAAGCCTAATACGGTCACGCCTTGATTACGGAGCCATTGTTTATAACTCTGCCACGCCTAGTGCTTTGAAAATGCTTGATTCCGTCCACCACTTGGGTATCCGTATCGCTACTGGTGCGTTCAGGACTAGCCCCGTGGAAAGCCTGTATGCTGAATCTAACGAATGGTCCCTACATCTTCAAAGAACATATTTAAGTCTCTCATACGCCCTCAAAGTGAAATCAAATTTCCATCATCCATGCCATTCAGTTATTTATGACCTGTCTACGGCTAGGCTTTTCCGTAACCGCCCAGGCACTAGACCTCCTCTGTCCCTCCGATTGGAAGCATTGTCCGAAGAAACGGGCGCGTCGATTGTAGAGAATGTTATAATGGCAACTACGGGCCTTCCACCACCCTGGGAGTGGAAGACTATCGAATGTGACGTGTCGTTTGCAGAAATATCAAAACGAGCACCTGAGGCACACATACGCTCACATTTTCTTGAGCTTCAGGAGAAGTATTCTTGTGCTGAATTTTACACGGATGCCTCTAAGTCCCCTTCTGGTGTTGCCTACGCAGCACTAGGACCAGCATTTTTATTATCCGGTACATTGAACCCACATACAAGTATTTATGCAGCGGAAGCGTATGCAATACTCTCTGCAGTAAAGCACATCAAGCAAACGAATCTGACTAGGGCTATTGTGTTCACAGACTCATTGAGTGTAGTCCGAGCCTTAATGAATGTTCGTATACATAAAAACACTGTCTTTAATAAACTGTATACATTGTTATGCTCAGCTTATAGTACTAAACAAATGATCATCCTATGCTGGGTACCTGGCCACTGTGGTATAAAGGGCAACGAAGCTGCTGACGAGAAAGCTACTTCAGTAGCTTTTAGTGACACGGACATAAACCTACCCATCCCAGCCACAGATGTTAAAGCATACTTGCGTCACAAGCTGAAAGTACACTGGCAGCAACAGTGGAGTACCCAGATATCAAATAAATTGCACTTGATAAAACCCAAATTAGGATATTGGGTATCGGAGAGAACATCACGATATAACGAAGTGCTTCTTTGCCGATTAAGAATAGGACACACTTACGGCACTCACTCTTACCTCTTGACTGGGGGGCATCCCCCTACTTGTAGTAAGTGCGGCCAAAATCTCAGCGTGCTGCACGTCCTTATCCAATGCCCTGCAATAGAAGCACAGAGGAAAAAGTATTTCATTTCTGCATATCGAGAGAATATTCCTCTTCACCCGAAATTTTTTCTTAGCAATAAACCGCTTTTTAATCCGAAACTAGTTTTAGAGTTTTTAGCTGAATCAGATACGCTGGAAATCATTTGGCGAAGGAATTTTTAGCGCGCGTATGCCAGCCCTGGACTCAAAGGCTTCCTTGAAGCTAACGTGTCTGTGTTATGTTATATCGCATCATGCATTTAACGAAACCCCATTACCATAGCTCACAGCACTACTTGGTCAGTGTCATTATTTTAACAACTGTATATTTTACGCCATCCACGGCAACAGATTTTAGGCCTCTTTACAGCCATGTCACATATACCATGAGGAATGCATTGTATAATTCATTGTCTACACCATTCACCATGCACTGTTAACATTATCTTTGTCATGGCGCTCTTTGGCCAAACCTGGCCCTTGCGCCATAAAGCACCACACATCATCAAAATTGACAATTTGGGCACATACCAAGAGGATTGTGCTCTATGCTTGTCGATACCACAACCAGCAGATAGATACCCAGTGGTCAAAGTTGAATCGCGTCCAGTTTGATATTGTGATCGGTAGACTGACAATCATTGAAACTAGGCGAAATTGGTAAATAAAGGCTACATTTCATCACCGGATGTACACCGAGCGATCGTTTCAGCGTTTGACTTTGTTTTTAGCCAGTCATCACTGACATTAGCCGCTAAAGAAAACAGTGAATGGATTGCGGCATGGGACGCCCAAAGTGTATAGTCATTTTGTGTAGAATTTTTTTTCACTGATATATAGGGTGGCATTAATCAACTTACAATGTTCCTACACCGGCTGGCAGTGGACTTTTTTTTTTCTAAGCATCTGAAGTACAAAAAGATTTCAACGAAAGGTTTTTTTCACGGCACCCACATACTCCCCATGTTTATATATTCCGACATTTGTCCGCAATATATAGACTTGTAAGCTATATATAGAATATCACCACTTGTTCTCGTTATCGTGTACATATAGCGTAGCTGCACGGTTAAAAGTAGGACACGTTTGGGGGTAAAAAAAAAAAAGAAGAGGCACCGGTAGCGATTTTTTGCCGCAACCTCCGCTACTGTTACGGCAACGCCGGTATTTTTTTGTGGGGTTTAATTTATGCGTGAATTGCCAGACATACCACTCAGGTCTACGACCGAATGAGTTATGTCAGCAACCACAGACCGTCATGCTTCTAGCCACTTTTAGCTGGTTTGAAGAATGACGCAGCGGAGTTAGCAGCGCCCCCCAAGTGCACATCCCACGAATTGGAGCTATGCTCCGGGCAGGGGAGACACTTGTACCCTTTATGCGGTGGGTCTCCGCCGGTGGTGGGATTCGAACCCACCACCTCCCGAAGCCGAGGCCGGCGCCCTAACCACTGCGCCACGACTTCGGTGACATTTCGAAGGTTAACATCGTGTTTTGTGAGCGGGAACACTTTCTCCTCCTTACCTACTCTGGAATCCAATTGTTCCCTCCTCGCCTGAGGCAAAGCTGCCCTTTTCATGGTGCGACGGCGCATGCGCCCAGGCCTAGCGGATTGGTCGCGAAACGTCTTTGAAGGGTCGTGCGCAACCCCGCGTGCCGGGAAGTCCCCTGTAAAAGAAAAAAAAAGAAGTAAGCGCTCGGACGCACGCCGCTACAAACGCTCGTGTCATGTACTGCCTTGAAACTCCACTGGCAGCTCTTCAGCGTCAGCTCGGTGCCGAAAACATGTGTAGCTTAAGACTGCAAGTTAACGTTTAAACAGAAAGCGACTAGGTTTTCTTATGGACTGCGCCGTGAGGCTACGTTGTTGCCGCCCTTCATTGATGGCTGGCCAATACATTAACGTAAAGCACTTGTGTTACACTTGGGCAACGCTTTAAAACATCGCGTTGACGACGAAATCTTGTTGCAAGGTCAGCCCTCACATGCTGGTGGTGGCAGCACGCGCGTGTCTTCACGTACACTGTAAAAAATTTCCGTAATTTTACGGTCAAACCTGCCGTAAAAATTACGTAGACCGTTCAGTTTCATAAAAAACGGCGGAATTCTACGTAAAAAAACGGACGTGAGCTCTGTTTTTTGAAATACGGAGAACCGTCCGTAATTTCATGTGGAGGGCAACTGAGCATGTTAAGAGCGAAAAATCAACACGCAACGAATATAAAGAAAAGACACCACCCACGTTTACCAGCAGTTACATAATATCACCATAAGTAACGCTGCTTGAACATTATTCATAGGCGAATCGTAGTACGCACAAACGGAAGAGGTTTCAGCGGTGGCGCTGCTTACCACCCTTCATCGCTTCTACACGACGGGTTGCATTTCTCCGCCTCAACAGTATAGAGTGGACAGCGGCCGGAAATGGCGGTGTGCGGTGGTGGTGTGCCTGTTGCATTTGGGATTTCACTGAAAGAATAAGAAGGAATCGACGATGGACTGCTACGCAAGTAAGTGATTTAAGTGTCCTTTTTTGTTGTTGGTGCACGTCGCGCGTGCGAAATGCACCGAGATGGCCGGTGACGGGCTCAACTGTGTTGTGTGAGCATGCCCTGTCAATGCCCTGTAACGACATTCCCGCTTGGCCATGAGGATTGATAAAGCCGGGGCATTGCGAGACTGTGATAAACGGTGTAGCATTTGTTGTGCTGATTGCATATAGAGTACATTGAGGCGCGTAGGCAACATCAGCGAAGATGTCGTCTGTAGCAGTTCGTTATCGGCTGTATGTGCCAGCTGGTTTACTGACGTTGGCATTCCAGTTTTGCAATGTGTTGTGATGTGTTCTTGGCATTCCAAAATAAAGTGCAGTTAGTGTTCCCCTTAGCAATCTCTCACGGCGCGGTGTAACACTATGTTAGCCGTATTCGGCGACGCATTGCATCACAGCGGAATTCTATTTTTCCTTAAGCTTAGGACGCAATGTGCTTGGCGTGCATAATCGCTGTGTTCATATGCGTAATTGAAAGATTGCTTCTGGAATCGAAAGTCTGCTTGTGTATGAAGACCTCATAGAGCATGTTGCATGCGATGCTTCTACATCACAATGAATGGACGGTGTAGCGTGCTTGCTGCCGTAACCTCGTGCGATCTGCAGTGTTACGTAACACTGGTGTAACACGGTGCCTTGGAACACTTTGGGATCGAGCCCGAGCAATCGTGCGCGATCGCACTTGAAAGTGTCCGCGTGGATACCCATTAAGGGTCGCTGGAGAAGAAATTGATTATTTTGCTAGCTGGTAATCGGCATCAGATGTCTCGCGAATTTTTGTTTTTGTTTTGTTTTTACTTCAGACAGCTACCAGGCTGACTATCAACGTTCTGACGCAATACGTCAGCATTTAACGTAATCTGGGAGTGGATTGCCACGTAAATTTTGCCCATCTGCGGCCATAATTGTAAAGCAAGTGCATGTGATAAGTAATTTTTAACGTAACCTTGACACAGAATAGCGGTGCCCAAAAGTGTGTAATGGACATCCAAAATTACAAATGTTCCAAACTGGTATAAGAAAATCAAAAGATGTGTCAACACTGATGTTAAAGGCTGGTTCTAATACTGACTGTCTCTAGTTGCGTAGACTAATTTTCAGCATATAGGCATCAATACAATAATTATTCTAAAATACATGTTGTGAGTTATGTACAGCAAAATGTCTGCTGTTTTGCGGAATAGAAGGTGCTTCATGAAGTCTTTTTTTAAATGAGCTGAATGATACAATTGAAGACACCAAACAATACCACAGCAATCGGTAATTCGGTGACAAGCTTATGTGCAAGAGTATTTGTATATGAAAATGTTTTTGCTTTACTGTGGATGACCGTCTGAAAATACCTGATAATATTTGCTTCAATTGCAGCTATTGCACCACTGAAGGATGTCTGTGTGCCGGTTTGTGCTCAGTTTCTCAGCCAGTGGGCCTGAGAAAGTGTGCCAGAGCAGTCTGTCGAGTAGTGCTCTTTGTTCTGGTAAGCTGTGCCATTCTATTGTATATCTGTCTTGCATATGCAGTCTTAATAGACAGTGATTGCAAATGTTGGTGGAATGACGAGGCCTATGCAAGTAGAGTAATTTTTGCAGATGCATTCAAAGGATAATAGATGATTTGTTTTCCTGTGGCAACAAATTGGTTCAGTATGAGCACGTCGACTTGAAAGGGATATTGTTTCGTACCTGACTTGGTTGCACATATGAGTGGTGTTTAAAAAACACTTATAGTGCCAGAGTTCAAGATTTGAGGCAACAGATAAAACATGCACCAATAAAATAACTGTTTGTCTAGTATTGGCTTAATGAGTATGCAACAACACCGCACACTGATCGTTAGCACTGTCATGCATGGGCTCCATGGTAACTAAGATTAGCCACGAATAAGCTCACTGTGAGCTAGTGTTGAGCTAACTATAACAGGTGAGTATGCGATGATGTAATTAAGTGCAACATTAGAAGGCAATGTAACAATGTAAAATTATAGCCTGAGCTCACAGCTGTGTTGCGTGGTCAGGCGACCAAAAGATATGAATATTTAAAAGGGAACGAACAGTGCTACTGCCAGTATGAAGTGACAGTGTTGTACACAGCAACATATTCCCTTTGTCCTGTCTGTAGCCCTGTTCGGTTCTCTTCTAAACATGCACCAAGCAGCCCAATTCAGAACGTTCGGCAGGTTGATCTGAATACTTCAATTTGCCAAGCAGGTTAAGTGATGGCACGCTAGCATAATGGGAGCTATTCTGAAAGTTATGTCTGCTATGAAAATGTGTCATGAAGATACTTCACTGCTAAAAATTTGGTGTACAACTGCACAAAGCAGCATCAATAGCTATGTTGCTCCCCCATGTTGTGTCAAGGGTCTGTGCATGTTTTGTAAGATAATCCTTGAGTCGTCGGCCGGTTTGTCCTACATAATTGCGGCTGCAGGACAGTGGGATATTGTAAACAGCACCAACCGTAGTGGTGCTGTTTATGAACAACTCCAGCACATACTTTTTGATGTAAACTTCACGTGTTGCCCTGGTCCGGTTAACATTTTGTACATGCCCAGATTGCTTGGCACTGAAAATAAAAAGGTAGTTTCAACTCTCTGAGCAATTTGCTTGAATTGATGGTTGCCTTTGTGTACAGATTGCATAACAGTCATAGGCCTTGGCTTTCTCGAAGTTGTCTGACCTGAGACGTCAACTACGTTCAACTCCATTAAATGCTTCTTGGCAATGCATGCTAAAAGGCAGTGCGAACGCACTGTTAAAAGCAAACATTGTACTTGGTTATGGAAGCTCCCCTCCACGTCGGGGTGGTACCAAAGGTTAAATGTGCTCTCTGGTGTTCCTGTAGAAACAACATGCTTCAGTGTTCAGGTGCACCAATAGAAAAGTTAAAAACGCCTTTGAGTGCAAGGAATAGCTCCAGCTCAATGCTCACCACAGAAAATCTTCAGGCCCAGATAGTGGAGCTTGCCTTTCAGTAGTATTGCTTACTTTGTAGGAGACATTAAAAAGTTGCTCAACCACTTTAATTGCGACTTTTCACTGCCGAGAACACTGTCAGCTAGTCGTAAAACACTAGCTGCTGTAAGAACCAGCGTAGTAAAGGTATTCTGCTTCATTGGAAACTTTATACCATATATGACGTGAAGTAAGGCTACTAAATGGGTTGAGTGATTTGTTTTCTGTCTTCTTTACAGTGCTAGATGAGCTCATGGAAGGGGGAAAACTACATTTCAATAGATGAAGTGCCAACAGAGAAAGCACAGTCAGAAAGAACAAAGACAGGACAAGGTGCTACTTGCAACTGTTTATTGAGGTCAAAAGCACTGAATATATAGCCATGAAGAGAGGGGGAAGAAAAAAAAAATACGCACTGATTATGTGAACGCGCATGTGCAAAAATATGTAAGATGTATATGAAGGGAATCATAAGATTAACCAAAATCAAAAATTTATCTAAAAACATGCGTTCATTTCTGTAAATAGTCGGAGACGGGGTGTCGACACAGGTGTCCCCTCTTTTCTTAGGCTGGTTGGCCTCCAAAAGTTCACGTGCCACAGTGTCATTGCTTTTAAACATGATTGTTGTATCAGGAAGCCTTGCTTCACGTACTTGCTTATTCTCATTCTCACATGCCTTGCAATGAAGCAGCAAGTTTGAGCCATAACCATTTTTGAGTGAAAGCTTGTGCTCCTGCAGGCGTTCATTAATACATTGGCCAGTTTGTCCGGTTTACTCCTTCCCACACTTCAGCGGTATGCAGTATACGACCCCTTCTCCGTACTTCACAAAAGGGTTTGTGTGTTTACTAGAACACTCTACTTTCTTAGTCATCATATCCAATCAGACGGCACAAAGTAGCAAGTTTTTGGGGCTCGGAAGAAACCACAGGAATTTTGTATTTCACGATGACATGTTTAAGATTATGCGCTGCTTTGTGAGAATACGGTATCACCACTGATTTAGCTTTCTTTTCCAATGTTTGACCTTCTTCACTGCTTCAGTTTCTTTCTTTTTGCACCTTTTTCAACAATGCCTCTGAAACTTTGCTCAAAACCAAACAAGGAAAGGCAGCTTTCTTCAACTTCAAAATCTGTTCGTCAAAGGTTTTGTGTGCCTTATGACAGCACAATTTTTTAAGGGTAAATTCAAGGCACATAGTGGCAATCGCACGTTTAACAGTCTTGGAGTGCATAGACTTATACTGCAACAATTAATTGCAGGGTCGGTATACCGACCACGTGCCCACAAGGAATTTCTGCCTTATCCAGTGGCGATACCGTATTCTCACGAAGTGGCGTGAATCTTAAACATGTCGCCGCTAAATATAAAATTCCTGTAGTTTTTGCTGCGCCCCGAAAGCTTGCTACTTCGTGCCTCCTGATTGGATCTCATGACTCTAAAAGTAGAGTGTTCTATTAAACATACAAATCCTTTTGTGAAGTGTGAAGAAGCGGTCGTATACCGTGGAAGTGTGGGAAAGAGTATATCAGACAAACTGGCTCATGTATCAGCGAACACCTGTGGGAGCACAAGCTTTCGCTGAAAAATAGTTATGGCTCAAACTTGCCACTTCATTGCAAGGCCTGCAGGAATGAGAATAAGCAAGTATGTGAAGCAAGGCTTCAGGATACAACGATCGTGCTTAAAAGCAAATACACTGTGGCACGTGAACTGTTGGAGGCCGACCAGATTAAGAATAGAGGGGATGCCTGTGTCAGCATGCCTGTGTCTGAATATTTACACAAGTGAATGCATGTTTTCAGATAAGTTTTAGATTTTGGCTAATCTTATGATTCCCTTCATCTTCTGTGTTCTCGCACGTGTGCCTTCACACAAGCAATGCTTCTGTTTTTTTCTTCCCCTTCTCCCCATGGCTACATATTCAGCAGCTTTTGACCTCAATAAACAGTTACAAGTAGCGCCTTGTCCTGTCTTTGTTCTTTCTTACTGTGTTGTCTCTGTTGGCGCTTCATCTTCTGAAAGCTCTGCACCAAGTAGCCCCACAACGTGTTCTACTGGAAAACTACCACTAGACAGTGATCTTCCATTTCTTGACCTCATTGTTTTCTTTGGTGAGTGTCATGTGCGCTGCATCTATGCTCCATCTTTTAAGGAGGGAATTCTGCCTTTCGCATCAGCGCACTGTTCGGCTGTGAAGCACTGTCACAGAAGCACGAAATAGCATCCTCAACAAGTCGAGGAGAACTTCTATACCCAGGTCTAACATTGGCCTACAGTGGTGTGACCACTGTTAGATCACATTCAGAAGGTCAGCCATAGTCTCAAAAAGACTGTTGGGAGAGCTAGAACATTTATTTGTCACGTCAAGCAATCTGGGTTCAAAAAGGTGAATCAGACCAGGCCTTGACGCAAAGTGTAGCAAGAGGCACATGCAGCAGTTCAAGTGTGTGGTTGTTTACAACATCCCGCTGTCCTGCAGCTGCAACTAGGCAGGACAAATAGGCCTAATATTTATTTGTGTGCGTGTGCGTACGTGCGTGTGCGCGCGCACGCGCGCGCTTTTTTTTTGTGTGTGTGTGTGTGTGTGTGTGCAATTAACCAAAAGTCTTAGCCTGCGCTCGTGTTGTTGGCCTTCTCCCGTCTTTTCGTGTTGTCCCCAAGTAATCAGTTGGTGTCACATTCTTATAGAATTTGCAGTTATGAGATTCATGCTTTGGAACATGATCAGAAGCTACCAAATGGATGACATAATCCATCTACATGTGTTGGTGTAGATAAATGTGTCTGTGCAGTAGGGGTAGGGGTAGGGCATCATATGTGCTTGTTTAGCACTTACGTATGCACTTTTGTTTCCAGAGCTTGTGACACAGTGATTCAAACTATGTCTGTGAAAACAGTGCTGCACGTTGCAAGGAAATGTTACAACACTTGAAGGTGAAGCTCGGTGTTGTGAGAGGTTATAGAAACTTGCTTTTTGCAAGTTTCTAGAGCATTTTTTAAAGATGCTTAACTCCCGCGTGCATCGCGTTCATGACTCGCATGAAACTGTCAACAAGTATGTCCTTTATGCCATCCGTTTGTAAAGATTACATGAATATAATTAACCCTTTGAGGGTCGATCTTTTTCGCCATATTGGACCGCCCAGGGCCGATTTTTTTTATTGCAGATTCCAATTCTTAGGGACTTATTTCGAAAAAAATTTACCGTAATTTTTCTAGGGTGTCCGTAAAGCCAGAAAAAAATTATTTTGCGTTGGTATACTATATGTACTCTTTATTCATGAATAACAATAATAAAAAAGGAAATAAACCTATAAGAGTAAAAAATTTGTTACATTGTTATAGTTCAAGGCTTTGAAAATGTGCACATGAGAATACTTTGCAAGACTCAAATGTTCCTGCTCTTACACTAATACATACTATTATGAGCAATATCTAAGGGAACACAGGAACGCGTAGAAAACACCCTCAGACCCAGCTATATGGGTGATACGCAGCGGCCACCATCAGAAACAAAGTGGAAAGGGGGACGCTGTTGTAACAATTGTTCACACTCCCGCCATGCGTCTGCAAAGTGCGGAATTTCACATCGCCAGCAGACAGCGATAACACTGTTCGATATTGCGTCACTGGTAACCTTTTGCGTCGAATCATTACAAAAGATAGCACTGTTCCGGACTTCTATATTGATTTGTGGTAAATCTTCTAAACCGGGAAAAAATTGTCTTTAAGGGTGAGTTCAAAATAAGTTTATTGGCGCTTGCTGAATATTAAAAAGATATTGAAGCAAATGAAATAAGGCAATAGCGTTATTGCAGCTTATCCTCGTCCTTTGCTTTGTTCGTTGGTGTCCTAATAATGCGTCATGCCGCCGTCGACTTAACGACGGCCTCCAACCTCTTTTAGACATTTCTATTATATCTTCCCGCTCTTTAAGAGGCACTCGAGGCATCTTGAGGCTACAAATTCGGAGTTGACTGCTCTGCGTGGGCCACTGCAGTGTGCGACGTGAATTTTTTCTGAACGAAATTCGTGCGACAGTCGCATGAGAGACAGTTTGTCAATGTTCTTCTTTTTAAAATTTTTCTTTATTCTATTCCTCTGTCGTCATTGGTTCGAGCGTCGCCGCTGTTCAAGGTGCCACTGACAACCGAGTGCGTCGATTCAAATAAAGAATTGGTTTGAAATACAGGGCAAACTTCTCGGGGTACTATCAAGCGGTTGCACGAACAAAAAAAGAGAATGAAAGAAAAGAAAGTGAAACGGTGTAGGTCACTGGCGACGATCACCGTCTTATCGGCTGTTGGACGATCCATGACGTAAGCTGCTCCTTTGTAGAAATGCCAGCGTGGTGGGAGTGCCAACAGTTAGTGGAAGAGCGCTCTCCTTACCCCCTTCGTTTTTCACAGTGCCATCTGTGTATCGCTCCGAGTCTGTTTCAAGGCTGTTTGCCATGCGTTCTTGTGTTCCCTTTCATATTGCTTATGATAGTATATCCATAGCGTAATCGAACTGTGTAGGTGCACGCACTCAAGAAAACTGTGCGGTTGTGTGCCCATCAAAAAATCAAAATGTGTGACAATCTTCCACTAATCTTCATCTTATCGCCAACCAGATGCAATTAGTTTTCGCGAGTCTAAAAAAAAAAAGAAAAGGAGCAACAGAAGCGCATGCACGGCAGCAACCTTCCTATGCGCACCCCTGCAAGCACTAAATGAGCGAGAAACAAGCAGTAGCCTTTTCAGCGATTAGTAACGAGATAGTTATCAGTTTTGCAAGCGCAAGAAGCCGAAACGGCCTGCGAAAACAAAACCCAAACCGCCACCCGCCCGCGCGCATGCCAATGCGCTAGCGGTAGTACATAGACGTGCAGGAGCAAACTAGCTCTAAAACAAACCATGCAACAAAAACTGAGAGAGCGAGGCGTGCTAAAGAAATTCCCTGTATTTCCACATAATGGCAGCACATGACAGAAAAGAAAAGGTTAGGAAATTGTCGCGCTTTTTAAACCTACAGACAGCGCCGTAAATATACGGCATTGACCATTTTTGTACTTCGCGGTGCGGTATATTTACGTCATTGACCCTCGAAGGGTTAAGGAGTCATGCTCCTTGAAACAATTTATCATAACAACATTGCAAAATGCCACCTGAGGGTCTCGCATCTCTTACATCTGCTGTTTTGCACATCATAATTTAATAAAACTGCATTTAGTAGCTGCTCAGCACAGGCCCCATTTTGTTTTATCACACTTTGTCTTTTCTCCCCCTGCCCCAGGTCTTATTTCAACAACTGCTATCTGCAGGCCGTCATAAAATTGCTTCAACATTGTTGACAGATTCCAATATTTTTTTCGAACCATTCTCTCATGTGATCTAAAGAAAATTAACTTGATTAGCCTGACATGAAGATGAATTTGAAATAATTTATTTATTGTACTTGCTTGGTAGCACTGAACTGTTTCTTTAATCAATATAATACTTACAATTCACCTTTGTGTTGCTGGGTACCCGTAGAGATATGGTTAGTTATTCACCAGAAAGGATCCCGAATTTTCCACCTTCTTAGTGTAGGTTAGACACTCACTTGTTGCACTTCACAAAGAGCAACTTGTGGTTGCTAGGAAAGAAAAGTTCACTGAGCATTTTCATGCATCCAATTTGATTCTGTGTACTAGCATGTTTGTATTAGCATGTATTTCATGGAGTTGAGGCTCCATAAAAGTACATTCTGTCATTCAATGTCTGTGACATGGTTAAGCAGGTTGACCATATCTAATTAGAACTTCCTATGTTCTCGGGCACTTGTTTGCAACTTAAATTATGTGGTTTGGTGCTGTCAGTGTAAGCCTAATGTCGTTTCTTGTTCTCCCAGGAAGGACGCAAGCATTGCAAGGAGCCATTTGACCTGCCGCCACACTAATATTGTATTTGGTAAGGTCTATTACAGATATTATTTCGTGTAGTATGTGCTATAATTGTGTACAATGTGTTCAAAACTTCAGTAGGTGGGCTGTTCGACAACAGGTGTTTACAAATTAATAATTATAAGAGATGTTCAAGGTCATTAGTGATACAATTGCTGCTCACTGCTGAATTTTTTTCCAAATTAAATGATGAGCCATCCAGCAAGTGCGGCTCTCCTGGCTAATTATACAAACTTTCAAATACGGTTAATTTTTTTATCACAAGTGTACAGCAGTCGGGGACAATTGTTCACAGCGACAATTTCATAATATTTACTTACATGCAAAAGTGAGTCAAATGTCAGGTGTACTTATGAAGTTTTGTGAAACAAGTTCATCATCATATTGCTTACTTCATTGAAAAGTTTGTCGTGGAATTCTCACTTCTATGAACAGATCAGCAGTTGTCGAACGATGGTCGTCTCTATAGCCAATGTTTGGGCAAGAGCCTTGTCTTCACAGCACTAACAAGAGACTTCTTTGCCATGCAGCTTGAGCTGATCAGTATGAAGAGATTACATAGGATAGGAACACAAAGCATTAGTGGGCCTCTTCGATTATCAGTCCTTGACAGTCCTGGACTGCTTAGCACTGCTGTCCCGCATTCGATTTTTTCAATCAGCTTCCGAAGCCCCATCCACCAGTCCGAGGGCAGCCAGTATCGCATTCGTTTTACCAGAAGTCACAGACTCTGCGGACTCTCGGAGCTGTCAGCAGATATTTGTTCAGACATATGCAAGTAGCTACCAGACGGCGGCTGTCTTAAAAAGATGCATGGGGCTTTACGCCATGTTTTAAAAGAGGCTGTGTGTTTATGTGTACTTTGCGCGTTCCAGACAGAAAATATCATGCACTCAGCTATTGCTTCCGTTAAACCGATGCTTTGTGTGCCATAATGCGAGGTTTTCATGAGTGGTCGAATTGCTGCAACCTTAGTCCTTGTGTTTTTTTAGGGCAAAGCACAGTGATCAGGTGCAAATGCTTGCTTTTCTTGATGTGTTTCGTGAAATCTGTCATGCTCATTGCTATATGCATAGTAAACAGGTAGATTTCGCTGTTCAGATGAGTGAAACTGGTGGACGAGGAAACATATCATATTGCATGTAGATATTTAATGCTGGTAGCTGGCGTCGCATACAGGGTGTTTCACGTAACTTGAGCCAAACGTTGAAAATACGCAAATGCCACGTAACTGCACAGAACCAAGGTAATGTTGTTTGCCCTCGCTTCGAGATACTCATTTTTTTTTATTTTGCCAGGTTAAATCATTAGTATTATGTAATTAATCAACTTCTCAAATATTATGATTAATACATGCTACATAAAAGTGTTTTTCCTAGCGTGAAAGAAGCCTGCAAATACACACTAAATACACACATTCGCAGCACTTTGCGTGTAATTGCAAATACACACTAAATACACATTCGCAGCACTTTGCGTGTATTCGCAAGCTTCTTTCTCGAAAAAACACTTCTACGCAGCATGTTTCGGACAATAGAAAGCTGTATGGGGAGCTTTTCATGTTGCTTTACAATTTTCTCGTGGACACTTCTAATCTAATTATAATATTTGAAAAGTTGATTAATTAATGAAGATAAAATATTTATTGTGGTGGAATGAAAAAATATCTAAGTATCTCCAAGTTACAGCAAACAATGTTACCTTGGTTCTATCGAGCTACGTCACATTTGCATATTTTTATTGTTTGGCTCAAGTTACATGGGACAACCTGTATAATCAGAGCTTCACCAATTGCCGTTGACATGTGTGCCAATTCCTTCTGTTACCCAAATTCGAAATTTTGCTTTTGGATGTGCAGGATTAGTAGACAGTGTAGACGCGCTTTGTCCTAGACACACGTCAGGCCTTTAGTAGACGGTTTCACGAGCTTAGAGAATATCGGCCTGTGCTTTGTGGGTGAACAGTGATGTGGCACAACCGTGTTTTTGCTTATTTTTGTGTGGCAATGACGCTTAAATTTTACAGGAAATGAATGAGCTGGCTTGAATACAGCGGTTAAGGGGCCCGAAGAGCGAGAGCACGATGTAAACTGAGCTTTGTTGACATGTTCAATGTGCTCAGGCTGCGATTCCATTATGCAAGCTTTATGGTTGTGTCGGCGGCATGGCCTCTGAGACTGCACCATTTTGATGACCACGCTACTGAATTTGCTGGGTAGGGCGCTATCTACAAGTAGCTAAAAGCACGAGGTCACGGGATTGAATCCCGTCCACGGTGGCCGCATATCAATGGGGGCAAAATATGAAAACACCCATGTACTTAGATCTAGGTGCACATTAACGAACCCCAGGTGGTCGAAATTTCCGGAGTCCTCTACTACGGCTTGCCTCGTAATCAGAAAGTGGATTTGGCACGTAAAACCCCATAATTTAAGTAGCTAATAGCAGACAACAGCAGCCAGGAGAGCGACTTCCAATCACGGTGCTTTCAAAAAAAACCTTGGACAGTCCCAGGCAGCGGGATCACATGACTGTGATGTGCCCTTCTGTCAATGCAAGCCAGACCAGAAGCCGCAGGTGGTTTGCGGACAGTCTGGGACTGCATAATCGAAGGGGCACAGTGCTCTCACATACATTATGTCCACTGCGGGACGAAGGCCTTTCCTAGTAATCTGTAAATATATATGGCTTGCGCCAACTGACTCCATCCTATGCTTGCATATTTACAAATTTCGTCATGGTGCCTAGTTCTTTACCGTCCTCATCAGCGCGTTTTTTAAAATTTATCATGCATCATTTTTTGTCGTTCTGTTGCTTGTTGAGCAAGCCTTCATTCTCAAGCTCCATTTTTATCATGTCAGGTTTCAGTCTCTTAGGTTAGTTTTAGCACAATGCAATGATGGTACCTTTATGTGACTTAAGTCTTCTAAACAATTTATAGTCTTTAAATTTTTTTCTACTGATCCAGGACTCCTGTGACTAATTGCCTTAAGTAACATACTTCATTGCCTTCTTGCCCTAGAAAATACAACCGGTGCCTTCTTGCGGGCCTTTAAAGTGGCAACATGTGTACTGCGGACAGTAGGGCATGTTCAGATAAATTCAACTGGACATGCCTGCCTGGACTTTTAATTTTGATTTAAAAATTTATTTTGCTGCCCGAGCCTGGCGACAATAAAAATAACCCAAGTTTTCCAAGAAAAAAAAAAGGGGTCTCTGCAAAAAACAATATAGAATTACCTGTTTAGTTAAAAGCATTTTCCCTGGATTTTACCGAATCTGCATTTTGAATAGATCCTTAAGGAAATAGTGTTGTCGCTGCGGTTTTAAAAATATTTTGTACCAGACTGCAGGCCAATAGCATTAATTCCAACTAATTATCACAGAGTATCCCCACTATGGTATAAAGAAGAAAAATTTTGGAAAGAAACATTGCATAAATTTACCAAAGTTTTTTTTCTTTGCATTTACTAATAGCACGGAATTTGGCCATCCTGTTGCCATGAGTCGTAGAAATTTGAGCAAATAGCTCTGTCCTCATTGGCTCTCAAAATCCACGGGAAGTGCTCATGTTTAGGCATGTTAATGAATTACTCTACTTTAAATTTTTTTAGGAGAGGCTTGATTCATTTCAGAAATTTCCCAAATTGAGCACATTCACATGAAGCAATGCAATCTGGAAAAATATGTTGCATTATTTGTTTCGTTATGGGATTGCAAGTCAAGAAACGGACAGAATAAACAGTACTGCCTGCCAGAGCCATGTATGGGGTCCAGCCATAATTGCAGGCTTCGTTACAAAAAGTGCAAATTTTTCGGTGAACACAGTGCAATATTATAACTTTTTATGAAGATGGGAAGGGTATGTTGATGCATTCATGACCGTAACTTTCAATTTTCACTGCTTGAGTAAAAAGAATATTGCACATTGATACTTCTTCCGTGACACAAACCATATCCGAAAGGGGCTGACAGCTGTTGTGACACAGTTGTGGTGCAAGCATGGTTTTTTTGTATTGTTGCTATTGTTGCTATTCTACCAGCCTATCAGCTGGACAATATCTTTGGCTTGCTTGTTCTGGGTCGGAAGTAAACAACATGCATGGTTTGCGCTTGTTTCAAGAGTACTTCATTGTTTTGGGAAACAGTAAAATCTGCAAGGTTGTTTAATGGAGCAATGGAGCAGTGAAAGTTGAAAGCTATGGTCTGCAGTATGTGGCCATGGCAGCTCTACCTAAATATGGGAGATGTAATCTCCGAATGTCATAATGTGCACGTGACATCCAAGCAAACCATCAATTGACTTGGGTCCTTTCTATCTGAAGCTTTTTATGCTATAAGGCTACGAATGAATATATACCAACATGGCTGAGTCTGAACCATTTCTTTTGACAAGAGCACTTGTAGTGACAGTTGTGAATACGAAATCATTGTTTATCTGAAAAACAATAGTGATGATGATAGTAAATAATTGAACAGCCTTAATTGATTGGTGTTTCTTTCTTTCCAGGCAAAGCCGAAAGCCTCTGCAAGCAGCCAGTCATTCCAAGTCTCAACCAATCCTTCCTCCAGTCAGCTAATTTCTAGTGTCCATGCGGAGAGGACTTGCGCAAGAGTGGACACTGGACACTAAAAAGGCGACAAGGACAGACGTAAACTTCCAACCGGTGTTCATTACAAAAAGGTATGTATATGTACTCTTGCACACTTGATCATAATCTGTTACAATCGTGCAAGTCAACATGGCCATCACAAATAAACGAGCGCACCAAGGCCTAAGGCGGCTTCCTGCATACAGACCCCAGATAATCAAATTCTTTAACAGTCAGTGCTATAGGGATGGCTTGCTAACGCAGTTGCATTCTACAATAGCCGCTGCCTCAATGATGAGTCTAGTGTTTTCTTTCACACTGCTTGCTATTATTTCTGTTTTTTCAAACAGCCGATGACATTTGCATTGGGAGCAATGGATTCCAAAGAAACCTTCTTTCCCTTTTTGTACTTTCCGCTTATGTTCCTGTAGTCTCAAGTTTAGGGAACTTCCCATTTGTCCCACGTAACGCTGCCCGCAGGAAAGAGGTATGCTATACAGTATTCCTCTTGAGCATTTGATGAAACCCTTTCTCTGCACAATGTTGCATGATTTTGATTGTCTGCTGACAGGGCTGGTTTTGGCACATAACTTAGATAGCTTGCGGGGCGCGGAAGAAATGACCAAGACTGCAGTCCTTTGGCCTATTTTCTTTAGTTACACCTATGTGATACTGTTCGCAGGAATCTAGCAGTCATCCCATACATTCACGTTATCTTGCATAAACTAA
Organism: Dermacentor albipictus; assembly: GCF_038994185.2. Taxonomy (NCBI): domain Eukaryota; kingdom Metazoa; phylum Arthropoda; class Arachnida; order Ixodida; family Ixodidae; genus Dermacentor; species Dermacentor albipictus. Next base: position 470,082,323 of record NC_091821.1, read on the forward strand.
AGAAAATAGGCGAAAGGGCGGGAGTTTCGGTCGTTTTTCTCGCACCCAACAAGTTATCTCAGTTATGTGCCAAAACCAGCCCTGTCAGCAGACAATCAATTTCATGCAACATTGCTCACAGAAAAGGTTTCGTCGAAATGCTCAGGGGGAGCAGTGAATAGCACACCTCTTTTCTGTGGGCAGCGTTACGTGGGACAAACGGGAAGGCGCCTAAATATGAGACTACAGGAACATAACACAAAAGTACAAAAGGGAGAGAGGATTTCATTGGAATCCACAACTCCCAATGCAAATGTCATGCACTCTGAAAAAACAGAAATAATAGCAAGCAATGCACAAGAAAGCACTAGGCCCATCATTGAGGGGGCAGATAACGCATAAGGCAACTGCATTAGCAAATTATCCCTAGCGTTGACATTAAAGAATTTGCATACCTGGGGTCTGTATGTGGGAGGTCGCCTTAGGATGTGGGGCGGCCTTAGTGGGCTCTTGTAACTGATTAGGATCAAGTGCACAAGAGTATATATACATGCCTTTTCGTAATAAACACCAATTGGAAGTTCGCACCTGTTCTTGTCACCTTTTTAGTGTCCCGCGTTCACTCTTGCGCTGGTCACTTCAGCATAGAATACCAACTAGCCCGGTCTCACCCTGCTTTTTTCAGTAAAGCAGAATAAACACAGGTTTTTTCAGATTCAAGTGGCTTGTTGTTTCTCGAACACAAATCTGTGTGTATGCTGTGTACATGTTGGGTGTAGAACCCAAGTGCAACATGACAACACTGACACGAAGAATAAGCGGTGTAGAAAACAATGACACTAGGAGGAAACATGCAAACACAGCACATTCTGTGTGGTGTATTTCCTGTGTGCTATGATTTCTGCCCCATTTCCAGCTATATCTTAAATGATGTTGCAAGTTATCCACGTTGTAATGTACGACTTGGGTGGTTCATTGCCGAAAATAACTTATTCCAATGAACGAAACAATTTGGCTCGAGAACACAAGCATTCCAGTCCCCGTTTCTTCATTACCAAAGTACGGTCATGTACTATAATCACAAGTACGGGGCTCAATTTACAGCATTTCCGTTTTACGGAACTCACCGTTTTTCTTATTTGCAAAATACGGTCAATTCTGTGATCACAACTACGGAGCTCACCGTTTTCCATTTAACGGAAATAATTTTTACGGCCTGTCCGGTCTACGGAAACACCGTTTTCCATTTAACGGAAACATTTTTACGGCCTGTCCGTTTTACGGAAACACCATTTTCCATTTAACGGAAATAATTTTTACGGCCTGTCCGTTTTACGGAAACACCGTTTTTCATTAACGGAAAAGTGTCCGGCAACGTTTTACCTGCAACTTTGACCGTAAACTGAAGAAATTTTTTTTACAGTGTACTCATTCAAGGCGCGGTAAGACTGAGTCGATACGAAACCGACAAGACGCTCACGAACACGATTGACCGAATGTTGAGTACAATGCGTCATTGAAAGCACAATATCATATCAGGCCGAACAGGACGCAACCGACGAGCGCGAGTTGCCGCACTGCGACGGGCATTCTTGTCAACAGCACCGAGAAAATCAGTGCGCCGGCCATCGTTCGACCGAAGCCTAAGCGATCGGCTAGCAAACGAACGACGCGAAATGGCGACAGCGCCTTGGCTTGTATATATAATTAATCGCCGTCAAAGTGTGGCAAAAGATGCCTAAAAGTTGAAATGCACAAGATTCAACCCTCCCACGCTTTCCGTGCACATGAAGTTTGAGTCAATGCTGATGCGAATGTTAAGCCTAATGATGTGCTTGTGCACCCACTTTTGGTGGACTTGAGCTGAAAGGGAAGCAGTAATATCGAATCAAACAGCTTTTATAGCTCAGTGCTGTCGTTCGCGATGAGAATGTTTGCAAGGCGCGTATACACTGTAATACATCAAATACATCTATTATAAATATGGAGCGCGCGCTTATGCTTCGCTTTCAAGAGTGGCACGAGACAGCATTCAAAGATCTCCGACTGCTTCTCACACTTCCCTGCAACTGGAGCATATGTACCTGTAATGTTTAGCGAGAAACGTCGGCTGCGAACGCTAGGCACGAAGGGGGGCTTTCTGGAAGAAATGGGGCTTCCAGCGTGCGGCCCGATGTGGCGTAGGCGAGCGCCATCTGGAGGCATTGCAAGGAACTGGGCGCACCACTCCGCCGCCCCCGAGGTACTCACGAGCCGGCGCCTGCAAATGGCGGACTCCGTTGGCGGTCCATCAATGATGAAGCGCTGGGAAATGCGTTTGTTTGAGTTTTCGCGTAACTTAGTTATGTTTTCTCGAATTGTAAAATTGCCATCCGTCACTATCATGTCTGTCGGTTGGTGTGTATGTCGTACGTTACGATTTTTCGGCGTATTTCAGATTGAGGCATTGAATTCAGTCGCCTTCTTGCGCCAAATGGAGGACCTTGGTATGGCTGGTTTGAAAATCCTTTCGTCTAAACGACGTCCGACGCCGGGTTCCGACACCAGATTTTATGGGACACCGGGCCCTTAACGCTATGGCGTTAAGGTTGGCTCAAGCAGCTTGTTAGGAGTACGTATAGCTGGCGTGAACGTGGCACCTTATTTATCGACGACTGGTCATGAATTGGATCATTCCTATATCGCATACGCAACGCTTATGTTGTAGTTCGAACACGTTCCCAATTGCTCAAGTCGTCTACGTATCCATATTGCAACAGGCAGAAAATTGACAATTTGGCACATACCAAGAGGATTGTGCTCTATGCTTGTCGATACCACAACCAGCAGATAGATACCCAGTGGTCAAAGTTGAATCGCGTCCAGTTTGATATTGTGATCGGTAGACTGACAATCATTGAAACTAGGCGAAATTGGTAAATAAAGGCTACATTTCATCACCGGATGTACACCGAGCGATCGTTTCAGCGTTTGACTTTGTTCTTAGCCAGTCATCACTGACATTAGCCGCTAAAGAAAACAGTGAATGGATTGCGGCATGGGACGCCCAAAGTGTATAGTCATTTTGTATAGAATTTTTTTTTCACTGATATATAGGGTGGCATTAATCAACTTACAATGTTCCTACACCGGCTGGCAGTGGACTTTTTTTTTTCTAAGCATCTGAAGTACAAAAAGATTTCAACGAAAGGTTTTTTTCACGGCACCCACATACTCCCCATGTTTATATATTCCGACATTTGTCCGCAATATATAGACTTGTAAGCTATATATAGAATATCACCACTTGTTCTCGTTATCGTGTACATATAGCGTAGCTGCACGGTTAAAAGTAGGACACGTTTGGGGGTAAAAAAAAAAAAGAAGAGGCACCGGTAGCGATTTTTTGCCGCAACCTCCGCTACTGTTACGGCAACGCCGGTATTTTTTTGTGGGGTTTAATTTATGCGTGAATTGCCAGACATACCACTCAGGTCTACGACCGAATGAGTTATGTCAGCAACCACAGACCGTCATGCTTCTAGCCACTTTTAGCTGGTTTGAAGAATGACGCAGCGGAGTTAGCAGCGCCCCCCAAGTGCACATCCCACGAATTGGAGCTATGCTCCGGGCAGGGGAGACACTTGTACCCTTTATGCGGTGGGTGTCCGCCGGTGGTGGGATTCGAACCCACCACCTCCCGAAGCCGAGGCCGGCGCCCTAACCACTGCGCCAGGAATTCGGTGACATTTCGAAGGTTAACATCGTGTTTTGTGAGCGGGAACACTTTCTCCTCCTTACCTACTCTGGAATCCAATTGTTCCCTCCTCGCCTGAGGCAAAGCTGCCCTTTTCATGGTGCGACGGCGCATGCGCCCAGGCCTAGCGGATTGGTCGCGAAACGTCTTTGAAGGGTCGTGCGCAACCCCGCGTGCCGGGAAGTCCCCTGTAAAAGAAAAAAAAAAGAAGTAAGCGCTCGGACGCACGCCGCTACAAACGCTCGTGTCATGTACTGCCTTGAAACTCCACTGGCAGCTCTTCAGCGTCAGCTCGGTGCCGAAAACATGTGTAGCTTAAGACTGCAAGTTAACGTTTAAACAGAAAGCGACTAGGTTTTCTTATGGACTGCGCCGTGAGGCTACGTTGTTGCCGCCCTTCATTGATGGCTGGCCAATACATTAACGTAAAGCACTTGTGTTACACTTGGGCAACGCTTTAAAACATCGCGTTGACGACGAAATCTTGTTGCAAGGTCAGCCCTCACATGCTGGTGGTGGCAGCACGCGCGTGTCTTCACGTACTCATTCAAGGCGCGGTAAGACTGAGTCGATACGAAACCGACAAGACGCTCACGAACACGATTGACCGAATGTTGAGTACAATGCGTCATTGAAAGCACAATATCATATCAGGCCGAACAGGACGCAACCGACGAGCGCGAGTTGCCGCACTGCGACGGGCATTCTTGTCAACAGCACCGAGAAAATCAGTGCGCCGGCCATCGTTCGACCGAAGCCTAAGCGATCGGCTAGCAAACTGACGACGCGAAATGGCGACAGCGCCTTGGCTTGTATATATAATTAATCGCCGTCAAAGTGTGGCAAAAGATGCCTAAAAGTTGAAATGCACAAGATTCAACCCTCCCACGCTTTCCGTGCACATGAAGTTTGAGTCAATGCTGATGCGAATGTTAAGCCTAATGATGTCGTGCTTGTGCACCCACTTTTGGTGGACTTGAGCTGAAAGGGAAGCAGTAATATCGAATCAAACAGCTTTTATAGCTCAGTGCTGTCGTTCGCGATGAGAATGTTTGCAAGGCGCGTATACACTGTAATACATCAAATACATCTATTATAAATATGGAGCGCGCGCTTATGCTTCGCTTTCAAGAGTGGCACGAGACAGCATTCAAAGATCTCCGACTGCTTCTCACACTTCCCTGCAACTGGAGCATATGTACCTGTAATGTTTAGCGGGAAACGTCGGCTGCGAACGCTAGGCACGAAGGGGGGCTTTCTGGAAGAAATGGGGCTTCCAGCGTGCGGCCCGATGTGGCGTAGGCGAGCGCCATCTGGAGGCATTGCAAGGAACTGGGCGCACCACTCCGCCGCCCCCGAGGTACTCACGAGCCGGCGCCTGCAAATGGCGGACTCCGTTGGCGGTCCATCAATGATGAAGCGCTGGGAAATGCGTTTGTTTGAGTTTTCGCGTAACTTAGTTATGTTTTCTCGAATTGTAAAATTGCCATCCGTCACTATCATGTCTGTCGGTTTGTGTGTATGTCGTACGTTACGATTTTTCGGCGTATTTCAGATTGAGGCATTGAATTCAGTCGCCTTCTTGCGCCAAATGGAGGACCTTGGTATGGCTGGTTTGAAAATCCGTTCGTCTAAACGACGTCCGACGCCGGGTTCCGACACCAGATTTTATGGGACACCGGGCCCTTAACGCTATGGCGTTAAGGTTGGCTCAAGCAGCTTGTTAGGAGTACGTATAGCTGGCGTGAACGTGGCACCTTATTTATCGACGACTGGTCATGAATTGGATCATTCCTATATCGCATACGCAACGCTTATGTTGTAGTTCGAACACGTTCCCAATTGCTCAAGTCGTCTACGTATCCATATTGCAACAGGCAGAAAATTGACAATTTGGGCACATACCAAGAGGATTGTGCTCTATGCTTGTCGATACCACAACCAGCAGATAGATACCCAGTGGTCAAAGTTGAATCGCGTCCAGTTTGATATTGTGATCGGTAGACTGACAATCATTGAAACTAGGCGAAATTGGTAAATAAAGGCTACATTTCATCACCGGATGTACACCGAGCGATCGTTTCAGCGTTTGACTTTGTTCTTAGCCAGTCATCACTGACATTAGCCGCTAAAGAAAACAGTGAATGGATTGCGGCATGGGACGCCCAAAGTGTATAGTCATTTTGTATAGAATTTTTTTTCACTGATATATAGGGTGGCATTAATCAACTTACAATGTTCCTACACCGGCTGGCAGTGGACTTTTTTTTTTCTAAGCATCTGAAGTACAAAAAGATTTCAACGAAAGGTTTTTTTCACGGCACCCACATACTCCCCATGTTTATATATTCCGACATTTGTCCGCAATATATAGACTTGTAAGCTATATATAGAAAATCACCACTTGTTCTCGTTATCGTGTACATATAGCGTAGCTGCACGGTTAAAAGTAGGACACGTTTGGGGGTAAAAAAAAAAAGAAGAGGCACCGGTAGCGATTTTTTGCCGCAACCTCCGCTACTGTTACGGCAACGCCGGTATTTTTTTGTGGGGTTTAATTTATGCGTGAATTGCCAGACATACCACTCAGGTCTACGACCGAATGAGTTATGTCAGCAACCACAGACCGTCATGCTTCTAGCCACTTTTAGCTGGTTTGAAGAATGACGCAGCGGAGTTAGCAGCGCCCCCCAAGTGCACATCCCACGAATTGGAGCTATGCTCCGGGCAGGGGAGACACTTGTACCCTTTATGCGGTGGGTCTCCGCCGGTGGTGGGATTCGAACCCACCACCTCCCGAAGCCGAGGCCGGCGCCCTAACCACTGCGCCACGACTTCGGTGACATTTCGAAGGTTAACATCGTGTTTTGTGAGCGGGAACACTTTCTCCTCCTTACCTACTCTGGAATCCAATTGTTCCCTCCTCGCCTGAGGCAAAGCTGCCCTTTTCATGGTGCGACGGCGCATGCGCCCAGGCCTAGCGGATTGGTCGCGAAACGTCTTTGAAGGGTCGTGCGCAACCCCGCGTGCCGGGAAGTCCCCTGTAAAAGAAAAAAAAAAGAAGTAAGCGCTCGGACGCACGCCGCTACAAACGCTCGTGTCATGTACTGCCTTGAAACTCCACTGGCAGCTCTTCAGCGTCAGCTCGGTGCCGAAAACATGTGTAGCTTAAGACTGCAAGTTAACGTTTAAACAGAAAGCGACTAGGTTTTCTTATGGACTGCGCCGTGAGGCTACGTTGTTGCCGCCCTTCATTGATGGCTGGCCAATACATTAACGTAAAGCACTTGTGTTACACTTGGGCAACGCTTTAAAACATCGCGTTGACGACGAAATCTTGTTGCAAGGTCAGCCCTCACATGCTGGTGGTGGCAGCACGCGCGTGTCTTCACGTACTCATTCAAGGCGCGGTAAGACTGAGTCGATACGAAACCGACAAGACGCTCACGAACACGATTGACCGAATGTTGAGTACAATGCGTCATTGAAAGCACAATATCATATCAGGCCGAACAGGACGCAACCGACGAGCGCGAGTTGCCGCACTGCGACGGGCATTCTTGTCAACAGCACCGAGAAAATCAGTGCGCCGGCCATCGTTCGACCGAAGCCTAAGCGATCGGCTAGCAAACTGACGACGCGAAATGGCGACAGCGCCTTGGCTTGTATATATAATTAATCGCCGTCAAAGTGTGGCAAAAGATGCCTAAAAGTTGAAATGCACAAGATTCAACCCTCCCACGCTTTCCGTGCACATGAAGTTTGAGTCAATGCTGATGCGAATGTTAAGCCTAATGATGTCGTGCTTGTGCACCCACTTTTGGTGGACTTGAGCTGAAAGGGAAGCAGTAATATCGAATCAAACAGCTTTTATAGCTCAGTGCTGTCGTTCGCGATGAGAATGTTTGCAAGGCGCGTATACACTGTAATACATCAAATACATCTATTATAAATATGGAGCGCGCGCTTATGCTTCGCTTTCAAGAGTGGCACGAGACAGCATTCAAAGATCTCCGACTGCTTCTCACACTTCCCTGCAACTGGAGCATATGTACCTGTAATGTTTAGCGGGAAACGTCGGCTGCGAACGCTAGGCACGAAGGGGGGCTTTCTGGAAGAAATGGGGCTTCCAGCGTGCGGCCCGATGTGGCGTAGGCGAGCGCCATCTGGAGGCATTGCAAGGAACTGGGCGCACCACTCCGCCGCCCCCGAGGTACCCACGAGCCGGCGCCTGCAAATGGCGGACTCCGTTGGCGGTCCATCAATGATGAAGCGCTGGGAAATGCGTTTGTTTGAGTTTTCGCGTAACTTAGTTATGTTTTCTCGAATTGTAAAATTGCCATCCGTCACTATCATGTCTGTCGGTTTGTGTGTATGTCGTACGTTACGATTTTTCGGCGTATTTCAGATTGAGGCATTGAATTCAGTCGCCTTCTTGCGCCAAATGGAGGACCTTGGTATGGCTGGTTTGAAAATCCTTTCGTCTAAACGACGTCCGACGCCGGGTTCCGACACCAGATTTTATGGGACACCGGGCCCTTAACGCTATGGCGTTAAGGTTGGCTCAAGCAGCTTGTTAGGAGTACGTATAGCTGGCGTGAACGTGGCACCTTATTTATCGACGACTGGTCATGAATTGGATCATTCCTATATCGCATACGCAACGCTTATGTTGTAGTTCGAACACGTTCCCAATTGCTCAAGTCGTCTACGTATCCATATTGCAACAGGCAGAAAATTGACAATTTGGGCACATACCAAGAGGATTGTGCTCTATGCTTGTCGATACCACAACCAGCAGATAGATACCCAGTGGTCAAAGTTGAATCGCGTCCAGTTTGATATTGTGATCGGTAGACTGACAATCATTGAAACTAGGCGAAATTGGTAAATAAAGGCTACATTTCATCACCGGATGTACACCGAGCGATCGTTTCAGCGTTTGACTTTGTTCTTAGCCAGTCATCACTGACATTAGCCGCTAAAGAAAACAGTGAATGGATTGCGGCATGGGACGCCCAAAGTGTATAGTCATTTTGTATAGAATTTTTTTTCACTGATATATAGGGTGGCATTAATCAACTTACAATGTTCCTACACCGGCTGGCAGTGGACTTTTTTTTTCTAAGCATCTGAAGTACAAAAAGATTTCAACGAAAGGTTTTTTTCACGGCACCCACATACTCCCCATGTTTATATATTCCGACATTTGTCCGCAATATATAGACTTGTAAGCTATATATAGAATATCACCACTTGTTCTCGTTATCGTGTACATATAGCGTAGCTGCACGGTTAAAAGTAGGACACGTTTGGGGGTAAAAAAAAAAAGAAGAGGCACCGGTAGCGATTTTTTGCCGCAACCTCCGCTACTGTTACGGCAACGCCGGTATTTTTTTGTGGGGTTTAATTTATGCGTGAATTGCCAGACATACCACTCAGGTCTACGACCGAATGAGTTATGTCAGCAACCACAGACCGTCATGCTTCTAGCCACTTTTAGCTGGTTTGAAGAATGACGCAGCGGAGTTAGCAGCGCCCCCCAAGTGCACATCCCACGAATTGGAGCTATGCTCCGGGCAGGGGAGACACTTGTACCCTTTATGCGGTGGGTCTCCGCCGGTGGTGGGATTCGAACCCACCACCTCCCGAAGCCGAGGCCGGCGCCCTAACCACTGCGCCACGACTTCGGTGACATTTCGAAGGTTAACATCGTGTTTTGTGAGCGGGAACACTTTCTCCTCCTTACCTACTCTGGAATCCAATTGTTCCCTCCTCGCCTGAGGCAAAGCTGCCCTTTTCATGGTGCGACGGCGCATGCGCCCAGGCCTAGCGGATTGGTCGCGAAACGTCTTTGAAGGGTCGTGCGCAACCCCGCGTGCCGGGAAGTCCCCTGTAAAAGAAAAAAAAAAAGAAGTAAGCGCTCGGACGCACGCCGCTACAAACGCTCGTGTCATGTACTGCCTTGAAACTCCACTGGCAGCTCTTCAGCGTCAGCTCGGTGCCGAAAACATGTGTAGCTTAAGACTGCAAGTTAACGTTTAAACAGAAAGCGACTACACTGTTAGCAAAAATGATCCGAGATGGGAGTAAATGACTTGTCCTCCAGCGCATTCCCTGATGGGAGGTAAATTTACACCGGGTAGGCGGAGTAAACGATTTACTCCGCTGCTGAGCGGAGGTTGTGGAGGTACTTATGGGAGTATATGTTTACTTCCATCGCGGAGCTTCTGCGGGGAACTATGGGAATATATGTTTACCTCCATCGCGGAGCTTTTGCAGGGAAATATGGGAGTAAATGTTTACCTCCATCAAAGAGCTTTTGCAGGGAACTATGGGAGCACGTGTTTACCTCCATCGCGGAGCTTTTGTAGAGAACTATGGGAGTAAATGTTTACCTCCATCGAAGAGCTTTTGCAGGGAACTATGGGAGCACGTGTTTACCTCCATCGCGGAGCTTTTGTAGGGAACTATGGGAGTAAATGTTTACCTCCACCGAAGAGCTTTTGCAGGGAACTATGGGAGCACGTGTTTACCTCCATCGCGGAGCTTTTGTAGAGAACTATGGGAGTAAATGTTTACCTCCATCGAAGAGCTTTTGCAGGGAACTATGGGAGCACGTGTTTACCTCCATCGCGGAGCTTTTGTAGAGAACTATGGGAGTATATGTTTACCTCCATCAAGGAGCTTATGCAGGGAATTATGGGAGCATGTGTTTACATCCATCACGGAGCTTTTGCAGGAAGCTATGGGAATACTTTTTTACATTGATCATGGAGGTTTTACAGCAACATATGGGAGTATCTGTTCACATGACTCGGCTAGTATGCCAATTTAAGAATTTTCAATATTGATTTTCCACACTGAGAAATACACAATATATTGGTTTGCAAGCTAGAAGATCCAAATAAAAGTAAGCAAAGTAGTGCTTTGTAGAAAATAAATTTATTGCATAAGCAGAGGCAAGGAAGAAATGGACGACGCAAGCACAATCTCTCAACTGGTTTTTGATTATTTCTTGCCCATGTGTTATCAGCACAAACCAAACAGTAAGAATAGAAAGCAACTCATCCAGCTGCAGGTTTAAGCCAAGACCTTATGAAGTACATAAAAAATTCATGGAAATCAGCCACAAGTGCCTAAACAAGGTGCAATACAGTCATTGTAGAAATAACATAGCTATAACAGTGCATTCTCCGACAAATATAGACTGTGGTACTACAAAAGGTAAAGAGGACATCATTTCTCATTGATATTGACATGTGCAAGAGTTAAGGGAGCAAAAAGTTGAGAAGACGCCAAAACACTTATTGCACTTTAAAATTAAATGATTAGGAGAATGAAAGTTCTGGTAGGCACTAACAGAGCCATTTTTACTGTGACAAGCTGGCAGAGTGGACTAAATAAAGCAGAGTTCAGCTTTGCTTTTTTCCCCCATATTACCGAAAGGCAAACATAGTGGCTAAGAGAGAGTCGTAAGGGATGGTAAAATGTTCATTGTATTGTACCCCGATTTTAACAGCGGGTGAAAGTGAATGCCCTTAATAGCAGCACCGCCTCACAATTCCTTGCACAGACTGACTCTAGGAACTTTGAAGCCGGTGGATCAAGTCCTTAGCTCCGAACATACACCATGCTTAAATTTCTTAACACAATACAATAACATTGAAAAAAAAAGCAGGCTGAAGAAAACCAACAAATGTGGCAGAATAATGACAAGTGGGCTTCTGATGGCCATCATCCAAGCTTCCTTACTGATATTCCACCTGGACAATGCTGCTGGTGCAAGAAGGCTTACAGAGCCTCAGAACCACCGCCTGGGCTCACTTCTGACGATTAAAGGCAAAAAACAGGCAGTGCTGCAGACCGCATCATAAAAGAACATGTGGACTAGTTGAGATGACAACTTTTGGAAGCTTCATTCCACAACATCTTGGGAAGGATAAAAAGTAAAAAAAAAATCTTTCAGAGAAGTGCGCCAATCTGAACTTAACGTTACAGCGCAAACACCTAAGACAAACCACAAAAAGACACGATACACACTGGCGCTTCTTGTGGTTCGTCTTAGGTGTTTGCACTGTAACGTCAAGTTCAGAATTATGTACCAACTAGGCCCAAATGAAGTTTTACTGTGCCAATCTGACAACATTGTTATAAGAGATTTCTCACACCCTTTAGAGGAATAAGGGACCTGATTGCTGGCTCACAGCCTTGATTACACAAAGCAAGTGCTGCTGCGCTCGAGTATGGTCAAGGCTGGTTGTATTAGTGATAGCCTGCATGCACACTAGCAGCAGCTTGGCATCTGCTTTTACGGCAGCAGCCATACAAGGTCCTTGCTTACTTAACACAAAGCCAGTATAATAAAATGCGAGCAACAAAAATTATGAATTATTAAGAAACCGTGCAAATAAGCTACGTATTCAAACAAGGTATATGCAGGTAACTTTTATAATTGTTGATAAGTATGTTTCAAACAAGTTCAAGGCTCCGAACCAGCATTGCATTTACATTTAATGCAGCTGCATCCACAGTGTAACTTTTCTTAACAGCATCCCATAAGATGTTGGAAGCCTCAATGGCACTGCATATATTGCACATAAATAAAAAGGATATAGACTGTAACCATTGTGAAACACCTCGTAACTGTGTCGCTGTAAGACAATGACAATGCAGATATTACAGAACTAATAAGTAAATAAAAGGTACATATAAGCAACGAAATAAAAAGTGCACTAGTAGCAGAGAAGGAAGGCATGTTAAATATCACATTAAAATGGCATAAGGCATTTGAACATAATGCTGAGAACATGCGGTTTACGAGAATCATCAAGTGAAACATGCAGAAAAGTGTTAGCCATGTTAGCCAATTCCACGGCCTTCAAGACCTACAATGCCATAAACTAGAGTGTCTCAAGGTGTACACTCCTGGCCATTTGGGCAACTGAAGTCAAGGAGTATGCTTCCATTCAAGCCGGGGTACTATCTCTTTTCCGGTTTGCACTGCACTCTTTTCATATGTTCAATACAAACCACCTTGGCAAGGAACAGTACCAACAGATGAGATAAAACGAAAGACAAACACAGTGCTGACTGACACGTGGATATGTTTGCTGCCATGCTTTCCCGTTTCACACTGTCACGAGTCACCGGCAGAGCATGTGCGATAATGTGGAGCAGACGACATTGGTCAGTGAAATGGAGAATGGATACATGAGGTGAGGAAGCATGTGAAGTGTCAGAGAAAAATTGAAGGAAAAGGGGAGGAAAACCAAGCAGCGCGCATTGCTGACATGGATGAGAAGCACAGCAGTCGCATCTCTAGCTGTGCTTTGGAGATGGGAAGTAGTAGCTTGGGACCACGGACAGACGAGAGGACATCCAAGAGTTGGCCAACAGCTTCCAAGACCTGACTACATCGCCATGACTATGCTCTGCAACCCCGGCCCAACGCTACACTGCCGTAACCGGCCTTGTCCAGTGCCACAATCACCTGACCACGTCAGCCACAGAATGCCCGACTAGTCCAGACTGCGTCCTGTGCAATGCAAGTCTCGTAAGGGGGCTACAACCTCGTCACTCACAATGAAGGTCTATGTCTACGCTGTGTTGCAACTACGCAGACTGACATCTTGTACCACGCCATGCGGACGTTCACTGCTACTCTGACAGTCAGAACATTCAATTCTTGGGGACTGTGTCACTTGGCCAGTCAGACTATAAACATTACACAGATAATATCTAATTTGTTTTGATTATATACCTAGTTTTGCAAATACCTCTTTTGTGTACAGGGTTTATTCTGTGCGCATTTACTTTGCTGTTCATTTGTTTTGGGTTATGTTGTCTTGGGAAAAATATTTAACATATTTTCATTGCGTCTCTGTCCATTCCTGGAGCGCTGAAATTCGTGACAGTTGGCAAGCCTGTCAGGATTTGTTCTTCCTGCCGTGCTCTTCCACACGAGCAAGGGTCTCGCTTATGCCACGGATGTACGGTATTGAAGCCCGTTTTTTTGGGGGGTCCAGGGTGGGTGGGTACTGCGTAAGCCAGTTGGCATCCTACTGAGTCAATGAAGTACTCAGGGTATCCCCAAGCCATCAATTCCCACTGCACAAGTGAATTGTCTGCCATGTGGTCTTCTGCTGTTGTGCACACATTTTTCACCCAACGAAGGAGAGACCAGACAACAGACCTCTTTTGCGGAGCAGGGTGCACCAATGTGTAGTTGAGGTAGCGCCCTGTGTGAGTTGGCTTCCTAAACACCTCGAATAACAGGTTCGGCCCTTCGCGTGGCACAAGGGTGTCCAAAAATGGCAGTTGACCTTCACATTAAACTTCTATGGTGAACCTAATTTTCCTTGCAAATTGTTTAAGTGAGCCGTGAAGAGGTCGAGGTTTAACTCAAGGTTAATTCGTTTAATTGACATCTAAGGTCTTCTCCAGATATGTCGACTGTTTCAGAGTTTTGCAACAACAGAATGTTCACCTCTTCACGGCTCACTTAAACAGTAATGCAAGCAGCAATTAAGTTCACCATAGAATTGGAATCTTAAGGCCAACTGTCATTCTTGAACAGCCTCGTGCAACCTAAAGGGCCAAAACTGTTATTTGAGGTGTTTAGGAAGCTAACTCACACGAGGCGCTACCTCAACTACACACTGGTGCACCCTGTTTCGCAAATGAGGTCTGTTGTCTGCTCTCTCTTTTGTTGGGTGAAAAATGTGTGCACAACAGCAGAAGACCACATGGCAGACAATTCACTTGTGCACTGGGAATTGATGGCTTGTGGATACCCTGAGTTCTCCATTGACACAGTAGGGTGCCAGCTGGCTTGCGCAGTACCCACCCACCCTGGACTCCCGAAAGATGGGCTTCAATACCATATGTCCCCTGCATAAGCAAGGCCCTTGCATGCGTTGTGGTCATATGATGTGGAGGCTGTGCACATTCCAAAATTTAAACACGAGCTCGTGCATGTGAAAGACCGTACGGAAAAAAACAAGTTCCCAGGCGTAGTGTAGGGCCTTTGGTGTGCGAACTGTCAGTATGTCTACATCGAAGAAACCGGTAACTCCTACAAAAGACTTAAACAGCACAGGAATGATGTCCAGAAACGAAACTTTGCATCGAATGCCCTGGCCGAGCACTGTGCAACTACGTCACAATTAGCTAGGAAAAATATCGCTCGATTGTTAAGGAATGAAATCATTTTACGTGTCGTTATCTTGAATCTCTAATCATCCGTGTCCATGTATGCCAAGTACCTTAATCGTGTTTTGAGCTGCAGATAAGAACGCTACCTACTCTGCTGCTGGTTTCATTGTGAACAAGTCTCCCGTGGGAAGCCAAAACATAAATATATATTTTAAACCATTTTAGTTGC
Organism: Dermacentor albipictus; assembly: GCF_038994185.2. Lineage (NCBI taxonomy): Eukaryota > Metazoa > Arthropoda > Arachnida > Ixodida > Ixodidae > Dermacentor > Dermacentor albipictus. The sequence continues at coordinate 470,097,424 of NC_091821.1, forward strand.
GTTTGCTTAGTCCTGTCATTTCGCATGGCCCCCACGACTTCAAATTAATGAGGTTTACTGCATGTACACATGTTTGCAATTACACGCTTACTTAATTTCTCTCAGCATGTCTGCTAGGCTACGGTCAGGGGCACCACATCTCGAAAGATATGCAACAAGTGCATCTGGAAAATTAATCATTTCACTGTTATACATGTATTGTTACAAACATAACACAAACAAATTTGAAACAATGTCGATGATACTGTCCACAGCTTCCAATTTATGGAGGCTCAATGCCGGCTTCTCAATGACATTGCGGTCGTTCAGAAGGCACCACCAAAGAGCCCCTGTGATGCTCCTATCCTGAGTGCCAGAACTCCCCACACCAGTTTCGCCAGTTCTTTGCAGAACACGGAGTCCTAGCCATGGCACTAGAGCAGGTGCCACTCCTCATCAATGTATACATTTCCTAGGTGTACCTGCAATAAAAGGGCAGATGCATGTTAAGACTGTTTACGTGTGGGAACGTGAAAGCATCTTTAGTGAACCAGATGGCTGCAATGTGACGTGCACAATATAACACACACAGTAGGCACACCTTAAAGGGACTGACAACCGATTTATAAGGACCTAGTTCTTGGCACAACACAAAGCTCACCCTCAGTAGCGTTTACATCTGCAACGGTTACTTCCAAAAGCACATGGATATTGTGGCATCACAGAAGTGTCCTTGTTTCACACCCCAGGTTCTATTCCCACCCAGTCTGCCAAAATTTCTCATTAAAGCAGCTAATTTGCTTTGTTTACAGGAACCTGAGAAATCTGACATCAAGCATTTTTTATGCATTTTTATTGTTTGTGCAATCGGCCATTGGTTTTATGTCAATAACTGCTGGCAGCAAGAAGTATGTCCAGTAGCATTAGTGTAGGGGCTCCACACAAAATTATATGGCTTACCTCTGTTTGAAAGCAATCTTTAAAGAGACTACACAAGCAATACATAACCAGTTTCAGTGAGCCCAAGTTGACTTTCAGTTTTGTGAAGCGTAGAAAGTGGTACAGGTTGTACGGCATGGTGTTGCAGCACAAAGAACTGGAAGAAGAAAGGTTCTAAAGGACAGAAAAAAGGGAAAGATGGTGACACACTCAACTGTTTATTAGACACGAAACTTGCTACATATATATGCGCGCACTCTCGACATCAGGGGAAGAAAAGAGCAAGTGTCAGGTCATCTTGTTTGCGTCAAACCCAACAATTTCTTTTTGCATCATATAACAAAACAGGTGTTTGACTAACACACGCTTGACCAGTTATACGAATGTGATATGCCTCTAGCAGTTCCTGCGCAGTTTTATCGCTACTCTTACCTAGGATTATCACCACAGAAAAACGTGGCTTACAGTACAGCAGCACGGTATACAATACGCAGAAAAAATGGGCGTTCATATGCGCTTTTAAGTTGTTTGCATGTTCCCTCATTTAGTCGTTCACACAACGGCCAGTCTGCCCGATGTAGGTTTTCCTGTAACTTAGCGGTATCTGGGAAACCACAGCAGTGGAACACTTTTCCACGTAGCACTTTGCATGTTTGAATGTACGTCTGCACTGCACACTCTATGATTCGGGGACATAGGCAAGACAGCTTGTTCGAGGAAGAAAACAACAAGTACCTCATACCTGTTCACCGCCTTGAGGCTGTGGCTCACCCTGTGGTAATAAGGTGCCACCTGAGCCTTTCTTTGGGAATCGTGCTTACTTCCCTCACTCCCCTTCAGATTATTGTTACATCTGAGTTGCTGCAGCGAGGTTTCTGCCACTAGGTGACGACCGAATGAGGAAATATGGAATTTTAAAAGCTGCTGGACATGATGCTTAAAACTAGACAAAAAAGCTATGTGGAAAAGCGGTCCACTGCTGTGGTTTACCAGACACCGCTAAGTTATGGGAAAACCTGTGTCGGGCAGATTGGCCATTGTGTGAATGAGGGAACAAAAACAATTTAGAAAAGGGTATGACCACCCATCTCTCTGCACATTGCAAATCGTGCTCCTGTAAGCCACGTTTTTCTGAGGTGAGAATCCCAGGTAAGAGTAGAGATAAAACCGCGTGGGAACTACTTGAGGCATATCACATTCGGATCAGTAGTCAAGCATGTGTTAGTCAAACATATGTTTTTATATGATGTGGAAATGAAAATGTTGGGTTTCACACGAACAACATGACCTGTCACTTGCTCTTTTTGCTGCTCCTGATGTCAAGGGTGTGCGCAATATATATGTAGCAAGTTTTGTGCCTAATAAACAGTTGTGAGTGTAGTGCCATCTTTCTTTCCCTTCTTTCTGTCCTTTCGTATCTTTCTTTTTGCAGTTTGTTGCACTACAACAGCATGGCATTTAGCAAAGACCAACTCGCTCAAGAGAAAGTTACTGTGGTGTTGTACGGTTTGTACCATCCAATCAGAAGAGCTCTCTTAGTATCCGCCTCTGATCACCCTCTAAGCAATTAGTGATAGCCAAAATACAGCTTGTATCTCTACAACTCTTTGCTTGTGCTGTTAGGCTATCATTACATAAACTATAAATGCAGAAGTACATATTAGCATGCTTTATGAAAAGCCAGAGTAGTACTATACTGACTGGATGTGACATAAATGGTAAGAATGTTCTGGCTGGAAACATTTTGAGTTTATCAACACTGACTGACGAGTAACTGAGAAAGTTGGTGCATGTTCATGTTTAACTTTTGCGTACAACACAAGGAACAGAAGAGAGACCACAGGGCACAAAAGCTACCAATTCAATGTTTAAGTGTTTATTTTATGGGAAGGAATACAGAAAATATTTACACTGCATGTGCACTTGTACTGCACAAACGTTCTTTTAGAATGAGGACAAATGTTGCATAACAAATAGAATTAGAAAGCACGGAGTGATTGCTATTCTGTGTCATTTAGAGAGTGTTCCTCTTTTTCACGCAATCATAATGAGAGCGGACTGACACGTCCCAGTATTTAAGTGATATTCCTTACTGTTATTGTTGGCCATTCAGTTACCAGAGGTGAACAAGACAGATGAACAATCTAAATCTGATGCATAGCATCAGTAATGTCAATGCATTGTCATGTGGGACATATGGTGCTCTCCTGGGTGCATGTTGAGGCACCAGCCAGTCTGCCCAATGTACATTTGACCAAATATACAGATGATCAAAGGAATAGACTACACTACTGCTAACGAACACAAGACAAATTTGGTGGTATCTTTAACTAAGCAAGGCTCCCTATCCCTAGCCTGGGTGCCTTTCTCAATTCGCTTGTAGATTGCTTGCTAGGGATACACATTTGTACACACATACATACGTATACACATGTACAACAGTACACAAGTGAATTGAGAAAGGCGAGCAGGCGAACGAGGTTTCCTTGGTTAAAGCAAGTTTGTCTAGTGTGTGCGAGAGGCAGTGTACTGTATTCCTTTCACATGTGGTCAAATGTACACAGGGCAGACTGGCCATAGCTAAATGTGCCAAATGTGTGCCAAAACAATCACCAGTATGCTCGTCCAACTAGGCCGTGCATTGCCGCGATAGGGCCTCAGGCTAAATTAAGATTGTTCATCTGTTTCCACCCACGGTGAAGAATTGACGAGAGAAATCAGTGAGGCGTGCCACATAAATAAAACGTGTGAGCCAGCCCTCATTGCCAACGCAAAAAAAGCGTCCTTTCTAGATGACAAGGAATAGAAATTATTCTGCACATATTTACTTTTCTTTTTATCGTGGTTTAATTCCTTTATATCACAACTTACATCTTCCCTCTGAAAGAACTTGTGCACAATATAAGCACATATCCAGTGATATTGTTATTTTTAATCCTTCCATGAAACTAAAGAGACAGTTGTTAGCAGCAGTCATGTTGTTTGGTCTCCCTTTCCTCCCTGTGCAAATTCTGTCCTGAAAAGTTACATGAACTGAACGGCAAACTCATAAGGACACTACAAATTTCAACTAGTGAACACAGCTGGTTCTCAGAAAATGCACGAATACGGTGATAGGTATGTGTTGGCATAGTGGAGCACGCTAACTTTGACACTACTGCAATACTTCAGCTGTCACACGACTACAGTGCTTAAGAGACCACAGAAGTGTAAGTGCACAACAAAAAAAGCAGGTGCATCAACCATAAATTTGACTTCAGCAAACACAACATAGGCTGCTTCGTGTGGCTAAAACACTAGCTAATATGTAGAAAGTATATGTATGCACAGGTATACTTAGCTATACATACTCACCCATCCAACTTAAAAACTTATTATGAGTTGCTGTGCATATGATGCTTGCTCTAGACACTGGTGGTTACAACAAAGATACGTTTAGAATGAGATAAAATGCTTTCATCTGCCCAGTAATCGAAGTTTTACGGATAGCATTATAATTTAAACTTGCTGGTTGAAGATATTCTGACCTCAACAGCACCAAGCAGATTGAATAGAAGAATGCCCACTGTGCTGACCAAATACATAGTGTGAAACAGAACACATGAAAAGGGACCCAAAGTATTAGAAATTATTCATGACAGCTGTTGAATTAGGGCTTGTTGGTTGATTATCACTATTAAAATTACAGAAGTGCCAATCGGAATGTTCTATGTGGTGGAGTTGAAATTCAATTCATTTTATTAGCAACAACGAGCAAATGCTACAGCAAAAGCAACGAGACAATTGAGCACTATGTACGAAATAGTGTTCTTTAATGATTGAGCATCAATACACGGATCTATCAGCTAACTATGTGATCTATACTGTGTTTACTTAAGGTGAAATATAATGTAACTGGACATAGACTCTTAACTGCTACAATGCCTATTTGCATGAATGGGCATAGCTTGCCAAAATTTTTTTTAATGGGAGAGAAAAAAATCAAGCTTACTAGAAAACACCTCAGTACAGCAGTAACGTCATCAATACTTCCTTTTGGGAGAGTTGGTTCATCTCGAAACATATGGGTAACAGCACAAACAGACCACAAGAAGGCAGACACGTACACACAGTGCTGACTAACAACTGATTTTATTGGCAAGGATAGCACACCTTGCGTGTCTCAGCACACCTTGTGGGTGTCTCACATAACTTGAGCCAAGAATTTTTTTTTTAATGAAAGGCACGTTGGAAGTGAACTGAACCGAATGCATACTATTCGCAATAGCCTATAGCAACTCCTACAATCCTTTGTTTTCCCCATAACTCACCAATTAATTAAATTTAATTACCCAACTCTTTAATTATTGGCTGAGGACCCCAAGTATGGCACACAGATTTGTAGAGCCCGTTCAGAAACCACCAATTGAGTTGTTTGCTTTACGATATGTCTCACATAGTCATTTCTTCTGAGTTGCAAAGAAAGCCCGCAAAATATGAAACAAGGCACGTGACAGAGTGCTTGCGCAGTGGTATTGTGCTCCTCTCAAGCGTGCCTTCGGTGAACAAGGTCAGCTCCCGTCGGATGATGGCGAAAATGCATGCTGCAGGCGGAGCGGTGCCAATGAGATAAAGAATGCCCTGCCACTTTCTCGTCACCAGTCACGATGCAGCCAACCTTGTTCACCGAACACACGCTTGAGAGCAGCACAATACCATTATGCTCCATCACGTGGCCTTCTTCATATTTCATGGGCTTTCTTTGCAACCCGGAAAAAAAGGACTACATGAGACATTTAGTAAAGGAAAGAATTCGATCGGTGGTTTCTGAAGGTGCTCTACAAATCTACAAATCTGCGTACCATACTTGGGGTCCTCAGCCAATAACTAAATGTTCTGTAATTAAACTTATTTAATTAGCAAGTTATGGGGAAAACAAAAAAATTGTCTGAGTTACTATGGGCTATTGTGAATAGTATGGGTTTCGTTCAATTCCCTTCACACGCGCCTTTCATTTTTAAATGCTTGGCTCACGTTATGTGGGACACCCTGTATATGCCAGAGTGAAGCAAGGGAAATGAAAGGGAAAATCATGTCGAGGGTGACAGCGTGCCAAGTTCACAAGCGCAATGAAGCCAACCAAACACAACAAAACGCAAACAATTATTTTCCTTTTCCTTTGCAATCTGAAGCCCCAATAGCCACACCCAGAAGATCAGATTCAGCATCAAAGAGAGCAAAGTGAGGGGTGCTAAAACAGTTGCTACCGAATTTTCCAATGTGCAAGGCTTTTAAACTGATGCGCGTAGTCTTGTCACTGCTCTTTCCTAGAATCGTCGTGACTTTCAACTAGGCCACACAATCCGTATACTTGCTAACGTGTGCAACTAAATGTGCATATTTCTCATCTAGTGCTTTTTTTTTCAGTTTTTGTGGGTGTTCCCCTGAACGGTCATTGATACAGCGAGCAATTTCACGGACAGAAAACATCCCACATGACATGGGGATGCAGTACACCACTCCAGTGGAACATTTTACTAACGGCGGTAGGTGGTTCTTCTGGCATTACATATACATTGACACAACTTTCCCAGCTTATTTCGGGCATAGAAACAAATTGGCACACCGTGCCTACTTGCCACCTTAAGATTGTGGGAAAGATTATGGATGTAAGGGACCACCTCTGCCTTAGGTGCCTTCAGTTGATCCTCAACCATTGTACTTCCACATCCACACTTGAACTTTTCAAGGAGGACTTTTGAAATGGCAGTCAACACCGAGATGGGGAACCCTGCAGCTAAAAGACGGCTTACCTGATTATGAAAACTGAGCTTAATCTGATGTGGGCACGATTTTTGGAGAGCCTATTTTTTACGCAACGCCTGTATACTTCTCGTAATTGTCTTGGAGAGTGCCGAGTGAAAGGGCAGCAATTCCTTAGCCCGTGGGTTGGAGGCCCAGCCAACATGTCCATCACTGAACGTGATCTTTAGGTATAAAACCTAAAATTGAAAGGTCCGGGAGTTCAAGGATGAAAGGCAACTCACGTCCATGTCTGCTAAATATAGATAACACTTTGCCTACTGTAGAGGGGTAGGTGAAGGTGGCCTGCTGTTTATAAAAGCACCAAATAAGTGTCAACATGCCTAAAAATTTTTAAAACTGGCCCACCATTAAACTCTTGTTCCAGTGTGTTGTCCACCTTGACCTGAAAAATTTCACAAAGAATAGGGGCTACGCAAGACCCTATGCAGATGCCATCGCACTGCAAAAACAGCTGCTTGTCAAATACAATAAAAGCCGAGTTCAAATAAAACTGCAATAAAGATAGAAAATTATGAACGGCCAAACCAACGGTGTTCTGGAAGGATACGTCGCCGTTATCTTCCATGCACTTTTTGTCACATGCTAGCAGTTGATTCTGTGGAACAGAATAAAACAACTCCTGCACGTCTTCCGAAAAACCGAAACCAACATGATCATTTCCCTCTAAAAACTGTACTACTGCGACTGATTTTTTTAAAAGTAATGGGTCGTTTAAAGCTAGCGCCTTGAACTTCTTTAGCAAAAACTGGCTAACACACTTCTGCCACGACCCTGTTCACTAACAATAGTGCTAAACGGAACTTTCGGCGTATGTGTCTTGGCTCTGAAAACCCCCCTCAAACTGTTCCCTCTGCTGTTAGATATGTCCCTGGCAAACTTTCCAAGGCATAATTGCTTACAAAACTCAACGTACTTAATTTTTCCTCGCACTTCACTTTTCTCTCCAGGGACACAGTTCTTATTAGCCGCTACCAAAAAATTTTTCATTGCAAATTCCCTTGGATAACGTATGTGATTCCGTCTGGTCCTGGTGCCGACGTTACCCATCTTGGCATCGAATCATGACGTCTTCTTCTATCTTATAATATGATGTGGGAGACAGGAAATGTTCCAGATTCTTGGAAATGCAGTCGCGTTGTAGGCCTGCTTAAACCGGGGAAATACCCCAACGAGCTCTCCTCCTACAGACCGATCGCCTTAGCCAGTTGCGTCTTAGCCAATGTCAGCGTCATGGGGGACGTCCATATACCAGAGAAGATTATGCAACATCTGCAGAAAGGATCCAAATTTGGGCTCCAAGCTGATTTCCTGCGCATGATATCACTGCAATGAATCGAAAAGTGGCCACTCAGGAAAAGATGATAATCGGGACAGCTGCCTTCTTGAAGGTACTGACTGCCTGCGAAAGTTTGCTCCAAAAACCCCGGACTAGTACCGTACTAGATTCTTGAATGACATCTTTCTTTAAGGGTAACAACCTGATGCTTATGCAAGCTGACAAATGGTGGGTTCATTGTTTTACCCAAGGGAATTTACAATGAAAAAGGTTTGGTAACGGCTAATAAGAACTTTGACCCCGGAGAGAAAAGTGAAGTGCAAGTAAAAACCAAGTTCGTTGAGTTTTGTAAGCAAGTAGACCTCAAAAAGTTTGCCAGGGACATATCTAACAGCAGAGGGAACAGTTTGAGGGGGTTTTTCACAGCCAAGACACGCAAGCCCGAAGTTCCGTTTAGCACTATTGTTAGTGAAGAGGGATCGTGGCAGAAGTGTGTTTGCCAGTTTTTGCTAAGAAGCTCAAGACGCTAGCTTTGAACGACCCATTTCTTCTAAAGCAATCAGTCACAGTAGTAGATTTTAGAGGGAAATGATCATGTTGGTTTCGGTTTTTCAGCAGACGTGCAGGACTTGTTTCATTCAGTTCCGCAGGATCAACTGCTAGCGTGTGTCAAAGACTGCATTGAAAACGGCGACGTATCCTTCCAGAACACTGTCGGTTTGTCTGTTCATAACTTTCTATCATTATTGCAGTTTCATTTGAACTCTACTTCTATTGTGGTAATAGTTCTGCAGAAACCCGCAAGGTGGAGATAAGTAATTAATTATAGGAAAATTAGAAATGAGACATCCACCCAATCAGTAGGGTAGCAGATGTCAATCGTAGCAATTAATTGTTACGATTGACATCTGCTACCCTACTGCCTGCTAGCCATCGGGTTAGCTCAGCTGGTAGAGTGGCTGCCCTGGAAAAGCAGTGGTCCTGGGTTCGAGTCCCGGACTAGGACGAATTTTTCTTCAACTGCGAGGCTTTTCTTTAAGGAACCCGCATGGGTTTCCTTTGTAGCAATTGCTACGATTTGGTGGATACCTCATTTTCCCTAAATTAACTACATTTATTGTATTTGACGAGTAGTCATTTCTGCAGCGCGATGGCATCTGCATAGGCTTGTGCGTAGCCCCTATTCTTCGTGACATTTTTCTCGCCAAGGTGGAAAATGCACTGGAACAGATGTTTAATGGATGCCGGTTTTAAAGTTTTTTAGGTATATTGAGAATGTTTTAGTGCTTTTAAAGAAGCAGCCTACCTTCCCCTACCCCTCTACATTAGGCAAAATATTTTCTATTTTTAGCAAACATGGACATTGGTTGCGTTTCACCCATGAACTCCCGTACCTTTCAAGTTTACAGTTTTTAGACCTAGAAATCAAGTTCTGTGATGGACATGTTTGCTGGGGCTACTACCGACGAGCTAAGAAGGAGTTGCTGCCCTTTGACTCGGCACACTCCAAGACAATTAAGAGAGGTATAGCGGTATTGTGTATGGCATCAGCTCTCCAAAAATTGTGCCCACATCAGATTAAGACCACGTTTAATAATCAGGCAAGCCGCCTTTGGCTGCAGGATCCCCGTCTTGGTCTTGACTGCTGTTTCTGAAATCCTACTTCCAAAATTCAAGTGAGGATCAGGAAGTACAATGGCTGAGGATCAATGGAAGGCACGTAAGACAGAGGTGGTCCCTTACATCCATAAATTTTCCCACAATCTTAAGAGGGTGGCAAGTAGGCACGGTGTGCCAATTTGTTTCTCTGCCCCAATTGAGCTGGGAAAGTTGTGGCCACATATCTGTGACGCCAGAAAAAGTGGATGCCAGAAGAACCACCAACCGCCGTTAGTAGAATGTCCACTGGAGTGGTGTATTGCATCCCCACGTCATGTGGGATGGTTTACGTCGGCGAAACTGGTCACTGTGTCAATAACCGTTTAGGGGAACACGCTCAAAAAGTGAAAAAAAGAAACAACCAGATGATAAATATGCACATTTAGTTGCGAACGTTGGCAAGTATACGGACTGGGTGGCCTGGTTGAAAGAGACGATTCTAGGAAAGGGCAGTGACAAGACCGCACTCATCAGTTTAGAAGCCTACCACATTAGAAAATTTGGTAGCAGGTGCTTTAGCACCCCTTCTCTTGCTCTCTTTGATGCTGAATTTGACCTTCTGCATGTGGCTACTGGGGGGGGGGGGGGCTTCAGACAGCAAAGAAAAATAATTGTTTGCATATTGTCGCGCTTGGTTGGCTGTATTGTGCTTGCGTGGTTAGCACGCTATCACCCTTGACATGTTTTCCCCTTCATTTCCTTTGCTTCACTGGCATATATAAGGTTGCTATCCTTGCCAATAAAACCAGTTGTTTGCCAGCACTGTGTGTATGTGTCCCCTTTCTTGTGATCATGTTTGTGCTGTTACCAATATGTTAGAGCAGTAACTGCAGCACAGTGAATAATGATCATTTCAAAAAGTTCAGGCTCATCAAATGTGTATTTGCGAGTGGCAGTTATTCTGGGGACATGAGATAAATAATTGCAAATATGAATGTTAAACAATGGTAAGCACGCCATGTGCTTAGACATGCAACATAGTTGGCCCACTACACTTTGAATTCTTATGTGCACAGAAACTGCACAAGCGTGTAGAATAAACAGAAAAGAAGATGGAAATAAAGGCTGCAGCATAGGAAACAGTTTCAAAACAATAAAGCCAAAATATAGTGAGAAATACACCGTGTACTAAGCAAAAATAATAACTTTTAGGCTTTTAGTGCACAAAAAGGGACGAGAGACAGAGGTACGACACGGACACAGCGCTAACTTCCAGCAATTGTTTTATTCTACAAAGCGGTACACATACGCACTGGTTTCTAATCAAATGAGACAGCAACGAGACATGTGTAATGGAAAGTTAAGATGATATTGAAGATGAAAAAGCGACCATACATAGCCAAAAAAATTTTGTAATTGCAAGATTAGAATGCCATCTCCATCAAGCCACCCTCTGTGATACGTTCAAAAAATCTAATTATTTTTTTGAAAGATCGAATGAAGGTGCGCTAACACGAGCATTCCCCAAACTAGCGATCTTCGCTGCTTCAATAATCTGTGTTAGCATGCCCCTTCAATCGATCTTTCAAATAAAGAATTAGATTTTTTGAACGTGTCACAGAGGGTGGCTTGATGGAGATGGCATTCTAATCTTGCAATTACAAAATTTTTTTGGCTATGCATGGTCGCTTTTTCATCTTCGATATCATCTTAACTTTCCATTACACGTCTCGTTGCTGTCTCATCTGATTAGAAACCAGTACATATGCGCATGCGTACGCTGTTGCCTGTTACCTATATGTATGTGTACCACTTCGCAGAATAAAACAATTGCTGGAAGTTAGCGCTGTGTCCGCATCGTACCTCTGTCTCTCACCCCTTTTTGTGTGCCAAAAACCTAAAAGTTATGGAATACCAACATGCCCAAACCTCCGCTCTTTCAAAAATTATAAAGGGAAAATCAGACAGAATTTGTCAGCTGTTGACAAATTTGACTTCGCCCTACCATTTGCTAGTTGCCTGGTTAGTTTAGATGGTAGAGCGGCTGCCCCGAAAAGGCAGTGGTCCCAGGTTCAAGTCCCGGACCATGACGAATTTTTCTTGAACTTCGAGGCTTCTCTTTTGAGGAACCCGTACAGGTTTCCTTTGCAGCAGTTGCAACGTATAGGTGGATGTTTGATCTTCCCTTTATTAAGTACTTCTCTCCACCTTGCGGGTTTCCGCAAGAACTATTCTGTCAAACAAAAATGAAATTTAAATTGCATCCAAGCAATTGATGCAAGAAAAAATACTTAATAACAGGACATGTTAGATCTAGTTTTATATAGAAAACAATATGTGCATAACAGCTATGAAAACAAATAAGCAGCAAGTTGCAAAAATACTTAGCCAACTTAGTAAGCTGTGTTGAGTAATATGTTGATAAACTTATCCACGAATGATACCGAGGTCCTACTCTTTGGAACACATACACATCATACATACCTGAACCAAGCAATCAGATTACACACTGCGCTATGGCAGTCATCCAAGATGTCCCTGCATTTCTGCTGGCTCCTCCATTATGTGGACACTGGTGTGGGTTACGGCCTCGCCACTACAAAATCAGTTCGGAAAGTTCGCAGTTAATTTATAGCAGTGGCACATTAACGCTGTCACAGTGTGAACGCATGCAAGGAGCATCTAAAAATAGTCACGAAAATAATGTTTGCAATAATGAAGGGTGGCAACAGAGGGACCCCTTCATCACCGTAAAATTTTTAACACACACACAGCAGCAACACATTACAAAGAAATCTTTGTTTACATACCAATTCAATTTTTTCATGACTTAGTTTAAGCAACTGTCTCGTGTCATGTTTAGTTACGCATAAGTTATGTCAACACAAATTGTCTTAAAAATTTTTAGTAAGCTGTACCAGTTGCAAGCTTTGACTGCTTACGTTTTTTTTTTCTTTCTAAAACTGCTCGTAAATTCAGGACCGCGTAAGCAGAGATTATTTACAACGTAGAAGCATTTATACGCGAGGAAACGTCATTGCAGTTAGAATCTATCAAGATGCAGATGAGCGTTGTTATGCAACTTAAGCAGAAAAGCGGGAGCTCACGCACAGGCGCACATAATGAACACGATTATTTCCGAACGTAATATTTCTCAACGGAAGAAAACGCTTATAATCATTTTCAATTTCGCATTAAGACAATAAACTTGCCTAGCTAAATTCTGACAACCAGCGCTCAGCAAGCATCAGCACGGGTTCCACTGTTGCCGTGGCAGTTCTATTGATTCTATTTTACGCTCGTGCACTCTGTGCACACACGAGAAGCACGCACAATACACGTGTAGTTAGCAAGCACGATTACTTACCTTTTGAATGGTACGACGCGGTCGAAAAGCGCTCTCCAAGTTGCTGGTGCTGCGTCGACAACCAACCTACACGCCGTGACGTAGTGGACGAGCTGAGGCACGCTAATAATACACATTATTTCTTTGCGACGTCCAGCGAACTTCCCACAACCAGACACAAAAGAGAACGCACTCCAGGGCATGAAAATCGTTGGTCCCCATTTGCCTGGCACGCCACGCATATGGTGAGTTTTCAGAGAGAGACAAGCTATCTTCTGGTACTTCTGTGTTCGCGAACCAAGTCACATTTCGTTACACCAAACACAAAACCACACGATTAGACAAACACATCACAACGGCTCCCGCAACCGACCGGCGACCGGCAGTTGCGAAATAGAGAGCAGTGTAGACGAATGAATGCTATGAGCGTCTCCTTTGAAACAGGGTGGTGGGTTGCGCCACCAACCGATCGCATGGGGCGAGCGTCATTTGTATACCTGTGCGGTTGTGTGGCCCCCGTGATGCATTAATAATAACCAGTACGCACTCATTTTGTGCCTTATTGCGCCCAACTACGTATAGTTGCGAGAGAAAAAACATTGAAGCGTCTATATTGCCCGCTATACTTCACTGTAGAAAAAAATTTTATGGCGTATTTTCGATTTTGAACAACTGCCATGTGCAGCCAGCAAAAGTATGGCCTCCGAGATCTGCACTTCAAGTCAGCTGTATTGAAGTTTTTTCATGACGTTATGAGCTCCTGCCCGTGCTACGTGCGTTGTCACTTCGTTTTAAATAACTTTCTGCTGTCGTCAACATCAACTGTAGCCTCAGGAATTGTTGACACGGTATCAGATGTACGCTTGGGCAGCGTGCGATGTTTCCGTGCGTGTTGTAACTGTTTCTGTCGGAAAGCATCAAATCTAGCAGGGTTCATCACTCGTCTAGCGCAGATTACGCCGGTGTCGTCCGCATTTGCTTTCATGCCGGTGTGTTCAATGTGCGCGGGTTGCGCGCCTGTCGCCCGTGCCTTCTGTGTTTATCGTGCGACTCACGAACATTCCTCAGAAAAAAACACATATCTCTGCAGCGTACATGTGTCCTACGTGGTGTGTGCTAGAAATGTGCGGTGGTGTACGATGTTTTTGCAGTGCACGTTAAGAACCCCAGGTGGTCAAAATTTCCGGAGTCCTCCACTACGGCGTGCCTCATAATCAGAAAGTGGTTTTGGCACGTAAAACCCCAAATATTATTATTATGTTTTTGCAGCCAAGTGGCTGCAGTGCGTTCCAGCGAATAAACGCGATTACGTAGTGTTTCCTCGTTATCTTTGTGATTTACCTGCATCTGCGATAGAACCCACGAGCCGTTTGCATGACCTTGCATTGTGATTGTGGAATTTTGTATTTTGTTTGCCTTCTTCAATGAGTGGCCTTTTATAGACGTTCTTGCTTGATAATAAAAAAAAAATCTCTGTAATGGGACTGAAATAATCCGGCTTTTTATTCCTTGAAAATTGGCGTGAGTGGTAATTTTACAAGATAATAGCAATCCAGCTCTGGACATCGAGCTGTAAAGCAAAATATTTAAACTTGTTACAGTATGTGAATCCTGCTATGATGTGTCAATATCTCTAGCATGTTCTCAGTGCTGAGGGCTGTGCACTATGTTAAAGGCAGATGTAATTGTCTATACTCATCTGAAGTAGTATATATGATTTCTTCATATCATTTGTTCCAACTACAAAAATTTTATGGGTGCACTGTTCACTTCTAGAGTTAAAAAGACACCATGAGATATTACTCAACAGTATGCGTTACAATCTTTCTACATAAATTCAGGAGTATTATATGTTGTGCTGTGCATAGTTACTTTGTACGTACAAAGTATTTATATGAATACACAAAATCTGATTCCTCCATCGCCTGTTGTTTGTAAGTCATGAAGCAAATAAATAATTTCAGCCTGCACTGATTGCTTGAAGTATACTTGATATTCAAATGTTTTCTAAAAATCTGCGACAAGAATGATCTACCTTAGTTTTGCTCCTACTGCTGACATTGATATAGCAATTTCTGTAGAAAGATGTGCACCATGAGCAAAATACGGATGCAAAATAAATAGCTGATTTTGAATCAATTTTTCGAAAGCTGCAATACCATTTATACTTTGCACAATAAGTGCAATGTAAAGGCAATGAAGGTAACTGTAGACTTGTGTTTCGTCATTTGACGGGTAGAAACAATTTCTGGTACCCTATCTGAGCTGATGCAGCAACCTAACCCATACTTCACAGAAACATGGAAAGTTTCTTCACAAGTGACTAATTCACACAGGCTGGGGAATAGGACTAGCATATTTAATGAAATCATTCTGAAACATAGTTAATCAGCATTCTAAAGATGAATGGATAGTGGTAACATGGCCAGTGGCTCACAAGTGGTTGTGTTATGCTCCTGTCACACTGGAAATTTTATTGTCATTCGAATCGAATGGCATTAGCATTGAATGACATTATTCGGTTGTTACGCAGCGATATTTAATGCCATTAGAATCGAATTACTTCTGCAATCAAATGAATCTGAAAAAAATCAGTCAGCTTTGCACTTGTGGTGAATGACTAAAATGACATTGAGCATTCATAATTTCAGAAACAGTGATGTAAAGAGGTAATTAATTTTGTGTTATTTAAGGCATCTGCTATTTTACTAAAGGAAAGCTGCATGGCAGGCTTTCACAAAATGTTTTTTACTCTCCACCTCAGTGGCGTCTGGCGGCTGTCGCTTTACTAGTCAGTTATACTGCAAGCAGTCGGGCGCCTGTATGGATCTATTTGACAGTCTCGCTTCTTCCTCTGATTGCTTTGTTCGCAATGCAAAGCACACATCAACTAACTGCTTCGGCTACTGCAACCGAGCGTCGTCCAGCACTGCCATGTCAGTCGTATTGTTTGTCTTCAATTTATTGGCTATGGCTACTAAGCTGGTCAAGCCTTGTTTTTGCTTGTAGTGGCTAGAAATTCTGGAATTGGAAGTTTTATATGCGTGTTATTCTGGTGAAGTGACACGCCATATATATGTTAAAATAAATTGACTTTCTACATAGACATTCTACATATACCTTGCTCTTGTTCTCTCACCAATTTTTTTTGCAATGATTGCCATTGATATCATGACCGAATGACATCAATTTTTGTTGTGTACCACCACCACAGGTCGAATGGCATTTATTGCACTGAATGTAATTTGCATCCTATGACATTAAAATGTCCAGTGTGACAGGTATTAGATATGGTATAGCAGCTTATACTTTAAAGGAGTTTCGGTAGGTTAGCATGTTCCATAAGCTAGGGTGAATCGATAAGTACTGGCCCACCTGTCACACGTGTAAAGCTGATGTTATTAAAGCTTAGCCTTAATTTTCTATGTTTAGTTAGATTAGGGCAGTTTGTCTTGGCGTAAGCTTATAGAGATTTCATTCAGCATAGCACATATAACTTTGGTAACGTGAGACACTAGGTTACACTATTCATCATCTCTGGTTACAGTGACGTGATTATGTGTGTGCTGCTTAAATATGTTGGCAGTTTATTTATGTCATGGCCAGACAATGTCGGCTGACGGCAATTTTTCTTGGTTCATTGGTTCTGCAACTGTGCTTAAAGACCACCTCGACCTATATAAGTAGCCAGCTCCAAAGGGCCCGGCGTTATAAAAGTGGCCAGCCTGTCCCTGAGGCACGACGTTAATTAATTTAGTCACAACTCGAGATCCGCGATACAAGTTGACTCGTATATAGGCGGGCAGCACAGCGATCGTGAGTCGCGGTGGTTTGCGTGGCTTGCGTATGTGTTTGCTCATCGCTGCCAACCATGTCAAGACATTTAGTAAAGCAATGTCAAGCCAAGACAGCCAGTGGCATTTTCATCAGACATGACAAAATTGTAGAGACGTTATTGACCTGACGAATATAGGTTCTAAGCCTAGTGGCTCCCAGCGATATCAGCGGCTGCAAGGGGAGCCTAAATAGACGGCACTCCGCTGCGGCGACACTCGCGTTGATAACATCGGGTGGACATAACATCGACACTCGCGTTTAGTAAGATCGTTTTGTCTAAAACGAAGGAGTGCTGAGCATAGACGTTTGTTTGCAGCTTCTTGGCTGCGAGTATTCTGGTCGTGTTTGCAGGGGCTTGTTCCTATACCACACGAATCGCCGCGGAAACCACTCCGACGCGTTGCAAGGCGGATCGCGCGCAAAGCAGGTGTTTCCCGAACGCGAGGGAGAGCGCCGCCGCTCAAGCATAGAGGCTCAAGTCTGTTGCTTCCAGTGCCTTCCAGTGTGAAACCAGCACGTTTTTTGACACTGGATCGCACATGGGGACGCTGGCGCTCGCTAGGACTGACGGGACACCAGTGAGAACGCTGGGTCCCACTCCGTGGTCCCACTGGACGAGACGCTGGTTCCACTGCCATGACTCTCGGGCGCATTGGTTTGTGCTGTACAGGCGCTGGTTCTCGCTGCAGTTCGCTGGTTCGCACTGGAAACTGCGCTGGGTGTGTTTGTGCCGCGCTGGTTCCAGTGCGCGAGGACGATCGCTGCTGAATATTAAATGCTTTATACAATTTCATCGCTTGATACTAGTCTCTTGTCCTAAATAACGTTATATCTTGGGGTCATAACACTCTATTTCGTGTCGCAGCTTGGTGCAAAGGTGCGTAAGCTGCCCTGCTTATACATGCACATTTGACACTGAAGATCACTCTCGTTTTTTGCATTTCCCTTTTGACTGGGCGGATAGCTAGATTCTTGAACGAAATCACGCAGACGCAGAGGACGCCGCGTTTTTTAGTAGTTTGCGCGTAAC
The DNA here is from genome assembly GCF_038994185.2 of Dermacentor albipictus. Taxonomy (NCBI): domain Eukaryota; kingdom Metazoa; phylum Arthropoda; class Arachnida; order Ixodida; family Ixodidae; genus Dermacentor; species Dermacentor albipictus. The sequence continues at coordinate 470,115,235 of NC_091821.1, forward strand.
ATACGACTGGGATTTGTCGCCGTTGTCGCAGTGTTGTGGAGTGGACATGAAATCCAGAAGTTGTTCAGACGCGCTCGAACGGGCCCCGAGTTCGAAGCCTACCGCTGATTGATATTATCGCACCGATGACGAAGTTGAGGCGATTCGCGCGCTTCCACTTTCCCTATTGTACTATAAGAAGGTTCTGGGGCTCAAACACACGCATTTTAGCTTTCGCCAGCTACCCGCGCCGAGATCGGTCCCCACCGAAGCTCAGGCGTATCCGCCGAGTCCGTCTGCACGCTATCGGCGCGTCTGGGCTCAGGAACCAACAAGTCTAAACAAGGATACATCACTCCATATTTCAACTTTCGCATCGGTGTTCTTAAGTAAACAGTTTTTTTCTTTCGTGTCTCCGGTGCCAGTACAAGAAGTGATGCGCGCCGATGTGACGCGTCATAAACACAAGCATACGTGCTGTCGCCGAAGGCTGCCATCACTAGCCTGCGCTTCTCTGACGAAGATATATGACTAAACGGACGTGTCAATTGAATCGCATCACTGAACTTAGAAAACGTTGCATATCCCATGCCTGAAGAACAAGAAACGGCTATCGAAATCAGTAGTAACAGCCCATACAACTTCCCGGGTCGGCGGTTAATTTAGGACTTTTTTCGTAGTTAAAGTACCTATCGCAAGTGAAAATCGATGGTGTGACACTTCCAAGCATACTACTGAATAAGAACAGCAACTTTATTTCTCTGGTACAGGCGTGAGTTTTAGTTGCTGGACGATAACGCATTTACTATCTGTGCGAGATGTCCCTCTGTCTAACTAAAATCTAGTAAATTATTCATAACTTCGCACCTGCTGACATGGCGTAGTGGTAAAGTACCGCGCTTGGGGATCTGAAGGTCAATGGATCGATTCCCGATCCGCCTTTTTTTTTTTTTCACTAGTACGTTTTTTATTGCTCTTTATACAATAAAAATATATACACGTTTCCGGGAACCGCGTATTTAACGCGCTAGAGCTCTTTTTCGCACCAGTACGCCGTGTCTGACTACCGCCCCAGCATGCAGCGCGCGACACGGGCCCATAATCTGGCGTTGTTTTGGGTACTGGGTTTTGCAATAAGATTGCCAGGGAAGCGGCAGCGACGGCTGCAGACGACGCAACGACGAGGCAGCGTGATACATTTCGTCGTCTGTTTCGATTAGTAATCGTCGCTGTGACGGAGAAGTCGCACTTTCTGCTGCAATTTGCTCAAGTTTGTGAACTGCTACCAACAGTTGTATACCACGAATCGTTTTGCGTTCAATGTACAAACGGCGCGATCTCGTTGATTGAGCGGCTGTACACAGCCAAAACATGCCTTGCACAGGCGCACGACATCTTGTCGCATTGGCGTTTTCTCGGACACCGAAAATATTATCGCGGATTTTCAAGCGTACAACCCAGGGAAGACGTCCAGCGCGTTTGAGCAGCGAGTGCAAATAACCTTGACACGTTCACACAAAACACTAATCGGTCGTTGCAGCTACTCGGTGCACTGATGATACGTTCTCTCGGCAAATGATCACATGAAATAACCAGCGAAGGCACTGGAGCTTCACAAGCTTCACACGCACGCGCGCTGACACACGCACGCACGTCGCTATTAACTCCGTGGGGAGTTTTCAACCACGTGACCTGAAACTCCGTGCGGAGTATAATCGTGTCATGTCGTTTTTATACTCCGTTCCTAACCTATCGGAGTATAATGAAGACATATGCCGTCTTCACTCCGCAATGACGGAGTAAATGCTTGGGGCATGGGAGTTATTGGGGCTGATAAGCCGATAAAACTCCCATCTCGGCTAATTTTTGCTTACAGTGTAGGTTTTCTTATGGACTGCGCCGTGAGGCTACGTTGTTGCCGCCCTTCATTGATGGCTGGCCAATACATTAACGTAAAGCACTTGTGTTACACTTGGGCAACGCTTTAAAACATCGCGTTGACGACGAAATCTTGTTGCAAGGTCAGCCCTCACATGCTGGTGGTGGCAGCACGCGCGTGTCTTCACGTACTCATTCAAGGCGCGGTAAGACTGAGTCGATACGAAACCGACAAGACGCTCACGAACACGATTGACCGAATGTTGAGTACAATGCGTCATTGAAAGCACAATATCATATCAGGCCGAACAGGACGCAACCGACGAGCGCGAGTTGCCGCACTGCGACGGGCATTCTTGTCAACAGCACCGAGAAAATCAGTGCGCCGGCCATCGTTCGACCGAAGCCTAAGCGATCGGCTAGCAAACTGACGACGCGAAATGGCGACAGCGCCTTGGCTTGTATATATAATTAATCGCCGTCAAAGTGTGGCAAAAGATGCCTAAAAGTTGAAATGCACAAGATTCAACCCTCCCACGCTTTCCGTGCACATGAAGTTTGAGTCAATGCTGATGCGAATGTTAAGCCTAATGATGTCGTGCTTGTGCACCCACTTTTGGTGGACTTGAGCTGAAAGGGAAGCAGTAATATCGAATCAAACAGCTTTTATAGCTCAGTGCTGTCGATCGCGATGAGAATGTTTGCAAGGCGCGTATACACTGTAATACATCAAATACATCTATTATAAATATGGAGCGCGCGCTTATGCTTCGCTTTCAAGAGTGGCACGAGACAACATTCAAAGATCTCCGACTGCTTCTCACACTTCCCTGCAACTGGAGCATATGTACCTGTAATGTTTAGCGGGAAACGTCGGCTGCGAACGCTAGGCACGAAGGGGGGCTTTCTGGAAGAAATGGGGCTTCCAGCGTGCGGCCCGATGTGGCGTAGGCGAGCGCCATCTGGAGGCATTGCAAGGAACTGGGCGCACCACTCCGCCGCCCCCGAGGTACCACGAGCCGGCGCCTGCAAATGGCGGACTCCGTTGGCGGTCCATCAATGATGAAGCGCTGGGAAATGCGTTTGTTTGAGTTTTCGCGTAACTTAGTTATGTTTTCTCGAATTGTAAAATTGCCATCCGTCACTATCATGTCTGTCGGTTTGTGTGTATGTCGTACGTTACGATTTTTCGGCGTATTTCAGATTGAGGCATTGAATTCAGTCGCCTTCTTGCGCCAAATGGAGGACCTTGGTATGGCTGGTTTGAAAATCCTTTCGTCTAAACGACGTCCGACGCCGGGTTCCGACACCAGATTTTATGGGACACCGGGCCCTTAACGCTATGGCGTTAAGGTTGGCTCAAGCAGCTTGTTAGGAGTACGTATAGCTGGCGTGAACGTGGCACCTTATTTATCGACGACTGGTCATGAATTGGATCATTCCTATATCGCATACGCAACGCTTATGTTGTAGTTCGAACACGTTCCCAATTGCTCAAGTCGTCTACGTATCCATATTGCAACAGGCAGAAAATTGACAATTTGGGCACATACCAAGAGGATTGTGCTCTATGCTTGTCGATACCACAACCAGCAGATAGATACCCAGTGGTCAAAGTTGAATCGCGTCCAGTTTGATATTGTGATCGGTAGACTGACAATCATTGAAACTAGGCGAAATTGGTAAATAAAGGCTACATTTCATCACCGGATGTACACCGAGCGATCGTTTCAGCGTTTGACTTTGTTCTTAGCCAGTCATCACTGACATTAGCCGCTAAAGAAAACAGTGAATGGATTGCGGCATGGGACGCCCAAAGTGTATAGTCATTTTGTATAGAATTTTTTTTCACTGATATATAGGGTGGCATTAATCAACTTACAATGTTCCTACACCGGCTGGCAGTGGACTTTTTTTTTCTAAGCATCTGAAGTACAAAAAGATTTCAACGAAAGGTTTTTTTCACGGCACCCACATACTCCCCATGTTTATATATTCCGACATTTGTCCGCAATATATAGACTTGTAAGCTATATATAGAATATCACCACTTGTTCTCGTTATCGTGTACATATAGCGTAGCTGCACGGTTAAAAGTAGGACACGTTTGGGGGTAAAAAAAAAAAAAGAAGAGGCACCGGTAGCGATTTTTTGCCGCAACCTCCGCTACTGTTACGGCAACGCCGGTATTTTTTTGTGGGGTTTAATTTATGCGTGAATTGCCAGACATACCACTCAGGTCTACGACCGAATGAGTTATGTCAGCAACCACAGACCGTCATGCTTCTAGCCACTTTTAGCTGGTTTGAAGAATGACGCAGCGGAGTTAGCAGCGCCCCCCAAGTGCACATCCCACGAATTGGAGCTATGCTCCGGGCAGGGGAGACACTTGTACCCTTTATGCGGTGGGTCTCCGCCGGTGGTGGGATTCGAACCCACCACCTCCCGAAGCCGAGGCCGGCGCCCTAACCACTGCGCCACGACTTCGGTGACATTTCGAAGGTTAACATCGTGTTTTGTGAGCGGGAACACTTTCTCCTCCTTACCTACTCTGGAATCCAATTGTTCCCTCCTCGCCTGAGGCAAAGCTGCCCTTTTCATGGTGCGAGGGCGCATGCGCCCAGGCCTAGCGGATTGGTCGCGAAACGTCTTTGAAGGGTCGTGCGCAACCCCGCGTGCCGGGAAGTCCCCTGTAAAAGAAAAAAAAAGAAGTAAGCGCTCGGACGCACGCCGCTACAAACGCTCGTGTCATGTACTGCCTTGAAACTCCACTGGCAGCTCTTCAGCGTCAGCTCGGTGCCGAAAACATGTGTAGCTTAAGACTGCAAGTTAACGTTTAAACAGAAAGCGACTAGGTTTTCTTATGGACTGCGCCGTGAGGCTACGTTGTTGCCGCCCTTCATTGATGGCTGGCCAATACATTAACGTAAAGCACTTGTGTTACACTTGGGCAACGCTTTAAAACATCGCGTTGACGACGAAATCTTGTTGCAAGGTCAGCCCTCACATGCTGGTGGTGGCAGCACGCGCGTGTCTTCACGTACTCATTCAAGGCGCGGTAAGACTGAGTCGATACGAAACCGACAAGACGCTCACGAACACGATTGACCGAATGTTGAGTACAATGCGTCATTGAAAGCACAATATCATATCAGGCCGAACAGGACGCAACCGACGAGCGCGAGTTGCCGCACTGCGACGGGCATTCTTGTCAACAGCACCGAGAAAATCAGTGCGCCGGCCATCGTTCGACCGAAGCCTAAGCGATCGGCTAGCAAACTGACGACGCGAAATGGCGACAGCGCCTTGGCTTGTATATATAATTAATCGCCGTCAAAGTGTGGCAAAAGATGCCTAAAAGTTGAAATGCACAAGATTCAACCCTCCCACGCTTTCCGTGCACATGAAGTTTGAGTCAATGCTGATGCGAATGTTAAGCCTAATGATGTCGTGCTTGTGCACCCACTTTTGGTGGACTTGAGCTGAAAGGGAAGCAGTAATATCGAATCAAACAGCTTTTATAGCTCAGTGCTGTCGTTCGCGATGAGAATGTTTGCAAGGCGCGTATACACTGTAATACATCAAATACATCTATTATAAATATGGAGCGCGCGCTTATGCTTCGCTTTCAAGAGTGGCACGAGACAGCATTCAAAGATCTCCGACTGCTTCTCACACTTCCCTGCAACTGGAGCATATGTACCTGTAATGTTTAGCGGGAAACGTCGGCTGCGAACGCTAGGCACGAAGGGGGGCTTTCTGGAAGAAATGGGGCTTCCAGCGTGCGGCCCGATGTGGCGTAGGCGAGCGCCATCTGGAGGCATTGCAAGGAACTGGGCGCACCACTCCGCCGCCCCCGAGGTACTCACGAGCCGGCGCCTGCAAATGGCGGACTCCGTTGGCGGTCCATCAATGATGAAGCGCTGGGAAATGCGTTTGTTTGAGTTTTCGCGTAACTTAGTTATGTTTTCTCGAATTGTAAAATTGCCATCCGTCACTATCATGTCTGTCGGTTTGTGTGTATGTCGTACGTTACGATTTTTCGGCGTATTTCAGATTGAGGCATTGAATTCAGTCGCCTTCTTGCGCCAAATGGAGGACCTTGGTATGGCTGGTTTGAAAATCCTTTCGTCTAAACGACGTCCGACGCCGGGTTCCGACACCAGATTTTATGGGACACCGGGCCCTTAACGCTATGGCGTTAAGGTTGGCTCAAGCAGCTTGTTAGGAGTACGTATAGCTGGCGTGAACGTGGCACCTTATTTATCGACGACTGGTCATGAATTGGATCATTCCTATATCGCATACGCAACGCTTATGTTGTAGTTCGAACACGTTCCCAATTGCTCAAGTCGTCTACGTATCCATATTGCAACAGGCAGAAAATTGACAATTTGGGCACATACCAAGAGGATTGTGCTCTATGCTTGTCGATACCACAACCAGCAGATAGATACCCAGTGGTCAAAGTTGAATCGCGTCCAGTTTGATATTGTGATCGGTAGACTGACAATCATTGAAACTAGGCGAAATTGGTAAATAAAGGCTACATTTCATCACCGGATGTACACCGAGCGATCGTTTCAGCGTTTGACTTTGTTCTTAGCCAGTCATCACTGACATTAGCCGCTAAAGAAAACAGTGAATGGATTGCGGCATGGGACGCCCAAAGTGTATAGTCATTTTGTATAGAATTTTTTTTCACTGATATATAGGGTGGCATTAATCAACTTACAATGTTCCTACACCGGCTGGCAGTGGACTTTTTTTTTTCTAAGCATCTGAAGTACAAAAAGATTTCAACGAAAGGTTTTTTTCACGGCACCCACATACTCCCCATGTTTATATATTCCGACATTTGTCCGCAATATATAGACTTGTAAGCTATATATAGAATATCACCACTTGTTCTCGTTATCGTGTACATATAGCGTAGCTGCACGGTTAAAAGTAGGACACGTTTGGGGGTAAAAAAAAAAAGAAGAGGCACCGGTAGCGATTTTTTGCCGCAACCTCCGCTACTGTTACGGCAACGCCGGTATTTTTTTGTGGGGTTTAATTTATGCGTGAATTGCCAGACATACCAGTCAGGTCTACGACCGAATGAGTTATGTCAGCAACCACAGACCGTCATGCTTCTAGCCACTTTTAGCTGGTTTGAAGAATGACGCAGCGGAGTTAGCAGCGCCCCCCAAGTGCACATCCCACGAATTGGAGCTATGCTCCGGGCAGGGGAGACACTTGTACCCTTTATGCGGTGGGTCTCCGCCGGTGGTGGGATTCGAACCCACCACCTCCCGAAGCCGAGGCCGGCGCCCTAACCACTGCGCCACGACTTCGGTGAGATTTCGAAGGTTAACATCGTGTTTTGTGAGCGGGAACACTTTCTCCTCCTTACCTACTCTGGAATCCAATTGTTCCCTCCTCGCCTGAGGCAAAGCTGCCCTTTTCATGGTGCGACGGCGCATGCGCCCAGGCCTAGCGGATTGGTCGCGAAACGTCTTTGAAGGGTCGTGCGCAACCCCGCGTGCCGGGAAGTCCCCTGTAAAAGAAAAAAAAAAGAAGTAAGCGCTCGGACGCACGCCGCTACAAACGCTCGTGTCATGTACTGCCTTGAAACTCCACTGGCAGCTCTTCAGCGTCAGCTCGGTGCCGAAAACATGTGTAGCTTAAGACTGCAAGTTAACGTTTAAACAGAAAGCGACTAGGTTTTCTTATGGACTGCGCCGTGAGGCTACGTTGTTGCCGCCCTTCATTGATGGCTGGCCAATACATTAACGTAAAGCACTTGTGTTCCACTTGGGCAACGCTTTAAAACATCGCGTTGACGACGAAATCTTGTTGCAAGGTCAGCCCTCACATGCTGGTGGTGGCAGCACGCGCGTGTCTTCACGTACTCATTCAAGGCGCGGTAAGACTGAGTCGATACGAAACCGACAAGACGCTCACGAACACGATTGACCGAATGTTGAGTACAATGCGTCATTGAAAGCACAATATCATATCAGGCCGAACAGGACGCAACCGACGAGCGCGAGTTGCCGCACTGCGACGGGCATTCTTGTCAACAGCACCGAGAAAATCAGTGCGCCGGCCATCGTTCGACCGAAGCCTAAGCGATCGGCTAGCAAACTGACGACGCGAAATGGCGACAGCGCCTTGGCTTGTATATATAATTAATCGCCGTCAAAGTGTGGCAAAAGATGCCTAAAAGTTGAAATGCACAAGATTCAACCCTCCCACGCTTTCCGTGCACATGAAGTTTGAGTCAATGCTGATGCGAATGTTAAGCCTAATGATGTCGTGCTTGTGCACCCACTTTTGGTGGACTTGAGCTGAAAGGGAAGCAGTAATATCGAATCAAACAGCTTTTATAGCTCAGTGCTGTCGTTCGCGATGAGAATGTTTGCAAGGCGCGTATACACTGTAATACATCAAATACATCTATTATAAATATGGAGCGCGCGCTTATGCTTCGCTTTCAAGAGTGGCACGAGACAGCATTCAAAGATCTCCGACTGCTTCTCACACTTCCCTGCAACTGGAGCATATGTACCTGTAATGTTTAGCGGGAAACGTCGGCTGCGAACGCTAGGCACGAAGGGGGGCTTTCTGGAAGAAATGGGGCTTCCAGCGTGCGGCCCGATGTGGCGTAGGCGAGCGCCATCTGGAGGCATTGCAAGGAACTGGGCGCACCACTCCGCCGCCCCCGAGGTACTCACGAGCCGGCGCCTGCAAATGGCGGACTCCGTTGGCGGTCCATCAATGATGAAGCGCTGGGAAATGCGTTTGTTTGAGTTTTCGCGTAACTTAGTTATGTTTTCTCGAATTGTAAAATTGCCATCCGTCACTATCATGTCTGTCGGTTTGTGTGTATGTCGTACGTTACGATTTTTCGGCGTATTTCAGATTGAGGCATTGAATTCAGTCGCCTTCTTGCGCCAAATGGAGGACCTTGGTATGGCTGGTTTGAAAATCCTTTCGTCTAAACGACGTCCGACGCCGGGTTCCGACACCAGATTTTATGGGACACCGGGCCCTTAACGCTATGGCGTTAAGGTTGGCTCAAGCAGCTTGTTAGGAGTACGTATAGCTGGCGTGAACGTGGCACCTTATTTATCGACGACTGGTCATGAATTGGATCATTCCTATATCGCATACGCAACGCTTATGTTGTAGTTCGAACACGTTCCCAATTGCTCAAGTCGTCTACGTATCCATATTGCAACAGGCAGAAAATTGACAATTTGGGCACATACCAAGAGGATTGTGCTCTATGCTTGTCGATACCACAACCAGCAGATAGATACCCAGTGGTCAAAGTTGAATCGCGTCCAGTTTGATATTGTGATCGGTAGACTGACAATCATTGAAACTAGGCGAAATTGGTAAATAAAGGCTACATTTCATCACCGGATGTACACCGAGCGATCGTTTCAGCGTTTGACTTTGTTCTTAGCCAGTCATCACTGACATTAGCCGCTAAAGAAAACAGTGAATGGATTGCGGCATGGGACGCCCAAAGTGTATAGTCATTTTGTATAGAATTTTTTTTTCACTGATATATAGGGTGGCATTAATCAACTTACAATGTTCCTACACCGGCTGGCAGTGGACTTTTTTTTTTCTAAGCATCTGAAGTACAAAAAGATTTCAACGAAAGGTTTTTTTCACGGCACCCACATACTCCCCATGTTTATATATTCCGACATTTGTCCGCAATATATAGACTTGTAAGCTATATATAGAATATCACCACTTGTTCTCGTTATCGTGTACATATAGCGTAGCTGCACGGTTAAAAGTAGGACACGTTTGGGGGTAAAAAAAAAAGAAGAGGCACCGGTAGCGATTTTTTGCCGCAACCTCCGCTACTGTTACGGCAACGCCGGTATTTTTTTGTGGGGTTTAATTTATGCGTGAATTGCCAGACATACCACTCAGGTCTACGACCGAATGAGTTATGTCAGCAACCACAGACCGTCATGCTTCTAGCCACTTTTAGCTGGTTTGAAGAATGACGCAGCGGAGTTAGCAGCGCCCCCCAAGTGCACATCCCACGAATTGGAGCTATGCTCCGGGCAGGGGAGACACTTGTACCCTTTATGCGGTGGGTGTCCGCCGGTGGTGGGATTCGAACCCACCACCTCCCGAAGCCGAGGCCGGCGCCCTAACCACTGCGCCAGGAATTCGGTGACATTTCGAAGGTTAACATCGTGTTTTGTGAGCGGGAACACTTTCTCCTCCTTACCTACTCTGGAATCCAATTGTTCCCTCCTCGCCTGAGGCAAAGCTGCCCTTTTCATGGTGCGACGGCGCATGCGCCCAGGCCTAGCGGATTGGTCGCGAAACGTCTTTGAAGGGTCGTGCGCAACCCCGCGTGCCGGGAAGTCCCCTGTAAAAGAAAAAAAAAAGAAGTAAGCGCTCGGACGCACGCCGCTACAAACGCTCGTGTCATGTACTGCCTTGAAACTCCACTGGCAGCTCTTCAGCGTCAGCTCGGTGCCGAAAACATGTGTAGCTTAAGACTGCAAGTTAACGTTTAAACAGAAAGCGACTAGGTTTTCTTATGGACTGCGCCGTGAGGCTACGTTGTTGCCGCCCTTCATTGATGGCTGGCCAATACATTAACGTAAAGCACTTGTGTTACACTTGGGCAACGCTTTAAAACATCGCGTTGACGACGAAATCTTGTTGCAAGGTCAGCCCTCACATGCTGGTGGTGGCAGCACGCGCGTGTCTTCACGTACTCATTCAAGGCGCGGTAAGACTGAGTCGATACGAAACCGACAAGACGCTCACGAACACGATTGACCGAATGTTGAGTACAATGCGTCATTGAAAGCACAATATCATATCAGGCCGAACAGGACGCAACCGACGAGCGCGAGTTGCCGCACTGCGACGGGCATTCTTGTCAACAGCACCGAGAAAATCAGTGCGCCGGCCATCGTTCGACCGAAGCCTAAGCGATCGGCTAGCAAACTGACGACGCGAAATGGCGACAGCGCCTTGGCTTGTATATATAATTAATCGCCGTCAAAGTGTGGCAAAAGATGCCTAAAAGTTGAAATGCACAAGATTCAACCCTCCCACGCTTTCCGTGCACATGAAGTTTGAGTCAATGCTGATGCGAATGTTAAGCCTAATGATGTCGTGCTTGTGCACCCACTTTTGGTGGACTTGAGCTGAAAGGGAAGCAGTAATATCGAATCAAACAGCTTTTATAGCTCAGTGCTGTCGTTCGCGATGAGAATGTTTGCAAGGCGCGTATACACTGTAATACATCAAATACATCTATTATAAATATGGAGCGCGCGCTTATGCTTCGCTTTCAAGAGTGGCACGAGACAGCATTCAAAGATCTCCGACTGCTTCTCACACTTCCCTGCAACTGGAGCATATGTACCTGTAATGTTTAGCGGGAAACGTCGGCTGCGAACGCTAGGCACGAAGGGGGGCTTTCTGGAAGAAATGGGGCTTCCAGCGTGCGGCCCGATGTGGCGTAGGCGAGCGCCATCTGGAGGCATTGCAAGGAACTGGGCGCACCACTCCGCCGCCCCCGAGGTACTCACGAGCCGGCGCCTGCAAATGGCGGACTCCGTTGGCGGTCCATCAATGATGAAGCGCTGGGAAATGCGTTTGTTTGAGTTTTCGCGTAACTTAGTTATGTTTTCTCGAATTGTAAAATTGCCATCCGTCACTATCATGTCTGTCGGTTTGTGTGTATGTCGTACGTTACGATTTTTCGGCGTATTTCAGATTGAGGCATTGAATTCAGTCGCCTTCTTGCGCCAAATGGAGGACCTTGGTATGGCTGGTTTGAAAATCCGTTCGTCTAAACGACGTCCGACGCCGGGTTCCGACACCAGATTTTATGGGACACCGGGCCCTTAACGCTATGGCGTTAAGGTTGGCTCAAGCAGCTTGTTAGGAGTACGTATAGCTGGCGTGAACGTGGCACCTTATTTATCGACGACTGGTCATGAATTGGATCATTCCTATATCGCATACGCAACGCTTATGTTGTAGTTCGAACACGTTCCCAATTGCTCAAGTCGTCTACGTATCCATATTGCAACAGGCAGAAAATTGACAATTTGGGCACATACCAAGAGGATTGTGCTCTATGCTTGTCGATACCACAACCAGCAGATAGATACCCAGTGGTCAAAGTTGAATCGCGTCCAGTTTGATATTGTGATCGGTAGACTGACAATCATTGAAACTAGGCGAAATTGGTAAATAAAGGCTACATTTCATCACCGGATGTACACCGAGCGATCGTTTCAGCGTTTGACTTTGTTCTTAGCCAGTCATCACTGACATTAGCCGCTAAAGAAAACAGTGAATGGATTGCGGCATGGGACGCCCAAAGTGTATAGTCATTTTGTATAGAATTTTTTTTCACTGATATATAGGGTGGCATTAATCAACTTACAATGTTCCTACACCGGCTGGCAGTGGACTTTTTTTTTTCTAAGCATCTGAAGTACAAAAAGATTTCAACGAAAGGTTTTTTTCACGGCACCCACATACTCCCCATGTTTATATATTCCGACATTTGTCCGCAATATATAGACTTGTAAGCTATATATAGAAAATCACCACTTGTTCTCGTTATCGTGTACATATAGCGTAGCTGCACGGTTAAAAGTAGGACACGTTTGGGGGTAAAAAAAAAAAGAAGAGGCACCGGTAGCGATTTTTTGCCGCAACCTCCGCTACTGTTACGGCAACGCCGGTATTTTTTTGTGGGGTTTAATTTATGCGTGAATTGCCAGACATACCACTCAGGTCTACGACCGAATGAGTTATGTCAGCAACCACAGACCGTCATGCTTCTAGCCACTTTTAGCTGGTTTGAAGAATGACGCAGCGGAGTTAGCAGCGCCCCCCAAGTGCACATCCCACGAATTGGAGCTATGCTCCGGGCAGGGGAGACACTTGTACCCTTTATGCGGTGGGTCTCCGCCGGTGGTGGGATTCGAACCCACCACCTCCCGAAGCCGAGGCCGGCGCCCTAACCACTGCGCCACGACTTCGGTGACATTTCGAAGGTTAACATCGTGTTTTGTGAGCGGGAACACTTTCTCCTCCTTACCTACTCTGGAATCCAATTGTTCCCTCCTCGCCTGAGGCAAAGCTGCCCTTTTCATGGTGCGACGGCGCATGCGCCCAGGCCTAGCGGATTGGTCGCGAAACGTCTTTGAAGGGTCGTGCGCAACCCCGCGTGCCGGGAAGTCCCCTGTAAAAGAAAAAAAAAAGAAGTAAGCGCTCGGACGCACGCCGCTACAAACGCTCGTGTCATGTACTGCCTTGAAACTCCACTGGCAGCTCTTCAGCGTCAGCTCGGTGCCGAAAACATGTGTAGCTTAAGACTGCAAGTTAACGTTTAAACAGAAAGCGACTAGGTTTTCTTATGGACTGCGCCGTGAGGCTACGTTGTTGCCGCCCTTCATTGATGGCTGGCCAATACATTAACGTAAAGCACTTGTGTTACACTTGGGCAACGCTTTAAAACATCGCGTTGACGACGAAATCTTGTTGCAAGGTCAGCCCTCACATGCTGGTGGTGGCAGCACGCGCGTGTCTTCACGTACTCATTCAAGGCGCGGTAAGACTGAGTCGATACGAAACCGACAAGACGCTCACGAACACGATTGACCGAATGTTGAGTACAATGCGTCATTGAAAGCACAATATCATATCAGGCCGAACAGGACGCAACCGACGAGCGCGAGTTGCCGCACTGCGACGGGCATTCTTGTCAACAGCACCGAGAAAATCAGTGCGCCGGCCATCGTTCGACCGAAGCCTAAGCGATCGGCTAGCAAACTGACGACGCGAAATGGCGACAGCGCCTTGGCTTGTATATATAATTAATCGCCGTCAAAGTGTGGCAAAAGATGCCTAAAAGTTGAAATGCACAAGATTCAACCCTCCCACGCTTTCCGTGCACATGAAGTTTGAGTCAATGCTGATGCGAATGTTAAGCCTAATGATGTCGTGCTTGTGCACCCACTTTTGGTGGACTTGAGCTGAAAGGGAAGCAGTAATATCGAATCAAACAGCTTTTATAGCTCAGTGCTGTCGTTCGCGATGAGAATGTTTGCAAGGCGCGTATACACTGTAATACATCAAATACATCTATTATAAATATGGAGCGCGCGCTTATGCTTCGCTTTCAAGAGTGGCACGAGACAGCATTCAAAGATCTCCGACTGCTTCTCACACTTCCCTGCAACTGGAGCATATGTACCTGTAATGTTTAGCGGGAAACGTCGGCTGCGAACGCTAGGCACGAAGGGGGGCTTTCTGGAAGAAATGGGGCTTCCAGCGTGCGGCCCGATGTGGCGTAGGCGAGCGCCATCTGGAGGCATTGCAAGGAACTGGGCGCACCACTCCGCCGCCCCCGAGGTACCCACGAGCCGGCGCCTGCAAATGGCGGACTCCGTTGGCGGTCCATCAATGATGAAGCGCTGGGAAATGCGTTTGTTTGAGTTTTCGCGTAACTTAGTTATGTTTTCTCGAATTGTAAAATTGCCATCCGTCACTATCATGTCTGTCGGTTTGTGTGTATGTCGTACGTTACGATTTTTCGGCGTATTTCAGATTGAGGCATTGAATTCAGTCGCCTTCTTGCGCCAAATGGAGGACCTTGGTATGGCTGGTTTGAAAATCCTTTCGTCTAAACGACGTCCGACGCCGGGTTCCGACACCAGATTTTATGGGACACCGGGCCCTTAACGCTATGGCGTTAAGGTTGGCTCAAGCAGCTTGTTAGGAGTACGTATAGCTGGCGTGAACGTGGCACCTTATTTATCGACGACTGGTCATGAATTGGATCATTCCTATATCGCATACGCAACGCTTATGTTGTAGTTCGAACACGTTCCCAATTGCTCAAGTCGTCTACGTATCCATATTGCAACAGGCAGAAAATTGACAATTTGGGCACATACCAAGAGGATTGTGCTCTATGCTTGTCGATACCACAACCAGCAGATAGATACCCAGTGGTCAAAGTTGAATCGCGTCCAGTTTGATATTGTGATCGGTAGACTGACAATCATTGAAACTAGGCGAAATTGGTAAATAAAGGCTACATTTCATCACCGGATGTACACCGAGCGATCGTTTCAGCGTTTGACTTTGTTCTTAGCCAGTCATCACTGACATTAGCCGCTAAAGAAAACAGTGAATGGATTGCGGCATGGGACGCCCAAAGTGTATAGTCATTTTGTATAGAATTTTTTTTCACTGATATATAGGGTGGCATTAATCAACTTACAATGTTCCTACACCGGCTGGCAGTGGACTTTTTTTTTTCTAAGCATCTGAAGTACAAAAAGATTTCAACGAAAGGTTTTTTTCACGGCACCCACATACTCCCCATGTTTATATATTCCGACATTTGTCCGCAATATATAGACTTGTAAGCTATATATAGAATATCACCACTTGTTCTCGTTATCGTGTACATATAGCGTAGCTGCACGGTTAAAAGTAGGACACGTTTGGGGGTAAAAAAAAAAAGAAGAGGCACCGGTAGCGATTTTTTGCCGCAACCTCCGCTACTGTTACGGCAACGCCGGTATTTTTTTGTGGGGTTTAATTTATGCGTGAATTGCCAGACATACCACTCAGGTCTACGACCGAATGAGTTATGTCAGCAACCACAGACCGTCATGCTTCTAGCCACTTTTAGCTGGTTTGAAGAATGACGCAGCGGAGTTAGCAGCGCCCCCCAAGTGCACATCCCACGAATTGGAGCTATGCTCCGGGCAGGGGAGACACTTGTACCCTTTATGCGGTGGGTCTCCGCCGGTGGTGGGATTCGAACCCACCACCTCCCGAAGCCGAGGCCGGCGCCCTAACCACTGCGCCACGACTTCGGTGACATTTCGAAGGTTAACATCGTGTTTTGTGAGCGGGAACACTTTCTCCTCCTTACCTACTCAGGAATCCAATTGTTCCCTCCTCGCCTGAGGCAAAGCTGCCCTTTTCATGGTGCGACGGCGCATGCGCCCAGGCCTAGCGGATTGGTCGCGAAACGTCTTTGAAGGGTCGTGCGCAACCCCGCGTGCCGGGAAGTCCCCTGTAAAAGAAAAAAAAAAAGAAGTAAGCGCTCGGACGCACGCCGCTACAAACGCTCGTGTCATGTACTGCCTTGAAACTCCACTGGCAGCTCTTCAGCGTCAGCTCGGTGCCGAAAACATGTGTAGCTTAAGACTGCAAGTTAACGTTTAAACAGAAAGCGACTAGGTTTTCTTATGGACTGCGCCGTGAGGCTACGTTGTTGCCGCCCTTCATTGATGGCTGGCCAATACATTAACGTAAAGCACTTGTGTTACACTTGGGCAACGCTTTAAAACATCGCGTTGACGACGAAATCTTGTTGCAAGGTCAGCCCTCACATGCTGGTGGTGGCAGCACGCGCGTGTCTTCACGTACTCATTCAAGGCGCGGTAAGACTGAGTCGATACGAAACCGACAAGACGCTCACGAACACGATTGACCGAATGTTGAGTACAATGCGTCATTGAAAGCACAATATCATATCAGGCCGAACAGGACGCAACCGACGAGCGCGAGTTGCCGCACTGCGACGGGCATTCTTGTCAACAGCACCGAGAAAATCAGTGCGCCGGCCATCGTTCGACCGAAGCCTAAGCGATCGGCTAGCAAACTGACGACGCGAAATGGCGACAGCGCCTTGGCTTGTATATATAATTAATCGCCGTCAAAGTGTGGCAAAAGATGCCTAAAAGTTGAAATGCACAAGATTCAACCCTCCCACGCTTTCCGTGCACATGAAGTTTGAGTCAATGCTGATGCGAATGTTAAGCCTAATGATGTCGTGCTTGTGCACCCACTTTTGGTGGACTTGAGCTGAAAGGGAAGCAGTAATATCGAATCAAACAGCTTTTATAGCTCAGTGCTGTCGATCGCGATGAGAATGTTTGCAAGGCGCGTATACACTGTAATACATCAAATACATCTATTATAAATATGGAGCGCGCGCTTATGCTTCGCTTTCAAGAGTGGCACGAGACAACATTCAAAGATCTCCGACTGCTTCTCACACTTCCCTGCAACTGGAGCATATGTACCTGTAATGTTTAGCGGGAAACGTCGGCTGCGAACGCTAGGCACGAAGGGGGGCTTTCTGGAAGAAATGGGGCTTCCAGCGTGCGGCCCGATGTGGCGTAGGCGAGCGCCATCTGGAGGCATTGCAAGGAACTGGGCGCACCACTCCGCCGCCCCCGAGGTACCACGAGCCGGCGCCTGCAAATGGCGGACTCCGTTGGCGGTCCATCAATGATGAAGCGCTGGGAAATGCGTTTGTTTGAGTTTTCGCGTAACTTAGTTATGTTTTCTCGAATTGTAAAATTGCCATCCGTCACTATCATGTCTGTCGGTTTGTGTGTATGTCGTACGTTACGATTTTTCGGCGTATTTCAGATTGAGGCATTGAATTCAGTCGCCTTCTTGCGCCAAATGGAGGACCTTGGTATGGCTGGTTTGAAAATCCTTTCGTCTAAACGACGTCCGACGCCGGGTTCCGACACCAGATTTTATGGGACACCGGGCCCTTAACGCTATGGCGTTAAGGTTGGCTCAAGCAGCTTGTTAGGAGTACGTATAGCTGGCGTGAACGTGGCACCTTATTTATCGACGACTGGTCATGAATTGGATCATTCCTATATCGCATACGCAACGCTTATGTTGTAGTTCGAACACGTTCCCAATTGCTCAAGTCGTCTACGTATCCATATTGCAACAGGCAGAAAATTGACAATTTGGGCACATACCAAGAGGATTGTGCTCTATGCTTGTCGATACCACAACCAGCAGATAGATACCCAGTGGTCAAAGTTGAATCGCGTCCAGTTTGATATTGTGATCGGTAGACTGACAATCATTGAAACTAGGCGAAATTGGTAAATAAAGGCTACATTTCATCACCGGATGTACACCGAGCGATCGTTTCAGCGTTTGACTTTGTTCTTAGCCAGTCATCACTGACATTAGCCGCTAAAGAAAACAGTGAATGGATTGCGGCATGGGACGCCCAAAGTGTATAGTCATTTTGTATAGAATTTTTTTTCACTGATATATAGGGTGGCATTAATCAACTTACAATGTTCCTACACCGGCTGGCAGTGGACTTTTTTTTTCTAAGCATCTGAAGTACAAAAAGATTTCAACGAAAGGTTTTTTTCACGGCACCCACATACTCCCCATGTTTATATATTCCGACATTTGTCCGCAATATATAGACTTGTAAGCTATATATAGAATATCACCACTTGTTCTCGTTATCGTGTACATATAGCGTAGCTGCAGGGTTAAAAGTAGGACACGTTTGGGGGTAAAAAAAAAAAAAGAAGAGGCACCGGTAGCGATTTTTTGCCGCAACCTCCGCTACTGTTACGGCAACGCCGGTATTTTTTTGTGGGGTTTAATTTATGCGTGAATTGCCAGACATACCACTCAGGTCTACGACCGAATGAGTTATGTCAGCAACCACAGACCGTCATGCTTCTAGCCACTTTTAGCTGGTTTGAAGAATGACGCAGCGGAGTTAGCAGCGCCCCCCAAGTGCACATCCCACGAATTGGAGCTATGCTCCGGGCAGGGGAGACACTTGTACCCTTTATGCGGTGGGTCTCCGCCGGTGGTGGGATTCGAACCCACCACCTCCCGAAGCCGAGGCCGGCGCCCTAACCACTGCGCCACGACTTCGGTGACATTTCGAAGGTTAACATCGTGTTTTGTGAGCGGGAACACTTTCTCCTCCTTACCTACTCTGGAATCCAATTGTTCCCTCCTCGCCTGAGGCAAAGCTGCCCTTTTCATGGTGCGACGGCGCATGCGCCCAGGCCTAGCGGATTGGTCGCGAAACGTCTTTGAAGGGTCGTGCGCAACCCCGCGTGCCGGGAAGTCCCCTGTAAAAGAAAAAAAAAAAGAAGTAAGCGCTCGGACGCACGCCGCTACAAACGCTCGTGTCATGTACTGCCTTGAAACTCCACTGGCAGCTCTTCAGCGTCAGCTCGGTGCCGAAAACATGTGTAGCTTAAGACTGCAAGTTAACGTTTAAACAGAAAGCGACTAGGTTTTCTTATGGACTGCGCCGTGAGGCTACGTTGTTGCCGCCCTTCATTGATGGCTGGCCAATACATTAACGTAAAGCACTTGTGTTACACTTGGGCAACGCTTTAAAACATCGCGTTGACGACGAAATCTTGTTGCAAGGTCAGCCCTCACATGCTGGTGGTGGCAGCACGCGCGTGTCTTCACGTACTCATTCAAGGCGCGGTAAGACTGAGTCGATACGAAACCGACAAGACGCTCACGAACACGATTGACCGAATGTTGAGTACAATGCGTCATTGAAAGCACAATATCATATCAGGCCGAACAGGACGCAACCGACGAGCGCGAGTTGCCGCACTGCGACGGGCATTCTTGTCAACAGCACCGAGAAAATCAGTGCGCCGGCCATCGTTCGACCGAAGCCTAAGCGATCGGCTAGCAAACTGACGACGCGAAATGGCGACAGCGCCTTGGCTTGTATATATAATTAATCGCCGTCAAAGTGTGGCAAAAGGTGCCTAAAAGTTGAAATGCACAAGATTCAACCCTCCCACGCTTTCCGTGCACATGAAGTTTGAGTCAATGCTGATGCGAATGTTAAGCCTAATGATGTCGTGCTTGTGCACCCACTTTTGGTGGACTTGAGCTGAAAGGGAAGCAGTAATATCGAATCAAACAGCTTTTATAGCTCAGTGCTGTCGTTCGCGATGAGAATGTTTGCAAGGCGCGTATACACTGTAATACATCAAATACATCTATTATAAATATGGAGCGCGCGCTTATGCTTCGCTTTCAAGAGTGGCACGAGACAGCATTCAAAGATCTCCGACTGCTTCTCACACTTCCCTGCAACTGGAGCATATGTACCTGTAATGTTTAGCGGGAAACGTCGGCTGCGAACGCTAGGCACGAAGGGGGGCTTTCTGGAAGAAATGGGGCTTCCAGCGTGCGGCCCGATGTGGCGTAGGCGAGCGCCATCTGGAGGCATTGCAAGGAACTGGGCGCACCACTCCGCCGCCCCCGAGGTACTCACGAGCCGGCGCCTGCAAATGGCGGACTCCGTTGGCGGTCCATCAATGATGAAGCGCTGGGAAATGCGTTTGTTTGAGTTTTCGCGTAACTTAGTTATGTTTTCTCGAATTGTAAAATTGCCATCCGTCACTATCATGTCTGTCGGTTTGTGTGTATGTCGTACGTTACGATTTTTCGGCGTATTTCAGATTGAGGCATTGAATTCAGTCGCCTTCTTGCGCCAAATGGAGGACCTTGGTATGGCTGGTTTGAAAATCCTTTCGTCTAAACGACGTCCGACGCCGGGTTCCGACACCAGATTTTATGGGACACCGGGCCCTTAACGCTATGGCGTTAAGGTTGGCTCAAGCAGCTTGTTAGGAGTACGTATGGCTGGCGTGAACGTGGCACCTTATTTATCGACGACTGGTCATGAATTGGATCATTCCTATATCGCATACGCAACGCTTATGTTGTAGTTCGAACACGTTCCCAATTGCTCAAGTCGTCTACGTATCCATATTGCAACAGGCAGAAAATTGACAATTTGGGCACATACCAAGAGGATTGTGCTCTATGCTTGTCGATACCACAACCAGCAGATAGATACCCAGTGGTCAAAGTTGAATCGCGTCCAGTTTGATATTGTGATCGGTAGACTGACAATCATTGAAACTAGGCGAAATTGGTAAATAAAGGCTACATTTCATCACCGGATGTACACCGAGCGATCGTTTCAGCGTTTGACTTTGTTCTTAGCCAGTCATCACTGACATTAGCCGCTAAAGAAAACAGTGAATGGATTGCGGCATGGGACGCCCAAAGTGTATAGTCATTTTGTATAGAATTTTTTTTCACTGATATATAGGGTGGCATTAATCAACTTACAATGTTCCTACACCGGCTGGCAGTGGACTTTTTTTTTTCTAAGCATCTGAAGTACAAAAAGATTTCAACGAAAGGTTTTTTTCACGGCACCCACATACTCCCCATGTTTATATATTCCGACATTTGTCCGCAATATATAGACTTGTAAGCTATATATAGAATATCACCACTTGTTCTCGTTATCGTGTACATATAGCGTAGCTGCACGGTTAAAAGTAGGACACGTTTGGGGGTAAAAAAAAAAAGAAGAGGCACCGGTAGCGATTTTTTGCCGCAACCTCCGCTACTGTTACGGCAACGCCGGTATTTTTTTGTGGGGTTTAATTTATGCGTGAATTGCCAGACATACCACTCAGGTCTACGACCGAATGAGTTATGTCAGCAACCACAGACCGTCATGCTTCTAGCCACTTTTAGCTGGTTTGAAGAATGACGCAGCGGAGTTAGCAGCGCCCCCCAAGTGCACATCCCACGAATTGGAGCTATGCTCCGGGCAGGGGAGACACTTGTACCCTTTATGCGGTGGGTCTCCGCCGGTGGTGGGATTCGAACCCACCACCTCCCGAAGCCGAGGCCGGCGCCCTAACCACTGCGCCACGACTTCGGTGACATTTCGAAGGTTAACATCGTGTTTTGTGAGCGGGAACACTTTCTCCTCCTTACCTACTCTGGAATCCAATTGTTCCCTCCTCGCCTGAGGCAAAGCTGCCCTTTTCATGGTGCGACGGCGCATGCGCCCAGGCCTAGCGGATTGGTCGCGAAACGTCTTTGAAGGGTCGTGCGCAACCCCGCGTGCCGGGAAGTCCCCTGTAAAAGAAAAAAAAAAGAAGTAAGCGCTCGGACGCACGCCGCTACAAACGCTCGTGTCATGTACTGCCTTGAAACTCCACTGGCAGCTCTTCAGCGTCAGCTCGGTGCCGAAAACATGTGTAGCTTAAGACTGCAAGTTAACGTTTAAACAGAAAGCGACTAGGTTTTCTTATGGACTGCGCCGTGAGGCTACGTTGTTGCCGCCCTTCATTGATGGCTGGCCAATACATTAACGTAAAGCACTTGTGTTACACTTGGGCAACGCTTTAAAACATCGCGTTGACGACGAAATCTTGTTGCAAGGTCAGCCCTCACATGCTGGTGGTGGCAGCACGCGCGTGTCTTCACGTACTCATTCAAGGCGCGGTAAGACTGAGTCGATACGAAACCGACAAGACGCTCACGAACACGATTGACCGAATGTTGAGTACAATGCGTCATTGAAAGCACAATATCATATCAGGCCGAACAGGACGCAACCGACGAGCGCGAGTTGCCGCACTGCGACGGGCATTCTTGTCAACAGCACCGAGAAAATCAGTGCGCCGGCCATCGTTCGACCGAAGCCTAAGCGATCGGCTAGCAAACTGACGACGCGAAATGGCGACAGCGCCTTGGCTTGTATATATAATTAATCGCCGTCAAAGTGTGGCAAAAGATGCCTAAAAGTTGAAATGCACAAGATTCAACCCTCCCACGCTTTCCGTGCACATGAAGTTTGAGTCAATGCTGATGCGAATGTTAAGCCTAATGATGTCGTGCTTGTGCACCCACTTTTGGTGGACTTGAGCTGAAAGGGAAGCAGTAATATCGAATCAAACAGCTTTTATAGCTCAGTGCTGTCGTTCGCGATGAGAATGTTTGCAAGGCGCGTATACACTGTAATACATCAAATACATCTATTATAAATATGGAGCGCGCGCTTATGCTTCGCTTTCAAGAGTGGCACGAGACAGCATTCAAAGATCTCCGACTGCTTCTCACACTTCCCTGCAACTGGAGCATATGTACCTGTAATGTTTAGCGGGAAACGTCGGCTGCGAACGCTAGGCACGAAGGGGGGCTTTCTGGAAGAAATGGGGCTTCCAGCGTGCGGCCCGATGTGGCGTAGGCGAGCGCCATCTGGAGGCATTGCAAGGAACTGGGCGCACCACTCCGCCGCCCCCGAGGTACTCACGAGCCGGCGCCTGCAAATGGCGGACTCCGTTGGCGGTCCATCAATGATGAAGCGCTGGGAAATGCGTTTGTTTGAGTTTTCGCGTAACTTAGTTATGTTTTCTCGAATTGTAAAATTGCCATCCGTCACTATCATGTCTGTCGGTTTGTGTGTATGTCGTACGTTACGATTTTTCGGCGTATTTCAGATTGAGGCATTGAATTCAGTCGCCTTCTTGCGCCAAATGGAGGACCTTGGTATGGCTGGTTTGAAAATCCTTTCGTCTAAACGACGTCCGACGCCGGGTTCCGACACCAGATTTTGTGGGACACCGGGCCCTTAACGCTATGGCGTTAAGGTTGGCTCAAGCAGCTTGTTAGGAGTACGTATAGCTGGCGTGAACGTGGCACCTTATTTATCGACGACTGGTCATGAATTGGATCATTCCTATATCGCATACGCAACGCTTATGTTGTAGTTCGAACACGTTCCCAATTGCTCAAGTCGTCTACGTATCCATATTGCAACAGGCAGAAAATTGACAATTTGGGCACATACCAAGAGGATTGTGCTCTATGCTTGTCGATACCACAACCAGCAGATAGATACCCAGTGGTCAAAGTTGAATCGCGTCCAGTTTGATACTGTGATCGGTAGACTGACAATCATTGAAACTAGGCGAAATTGGTAAATAAAGGCTACATTTCATCACCGGATGTACACCGAGCGATCGTTTCAGCGTTTGACTTTGTTCTTAGCCAGTCATCACTGACATTAGCCGCTAAAGAAAACAGTGAATGGATTGCGGCATGGGACGCCCAAAGTGTATAGTCATTTTGTATAGAATTTTTTTTCACTGATATATAGGGTGGCATTAATCAACTTACAATGTTCCTACACCGGCTGGCAGTGGACTTTTTTTTTTCTAAGCATCTGAAGTACAAAAAGATTTCAACGAAAGGTTTTTTTCACGGCACCCACATACTCCCCATGTTTATATATTCCGACATTTGTCCGCAATATATAGACTTGTAAGCTATATATAGAATATCACCACTTGTTCTCGTTATCGTGTACATATAGCGTAGCTGCACGGTTAAAAGTAGGACACGTTTGGGGGTAAAAAAAAAAAAAAGAAGAGGCACCGGTAGCGATTTTTTGCCGCAACCTCCGCTACTGTTACGGCAACGCCGGTATTTTTTTGTGGGGTTTAATTTATGCGTGAATTGCCAGACATACCACTCAGGTCTACGACCGAATGAGTTATGTCAGCAACCACAGACCGTCATGCTTCTAGCCACTTTTAGCTGGTTTGAAGAATGACGCAGCGGAGTTAGCAGCGCCCCCCAAGTGCACATCCCACGAATTGGAGCTATGCTCCGGGCAGGGGAGACACTTGTACCCTTTATGCGGTGGGTCTCCGCCGGTGGTGGGATTCGAACCCACCACCTCCCGAAGCCGAGGCCGGCGCCCTAACCACTGCGCCACGACTTCGGTGACATTTCGAAGGTTAACATCGTGTTTTGTGAGCGGGAACACTTTCTCCTCCTTACCTACTCTGGAATCCAATTGTTCCCTCCTCGCCTGAGGCAAAGCTGCCCTTTTCATGGTGCGACGGCGCATGCGCCCAGGCCTAGCGGATTGGTCGCGAAACGTCTTTGAAGGGTCGTGCGCAACCCCGCGTGCCGGGAAGTCCCCTGTAAAAGAAAAAAAAAAGAAGTAAGCGCTCGGACGCACGCCGCTACAAACGCTCGTGTCATGTACTGCCTTGAAACTCCACTGGCAGCTCTTCAGCGTCAGCTCGGTGCCGAAAACATGTGTAGCTTAAGACTGCAAGTTAACGTTTAAACAGAAAGCGACTAGGTTTTCTTATGGACTGCGCCGTGAGGCTACGTTGTTGCCGCCCTTCATTGATGGCTGGCCAATACATTAACGTAAAGCACTTGTGTTACACTTGGGCAACGCTTTAAAACATCGCGTTGACGACGAAATCTTGTTGCAAGGTCAGCCCTCACATGCTGGTGGTGGCAGCACGCGCGTGTCTTCACGTACTCATTCAAGGCGCGGTAAGACTGAGTCGATACGAAACCGACAAGACGCTCACGAACACGATTGACCGAATGTTGAGTACAATGCGTCATTGAAAGCACAATATCATATCAGGCCGAACAGGACGCAACCGACGAGCGCGAGTTGCCGCACTGCGACGGGCATTCTTGTCAACAGCACCGAGAAAATCAGTGCGCCGGCCATCGTTCGACCGAAGCCTAAGCGATCGGCTAGCAAACTGACGACGCGAAATGGCGACAGCGCCTTGGCTTGTATATATAATTAATCGCCGTCAAAGTGTGGCAAAAGATGCCTAAAAGTTGAAATGCACAAGATTCAACCCTCCCACGCTTTCCGTGCACATGAAGTTTGAGTCAATGCTGATGCGAATGTTAAGCCTAATGATGTCGTGCTTGTGCACCCACTTTTGGTGGACTTGAGCTGAAAGGGAAGCAGTAATATCGAATCAAACAGCTTTTATAGCTCAGTGCTGTCGTTCGCGATGAGAATGTTTGCAAGGCGCGTATACACTGTAATACATCAAATACATCTATTATAAATATGGAGCGCGCGCTTATGCTTCGCTTTCAAGAGTGGCACGAGACAACATTCAAAGATCTCCGACTGCTTCTCACACTTCCCTGCAACTGGAGCATATGTACCTGTAATGTTTAGCGGGAAACGTCGGCTGCGAACGCTAGGCACGAAGGGGGGCTTTCTGGAAGAAATGGGGCTTCCAGCGTGCGGCCCGATGTGGCGTAGGCGAGCGCCATCTGGAGGCATTGCAAGGAACTGGGCGCACCACTCCGCCGCCCCCGAGGTACCACGAGCCGGCGCCTGCAAATGGCGGACTCCGTTGGCGGTCCATCAATGATGAAGCGCTGGGAAATGCGTTTGTTTGAGTTTTCGCGTAACTTAGTTATGTTTTCTCGAATTGTAAAATTGCCATCCGTCACTATCATGTCTGTCGGTTTGTGTGTATGTCGTACGTTACGATTTTTCGGCGTATTTCAGATTGAGGCATTGAATTCAGTCGCCTTCTTGCGCCAAATGGAGGACCTTGGTATGGCTGGTTTGAAAATCCTTTCGTCTAAACGACGTCCGACGCCGGGTTCCGACACCAGATTTTATGGGACACCGGGCCCTTAACGCTATGGCGTTAAGGTTGGCTCAAGCAGCTTGTTAGGAGTACGTATAGCTGGCGTGAACGTGGCACCTTATTTATCGACGACTGGTCATGAATTGGATCATTCCTATATCGCATACGCAACGCTTATGTTATAGTTCGAACACGTTCCCAATTGCTCAAGTCGTCTACGTATCCATATTGCAACAGGCAGAAAATTGACAATTTGGGCACATACCAAGAGGATTGTGCTCTATGCTTGTCGATACCACAACCAGCAGATAGATACCCAGTGGTCAAAGTTGAATCGCGTCCAGTTTGATATTGTGATCGGTAGACTGACAATCATTGAAACTAGGCGAAATTGGTAAATAAAGGCTACATTTCATCACCGGATGTACACCGAGCGATCGTTTCAGCGTTTGACTTTGTTCTTAGCCAGTCATCACTGACATTAGCCGCTAAAGAAAACAGTGAATGGATTGCGGCATGGGACGCCCAAAGTGTATAGTCATTTTGTATAGAATTTTTTTCACTGATATATAGGGTGGCATTAATCAACTTACAATGTTCCTACACCGGCTGGCAGTGGACTTTTTTTTTTCTAAGCATCTGAAGTACAAAAAGATTTCAACGAAAGGTTTTTTTCACGGCACCCACATACTCCCCATGTTTATATATTCCGACATTTGTCCGCAATATATAGACTTGTAAGCTATATATAGAAAATCACCACTTGTTCTCGTTATCGTGTACATATAGCGTAGCTGCACGGTTAAAAGTAGGACACGTTTGGGGGTAAAAAAAAAAAGAAGAGGCACCGGTAGCGATTTTTTGCCGCAACCTCCGCTACTGTTACGGCAACGCCGGTATTTTTTTGTGGGGTTTAATTTATGCGTGAATTGCCAGACATACCACTCAGGTCTACGACCGAATGAGTTATGTCAGCAACCACAGACCGTCATGCTTCTAGCCACTTTTAGCTGGTTTGAAGAATGACGCAGCGGAGTTAGCAGCGCCCCCCAAGTGCACATCCCACGAATTGGAGCTATGCTCCGGGCAGGGGAGACACTTGTACCCTTTATGCGGTGGGTCTCCGCCGGTGGTGGGATTCGAACCCACCACCTCCCGAAGCCGAGGCCGGCGCCCTAACCACTGCGCCACGACTTCGGTGACATTTCGAAGGTTAACATCGTGTTTTGTGAGCGGGAACACTTTCTCCTCCTTACCTACTCTGGAATCCAATTGTTCCCTCCTCGCCTGAGGCAAAGCTGCCCTTTTCATGGTGCGACGGCGCATGCGCCCAGGCCTAGCGGATTGGTCGCGAAACGTCTTTGAAGGGTCGTGCGCAACCCCGCGTGCCGGGAAGTCCCCTGTAAAAGAAAAAAAAAAGAAGTAAGCGCTCGGACGCACGCCGCTACAAACGCTCGTGTCATGTACTGCCTTGAAACTCCACTGGCAGCTCTTCAGCGTCAGCTCGGTGCCGAAAACATGTGTAGCTTAAGACTGCAAGTTAACGTTTAAACAGAAAGCGACTAGGTTTTCTTATGGACTGCGCCGTCAGGCTACGTTGTTGCCGCCCTTCATTGATGGCTGGCCAATACATTAACGTAAAGCACTTGTGTTACACTTGGGCAACGCTTTAAAACATCGCGTTGACGACGAAATCTTGTTGCAAGGTCAGCCCTCACATGCTGGTGGTGGCAGCACGCGCGTGTCTTCACGTACTCATTCAAGGCGCGGTAAGACTGAGTCGATACGAAACCGACAAGACGCTCACGAACACGATTGACCGAATGTTGAGTACAATGCGTCATTGAAAGCACAATATCATATCAGGCCGAACAGGACGCAACCGACGAGCGCGAGTTGCCGCACTGCGACGGGCATTCTTGTCAACAGCACCGAGAAAATCAGTGCGCCGGCCATCGTTCGACCGAAGCCTAAGCGATCGGCTAGCAAACTGACGACGCGAAATGGCGACAGCGCCTTGGCTTGTATATATAATTAATCGCCGTCAAAGTGTGGCAAAAGGTGCCTAAAAGTTGAAATGCACAAGATTCAACCCTCCCACGCTTTCCGTGCACATGAAGTTTGAGTCAATGCTGATGCGAATGTTAAGCCTAATGATGTCGTGCTTGTGCACCCACTTTTGGTGGACTTGAGCTGAAAGGGAAGCAGTAATATCGAATCAAACAGCTTTTATAGCTCAGTGCTGTCGTTCGCGATGAGAATGTTTGCAAGGCGCGTATACACTGTAATACATCAAATACATCTATTATAAATATGGAGCGCGCGCTTATGCTTCGCTTTCAAGAGTGGCACGAGACAGCATTCAAAGATCTCCGACTGCTTCTCACACTTCCCTGCAACTGGAGCATATGTACCTGTAATGTTTAGCGGGAAACGTCGGCTGCGAACGCTAGGCACGAAGGGGGGCTTTCTGGAAGAAATGGGGCTTCCAGCGTGCGGCCCGATGTGGCGTAGGCGAGCGCCATCTGGAGGCATTGCAAGGAACTGGGCGCACCACTCCGCCGCCCCCGAGGTACTCACGAGCCGGCGCCTGCAAATGGCGGACTCCGTTGGCGGTCCATCAATGATGAAGCGCTGGGAAATGCGTTTGTTTGAGTTTTCGCGTAACTTAGTTATGTTTTCTCGAATTGTAAAATTGCCATCCGTCACTATCATGTCTGTCGGTTTGTGTGTATGTCGTACGTTACGATTTTTCGGCGTATTTCAGATTGAGGCATTGAATTCAGTCGCCTTCTTGCGCCAAATGGAGGACCTTGGTATGGCTGGTTTGAAAATCCTTTCGTCTAAACGACGTCCGACGCCGGGTTCCGACACCAGATTTTGTGGGACACCGGGCCCTTAACGCTATGGCGTTAAGGTTGGCTCAAGCAGCTTGTTAGGAGTACGTATAGCTGGCGTGAACGTGGCACCTTATTTATCGACGACTGGTCATGAATTGGATCATTCCTATATCGCATACGCAACGCTTATGTTGTAGTTCGAACACGTTCCCAATTGCTCAAGTCGTCTACGTATCCATATTGCAACAGGCAGAAAATTGACAATTTGGGCACATACCAAGAGGATTGTGCTCTATGCTTGTCGATACCACAACCAGCAGATAGATACCCAGTGGTCAAAGTTGAATCGCGTCCAGTTTGATACTGTGATCGGTAGACTGACAATCATTGAAACTAGGCGAAATTGGTAAATAAAGGCTACATTTCATCACCGGATGTACACCGAGCGATCGTTTCAGCGTTTGACTTTGTTCTTAGCCAGTCATCACTGACATTAGCCGCTAAAGAAAACAGTGAATGGATTGCGGCATGGGACGCCCAAAGTGTATAGTCATTTTGTATAGAATTTTTTTTCACTGATATATAGGGTGGCATTAATCAACTTACAATGTTCCTACACCGGCTGGCAGTGGACTTTTTTTTTTCTAAGCATCTGAAGTACAAAAAGATTTCAACGAAAGGTTTTTTTCACGGCACCCACATACTCCCCATGTTTATATATTCCGACATTTGTCCGCAATATATAGACTTGTAAGCTATATATAGAATATCACCACTTGTTCTCGTTATCGTGTACATATAGCGTAGCTGCACGGTTAAAAGTAGGACACGTTTGGGGGTAAAAAAAAAAAGAAGAGGCACCGGTAGCGATTTTTTGCCGCAACCTCCGCTACTGTTACGGCAACGCCGGTATTTTTTTGTGGGGTTTAATTTATGCGTGAATTGCCAGACATACCACTCAGGTCTACGACCGAATGAGTTATGTCAGCAACCACAGACCGTCATGCTTCTAGCCACTTTTAGCTGGTTTGAAGAATGACGCAGCGGAGTTAGCAGCGCCCCCCAAGTGCACATCCCACGAATTGGAGCTATGCTCCGGGCAGGGGAGACACTTGTACCCTTTATGCGGTGGGTCTCCGCCGGTGGTGGGATTCGAACCCACCACCTCCCGAAGCCGAGGCCGGCGCCCTAACCACTGCGCCACGACTTCGGTGACATTTCGAAGGTTAACATCGTGTTTTGTGAGCGGGAACACTTTCTCCTCCTTACCTACTCTGGAATCCAATTGTTCCCTCCTCGCCTGAGGCAAAGCTGCCCTTTTCATGGTGCGACGGCGCATGCGCCCAGGCCTAGCGGATTGGTCGCGAAACGTCTTTGAAGGGTCGTGCGCAACCCCGCGTGCCGGGAAGTCCCCTGTAAAAGAAAAAAAAAAGAAGTAAGCGCTCGGACGCACGCCGCTACAAACGCTCGTGTCATGTACTGCCTTGAAACTCCACTGGCAGCTCTTCAGCGTCAGCTCGGTGCCGAAAACATGTGTAGCTTAAGACTGCAAGTTAACGTTTAAACAGAAAGCGACTAGGTTTTCTTATGGACTGCGCCGTGAGGCTACGTTGTTGCCGCCCTTCATTGATGGCTGGCCAATACATTAACGTAAAGCACTTGTGTTACACTTGGGCAACGCTTTAAAACATCGCGTTGACGACGAAATCTTGTTGCAAGGTCAGCCCTCACATGCTGGTGGTGGCAGCACGCGCGTGTCTTCACGTACTCATTCAAGGCGCGGTAAGACTGAGTCGATACGAAACCGACAAGACGCTCACGAACACGATTGACCGAATGTTGAGTACAATGCGTCATTGAAAGCACAATATCATATCAGGCCGAACAGGACGCAACCGACGAGCGCGAGTTGCCGCACTGCGACGGGCATTCTTGTCAACAGCACCGAGAAAATCAGTGCGCCGGCCATCGTTCGACCGAAGCCTAAGCGATCGGCTAGCAAACTGACGACGCGAAATGGCGACAGCGCCTTGGCTTGTATATATAATTAATCGCCGTCAAAGTGTGGCAAAAGATGCCTAAAAGTTGAAATGCACAAGATTCAACCCTCCCACGCTTTCCGTGCACATGAAGTTTGAGTCAATGCTGATGCGAATGTTAAGCCTAATGATGTCGTGCTTGTGCACCCACTTTTGGTGGACTTGAGCTGAAAGGGAAGCAGTAATATCGAATCAAACAGCTTTTATAGCTCAGTGCTGTCGTTCGCGATGAGAATGTTTGCAAGGCGCGTATACACTGTAATACATCAAATACATCTATTATAAATATGGAGCGCGCGCTTATGCTTCGCTTTCAAGAGTGGCACGAGACAGCATTCAAAGATCTCCGACTGCTTCTCACACTTCCCTGCAACTGGAGCATATGTACCTGTAATGTTTAGCGGGAAACGTCGGCTGCGAACGCTAGGCACGAAGGGGGGCTTTCTGGAAGAAATGGGGCTTCCAGCGTGCGGCCCGATGTGGCGTAGGCGAGCGCCATCTGGAGGCATTGCAAGGAACTGGGCGCACCACTCCGCCGCCCCCGAGGTACTCACGAGCCGGCGCCTGCAAATGGCGGACTCCGTTGGCGGTCCATCAATGATGAAGCGCTGGGAAATGCGTTTGTTTGAGTTTTCGCGTAACTTAGTTATGTTTTCTCGAATTGTAAAATTGCCATCCGTCACTATCATGTCTGTCGGTTTGTGTGTATGTCGTACGTTACGATTTTTCGGCGTATTTCAGATTGAGGCATTGAATTCAGTCGCCTTCTTGCGCCAAATGGAGGACCTTGGTATGGCTGGTTTGAAAATCCTTTCGTCTAAACGACGTCCGACGCCGGGTTCCGACACCAGATTTTATGGGACACCGGGCCCTTAACGCTATGGCGTTAAGGTTGGCTCAAGCAGCTTGTTAGGAGTACGTATAGCTGGCGTGAACGTGGCACCTTATTTATCGACGACTGGTCATGAATTGGATCATTCCTATATCGCATACGCAACGCTTATGTTATAGTTCGAACACGTTCCCAATTGCTCAAGTCGTCTACGTATCCATATTGCAACAGGCAGAAAATTGACAATTTGGGCACATACCAAGAGGATTGTGCTCTATGCTTGTCGATACCACAACCAGCAGATAGATACCCAGTGGTCAAAGTTGAATCGCGTCCAGTTTGATATTGTGATCGGTAGACTGACAATCATTGAAACTAGGCGAAATTGGTAAATAAAGGCTACATTTCATCACCGGATGTACACCGAGCGATCGTTTCAGCGTTTGACTTTGTTCTTAGCCAGTCATCACTGACATTAGCCGCTAAAGAAAACAGTGAATGGATTGCGGCATGGGACGCCCAAAGTGTATAGTCATTTTGTATAGAATTTTTTTTCACTGATATATAGGGTGGCATTAATCAACTTACAATGTTCCTACACCGGCTGGCAGTGGACTTTTTTTTTTCTAAGCATCTGAAGTACAAAAAGATTTCAACGAAAGGTTTTTTTCACGGCACCCACATACTCCCCATGTTTATATATTCCGACATTTGTCCGCAATATATAGACTTGTAAGCTATATATAGAAAATCACCACTTGTTCTCGTTATCGTGTACATATAGCGTAGCTGCACGGTTAAAAGTAGGACACGTTTGGGGGTAAAAAAAAAAAGAAGAGGCACCGGTAGCGATTTTTTGCCGCAACCTCCGCTACTGTTACGGCAACGCCGGTATTTTTTTGTGGGGTTTAATTTATGCGTGAATTGCCAGACATACCACTCAGGTCTACGACCGAATGAGTTATGTCAGCAACCACAGACCGTCATGCTTCTAGCCACTTTTAGCTGGTTTGAAGAATGACGCAGCGGAGTTAGCAGCGCCCCCCAAGTGCACATCCCACGAATTGGAGCTATGCTCCGGGCAGGGGAGACACTTGTACCCTTTATGCGGTGGGTCTCCGCCGGTGGTGGGATTCGAACCCACCACCTCCCGAAGCCGAGGCCGGCGCCCTAACCACTGCGCCACGACTTCGGTGACATTTCGAAGGTTAACATCGTGTTTTGTGAGCGGGAACACTTTCTCCTCCTTACCTACTCTGGAATCCAATTGTTCCCTCCTCGCCTGAGGCAAAGCTGCCCTTTTCATGGTGCGACGGCGCATGCGCCCAGGCCTAGCGGATTGGTCGCGAAACGTCTTTGAAGGGTCGTGCGCAACCCCGCGTGCCGGGAAGTCCCCTGTAAAAGAAAAAAAAAAGAAGTAAGCGCTCGGACGCACGCCGCTACAAACGCTCGTGTCATGTACTGCCTTGAAACTCCACTGGCAGCTCTTCAGCGTCAGCTCGGTGCCGAAAACATGTGTAGCTTAAGACTGCAAGTTAACGTTTAAACAGAAAGCGACTAGGTTTTCTTATGGACTGCGCCGTGAGGCTACGTTGTTGCCGCCCTTCATTGATGGCTGGCCAATACATTAACGTAAAGCACTTGTGTTACACTTGGGCAACGCTTTAAAACATCGCGTTGACGACGAAATCTTGTTGCAAGGTCAGCCCTCACATGCTGGTGGTGGCAGCACGCGCGTGTCTTCACGTACTCATTCAAGGCGCGGTAAGACTGAGTCGATACGAAACCGACAAGACGCTCACGAACACGATTGACCGAATGTTGAGTACAATGCGTCATTGAAAGCACAATATCATATCAGGCCGAACAGGACGCAACCGACGAGCGCGAGTTGCCGCACTGCGACGGGCATTCTTGTCAACAGCACCGAGAAAATCAGTGCGCCGGCCATCGTTCGACCGAAGCCTAAGCGATCGGCTAGCAAACTGACGACGCGAAATGGCGACAGCGCCTTGGCTTGTATATATAATTAATCGCCGTCAAAGTGTGGCAAAAGATGCCTAAAAGTTGAAATGCACAAGATTCAACCCTCCCACGCTTTCCGTGCACATGAAGTTTGAGTCAATGCTGATGCGAATGTTAAGCCTAATGATGTCGTGCTTGTGCACCCACTTTTGGTGGACTTGAGCTGAAAGGGAAGCAGTAATATCGAATCAAACAGCTTTTATAGCTCAGTGCTGTCGTTCGCGATGAGAATGTTTGCAAGGCGCGTATACACTGTAATACATCAAATACATCTATTATAAATATGGAGCGCGCGCTTATGCTTCGCTTTCAAGAGTGGCACGAGACAGCATTCAAAGATCTCCGACTGCTTCTCACACTTCCCTGCAACTGGAGCATATGTACCTGTAATGTTTAGCGGGAAACGTCGGCTGCGAACGCTAGGCACGAAGGGGGGCTTTCTGGAAGAAATGGGGCTTCCAGCGTGCGGCCCGATGTGGCGTAGGCGAGCGCCATCTGGAGGCATTGCAAGGAACTGGGCGCACCACTCCGCCGCCCCCGAGGTACCCACGAGCCGGCGCCTGCAAATGGCGGACTCCGTTGGCGGTCCATCAATGATGAAGCGCTGGGAAATGCGTTTGTTTGAGTTTTCGCGTAACTTGGTTATGTTTTCTCGAATTGTAAAATTGCCATCCGTCACTATCATGTCTGTCGGTTTGTGTGTATGTCGTACGTTACGATTTTTCGGCGTATTTCAGATTGAGGCATTGAATTCAGTCGCCTTCTTGCGCCAAATGGAGGACCTTGGTATGGCTGGTTTGAAAATCCTTTCGTCTAAACGACGTCCGACGCCGGGTTCCGACACCAGATTTTATGGGACACCGGGCCCTTAACGCTATGGCGTTAAGGTTGGCTCAAGCAGCTTGTTAGGAGTACGTATAGCTGGCGTGAACGTGGCACCTTATTTATCGACGACTGGTCATGAATTGGATCATTCCTATATCGCATACGCAACGCTTATGTTGTAGTTCGAACACGTTCCCAATTGCTCAAGTCGTCTACGTATCCATATTGCAACAGGCAGAAAATTGACAATTTGGGCACATACCAAGAGGATTGTGCTCTATGCTTGTCGATACCACAACCAGCAGATAGATACCCAGTGGTCAAAGTTGAATCGCGTCCAGTTTGATATTGTGATCGGTAGACTGACAATCATTGAAACTAGGCGAAATTGGTAAATAAAGGCTACATTTCATCACCGGATGTACACCGAGCGATCGTTTCAGCGTTTGACTTTGTTCTTAGCCAGTCATCACTGACATTAGCCGCTAAAGAAAACAGTGAATGGATTGCGGCATGGGACGCCCAAAGTGTATAGTCATTTTGTATAGAATTTTTTTTCACTGATATATAGGGTGGCATTAATCAACTTACAATGTTCCTACACCGGCTGGCAGTGGACTTTTTTTTTTCTAAGCATCTGAAGTACAAAAAGATTTCAACGAAAGGTTTTTTTCACGGCACCCACATACTCCCCATGTTTATATATTCCGACATTTGTCCGCAATATATAGACTTGTAAGCTATATATAGAATATCACCACTTGTTCTCGTTATCGTGTACATATAGCGTAGCTGCACGGTTAAAAGTAGGACACGTTTGGGGGTAAAAAAAAAAAGAAGAGGCACCGGTAGCGATTTTTTGCCGCAACCTCCGCTACTGTTACGGCAACGCCGGTATTTTTTTGTGGGGTTTAATTTATGCGTGAATTGCCAGACATACCACTCAGGTCTACGACCGAATGAGTTATGTCAGCAACCACAGACCGTCATGCTTCTAGCCACTTTTAGCTGGTTTGAAGAATGACGCAGCGGAGTTAGCAGCGCCCCCCAAGTGCACATCCCACGAATTGGAGCTATGCTCCGGGCAGGGGAGACACTTGTACCCTTTATGCGGTGGGTCTCCGCCGGTGGTGGGATTCGAACCCACCACCTCCCGAAGCCGAGGCCGGCGCCCTAACCACTGCGCCACGACTTCGGTGACATTTCGAAGGTTAACATCGTGTTTTGTGAGCGGGAACACTTTCTCCTCCTTACCTACTCTGGAATCCAATTGTTCCCTCCTCGCCTGAGGCAAAGCTGCCCTTTTCATGGTGCGACGGCGCATGCGCCCAGGCCTAGCGGATTGGTCGCGAAACGTCTTTGAAGGGTCGTGCGCAACCCCGCGTGCCGGGAAGTCCCCTGTAAAAGAAAAAAAAAAAGAAGTAAGCGCTCGGACGCACGCCGCTACAAACGCTCGTGTCATGTACTGCCTTGAAACTCCACTGGCAGCTCTTCAGCGTCAGCTCGGTGCCGAAAACATGTGTAGCTTAAGACTGCAAGTTAACGTTTAAACAGAAAGCGACTAGGTTTTCTTATGGACTGCGCCGTGAGGCTACGTTGTTGCCGCCCTTCATTGATGGCTGGCCAATACATTAACGTAAAGCACTTGTGTTACACTTGGGCAACGCTTTAAAACATCGCGTTGACGACGAAATCTTGTTGCAAGGTCAGCCCTCACATGCTGGTGGTGGCAGCACGCGCGTGTCTTCACGTACTCATTCAAGGCGCGGTAAGACTGAGTCGATACGAAACCGACAAGACGCTCACGAACACGATTGACCGAATGTTGAGTACAATGCGTCATTGAAAGCACAATATCATATCAGGCCGAACAGGACGCAACCGACGAGCGCGAGTTGCCGCACTGCGACGGGCATTCTTGTCAACAGCACCGAGAAAATCAGTGCGCCGGCCATCGTTCGACCGAAGCCTAAGCGATCGGCTAGCAAACTGACGACGCGAAATGGCGACAGCGCCTTGGCTTGTATATATAATTAATCGCCGTCAAAGTGTGGCAAAAGATGCCTAAAAGTTGAAATGCACAAGATTCAACC
This sequence comes from Dermacentor albipictus, assembly GCF_038994185.2. NCBI lineage: Eukaryota > Metazoa > Arthropoda > Arachnida > Ixodida > Ixodidae > Dermacentor > Dermacentor albipictus. The sequence continues at coordinate 470,151,862 of NC_091821.1, forward strand.
CTCCCACGCTTTCCGTGCACATGAAGTTTGAGTCAATGCTGATGCGAATGTTAAGCCTAATGATGTCGTGCTTGTGCACCCACTTTTGGTGGACTTGAGCTGAAAGGGAAGCAGTAATATCGAATCAAACAGCTTTTATAGCTCAGTGCTGTCGATCGCGATGAGAATGTTTGCAAGGCGCGTATACACTGTAATACATCAAATACATCTATTATAAATATGGAGCGCGCGCTTATGCTTCGCTTTCAAGAGTGGCACGAGACAACATTCAAAGATCTCCGACTGCTTCTCACACTTCCCTGCAACTGGAGCATATGTACCTGTAATGTTTAGCGGGAAACGTCGGCTGCGAACGCTAGGCACGAAGGGGGGCTTTCTGGAAGAAATGGGGCTTCCAGCGTGCGGCCCGATGTGGCGTAGGCGAGCGCCATCTGGAGGCATTGCAAGGAACTGGGCGCACCACTCCGCCGCCCCCGAGGTACCACGAGCCGGCGCCTGCAAATGGCGGACTCCGTTGGCGGTCCATCAATGATGAAGCGCTGGGAAATGCGTTTGTTTGAGTTTTCGCGTAACTTAGTTATGTTTTCTCGAATTGTAAAATTGCCATCCGTCACTATCATGTCTGTCGGTTTGTGTGTATGTCGTACGTTACGATTTTTCGGCGTATTTCAGATTGAGGCATTGAATTCAGTCGCCTTCTTGCGCCAAATGGAGGACCTTGGTATGGCTGGTTTGAAAATCCTTTCGTCTAAACGACGTCCGACGCCGGGTTCCGACACCAGATTTTATGGGACACCGGGCCCTTAACGCTATGGCGTTAAGGTTGGCTCAAGCAGCTTGTTAGGAGTACGTATAGCTGGCGTGAACGTGGCACCTTATTTATCGACGACTGGTCATGAATTGGATCATTCCTATATCGCATACGCAACGCTTATGTTGTAGTTCGAACACGTTCCCAATTGCTCAAGTCGTCTACGTATCCATATTGCAACAGGCAGAAAATTGACAATTTGGGCACATACCAAGAGGATTGTGCTCTATGCTTGTCGATACCACAACCAGCAGATAGATACCCAGTGGTCAAAGTTGAATCGCGTCCAGTTTGATATTGTGATCGGTAGACTGACAATCATTGAAACTAGGCGAAATTGGTAAATAAAGGCTACATTTCATCACCGGATGTACACCGAGCGATCGTTTCAGCGTTTGACTTTGTTCTTAGCCAGTCATCACTGACATTAGCCGCTAAAGAAAACAGTGAATGGATTGCGGCATGGGACGCCCAAAGTGTATAGTCATTTTGTATAGAATTTTTTTTCACTGATATATAGGGTGGCATTAATCAACTTACAATGTTCCTACACCGGCTGGCAGTGGACTTTTTTTTTCTAAGCATCTGAAGTACAAAAAGATTTCAACGAAAGGTTTTTTTCACGGCACCCACATACTCCCCATGTTTATATATTCCGACATTTGTCCGCAATATATAGACTTGTAAGCTATATATAGAATATCACCACTTGTTCTCGTTATCGTGTACATATAGCGTAGCTGCACGGTTAAAAGTAGGACACGTTTGGGGGTAAAAAAAAAAAAAGAAGAGGCACCGGTAGCGATTTTTTGCCGCAACCTCCGCTACTGTTACGGCAACGCCGGTATTTTTTTGTGGGGTTTAATTTATGCGTGAATTGCCAGACATACCACTCAGGTCTACGACCGAATGAGTTATGTCAGCAACCACAGACCGTCATGCTTCTAGCCACTTTTAGCTGGTTTGAAGAATGACGCAGCGGAGTTAGCAGCGCCCCCCAAGTGCACATCCCACGAATTGGAGCTATGCTCCGGGCAGGGGAGACACTTGTACCCTTTATGCGGTGGGTCTCCGCCGGTGGTGGGATTCGAACCCACCACCTCCCGAAGCCGAGGCCGGCGCCCTAACCACTGCGCCACGACTTCGGTGACATTTCGAAGGTTAACATCGTGTTTTGTGAGCGGGAACACTTTCTCCTCCTTACCTACTCTGGAATCCAATTGTTCCCTCCTCGCCTGAGGCAAAGCTGCCCTTTTCATGGTGCGACGGCGCATGCGCCCAGGCCTAGCGGATTGGTCGCGAAACGTCTTTGAAGGGTCGTGCGCAACCCCGCGTGCCGGGAAGTCCCCTGTAAAAGAAAAAAAAAAGAAGTAAGCGCTCGGACGCACGCCGCTACAAACGCTCGTGTCATGTACTGCCTTGAAACTCCACTGGCAGCTCTTCAGCGTCAGCTCGGTGCCGAAAACATGTGTAGCTTAAGACTGCAAGTTAACGTTTAAACAGAAAGCGACTAGGTTTTCTTATGGACTGCGCCGTCAGGCTACGTTGTTGCCGCCCTTCATTGATGGCTGGCCAATACATTAACGTAAAGCACTTGTGTTACACTTGGGCAACGCTTTAAAACATCGCGTTGACGACGAAATCTTGTTGCAAGGTCAGCCCTCACATGCTGGTGGTGGCAGCACGCGCGTGTCTTCACGTACTCATTCAAGGCGCGGTAAGACTGAGTCGATACGAAACCGACAAGACGCTCACGAACACGATTGACCGAATGTTGAGTACAATGCGTCATTGAAAGCACAATATCATATCAGGCCGAACAGGACGCAACCGACGAGCGCGAGTTGCCGCACTGCGACGGGCATTCTTGTCAACAGCACCGAGAAAATCAGTGCGCCGGCCATCGTTCGACCGAAGCCTAAGCGATCGGCTAGCAAACTGACGACGCGAAATGGCGACAGCGCCTTGGCTTGTATATATAATTAATCGCCGTCAAAGTGTGGCAAAAGGTGCCTAAAAGTTGAAATGCACAAGATTCAACCCTCCCACGCTTTCCGTGCACATGAAGTTTGAGTCAATGCTGATGCGAATGTTAAGCCTAATGATGTCGTGCTTGTGCACCCACTTTTGGTGGACTTGAGCTGAAAGGGAAGCAGTAATATCGAATCAAACAGCTTTTATAGCTCAGTGCTGTCGTTCGCGATGAGAATGTTTGCAAGGCGCGTATACACTGTAATACATCAAATACATCTATTATAAATATGGAGCGCGCGCTTATGCTTCGCTTTCAAGAGTGGCACGAGACAGCATTCAAAGATCTCCGACTGCTTCTCACACTTCCCTGCAACTGGAGCATATGTACCTGTAATGTTTAGCGGGAAACGTCGGCTGCGAACGCTAGGCACGAAGGGGGGCTTTCTGGAAGAAATGGGGCTTCCAGCGTGCGGCCCGATGTGGCGTAGGCGAGCGCCATCTGGAGGCATTGCAAGGAACTGGGCGCACCACTCCGCCGCCCCCGAGGTACTCACGAGCCGGCGCCTGCAAATGGCGGACTCCGTTGGCGGTCCATCAATGATGAAGCGCTGGGAAATGCGTTTGTTTGAGTTTTCGCGTAACTTAGTTATGTTTTCTCGAATTGTAAAATTGCCATCCGTCACTATCATGTCTGTCGGTTTGTGTGTATGTCGTACGTTACGATTTTTCGGCGTATTTCAGATTGAGGCATTGAATTCAGTCGCCTTCTTGCGCCAAATGGAGGACCTTGGTATGGCTGGTTTGAAAATCCTTTCGTCTAAACGACGTCCGACGCCGGGTTCCGACACCAGATTTTATGGGACACCGGGCCCTTAACGCTATGGCGTTAAGGTTGGCTCAAGCAGCTTGTTAGGAGTACGTATAGCTGGCGTGAACGTGGCACCTTATTTATCGACGACTGGTCATGAATTGTATCATTCCTATATCGCATACGCAACGCTTATGTTGTAGTTCGAACACGTTCCCAATTGCTCAAGTCGTCTACGTATCCATATTGCAACAGGCAGAAAATTGACAATTTGGGCACATACCAAGCGGATTGTGCTTTATGCTTGTCGATACCACAACCAGCAGATAGATACCCAGTGGTCAAAGTTGAATCGCGTCCAGTTTGATATTGTGATCGGTAGACTGACAATCATTGAAACTAGGCGAAATCGGTAAATAAAGGCTACATTTCATCACCGGATGTACACCGAGCGATCGTTTCAGCGTTTGACTTTGTTCTTAGCCAGTCATCACTGACATTAGCCGCTAAAGAAAACAGTGAATGGATTGCGGCATGGGACGCCCAAAGTGTATAGTCATTTTGTATAGAATTTTTTTTCACTGATATATAGGGTGGCATTAATCAACTTACAATGTTCCTACACCGGCTGGCAGTGGACTTTTTTTTTCTAAGCATCTGAAGTACAAAAAGATTTCAACGAAAGGTTTTTTTCACGGCACCCACATACTCCCCATGTTTATATATTCCGACATTTGTCCGCAATATATAGACTTGTAAGCTATATATAGAATATCACCACTTGTTCTCGTTATCGTGTACATATAGCGTAGCTGCACGGTTAAAAGTAGGACACGTTTGGGGGTAAAAAAAAAAAAAGAAGAGGCACCGGTAGCGATTTTTTGCCGCAACCTCCGCTACTGTTACGGCAACGCCGGTATTTTTTTGTGGGGTTTAATTTATGCGTGAATTGCCAGGCATACCACTCAGGTCTACGACCGAATGAGTTATGTCAGCAACCACAGACCGTCATGCTTCTAGCCACTTTTAGCTGGTTTGAAGAATGACGCAGCGGAGTTAGCAGCGCCCCCCAAGTGCACATCCCACGAATTGGAGCTATGCTCCGGGCAGGGGAGACACTTGTACCCTTTATGCGGTGGGTCTCCGCCGGTGGTGGGATTCGAACCCACCACCTCCCGAAGCCGAGGCCGGCGCCCTAACCACTGCGCCACGACTTCGGTGACATTTCGAAGGTTAACATCGTGTTTTGTGAGCGGGAACACTTTCTCCTCCTTACCTACTCTGGAATCCAATTGTTCCCTCCTCGCCTGAGGCAAAGCTGCCCTTTTCATGGTGCGAGGGCGCATGCGCCCAGGCCTAGCGGATTGGTCGCGAAACGTCTTTGAAGGGTCGTGCGCAACCCCGCGTGCCGGGAAGTCCCCTGTAAAAGAAAAAAAAAGAAGTAAGCGCTCGGACGCACGCCGCTACAAACGCTCGTGTCATGTACTGCCTTGAAACTCCACTGGCAGCTCTTCAGCGTCAGCTCGGTGCCGAAAACATGTGTAGCTTAAGACTGCAAGTTAACGTTTAAACAGAAAGCGACTAGGTTTTCTTATGGACTGCGCCGTGAGGCTACGTTGTTGCCGCCCTTCATTGATGGCTGGCCAATACATTAACGTAAAGCACTTGTGTTACACTTGGGCAACGCTTTAAAACATCGCGTTGACGACGAAATCTTGTTGCAAGGTCAGCCCTCACATGCTGGTGGTGGCAGCACGCGCGTGTCTTCACGTACTCATTCAAGGCGCGGTAAGACTGAGTCGATACGAAACCGACAAGACGCTCACGAACACGATTGACCGAATGTTGAGTACAATGCGTCATTGAAAGCACAATATCATATCAGGCCGAACAGGACGCAACCGACGAGCGCGAGTTGCCGCACTGCGACGGGCATTCTTGTCAACAGCACCGAGAAAATCAGTGCGCCGGCCATCGTTCGACCGAAGCCTAAGCGATCGGCTAGCAAACTGACGACGCGAAATGGCGACAGCGCCTTGGCTTGTATATATAATTAATCGCCGTCAAAGTGTGGCAAAAGATGCCTAAAAGTTGAAATGCACAAGATTCAACCCTCCCACGCTTTCCGTGCACATGAAGTTTGAGTCAATGCTGATGCGAATGTTAAGCCTAATGATGTCGTGCTTGTGCACCCACTTTTGGTGGACTTGAGCTGAAAGGGAAGCAGTAATATCGAATCAAACAGCTTTTATAGCTCAGTGCTGTCGTTCGCGATGAGAATGTTTGCAAGGCGCGTATACACTGTAATACATCAAATACATCTATTATAAATATGGAGCGCGCGCTTATGCTTCGCTTTCAAGAGTGGCACGAGACAGCATTCAAAGATCTCCGACTGCTTCTCACACTTCCCTGCAACTGGAGCATATGTACCTGTAATGTTTAGCGGGAAACGTCGGCTGCGAACGCTAGGCACGAAGGGGGGCTTTCTGGAAGAAATGGGGCTTCCAGCGTGCGGCCCGATGTGGCGTAGGCGAGCGCCATCTGGAGGCACTGCAAGGAACTGGGCGCACCACTCCGCCGCCCCCGAGGTACTCACGAGCCGGCGCCTGCAAATGGCGGACTCCGTTGGCGGTCCATCAATGATGAAGCGCTGGGAAATGCGTTTGTTTGAGTTTTCGCGTAACTTAGTTATGTTTTCTCGAATTGTAAAATTGCCATCCGTCACTATCATGTCTGTCGGTTTGTGTGTATGTCGTACGTTACGATTTTTCGGCGTATTTCAGATTGAGGCATTGAATTCAGTCGCCTTCTTGCGCCAAATGGAGGACCTTGGTATGGCTGGTTTGAAAATCCTTTCGTCTAAACGACGTCCGACGCCGGGTTCCGACACCAGATTTTATGGGACACCGGGCCCTTAACGCTATGGCGTTAAGGTTGGCTCAAGCAGCTTGTTAGGAGTACGTATAGCTGGCGTGAACGTGGCACCTTATTTATCGACGACTGGTCATGAATTGGATCATTCCTATATCGCATACGCAACGCTTATGTTGTAGTTCGAACACGTTCCCAATTGCTCAAGTCGTCTACGTATCCATATTGCAACAGGCAGAAAATTGACAATTTGGGCACATACCAAGAGGATTGTGCTCTATGCTTGTCGATACCACAACCAGCAGATAGATACCCAGTGGTCAAAGTTGAATCGCGTCCAGTTTGATATTGTGATCGGTAGACTGACAATCATTGAAACTAGGCGAAATTGGTAAATAAAGGCTACATTTCATCACCGGATGTACACCGAGCGATCGTTTCAGCGTTTGACTTTGTTCTTAGCCAGTCATCACTGACATTAGCCGCTAAAGAAAACAGTGAATGGATTGCGGCATGGGACGCCCAAAGTGTATAGTCATTTTGTATAGAATTTTTTTTCACTGATATATAGGGTGGCATTAATCAACTTACAATGTTCCTACACCGGCTGGCAGTGGACTTTTTTTTTTCTAAGCATCTGAAGTACAAAAAGATTTCAACGAAAGGTTTTTTTCACGGCACCCACATACTCCCCATGTTTATATATTCCGACATTTGTCCGCAATATATAGACTTGTAAGCTATATATAGAATATCACCACTTGTTCTCGTTATCGTGTACATATAGCGTAGCTGCACGGTTAAAAGTAGGACACGTTTGGGGGTAAAAAAAAAAAAAGAAGAGGCACCGGTAGCGATTTTTTGCCGCAACCTCCGCTACTGTTACGGCAACGCCGGTATTTTTTTGTGGGGTTTAATTTATGCGTGAATTGCCAGACATACCACTCAGGTCTACGACCGAATGAGTTATGTCAGCAACCACAGACCGTCATGCTTCTAGCCACTTTTAGCTGGTTTGAAGAATGACGCAGCGGAGTTAGCAGCGCCCCCCAAGTGCACATCCCACGAATTGGAGCTATGCTCCGGGCAGGGGAGACACTTGTACCCTTTATGCGGTGGGTCTCCGCCGGTGGTGGGATTCGAACCCACCACCTCCCGAAGCCGAGGCCGGCGCCCTAACCACTGCGCCACGACTTCGGTGACATTTCGAAGGTTAACATCGTGTTTTGTGAGCGGGAACACTTTCTCCTCCTTACCTACTCTGGAATCCAATTGTTCCCTCCTCGCCTGAGGCAAAGCTGCCCTTTTCATGGTGCGACGGCGCATGCGCCCAGGCCTAGCGGATTGGTCGCGAAACGTCTTTGAAGGGTCGTGCGCAACCCCGCGTGCCGGGAAGTCCCCTGTAAAAGAAAAAAAAAAGAAGTAAGCGCTCGGACGCACGCCGCTACAAACGCTCGTGTCATGTACTGCCTTGAAACTCCACTGGCAGCTCTTCAGCGTCAGCTCGGTGCCGAAAACATGTGTAGCTTAAGACTGCAAGTTAACGTTTAAACAGAAAGCGACTAGGTTTTCTTATGGACTGCGCCGTGAGGCTACGTTGTTGCCGCCCTTCATTGATGGCTGGCCAATACATTAACGTAAAGCACTTGTGTTACACTTGGGCAACGCTTTAAAACATCGCGTTGACGACGAAATCTTGTTGCAAGGTCAGCCCTCACATGCTGGTGGTGGCAGCACGCGCGTGTCTTCACGTACTCATTCAAGGCGCGTTAAGACTGAGTCGATACGAAACCGACAAGACGCTCACGAACACGATTGACCGAATGTTGAGTACAATGCGTCATTGAAAGCACAATATCATATCAGGCCGAACAGGACGCAACCGACGAGCGCGAGTTGCCGCACTGCGACGGGCATTCTTGTCAACAGCACCGAGAAAATCAGTGCGCCGGCCATCGTTCGACCGAAGCCTAAGCGATCGGCTAGCAAACTGACGACGCGAAATGGCGACAGCGCCTTGGCTTGTATATATAATTAATCGCCGTCAAAGTGTGGCAAAAGATGCCTAAAAGTTGAAATGCACAAGATTCAACCCTCCCATGCTTTCCGTGCACATGAAGTTTGAGTCAATGCTGATGCGAATGTTAAGCCTAATGATGTCGTGCTTGTGCACCCACTTTTGGTGGACTTGAGTTGAAAGGGAAGCAGTAATATCGAATCAAACAGCTTTTATAGCTCAGTGCTGTCGTTCGCGATGAGAATGTTTGCAAGGCGCGTATACACTGTAATACATCAAATACATCTATTATAAATATGGAGCGCGCGCTTATGCTTCGCTTTCAAGAGTGGCACGAGACAGCATTCAAAGATCTCCGACTGCTTCTCACACTTCCCTGCAACTGGAGCATATGTACCTGTAATGTTTAGCGGGAAACGTCGGCTGCGAACGCTAGGCACGAAGGGGGGCTTTCTGGAAGAAATGGGGCTTCCAGCGTGCGGCCCGATGTGGCGTAGGCGAGCGCCATCTGGAGGCATTGCAAGGAACTGGGCGCACCACTCCGCCGCCCCCGAGGTACTCACGAGCCGGCGCCTGCAAATGGCGGACTCCGTTGGCGGTCCATCAATGATGAAGCGCTGGGAAATGCGTTTGTTTGAGTTTTCGCGTAACTTAGTTATGTTTTCTCGAATTGTAAAATTGCCATCCGTCACTATCATGTCTGTCGGTTTGTGTGTATGTCGTACGTTACGATTTTTCGGCGTATTTCAGATTGAGGCATTGAATTCAGTCGCCTTCTTGCGCCAAATGGAGGACCTTGGTATGGCTGGTTTGAAAATCCTTTCGTCTAAACGACGTCCGACGCCGGGTTCCGACACCAGATTTTATGGGACACCGGGCCCTTAACGCTATGGCGTTAAGGTTGGCTCAAGCAGCTTGTTAGGAGTACGTATAGCTGGCGTGAACGTGGCACCTTATTTATCGACGACTGGTCATGAATTGGATCATTCCTATATCGCATACGCAACGCTTATGTTGTAGTTCGAACACGTTCCCAATTGCTCAAGTCGGCTACGTAACCATATTGCAACAGGCAGAAAATTGACAATTTGGGCACATACCAAGAGGATTGTGCTCTATGCTTGTCGATACCACAACCAGCAGATAGATACCCAGTGGTCAAAGTTGAATCGCGTCCAGTTTGATATTGTGATCGGTAGACTGACAATCATTGAAACTAGGCGAAATTGGTAAATAAAGGCTACATTTCATCACCGGATGTACACCGAGCGATCGTTTCAGCGTTTGACTTTGTTCTTAGCCAGTCATCACTGACATTAGCCGCTAAAGAAAACAGTGAATGGATTGCGGCATGGGACGCCCAAAGTGTATAGTCATTTTGTATAGAATTTTTTTTCACTGATATATAGGGTGGCATTAATCAACTTACAATGTTCCTACACCGGCTGGCAGTGGACTTTTTTTTTTCTAAGCATCTGAAGTACAAAAAGATTTCAACGAAAGGTTTTTTTCACGGCACCCACATACTCCCCATGTTTATATATTCCGACATTTGTCCGCAATATATAGACTTGTAAGCTATATATAGAATATCACCACTTGTTCTCGTTATCGTGTACATATAGCGTAGCTGCACGGTTAAAAGTAGGACACGTTTGGGGGTAAAAAAAAAAAGAAGAGGCACCGGTAGCGATTTTTTGCCGCAACCTCCGCTACTGTTACGGCAACGCCGGTATTTTTTTGTGGGGTTTAATTTATGCGTGAATTGCCAGACATACCACTCAGGTCTACGACCGAATGTGTTATGTCAGCAACCACAGACCGTCATGCTTCTAGCCACTTTTAGCTGGTTTGAAGAATGACGCAGCGGAGTTAGCAGCGCCCCCCAAGTGCACATCCCACGAATTGGAGCTATGCTCCGGGCAGGGGAGACACTTGTATCCTTTATGCGGTGGGTCTCCGCCGGTGGTGGGATTCGAACCCACCACCTCCCGAAGCCGAGGCCGGCGCCCTAACCACTGCGCCACGACTTCGGTGACATTTCGAAGGTTAACATCGTGTTTTGTGAGCGGGAACACTTTCTCCTCCTTACCTACTCTGGAATCCAATTGTTCCCTCCTCGCCTGAGGCAAAGCTGCCCTTTTCATGGTGCGACGGCGCATGCGCCCAGGCCTAGCGGATTGGTCGCGAAACGTCTTTGAAGGGTCGTGCGCAACCCCGCGTGCCGGGAAGTCCCCTGTAAAAGAAAAAAAAAAGAAGTAAGCGCTCGGACGCACGCCGCTACAAACGCTCGTGTCATGTACTGCCTTGAAACTCCACTGGCAGCTCTTCAGCGTCAGCTCGGTGCCGAAAACATGTGTAGCTTAAGACTGCAAGTTAACGTTTAAACAGAAAGCGACTAGGTTTTCTTATGGACTACGCCGTGAGGCTACGTTGTTGCCGCCCTTCATTGATGGCTGGCCAATACATTAACGTAAAGCACTTGTGTTACACTTGGGCAACGCTTTAAAACATCGCGTTGACGACGAAATCTTGTTGCAAGGTCAGCCCTCACATGCTGGTGGTGGCAGCACGCGCGTGTCTTCACGTACTCATTCAAGGCGCGGTAAGACTGAGTCGATACGAAACCGACAAGACGCTCACGAACACGATTGACCGAATGTTGAGTACAATGCGTCATTGAAAGCACAATATCATATCAGGCCGAACAGGACGCAACCGACGAGCGCGAGTTGCCGCACTGCGACGGGCATTCTTGTCAACAGCACCGAGAAAATCAGTGCGCCGGCCATCGTTCGACCGAAGCCTAAGCGATCGGCTAGCAAACTGACGACGCGAAATGGCGACAGCGCCTTGGCTTGTATATATAATTAATCGCCGTCAAAGTGTGGCAAAAGATGCCTAAAAGTTGAAATGCACAAGATTCAATCCTCCCACGCTTTCCGTGCACATGAAGTTTGAGTCAATGCTGATGCGAATGTTAAGCCTAATGATGTCGTGCTTGTGCACCCACTTTTGGTGGACTTGAGCTGAAAGGGAAGCAGTAATATCGAATCAAACAGCTTTTATAGCTCAGTGCTGTCGTTCGCGATGAGAATGTTTGCAAGGCGCGTATACACTGTAATACATCAAATACATCTATTATAAATATGGAGCGCGCGCTTATGCTTCGCTTTCAAGAGTGGCACGAGACAGCATTCAAAGATCTCCGACTGCTTCTCACACTTCCCTGCAACTGGAGCATATGTACCTGTAATGTTTAGCGGGAAACGTCGGCTGCGAACGCTAGGCACGAAGGGGGGCTTTCTGGAAGAAATGGGGCTTCCAGCGTGCGGCCCGATGTGGCGTAGGCGAGCGCCATCTGGAGGCATTGCAAGGAACTGGGCGCACCACTCCGCCGCCCCCGAGGTACTCACGAGCCGGCGCCTGCAAATGGTGGACTCCGTTGGCGGTCCATCAATGATGAAGCGCTGGGAAATGCGTTTGTTTGAGTTTTCGCGTAACTTAGTTATGTTTTCTCGAATTGTAAAATTGCCATCCGTCACTATCATGTCTGTCGGTTTGTGTGTATGTCGTACGTTACGATTTTTCGGCGTATTTCAGATTGAGGCATTGAATTCAGTCGCCTTCTTGCGCCAAATGGAGGACCTTGGTATGGCTGGTTTGAAAATCCTTTCGTCTAAACGACGTCCGACGCCGGGTTCCGACACCAGATTTTATGGGACACCGGGCCCTTAACGCTATGGCGTTAAGGTTGGCTCAAGCAGCTTGTTAGGAGTACGTATAGCTGGCGTGAACGTGGCACCTTATTTATCGACGACTGGTCATGAATTGGATCATTCCTATATCGCATACGCAACGCTTATGTTGTAGTTCGAACACGTTCCCAATTGCTCAAGTCGTCTACGTATCCATATTGCAACAGGCAGAAAATTGACAATTTGGGCACATACCAAGAGGATTGTGCTCTATGCTTGTCGATACCACAACCAGCAGATAGATACCCAGTGGTCAAAGTTGAATCGCGTCCAGTTTGATATTGTGATCGGTAGACTGACAATCATTGAAACTAGGCGAAATTGGTAAATAAAGGCTACATTTCATCACCGGATGTACACCGAGCGATCGTTTCAGCGTTTGACTTTGTTCTTAGCCAGTCATCACTGACATTAGCCGCTAAAGAAAACAGTGAATGGATTGCGGCATGGGACGCCCAAAGTGTATAGTCATTTTGTATAGAATTTTTTTTCACTGATATATAGGGTGGCATTAATCAACTTACAATGTTCCTACACCGGCTGGCAGTGGACTTTTTTTTTTCTAAGCATCTGAAGTACAAAAAGATTTCAACGAAAGGTTTTTTTCACGGCACCCACATATTCCCCATGTTTATATATTCCGACATTTGTCCGCAATATATAGACTTGTAAGCTATATATAGAATATCACCACTTGTTCTCGTTATCGTGTACATATAGCGTAGCTGCACGGTTAAAAGTAGGACACGTTTGGGGGTAAAAAAAAAAAAACAAGAGGCACCGGTAGCGATTTTTTGCCGCAACCTCCGCTACTGTTACGGCAACGCCGGTATTTTTTTTGTGGGGTTTAATTTATGCGTGAATTGCCAGACATACCACTCAGGTCTACGACCGAATGAGTTATGTCAGCAACCACAGACCGTCATGCTTCTAGCCACTTTTAGCTGGTTTGAAGAATGACGCAGCGGAGTTAGCAGCGCCCCCCAAGTGCACATCCCACGAATTGGAGCTATGCTCCGGGCAGGGGAGACACTTGTACCCTTTATGCGGTGGGTCTCCGCCGGTGGTGGGATTCGAACCCACCACCTCCCGAAGCCGAGGCCGGCGCCCTAACCACTGCGCCACGACTTCGGTGACATTTCGAAGGTTAACATCGTGTTTTGTGAGCGGGAACACTTTCTCCTCCTTACCTACTCTGGAATCCAATTGTTCCCTCCTCGCCTGAGGCAAAGCTGCCCTTTTCATGGTGCGACGGCGCATGCGCCCAGGCCTAGCGGATTGGTCGCGAAACGTCTTTGAAGGGTCGTGCGCAACCCCGCGTGCCGGGAAGTCCCCTGTAAAAGAAAAAAAAAAGAAGTAAGCGCTCGGACGCACGCCGCTACAAACGCTCGTGTCATGTACTGCCTTGAAACTCCACTGGCAGCTCTTCAGCGTCAGCTCGGTGCCGAAAACATGTGTAGCTTAAGACTGCAAGTTAACGTTTAAACAGAAAGCGACTAGGTTTTCTTATGGACTGCGCCGTGAGGCTACGTTGTTGCCGCCCTTCATTGATGGCTGGCCAATACATTAACGTAAAGCACTTGTGTTACACTTGGGCAACGCTTTAAAACATCGCGTTGACGACGAAATCTTGTTGCAAGGTCAGCCCTCACATGCTGGTGGTGGCAGCACGCGCGTGTCTTCACGTACTCATTCAAGGCGCGGTAAGACTGAGTCGATACGAAACCGACAAGACGCTCACGAACACGATTGACCGAATGTTGAGTACAATGCGTCATTGAAAGCACAATATCATATCAGGCCGAACAGGACGCAACCGACGAGCGCGAGTTGCCGCACTGCGACGGGCATTCTTGTCAACAGCACCGAGAAAATCAGTGCGCCGGCCATCGTTCGACCGAAGCCTAAGCGATCGGCTAGCAAACTGACGACGCGAAATGGCGACAGCGCCTTGGCTTGTATATATAATTAATCGCCGTCAAAGTGTGGCAAAAGATGCCTAAAAGTTAAAATGCACAAGATTCAACCCTCCCACGCTTTCCGTGCACATGAAGTTTGAGTCAATGCTGATGCGAATGTTAAGCCTAATGATGTCGTGCTTGTGCACCCACTTTTGGTGGACTTGAGCTGAAAGGGAAGCAGTAATATCGAATCAAACAGCTTTTATAACTCAATGCTGTCGTTCGCGATGAGAATGTTTGCAAGGCGCGTATACACTGTAATACATCAAATACATCTATTATAAATATGGAGCGCGCGCTTATGCTTCGCTTTCAAGAGTGGCACGAGACAGCATTCAAAGATCTCCGACTGCTTCTCACACTTCCCTGCAACTGGAGCATATGTACCTGTAATGTTTAGCGGGAAACGTCGGCTGCGAACGCTAGGCACGAAGGGGGGCTTTCTGGAAGAAATGGGGCTTCCAGCGTGCGGCCCGATGTGGCGTAGGCGAGCGCCATCTGGAGGCATTGCAAGGAACTGGGTGCACCACTCCGCCGCCCCCGAGGTACTCACGAGCCGGCGCCTGCAAATGGCGGACTCCGTTGGCGGTCCATCAATGATGAAGCGCTGGGAAATGCGTTTGTTTGAGTTTTCGCGTAACTTAGTTATGTTTTCTCGAATTGTAAAATTGCCATCCGTCACTATCATGTCTGTCGGTTTGTGTGTATGTCGTACGTTACGATTTTTCGGCGTATTTCAGATTGAGGCATTGAATTCAGTCGCCTTCTTGCGCCAAATGGAGGACCTTGGTATGGCTGGTTTGAAAATCCTTTCGTCTAAACGACGTCCGACGCCGGGTTCCGACACCAGATTTTATGGGACACCGGGCCCTTAAGGCTATGGCGTTAAGGTTGGCTCAAGCAGCTTGTTAGGAGTACGTATAGCTGGCGTGAACGTGGCACCTTATTTATCGACGACTGGTCATGAATTGGATCATTCCTATATCGCATACGCAACGCTTATGTTGTAGTTCGAACACGTTCCCAATTGCTCAAGTCGTCTACGTATCCATATTGCAACAGGCAGAAAATTGACAATTTGGGCACATACCAAGAGGATTGTGCTCTATGCTTGTCGATACCACAACCAGCAGATAGATACCCAGTGGTCAAAGTTGAATCGCGTCCAGTTTGATATTGTGATCGGTAGACTGACAATCATTGAAACTAGGCGAAATTGGTAAATAAAGGCTACATTTCATCACCGGATGTACACCGAGCGATCGTTTCAGCGTTTGACTTTGTTCTTAGCCAGTCATCACTGACATTAGCCGCTAAAGAAAACAGTGAATGGATTGCGGCATGGGACGCCCAAAGTGTATAGTCATTTTGTATAGAATTTTTTTTCACTGATATATAGGGTGGCATTAATCAACTTACAATGTTCCTACACCGGCTGGCAGTGGACTTTTTTTTTCTAAGCATCTGAAGTACAAAAAGATTTCAACGAAAGGTTTTTTTCACGGCACCCACATACTCCCCATGTTTATATATTCCGACATTTGTCCGCAATATATAGACTTGTAAGCTATATATAGAATATCACCACTTGTTCTCGTTATCGTGTACATATAGCGTAGCTGCACGGTTAAAAGTAGGACACGTTTGGGGGTAAAAAAAAAAAAGAAGAGGCACCGGTAGCGATTTTTTGCCGCAACCTCCGCTACTGTTACGGCAACGCCGGTATTTTTTTGTGGGGTTTAATTTATGCGTGAATTGCCAGACATACCACTCAGGTCTACGACCGAATGAGTTATGTCAGCAACCACAGACCGTCATGCTTCTAGCCACTTTTAGCTGGTTTGAAGAATGACGCAGCGGAGTTAGCAGCGCCCCCCAACTGCACATCCCACGAATTGGAGCTATGCTCCGGGCAGGGGAGACACTTGTACCCTTTATGCGGTGGGTCTCCGCCGGTGGTGGGATTCGAACCCACCACCTCCCGAAGCCGAGGCCGGCGCCCTAACCACTGCGCCACGACTTCGGTGACATTTCGAAGGTTAACATCGTGTTTTGTGAGCGGGAACACTTTCTCCTCCTTACCTACTCTGGAATCCAATTGTTCCCTCCTCGCCTGAGGCAAAGCTGCCCTTTTCATGGTGCGACGGCGCATGCGCCCAGGCCTAGCGGATTGGTCGCGAAACGTCTTTGAAGGGTCGTGCGCAACCCCGCGTGCCGGGAAGTCCCCTGTAAAAGAAAAAAAAAAGAAGTAAGCGCTCGGACGCACGCCGCTACAAACGCTCGTGTCATGTACTGCCTTGAAACTCCACTGGCAGCTCTTCAGCGTCAGCTCGGTGCCGAAAACATGTGTAGCTTAAGACTGCAAGTTAACGTTTAAACAGAAAGCGACTAGGTTTTCTTATGGACTGCGCCGTGAGGCTACGTTGTTGCCGCCCTTCATTGATGGCTGGCCAATACATTAACGTAAAGCACTTGTGTTACACTTGGGCAACGCTTTAAAACATCGCGTTGACGACGAAATCTTGTTGCAAGGTCAGCCCTCACATGCTGGTGGTGGCAGCACGCGCGTGTCTTCACGTACTCATTCAAGGCGCGGTAAGACTGAGTCGATACGAAACCGACAAGACGCTCACGAACACGATTGACCGAATGTTGAGTACAATGCGTCATTGAAAGCACAATATCATATCAGGCCGAACAGGACGCAACCGACGAGCGCGAGTTGCCGCACTGCGACGGGCATTCTTGTCAACAGCACCGAGAAAATCAGTGCGCCGGCCATCGTTCGACCGAAGCCTAAGCGATCGGCTAGCAAACTGACGACGCGAAATGGCGACAGCGCCTTGGCTTGTATATATAATTAATCGCCGTCAAAGTGTGGCAAAAGATGCCTAAAAGTTGAAATGCACAAGATTCAACCCTCCCACGCTTTCCGTGCACATGAAGTTTGAGTCAATGCTGATGCGAATGTTAAGCCTAATGATGTCGTGCTTGTGCACCCACTTTTGGTGGACTTGAGCTGAAAGGGAAGCAGTAATATCGAATCAAACAGCTTTTATAGCTCAGTGCTGTCGTTCGCGATGAGAATGTTTGCAAGGCGCGTATACACTGTAATACATCAAATACATCTATTATAAATATGGAGCGCGCGCTTATGCTTCGCTTTCAAGAGTGGCACGAGACAGCATTCAAAGATCTCCGACTGCTTCTCACACTTCCCTGCAACTGGAGCATATGTACCTGTAATGTTTAGCGGGAAACGTCGGCTGCGAACGCTAGGCACGAAGGGGGGCTTTCTGGAAGAAATGGGGCTTCCAGCGTGCGGCCCGATGTGGCGTAGGCGAGCGCCATCTGGAGGCATTGCAAGGAACTGGGCGCACCACTCCGCCGCCCCCGAGGTACTCACGAGCCGGCGCCTGCAAATGGCGGACTCCGTTGGCGGTCCATCAATGATGAAGCGCTGGGAAATGCGTTTGTTTGAGTTTTCGCGTAACTTAGTTATGTTTTCTCGAATTGTAAAATTGCCATCCGTCACTATCATGTCTGTCGGTTTGTGTGTATGTCGTACGTTACGATTTTTCGGCGTATTTCAGATTGAGGCATTGAATTCAGTCGCCTTCTTGCGCCAAATGGAGGACCTTGGTATGGCTGGTTTGAAAATCCTTTCGTCTAAACGACGTCCGACGCCGGGTTCCGACACCAGATTTTATGGGACACCGGGCCCTTAACGCTATGGCGTTAAGGTTGGCTCAAGCAGCTTGTTAGGAGTACGTATAGCTGGCGTGAACGTGGCACCTTATTTATCGACGACTGGTCATGAATTGGATCATTCCCATATCGCATACGCAACGCTTATGTTGTAGTTCGAACACGTTCCCAATTGCTCAAGTCGTCTACGTAACCATATTGCAACAGGCAGAAAATTGACAATTTGGGCACATACCAAGAGGATTGTGCTCTATGCTTGTCGATACCACAACCAGCAGATAGATACCCAGTGGTCAAAGTTGAATCGCGTCCAGTTTGATATTGTGATCGGTAGACTGACAATCATTGAAACTAGGCGAAATTGGTAAATAAAGGCTACATTTCATCACCGGATGTACACCGAGCGATCGTTTCAGCGTTTGACTTTGTTCTTAGCCAGTCATCACTGACATTAGCCGCTAAAGAAAACAGTGAATGGATTGCGGCATGGGACGCCCAAAGTGTATAGTCATTTTGTATAGAATTTTTTTTCACTGATATATAGGGTGGCATTAATCAACTTACAATGTTCCTACACCGGCTGGCAGTGGACTTTTTTTTTTCTAAGCATCTGAAGTACAAAAAGATTTCAACGAAAGGTTTTTTTCACGGCACCCACATACTCCCCATGTTTATATATTCCGACATTTGTCCGCAATATATAGACTTGTAAGCTATATATAGAATATCACCACTTGTTCTCGTTATCGTGTACATATAGCGTAGCTGCACGGTTAAAAGTAGGACACGTTTGGGGGTAAAAAAAAAAAGAAGAGGCACCGGTAGCGATTTTTTGCCGCAACCTCCGCTACTGTTACGGCAACGCCGGTATTTTTTTGTGGGGTTTAATTTATGCGTGAATTGCCAGACATACCACTCAGGTCTACGACCGAATGAGTTATGTCAGCAACCACAGACCGTCATGCTTCTAGCCACTTTTAGCTGGTTTGAAGAATGACGCAGCGGAGTTAGCAGCGCCCCCCAAGTGCACATCCCACGAATTGGAGCTATGCTCCGGGCAGGGGAGACACTTGTACCCTTTATGCGGTGGGTCTCCGCCGGTGGTGGGATTCGAACCCACCACCTCC
Source organism: Dermacentor albipictus (assembly GCF_038994185.2). Lineage (NCBI taxonomy): Eukaryota > Metazoa > Arthropoda > Arachnida > Ixodida > Ixodidae > Dermacentor > Dermacentor albipictus. The sequence goes on from NC_091821.1 coordinate 470,170,900, forward strand.
CGAAGCCGAGGCCGGCGCCCTAACCACTGCGCCACGACTTCGGTGACATTTCGAAGGTTAACATCGTGTTTTGTGAGCGGGAACACTTTCTCCTCCTTACCTACTCTGGAATCCAATTGTTCCCTCCTCGCCTGAGGCAAAGCTGCCCTTTTCATGGTGCGACGGCGCATGCGCCCAGGCCTAGCGGATTGGTCGCGAAACGTCTTTGAAGGGTCGTGCGCAACCCCGCGTGCCGGGAAGTCCCCTGTAAAAGAAAAAAAAGAAGAAGTAAGCGCTCGGACGCACGCCGCTACAAACGCTCGTGTCATGTACTGCCTTGAAACTCCACTGGCAGCTCTTCAGCGTCAGCTCGGTGCCGAAAACATGTGTAGCTTAAGACTGCAAGTTAACGTTTAAACAGAAAGCGACTAGGTTTTCTTATGGACTGCGCCGTGAGGCTACGTTGTTGCCGCCCTTCATTGATGGCTGGCCAATACATTAACGTAAAGCACTTGTGTTACACTTGGGCAACGCTTTAAAACATCGCGTTGACGACGAAATCTTGTTGCAAGGTCAGCCCTCACATGCTGGTGGTGGCAGCACGCGCGTGTCTTCACGTACTCATTCAAGGCGCGGTAAGACTGAGTCGATACGAAACCGACAAGACGCTCACGAACACGATTGACCGAATGTTGAGTACAATGCGTCATTGAAAGCACAATATCATATCAGGCCGAACAGGACGCAACCGACGAGCGCGAGTTGCCGCACTGCGACGGGCATTCTTGTCAACAGCACCGAGAAAATCAGTGCGCCGGCCATCGTTCGACCGAAGCCTAAGCGATCGGCTAGCAAACTGACGACGCGAAATGGCGACAGCGCCTTGGCTTGTATATATAATTAATCGCCGTCAAAGTGTGGCAAAAGATGCCTAAAAGTTGAAATGCACAAGATTCAACCCTCCCACGCTTTCCGTGCACATGAAGTTTGAGTCAATGCTGATGCGAATGTTAAGCCTAATGATGTCGTGCTTGTGCACCCACTTTTGGTGGACTTGAGCTGAAAGGGAAGCAGTAATATCGAATCAAACAGCTTTTATAGCTCAGTGCTGTCGATCGCGATGAGAATGTTTGCAAGGCGCGTATACACTGTAATACATCAAATACATCTATTATAAATATGGAGCGCGCGCTTATGCTTCGCTTTCAAGAGTGGCACGAGACAACATTCAAAGATCTCCGACTGCTTCTCACACTTCCCTGCAACTGGAGCATATGTACCTGTAATGTTTAGCGGGAAACGTCGGCTGCGAACGCTAGGCACGAAGGGGGGCTTTCTGGAAGAAATGGGGCTTCCAGCGTGCGGCCCGATGTGGCGTAGGCGAGCGCCATCTGGAGGCATTGCAAGGAACTGGGCGCACCACTCCGCCGCCCCCGAGGTACCACGAGCCGGCGCCTGCAAATGGCGGACTCCGTTGGCGGTCCATCAATGATGAAGCGCTGGGAAATGCGTTTGTTTGAGTTTTCGCGTAACTTAGTTATGTTTTCTCGAATTGTAAAATTGCCATCCGTCACTATCATGTCTGTCGGTTTGTGTGTATGTCGTACGTTACGATTTTTCGGCGTATTTCAGATTGAGGCATTGAATTCAGTCGCCTTCTTGCGCCAAATGGAGGACCTTGGTATGGCTGGTTTGAAAATCCTTTCGTCTAAACGACGTCCGACGCCGGGTTCCGACACCAGATTTTATGGGACACCGGGCCCTTAACGCTATGGCGTTAAGGTTGGCTCAAGCAGCTTGTTAGGAGTACGTATAGCTGGCGTGAACGTGGCACCTTATTTATCGACGACTGGTCATGAATTGGATCATTCCTATATCGCATACGCAACGCTTATGTTGTAGTTCGAACACGTTCCCAATTGCTCAAGTCGTCTACGTATCCATATTGCAACAGGCAGAAAATTGACAATTTAGGCACATACCAAGAGGATTGTGCTCTATGCTTGTCGATACCACAACCAGCAGATAGATACCCAGTGGTCAAAGTTGAATCGCGTCCAGTTTGATATTGTGATCGGTAGACTGACAATCATTGAAACTAGGCGAAATTGGTAAATAAAGGCTACATTTCATCACCGGATGTACACCGAGCGATCGTTTCAGCGTTTGACTTTGTTCTTAGCCAGTCATCACTGACATTAGCCGCTAAAGAAAACAGTGAATGGATTGCGGCATGGGACGCCCAAAGTGTATAGTCATTTTGTATAGAATTTTTTTTCACTGATATATAGGGTGGCATTAATCAACTTACAATGTTCCTACACCGGCTGGCAGTGGACTTTTTTTTTTCTAAGCATCTGAAGTACAAAAAGATTTCAACGAAAGGTTTTTTTCACGGCACCCACATACTCCCCATGTTTATATATTCCGACATTTGTCCGCAATATATAGACTTGTAAGCTATATATAGAATATCACCACTTGTTTTCGTTATCGTGTACATATAGCGTAGCTGCACGGTTAAAAGTAGGACACGTTTGGGGGTAAAAAAAAAAAAGAAGAGGCACCGGTAGCGATTTTTTGCCGCAACCTCCGCTACTGTTACGGCAACGCCGGTATTTTTTTGTGGGGTTTAATTTATGCGTGAATTGCCAGACATACCACTCAGGTCTACGACCGAATGAGATATGTCAGCAACCACAGACCGTCATGCTTCTAGCCACTTTTAGCTGGTTTGAAGAATGACGCAGCGGAGTTAGCAGCGCCCCCCAAGTGCACATCCCACGAATTGGAGCTATGCTCCGGGCAGGGGAGACACTTGTACCCTTTATGCGGTGGGTGTCCGCCGGTGGTGGGATTCGAACCCACCACCTCCCGAAGCCGAGGCCGGCGCCCTAACCACTGCGCCACGACTTCGGTGACATTTCGAAGGTTAACATCGTGTTTTGTGAGCGGGAACACTTTCTCCTCCTTACCTACTCTGGAATCCAATTGTTCCCTCCTCGCCTGAGGCAAAGCTGCCCTTTTCATGGTGCGACGGCGCATGCGCCCAGGCCTAGCGGATTGGTCGCGAAACGTCTTTGAAGGGTCGTGCGCAACCCCGCGTGCCGGGAAGTCCCCTGTAAAAGAAAAAAAAAAAGAAGTAAGCGCTCGGACGCACGCCGCTACAAACGCTCGTGTCATGTACTGCCTTGAAACTCCACTGGCAGCTCTTCAGCGTCAGCTCGGTGCCGAAAACATGTGTAGCTTAAGACTGCAAGTTAACGTTTAAACAGAAAGCGACTAGGTTTTCTTATGGACTGCGCCGTGAGGCTACGTTGTTGCCGCCCTTCATTGATGGCTGGCCAATACATTAACGTAAAGCACTTGTGGTACACTTGGGCAACGCTTTAAAACATCGCGTTGACGACGAAATCTTGTTGCAAGGTCAGCCCTCACATGCTGGTGGTGGCAGCACGCGCGTGTCTTCACGTACTCATTCAAGGCGCGGTAAGACTGAGTCGATACGAAACCGACAAGACGCTCACGAACACGATTGACCGAATGTTGAGTACAATGCGTCATTGAAAGCACAATATCATATCAGGCCGAACAGGACGCAACCGACGAGCGCGAGTTGCCGCACTGCGACGGGCATTCTTGTCAACAGCACCGAGAAAATCAGTGCGCCGGCCATCGTTCGACCGAAGCCTAAGCGATCGGCTAGCAAACTGACGACGCGAAATGGCGACAGCGCCTTGGCTTGTATATATAATTAATCGCCGTCAAAGTGTGGCAAAAGATGCCTAAAAGTTGAAATGCACAAGATTCAACCCTCCCACGCTTTCCGTGCACATGAAGTTTGAGTCAATGCTGATGCGAATGTTAAGCCTAATGATGTCGTGCTTGTGCACCCACTTTTGGTGGACTTGAGCTGAAAGGGAAGCAGTAATATCGAATCAAACAGCTTTTATAGCTCAGTGCTGTCGTTCGCGATGAGAATGTTTGCAAGGCGCGTATACACTGTAATACATCAAATACATCTATTATAAATATGGAGCGCGCGCTTATGCTTCGCTTTCAAGAGTGGCACGAGACAGCATTCAAAGATCTCCGACTGCTTCTCACACTTCCCTGCAACTGGAGCATATGTACCTGTAATGTTTAGCGGGAAACGTCGGCTGCGAACGCTAGGCACGAAGGGGGGCTTTCTGGAAGAAATGGGGCTTCCAGCGTGCGGCCCGATGTGGCGTAGGCGAGCGCCATCTGGAGGTATTGCAAGGAACTGGGCGCACCACTCCGCCGCCCCCGAGGTACTCACGAGCCGGCGCCTGCAAATGGCGGACTCCGTTGGCGGTCCATCAATGATGAAGCGCTGGGAAATGCGTTTGTTTGAGTTTTCGCGTAACTTAGTTATGTTTTCTCGAATTGTAAAATTGCCATCCGTCACTATCATGTCTGTCGGTTTGTGTGTATGTCGTACGTTACGATTTTTCGGCGTATTTCAGATTGAGGCATTGAATTCAGTCGCCTTCTTGCGCCAAATGGAGGACCTTGGTATGGCTGGTTTGAAAATCCTTTCGTCTAAACGACGTCCGACGCCGGGTTCCGACACCAGATTTTATGGGACACCGGGCCCTTAACGCTATGGCGTAAAGGTTGGCTCAAGCAGCTTGTTAGGATTACGTATAGCTGGCGTGAACGTGGCACCTTATTTATCGACGACTGGCCATGAATTGGATCATTCCTATATCGCATACGCAACGCTTATGTTGTAGTTCGAACACGTTCCCAATTGCTCAAGTCGTCTACGTATCCATATTGCAACAGGCAGAAAATTGACAATTTGGGCACATACCAAGAGGATTGTGCTCTATGCTTGTCGATACCACAACCAGCAGATAGATACCCAGTGGTCAAAGTTGAATCGCGTCCAGTTTGATATTGTGATCGGTAGACTGACAATCATTGAAACTAGGCGAAATTGGTAAATAAAGGCTACATTTCATCACCGGATGTACACCGAGCGATCGTTTCAGCGTTTGACTTTGTTCTTAGCCAGTCATCACTGACATTAGCCGCTAAAGAAAACAGTGAATGGATTGCGGCATGGGACGCCCAAAGTGTATAGTCATTTTGTATAGAATTTTTTTTCACTGATATATAGGGTGGCATTAATCAACTTACAATGTTCCTACACCGGCTGGCAGTGGACTTTTTTTTTTCTAAGCATCTGAAGTACAAAAAGATTTCAACGAAAGGTTTTTTTCACGGCACCCACATACTCCCCATGTTTATATATTCCGACATTTGTCCGCAATATATAGACTTGTAAGCTATATATAGAATATCACCACTTGTTCTCGTTATCGTGTACATATAGCGTAGCTGCACGGTTAAAAGTAGGACACGTTTGGGGGTAAAAAAAAAAAGAAGTGGCACCGGTAGCGATTTTTTTGCCGCAACCTCCGCTACTGTTACGGCAACGCCGGTATTTTTTTGTGGGGTTTAATTTATGCGTGAATTGCCAGACATACCACTCAGGTCTACGACCGAATGAGTTATGTCAGCAACCACAGACCGTCATGCTTCTAGCCACTTTTAGCTGGTTTGAAGAATGACGCAGCGGAGTTAGCAGCGCCCCCCAAGTGCACATCCCACGAATTGGAGCTATGCTCCGGGCAGGGGAGACACTTGTACCCTTTATGCGGTGGGTGTCCGCCGGTGGTGGGATTCGAACCCACCACCTCCCGAAGCCGAGGCCGGCGCCCTAACCACTGCGCCACGACTTCGGTGACATTTCGAAGGTTAACATCGTGTTTTGTGAGCGGGAACACTTTCTCCTCCTTACCTACTCTGGAATCCAATTGTTCCCTCCTCGCCTGAGGCAAAGCTGCCCTTTTCATGGTGCGACGGCGCATGCGCCCAGGCCTAGCGGATTGGTCGCGAAACGTCTTTGAAGGGTCGTGCGCAACCCCGCGTGCCGGGAAGTCCCCTGTAAAAGAAAAAAAAAAGAAGTAAGCGCTCGGACGCACGCCGCTACAAACGCTCGTGTCATGTACTGCCTTGAAACTCCACTGGCAGCTCTTCAGCGTCAGCTCGGTGCCGAAAACATGTGTAGCTTAAGACTGCAAGTTAACGTTTAAACAGAAAGCGACTAGGTTTTCTTATGGACTGCGCCGTGAGGCTACGTTGTTGCCGCCCTTCATTGATGGCTGGCCAATACATTAACGTAAAGCACTTGTGTTACACTTGGGCAACGCTTTAAAACATCGCGTTGACGACGAAATCTTGTTGCAAGGTCAGCCCTCACATGCTGGTGGTGGCAGCACGCGCGTGTCTTCACGTACTCATTCAAGGCGCGGTAAGACTGAGTCGATACGAAACCGACAAGACGCTCACGAACACGATTGACCGAATGTTGAGTACAATGCGTCATTGAAAGCACAATATCATATCAGGCCGAACAGGACGCAACCGACGAGCGCGAGTTGCCGCACTGCGACGGGCATTCTTGTCAACAGCACCGAGAAAATCAGTGCGCCGGCCATCGTTCGACCGAAGCCTAAGCGATCGGCTAGCAAACTGACGACGCGAAATGGCGACAGCGCCTTGGCTTGTATATATAATTAATCGCCGTCAAAGTGTGGCAAAAGATGCCTAAAAGTTGAAATGCACAAGATTCAACCCTCCCACGCTTTCCGTGCACATGAAGTTTGAGTCAATGCTGATGCGAATGTTAAGCCTAATGATGTCGTGCTTGTGCACCCACTTTTGGTGGACTTGAGCTGAAAGGGAAGCAGTAATATCGAATCAAACAGCTTTTATAGCTCAGTGCTGTCGTTCGCGATGAGAATGTTTGCAAGGCGCGTATACACTGTAATACATCAAATACATCTATTATAAATATGGAGCGCGCGCTTATGCTTCGCTTTCAAGAGTGGCACGAGACAGCATTCAAAGATCTCCGACTGCTTCTCACACTTCCCTGCAACTGGAGCATATGTACCTGTAATGTTTAGCGGGAAACGTCGGCTGCGAACGCTAGGCACGAAGGGGGGCTTTCTGGAAGAAATGGGGCTTCCAGCGTGCGGCCCGATGTGGCGTAGGCGAGCGCCATCTGGAGGCATTGCAAGGAACTGGGCGCACCACTCCGCCGCCCCCGAGGTACTCACGAGCCGGCGCCTGCAAATGGCGGACTCCGTTGGCGGTCCATCAATGATGAAGCGCTGGGAAATGCGTTTGTTTGAGTTTTCGCGTAACTTAGTTATGTTTTCTCGAATTGTAAAATTGCCATCCGTCACTATCATGTCTGTCGGTTTGTGTGTATGTCGTACGTTACGATTTTTCGGCGTATTTCAGATTGAGGCATTGAATTCAGTCGCCTTCTTGCGCCAAATGGAGGACCTTGGTATGGCTGGTTTGAAAATCCTTTCGTCTAAACGACGTCCGACGCCGGGTTCCGACACCAGATTTTATGGGACACCGGGCCCTTAACGCTATGGCGTAAAGGTTGGCTCAAGCAGCTTGTTAGGATTACGTATAGCTGGCGTGAACGTGGCACCTTATTTATCGACGACTGGCCATGAATTGGATCATTCCTATATCGCATACGCAACGCTTATGTTGTAGTTCGAACACGTTCCCAATTGCTCAAGTCGTCTACGTATCCATATTGCAACAGGCAGAAAATTGACAATTTGGGCACATACCAAGAGGATTGTGCTCTATGCTTGTCGATACCACAACCAGCAGATAGATACCCAGTGGTCAAAGTTGAATCGCGTCCAGTTTGATATTGTGATCGGTAGACTGACAATCATTGAAACTAGGCGAAATTGGTAAATAAAGGCTACATTTCATCACCGGATGTACACCGAGCGATCGTTTCAGCGTTTGACTTTGTTCTTAGCCAGTCATCACTGACATTAGCCGCTAAAGAAAACAGTGAATGGATTGCGGCATGGGACGCCCAAAGTGTATAGTCATTTTGTATAGAATTTTTTTTCACTGATATATAGGGTGGCATTAATCAACTTACAATGTTCCTACACCGGCTGGCAGTGGACTTTTTTTTTTCTAAGCATCTGAAGTACAAAAAGATTTCAACGAAAGGTTTTTTTCACGGCACCCACATACTCCCCATGTTTATATATTCCGACATTTGTCCGCAATATATAGACTTGTAAGCTATATATAGAATATCACCACTTGTTCTCGTTATCGTGTACATATAGCGTAGCTGCACGGTTAAAAGTAGGACACGTTTGGGGGTAAAAAAAAAAAGAAGTGGCACCGGTAGCGATTTTTTGCCGCAACCTCCGCTACTGTTACGGCAACGCCGGTATTTTTTTGTGGGGTTTAATTTATGCGTGAATTGCCAGACATACCACTCAGGTCTACGACCGAATGAGTTATGTCAGCAACCACAGACCGTCATGCTTCTAGCCACTTTTAGCTGGTTTGAAGAATGACGCAGCGGAGTTAGCAGCGCCCCCCAAGTGCACATCCCACGAATTGGAGCTATGCTCCGGGCAGGGGAGACACTTGTACCCTTTATGCGGTGGGTGTCCGCCGCTGGTGGGATTCGAACCCACCACCTCCCGAAGCCGAGGCCGGCGCCCTAACCACTGCGCCACGACTTCGGTGACATTTCGAAGGTTAACATCGTGTTTTGTGAGCGGGAACACTTTCTCCTCCTTACCTACTCTGGAACCCAATTGTTCCCTCCTCGCCTGAGGCAAAGCTGCCCTTTTCATGGTGCGACGGCGCATGCGCCCAGGCCTAGCGGATTGGTCGCGAAACGTCTTTGAAGGGTCGTGCGCAACCCCGCGTGCCGGGAAGTCCCCTGTAAAAGAAAAAAAAAAGAAGTAAGCGCTCGGACGCACGCCGCTACAAACGCTCGTGTCATGTACTGCCTTGAAACTCCACTGGCAGCTCTTCAGCGTCAGCTCGGTGCCGAAAACATGTGTAGCTTAAGACTGCAAGTTAACGTTTAAACAGAAAGCGACTAGGTTTTCTTATGGACTGCGCCGTGAGGCTACGTTGTTGCCGCCCTTCATTGATGGCTGGCCAATACATTAACGTAAAGCACTTGTGTTACACTTGGGCAACGCTTTAAAACATCGCGTTGACGACGAAATCTTGTTGCAAGGTCAGCCCTCACATGCTGGTGGTGGCAGCACGCGCGTGTCTTCACGTACTCATTCAAGGCGCGGTAAGACTGAGTCGATACGAAACCGACAAGACGCTCACGAACACGATTGACCGAATGTTGAGTACAATGCGTCATTGAAAGCACAATATCATATCAGGCCGAACAGGACGCAACCGACGAGCGCGAGTTGCCGCACTGCGACGGGCATTCTTGTCAACAGCACCGAGAAAATGAGTGCGCCGGCCATCGTTCGACCGAAGCCTAAGCGATCGGCTAGCAAACTGACGACGCGAAATGGCGACAGCGCCTTGGCTTGTATATATAATTAATCGCCGTCAAAGTGTGGCAAAAGATGCCTAAAAGTTGAAATGCACAAGATTCAACCCTCCCACGCTTTCCGTGCACATGAAGTTTGAGTCAATGCTGATGCGAATGTTAAGCCTAATGATGTCGTGCTTGTGCACCCACTTTTGGTGGACTTGAGCTGAAAGGGAAGCAGTAATATCGAATCAAACAGCTTTTATAGCTCAGTGCTGTCGTTCGCGATGAGAATGTTTGCAAGGCGCGTATACACTGTAATACATCAAATACATCTATTATAAATATGGAGCGCGCGCTTATGCTTCGCTTTCAAGAGTGGCACGAGACAGCATTCAAAGATCTCCGACTGCTTCTCACACTTCCCTGCAACTGGAGCATATGTACCTGTAATGTTTAGCGGGAAACGTCGGCTGCGAACGCTAGGCACGAAGGGGGGCTTTCTGGAAGAAATGGGGCTTCCAGCGTGCGGCCCGATGTGGCGTAGGCGAGCGCCATCTGGAGGCATTGCAAGGAACTGGGCGCACCACTCCGCCGCCCCCGAGGTACTCACGAGCCGGCGCCTGCAAATGGCGGACTCCGTTGGCGGTCCATCAATGATGAAGCGCTGGGAAATGCGTTTGTTTGAGTTTTCGCGTAACTTAGTTATGTTTTCTCGAATTGTAAAATTGCCATCCGTCACTATCATGTCTGTCGGTTTGTGTGTATGTCGTACGTTACGATTTTTCGGCGTATTTCAGATTGAGGCATTGAATTCAGTCGCCTTCTTGCGCCAAATGGAGGACCTTGGTATGGCTGGTTTGAAAATCCTTTCGTCTAAACGACGTCCGACGCCGGGTTCCGACACCAGATTTTATGGGACACCGGGCCCTTAACGCTATGGCGTTAAGGTTGGCTCAAGCAGCTTGTTAGGAGTACGTATAGCTGGCGTGAACGTGGCACCTTATTTATCGACGACTGGTCATGAATTGGATCATTCCTATATCGCATACGCAACGCTTATGTTGTAGTTCGAACACGTTCCCAATTGCTCAAGTCGTCTACGTATCCATATTGCAACAGGCAGAAAATTGACAATTTGGGCACATACCAAGAGGATTGTGCTCTATGCTTGTCGATACCACAACCAGCAGATAGATACCCAGTGGTCAAAGTTGAATCGCGTCCAGTTTGATATTGTGATCGGTAGACTGACAATCATTGAAACTAGGCGAAATTGGTAAATAAAGGCTACATTTCATCACCGGATGTACACCGAGCGATCGTTTCAGCGTTTGACTTTGTTCTTAGCCAGTCATCACTGACATTAGCCGCTAAAGAAAACAGTGAATGGATTGCGGCATGGGACGCCCAAAGTGTATAGTCATTTTGTATAGAATTTTTTTTCACTGATATAAAGGGTGGCATTAATCAACTTACAATGTTCCTACACCGGCTGGCAGTGGACTTTTTTTTTTCTAAGCATCTGAAGTACAAAAAGATTTCAACGAAAGGTTTTTTTCACGGCACCCACATACTCCCCATGTTTATATATTCCGACATTTGTCCGCAATATATAGACTTGTAAGCTATATATAGAATATCACCACTTGTTCTCGTTATCGTGTACATATAGCGTAGCTGCACGGTTAAAAGTAGGACACGTTTGGGGGTAAAAAAAAAAAGAAGAGGCACCGGTAGCGATTTTTTGCCGCAACCTCCGCTACTGTTACGGCAACGCCGGTATTTTTTTGTGGGGTTTAATTTATGCGTGAATTGCCAGACATACCACTCAGGTCTACGACCGAATGAGATATGTCAGCAACCACAGACCGTCATGCTTCTAGCCACTTTTAGCTGGTTTGAAGAATGACGCAGCGGAGTTAGCAGCGCCCCCCAAGTGCACATCCCACGAATTGGAGCTATGCTCCGGGCAGGGGAGACACTTGTACCCTTTATGCGGTGGGTGTCCGCCGGTGGTGGGATTCGAACCCACCACCTCCCGAAGCCGAGGCCGGCGCCCTAACCACTGCGCCACGACTTCGGTGACATTTCGAAGGTTAACATCGTGTTTTGTGAGCGGGAACACTTTCTCCTCCTTACCTACTCTGGAATCCAATTGTTCCCTCCTCGCCTGAGGCAAAGCTGCCCTTTTCATGGTGCGACGGCGCATGCGCCCAGGCCTAGCGGATTGGTCGCGAAACGTCTTTGAAGGGTCGTGCGCAACCCCGCGTGCCGGGAAGTCCCCTGTAAAAGAAAAAAAAAAGTAAGCGCTCGGACGCACGCCGCTACAAACGCTCGTGTTATGTACTGCCTTGAAACTCCACTGGCAGCTCTTCAGCGTCAGCTCGGTGCCGAAAACATGTGTAGCTTAAGACTGCAAGTTAACGTTTAAACAGAAAGCGACTAGGTTTTCTTATGGACTGCGCCGTGAGGCTACGTTGTTGCCGCCCTTCATTGATGGCTGGCCAATACATTAACGTAAAGCACTTGTGTTACACTTGGGCAACGCTTTAAAACATCGCGTTGACGACGAAATCTTGTTGCAAGGTCAGCCCTCACATGCTGGTGGTGGCAGCACGCGCGTGTCTTCACGTACTCATTCAAGGCGCGGTAAGACTGAGTCGATACGAAACCGACAAGACGCTCACGAACACGATTGACCGAATGTTGAGTACAATGCGTCATTGAAAGCACAATATCATATCAGGCCGAACAGGACGCAACCGACGAGCGCGAGTTGCCGCACTGCGACGGGCATTCTTGTCAACAGCACCGAGAAAATCAGTGCGCCGGCCATCGTTCGACCGAAGCCTAAGCGATCGGCTAGCAAACTGACGACGCGAAATGGCGACAGCGCCTTGGCTTGTATATATAATTAATCGCCGTCAAAGTGTGGCAAAAGATGCCTAAAAGTTGAAATGCACAAGATTCAACCCTCCCACGCTTTCCGTGCACATGAAGTTTGAGTCAATGCTGATGCGAATGTTAAGCCTAATGATGTCGTGCTTGTGCACCCACTTTTGGTGGACTTGAGCTGAAAGGGAAGCAGTAATATCGAATCAAACAGCTTTTATAGCTCAGTGCTGTCGTTCGCGATGAGAATGTTTGCAAGGCGCGTATACACTGTAATACATCAAATACATCTATTATAAATATGGAGCGCGCGCTTATGCTTCGCTTTCAAGAGTGGCACGAGACAGCATTCAAAGATCTCCGACTGCTTCTCACACTTCCCTGCAACTGGAGCATATGTACCTGTAATGTTTAGCGGGAAACGTCGGCTGCGAACGCTAGGCACGAAGGGGGGCTTTCTGGAAGAAATGGGGCTTCCAGCGTGCGGCCCGATGTGGCGTAGGCGAGCGCCATCTGGAGGCATTGCAAGGAACTGGGCGCACCACTCCGCCGCCCCCGAGGTACTCACGAGCCGGCGCCTGCAAATGGCGGACTCCGTTGGCGGTCCATCAATGATGAAGCGCTGGGAAATGCGTTTGTTTGAGTTTTCGCGTAACTTAGTTATGTTTTCTCGAATTGTAAAATTGCCATCCGTCACTATCATGTCTGTCGGTTTGTGTGTATGTCGTACGTTACGATTTTTCGGCGTATTTCAGATTGAGGCATTGAATTCAGTCGCCTTCTTGCGCCAAATGGAGGACCTTGGTATGGCTGGTTTGAAAATCCTTTCGTCTAAACGACGTCCGACGCCGGGTTCCGACACCAGATTTTATGGGACACCGGGCCCTTAACGCTATGGCGTTAAGGTTGGCTCAAGCAGCTTGTTAGGAGTACGTATAGCTGGCGTGAACGTGGCACCTTATTTATCGACGACTGGTCATGAATTGGATCATTCCTATATCGCATACGCAACGCTTATGTTGTAGTTCGAACACGTTCCCAATTGCTCAAGTCGTCTACGTATCCATATTGCAACAGGCAGAAAATTGACAATTTGGGCACATACCAAGAGGATTGTGCTCTATGCTTGTCGATACCACAACCAGCAGATAGATACCCAGTGGTCAAAGTTGAATCGCGTCCAGTTTGATATTGTGATCGGTAGACTGACAATCATTGAAACTAGGCGAAATTGGTAAATAAAGGCTACATTTCATCACCGGATGTACACCGAGCGATCGTTTCAGCGTTTGACTTTGTTCTTAGCCAGTCATCACTGACATTAGCCGCTAAAGAAAACAGTGAATGGATTGCGGCATGGGACGCCCAAAGTGTATAGTCATTTTGTATAGAATTTTTTTTCACTGATATATAGGGTGGCATTAATCAACTTACAATGTTCCTACACCGGCTGGCAGTGGACTTTTTTTTTTCTAAGCATCTGAAGTACAAAAAGATTTCAACGAAAGGTTTTTTTCACGGCACCCACATACTCCCCATGTTTATATATTCCGACATTTGTCCGCAATATATAGACTTGTAAGCTATATATAGAATATCACCACTTGTTCTCGTTATCGTGTACATATAGCGTAGCTGCACGGTTAAAAGTAGGACACGTTTGGGGGTAAAAAAAAAAAGAAGAGGCACCGGTAGCGATTTTTTGCCGCAACCTCCGCTACTGTTACGGCAACGCCGGTATTTTTTTGTGGGGTTTAATTTATGCGTGAATTGCCAGACATACCACTCAGGTCTACGACCGAATGAGTTATGTCAGCAACCACAGACCGTCATGCTTCTAGCCACTTTTAGCTGGTTTGAAGAATGACGCAGCGGAGTTAGCAGCGCCCCCCAAGTGCACATCCCACGAATTGGAGCTATGCTCCGGGCAGGGGAGACACTTGTACCCTTTATGCGGTGGGTGTCCGCCGGTGGTGGGATTCGAACCCACCACCTCCCGAAGCCGAGGCCGGCGCCCTAACCACTGCGCCACGACTTCGGTAACATTTCGAAGGTTAACATCGTGTTTTGTGAGCGGGAACACTTTCTCCTCCTTACCTACTCTGGAATCCAATTGTTCCCTCCTCGCCTGAGGCAAAGCTGCCCTTTTCATGGTGCGACGGCGCATGCGCCCAGGCCTAGCGGATTGGTCGCGAAACGTCTTTGAAGGGTCGTGCGCAACCCCGCGTGCCGGGAAGTCCCCTGTAAAAGAAAAAAAAAAGAAGTAAGCGCTCGGACGCACGCCGCTACAAACGCTCGTGTCATGTACTGCCTTGAAACTCCACTGGCAGCTCTTCAGCGTCAGCTCGGTGCCGAAAACATGTGTAGCTTAAGACTGCAAGTTAACGTTTAAACAGAAAGCGACTAGGTTTTCTTATGGACTGCGCCGTGAGGCTACGTTGTTGCCGCCCTTCATTGATGGCTGGCCAATACATTAACGTAAAGCACTTGTGTTACACTTGGGCAACGCTTTAAAACATCGCGTTGACGACGAAATCTTGTTGCAAGGTCAGCCGTCACATGCTGGTGGTGGCAGCACGCGCGTGTCTTCACGTACTCATTCAAGGCGCGGTAAGACTGAGTCGATACGAAACCGACAAGACGCTCACGAACACGATTGACCGAATGTTGAGTACAATGCGTCATTGAAAGCACAATATAATATCAGGCCGAACAGGACGCAACCGACGAGCGCGAGTTGCCGCACTGCGACGGGCATTCTTGTCAACAGCACCGAGAAAATCAGTGCGCCGGCCATCGTTCGACCGAAGCCTAAGCGATCGGCTAGCAAACTGACGACGCGAAATGGCGACAGCGCCTTGGCTTGTATATATAATTAATCGCCGTCAAAGTGTGGCAAAAGATGCCTAAAAGTTGAAATGCACAAGATTCAACCCTCCCACGCTTTCCGTGCACATGAAGTTTGAGTCAATGCTGATGCGAATGTTAAGCCTAATGATGTCGTGCTTGTGCACCCACTTTTGGTGGACTTGAGCTGAAAGGGAAGCAGTAATATCGAATCAAACAGCTTTTATAGCTCAGTGCTGTCGTTCGCGATGAGAATGTTTGCAAGGCGCGTATACACTGTAATACATCAAATACATCTATTATAAATATGGAGCGCGCGCTTATGCTTCGCTTTCAAGAGTGGCACGAGACAGCATTCAAAGATCTCCGACTGCTTCTCACACTTCCCTGCAACTGGAGCATATGTACCTGTAATGTTTAGCGGGAAACGTCGGCTGCGAACGCTAGGCACGAAGGGGGGCTTTCTGGAAGAAATGGGGCTTCCAGCGTGCGGCCCGATGTGGCGTAGGCGAGCGCCATCTGGAGGCACTGCAAGGAACTGGGCGCACCACTCCGCCGCCCCCGAGGTACTCACGAGCCGGCGCCTGCAAATGGCGGACTCCGTTGGCGGTCCATCAATGATGAAGCGCTGGGAAATGCGTTTGTTTGAGTTTTCGCGTAACTTAGTTATGTTTTCTCGAATTGTAAAATTGCCATCCGTCACTATCATGTCTGTCGGTTTGTGTGTATGTCGTACATTACGATTTTTCGGCGTATTTCAGATTGAGGCATTGAATTCAGTCGCCTTCTTGCGCCAAATGGAGGACCTTGGTATGGCTGGTTTGAAAATCCTTTCGTCTAAACGACGTCCGACGCCGGGTTCCGACACCAGATTTTATGGGACACCGGGCCCTTAACGCTATGGCGTTAAGGTTGGCTCAAGCAGCTTGTTAGGAGTACGTATAGCTGGCGTGAACGTGGCACCTTATTTATCGACGACTGGTCATGAATTGGATCATTCCTATATCGCATACGCAACGCTTATGTTGTAGTTCGAACACGTTCCCAATTGCTCAAGTCGTCTACGTATCCATATTGCAACAGGCAGAAAATTGACAATTTGGGCACATACCAAGAGGATTGTGCTCTATGCTTGTCGATACCACAACCAGCAGATAGATACCCAGTGGTCAAAGTTGAATCGCGTCCAGTTTGATATTGTGATCGGTAGACTGACAATCATTGAAACTAGGCGAAATTGGTAAATAAAGGCTACATTTCATCACCGGATGTACACCGAGCGATCGTTTCAGCGTTTGACTTTGTTCTTAGCCAGTCATCACTGACATTAGCCGCTAAAGAAAACAGTGAATGGATTGCGGCATGGGACGCCCAAAGTGTATAGTCATTTTGTATAGAATTTTTTTTCACTGATATATAGGGTGGCATTAATCAACTTACAATGTTCCTACACCGGCTGGCAGTGGACTTTTTTTTTCTAAGCATCTGAAGTACAAAAAGATTTCAACGAAAGGTTTTTTTCACGGCACCCACATACTCCCCATGTTTATATATTCCGACATTTGTCCGCAATATATAGACTTGTAAGCTATATATAGAATATCACCACTTGTTCTCGTTATCGTGTACATATAGCGTAGCTGCACGGTTAAAAGTAGGACACGTTTGGGGGTAAAAAAAAAAAAGAAGAGGCACCGGTAGCGATTTTTTGCCGCAACCTCCGCTACTGTTACGGCAACGCCGGTATTTTTTTGTGGGGTTTAATTTATGCGTGAATTGCCAGACATACCACTCAGGTCTACGACCGAATGAGTTATGTCAGCAACCACAGACCGTCATGCTTCTAGCCACTTTTAGCTGGTTTGAAGAATGACGCAGCGGAGTTAGCAGCGCCCCCCAAGTGCACATCCCACGAATTGGAGCTATGCTCCGGGCAGGGGAGACACTTGTACCCTTTATGCGGTGGGTGTCCGCCGGTGGTGGGATTCGAACCCACCACCTCCCGAAGCCGAGGCCGGCGCCCTAACCACTGCGCCACGACTTCGGTGACATTTCGAAGGTTAACATCGTGTTTTGTGAGCGGGAACACTTTCTCCTCCTTACCTACTCTGGAATCCAATTGTTCCCTCCTCGCCTGAGGCAAAGCTGCCCTTTTCATGGTGCGACGGCGCATGCGCCCAGGCCTAGCGGATTGGTCGCGAAACGTCTTTGAAGGGTCGTGCGCAACCCCGCGTGCCGGGAAGTCCCCTGTAAAAGAAAAAAAAAAGAAGTAAGCGCTCGGACGCACGCCGCTACAAACGCTCGTGTCATGTACTGCCTTGAAACTCCACTGGCAGCTCTTCAGCGTCAGCTCGGTGCCGAAAACATGTGTAGCTTAAGACTGCAAGTTAACGTTTAAACAGAAAGCGACTAGGTTTTCTTATGGACTGCGCCGTGAGGCTACGTTGTTGCCGCCCTTCATTGATGGCTGGCCAATACATTAACGTAAAGCACTTGTGTTACACTTGGGCAACGCTTTAAAACATCGCGTTGACGACGAAATCTTGTTGCAAGGTCAGCCCTCACATGCTGGTGGTGGCAGCACGCGCGTGTCTTCACGTACTCATTCAAGGCGCGGTAAGACTGAGTCGATACGAAACCGACAAGACGCTCACGAACACGATTGACCGAATGTTGAGTACAATGCGTCATTGAAAGCACAATATCATATCAGGCCGAACAGGACGCAACCGACGAGCGCGAGTTGCCGCACTGCGACGGGCATTCTTGTCAACAGCACCGAGAAAATCAGTGCGCCGGCCATCGTTCGACCGAAGCCTAAGCGATCGGCTAGCAAACTGACGACGCGAAATGGCGACAGCGCCTTGGCTTGTATATATAATTAATCGCCGTCAAAGTGTGGCAAAAGATGCCTAAAAGTTGAAATGCACAAGATTCAACCCTCCCACGCTTTCCGTGCACATGAAGTTTGAGTCAATGCTGATGCGAATGTTAAGCCTAATGATGTCGTGCTTGTGCACCCACTTTTGGTGGACTTGAGCTGAAAGGGAAGCAGTAATATCGAATCAAACAGCTTTTATAGCTCAGTGCTGTCGTTCGCGATGAGAATGTTTGCAAGGCGCGTATACACTGTAATACATCAAATACATCTATTATAAATATGGAGCGCGCGCTTATGCTTCGCTTTCAAGAGTGGCACGAGACAGCATTCAAAGATCTCCGACTGCTTCTCACACTTCCCTGCAACTGGAGCATATGTACCTGTAATGTTTAGCGGGAAACGTCGGCTGCGAACGCTAGGCACGAAGGGGGGCTTTCTGGAAGAAATGGGGCTTCCAGCGTGCGGCCCGATGTGGCGTAGGCGAGCGCCATCTGGAGGCATTGCAAGGAACTGGGCGCACCACTCCGCCGCCCCCGAGGTACTCACGAGCCGGCGCCTGCAAATGGCGGACTCCGTTGGCGGTCCATCAATGATGAAGCGCTGGGAAATGCGTTTGTTTGAGTTTTCGCGTAACTTAGTTATGTTTTCTCGAATTGTAAAATTGCCATCCGTCACTATCATGTCTGTCGGTTTGTGTGTATGTCGTACGTTACGATTTTTCGGCGTATTTCAGATTGAGGCATTGAATTCAGTCGCCTTCTTGCGCCAAATGGAGGACCTTGGTATGGCTGGTTTGAAAATCCTTTCGTCTAAACGACGTCCGACGCCGGGTTCCGACACCAGATTTTATGGGACACCGGGCCCTTAACGCTATGGCGTTAAGGTTGGCTCAAGCAGCTTGTTAGGAGTACGTATAGCTGGCGTGAACGTGGCACCTTATTTATCGACGACTGGTCATGAATTGGATCATTCCTATATCGCATACGCAACGCTTATGTTGTAGTTCGAACACGTTCCCAATTGCTCAAGTCGTCTACGTATCCATATTGCAACAGGCAGAAAATTGACAATTTGGGCACATACCAAGAGGATTGTGCTCTATGCTTGTCGATACCACAACCAGCAGATAGATACCCAGTGGTCAAAGTTGAATCGCGTCCAGTTTGATATTGTGATCGGTAGACTGACAATCATTGAAACTAGGCGAAATTGGTAAATAAAGGCTACATTTCATCACCGGATGTACACCGAGCGATCGTTTCAGCGTTTGACTTTGTTCTTAGCCAGTCATCACTGACATTAGCCGCTAAAGAAAACAGTGAATGGATTGCGGCATGGGACGCCCAAAGTGTATAGTCATTTTGTATAGAATTTTTTTTCACTGATATATAGGGTGGCATTAATCAACTTACAATGTTCCTACACCGGCTGGCAGTGGACTTTTTTTTTTCTAAGCATCTGAAGTACAAAAAGATTTCAACGAAAGGTTTTTTTCACGGCACCCACATACTCCCCATGTTTATATATTCCGACATTTGTCCGCAATATATAGACTTGTAAGCTATATATAGAATATCACCACTTGTTCTCGTTATCGTGTACATATAGCGTAGCTGCACGGTTAAAAGTAGGACACGTTTGGGGGTAAAAAAAAAAAGAAGAGGCACCGGTAGCGATTTTTTGCCGCAACCTCCGCTACTGTTACGGCAACGCCGGTATTTTTTTGTGGGGTTTAATTTATGCGTGAATTGCCAGACATACCACTCAGGTCTACGACCGAATGAGTTATGTCAGCAACCACAGACCGTCATGCTTCTAGCCACTTTTAGCTGGTTTGAAGAATGACGCAGCGGAGTTAGCAGCGCCCCCCAAGTGCACATCCCACGAATTGGAGCTATGCTCCGGGCAGGGGAGACACTTGTACCCTTTATGCGGTGGGTGTCCGCCGGTGGTGGGATTCGAACCCACCACCTCCCGAAGCCGAGGCCGGCGCCCTAACCACTGCGCCACGACTTCGGTGACATTTCGAAGGTTAACATCGTGTTTTGTGAGCGGGAACACTTTCTCCTCCTTACCTACTCTGGAATCCAATTGTTCCCTCCTCGCCTGAGGCAAAGCTGCCCTTTTCATGGTGCGACGGCGCATGCGCCCAGGCCTAGCGGATTGGTCGCGAAACGTCTTTGAAGGGTCGTACGCAACCCCGCGTGCCGGGAAGTCCCCTGTAAAAGAAAAAAAAAAGAAGTAAGCGCTCGGACGCACGCCGCTACAAACGCTCGTGTCATGTACTGCCTTGAAACTCCACTGGCAGCTCTTCAGCGTCAGCTCGGTGCCGAAAACATGTGTAGCTTAAGACTGCAAGTTAACGTTTAAACAGAAAGCGACTAGGTTTTCTTATGGACTGCGCCGTGAGGCTACGTTGTTGCCGCCCTTCATTGATGGCTGGCCAATACATTAACGTAAAGCACTTGTGTTACACTTGGGCAACGCTTTAAAACATCGCGTTGACGACGAAATCTTGTTGCAAGGTCAGCCCTCACATGCTGGTGGTGGCAGCACGCGCGTGTCTTCACGTACTCATTCAAGGCGCGGTAAGACTGAGTCGATACGAAACCGACAAGACGCTCACGAACACGATTGACCGAATGTTGAGTACAATGCGTCATTGAAAGCACAATATCATATCAGGCCGAACAGGACGCAACCGACGAGCGCGAGTTGCCGCACTGCGACGGGCATTCTTGTCAACAGCACCGAGAAAATCAGTGCGCCGGCCATCGTTCGACCGAAGCCTAAGCGATCGGCTAGCAAACTGACGACGCGAAATGGCGACAGCGCCTTGGCTTGTATATATAATTAATCGCCGTCAAAGTGTGGCAAAAGATGCCTAAAAGTTGAAATGCACAAGATTCAACCCTCCCACGCTTTCCGTGCACATGAAGTTTGAGTCAATGCTGATGCGAATGTTAAGCCTAATGATGTCGTGCTTGTGCACCCACTTTTGGTGGACTTGAGCTGAAAGGGAAGCAGTAATATCGAATCAAACAGCTTTTATAGCTCAGTGCTGTCGTTCGCGATGAGA
Organism: Dermacentor albipictus; assembly: GCF_038994185.2. Classification (NCBI taxonomy): domain Eukaryota; kingdom Metazoa; phylum Arthropoda; class Arachnida; order Ixodida; family Ixodidae; genus Dermacentor; species Dermacentor albipictus. Next base: position 470,191,975 of record NC_091821.1, read on the forward strand.
ATGTTTGCAAGGCGCGTATACACTGTAATACATCAAATACATCTATTATAAATATGGAGCGCGCGCTTATGCTTCGCTTTCAAGAGTGGCACGAGACAGCATTCAAAGATCTCCGACTGCTTCTCACACTTCCCTGCAACTGGAGCATATGTACCTGTAATGTTTAGCGGGAAACGTCGGCTGCGAACGCTAGGCACGAAGGGGGGCTTTCTGGAAGAAATGGGGCTTCCAGCGTGCGGCCCGATGTGGCGTAGGCGAGCGCCATCTGGAGGCATTGCAAGGAACTGGGCGCACCACTCCGCCGCCCCCGAGGTACTCACGAGCCGGCGCCTGCAAATGGCGGACTCCGTTGGCGGTCCATCAATGATGAAGCGCTGGGAAATGCGTTTGTTTGAGTTTTCGCGTAACTTAGTTATGTTTTCTCGAATTGTAAAATTGCCATCCGTCACTATCATGTCTGTCGGTTTGTGTGTATGTCGTACGTTACGATTTTTCGGCGTATTTCAGATTGAGGCATTGAATTCAGTCGCCTTCTTGCGCCAAATGGAGGACCTTGGTATGGCTGGTTTGAAAATCCTTTCGTCTAAACGACGTCCGACGCCGGGTTCCGACACCAGATTTTATGGGACACCGGGCCCTTAACGCTATGGCGTTAAGGTTGGCTCAAGCAGCTTGTTAGGAGTACGTATAGCTGGCGTGAACGTGGCACCTTATTTATCGACGACTGGTCATGAATTGGATCATTCCTATATCGCATACGCAACGCTTATGTTGTAGTTCGAACACGTTCCCAATTGCTCAAGTCGTCTACGTATCCATATTGCAACAGGCAGAAAATTGACAATTTGGGCACATACCAAGAGGATTGTGCTCTATGCTTGTCGATACCACAACCAGCAGATAGATACCCAGTGGTCAAAGTTGAATCGCGTCCAGTTTGATATTGTGATCGGTAGACTGACAATCATTGAAACTAGGCGAAATTGGTAAATAAAGGCTACATTTCATCACCGGATGTACACCGAGCGATCGTTTCAGCGTTTGACTTTGTTCTTAGCCAGTCATCACTGACATTAGCCGCTAAAGAAAACAGTGAATGGATTGCGGCATGGGACGCCCAAAGTGTATAGTCATTTTGTATAGAATTTTTTTTCACTGATATATAGGGTGGCATTAATCAACTTACAATGTTCCTACACCGGCTGGCAGTGGACTTTTTTTTTTCTAAGCATCTGAAGTACAAAAAGATTTCAACGAAAGGTTTTTTTCACGGCACCCACATACTCCCCATGTTTATATATTCCGACATTTGTCCGCAATATATAGACTTGTAAGCTATATATAGAATATCACCACTTGTTCTCGTTATCGTGTACATATAGCGTAGCTGCACGGTTAAAAGTAGGACACGTTTGGGGGTAAAAAAAAAAAGAAGAGGCACCTGTAGCGATTTTTTGCCGCAACCTCCGCTACTGTTACGGCAACGCCGGTATTTTTTTGTGGGGTTTAATTTATGCGTGAATTGCCAGACATACCACTCAGGTCTACGACCGAATGAGTTATGTCAGCAACCACAGACCGTCATGCTTCTAGCCACTTTTAGCTGGTTTGAAGAATGACGCAGCGGAGTTAGCAGCGCCCCCCAAGTGCACATCCCACGAATTGGAGCTATGCTCCGGGCAGGGGAGACACTTGTACCCTTTATGCGGTGGGTGTCCGCCGGTGGTGGGATTCGAACCCACCACCTCCCGAAGCCGAGGCCGGCGCCCTAACCACTGCGCCACGACTTCGGTGACATTTCGAAGGTTAACATCGTGTTTTGTGAGCGGGAACACTTTCTCCTCCTTACCTACTCTGGAACCCACCACCTCCCGAAGCCGAGGCCGGCGCCCTAACCACTGCGCCACGACTTCGGTGACATTTCGAAGGTTAACATCGTGTTTTGTGAGCGGGAACACTTTCTCCTCCTTACCTACTCTGGAATCCAATTGTTCCCTCCTCGCCTGAGGCAAAGCTGCCCTTTTCATGGTGCGACGGCGCATGCGCCCAGGCCTAGCGGATTGGTCGCGAAACGTCTTTGAAGGGTCGTGCGCAACCCCGCGTGCCGGGAAGTCCCCTGTAAAAGAAAAAAAAAAGAAGTAAGCGCTCGGACGCACGCCGCTACAAACGCTCGTGTCATGTACTGCCTTGAAACTCCACTGGCAGCTCTTCAGCGTCAGCTCGGTGCCGAAAACATGTGTAGCTTAAGACTGCAAGTTAACGTTTAAACAGAAAGCGACTAGGTTTTCTTATGGACTGCGCCGTGAGGCTACGTTGTTGCCGCCCTTCATTGATGGCTGGCCAATACATTAACGTAAAGCACTTGTGTTACACTTGGGCAACGCTTTAAAACATCGCGTTGACGACGAAATCTTGTTGCAAGGTCAGCCCTCACATGCTGGTGGTGGCAGCACGCGCGTGTCTTCACGTACTCATTCAAGGCGCGGTAAGACTGAGTCGATACGAAACCGACAAGACGCTCACGAACACGATTGACCGAATGTTGAGTACAATGCGTCATTGAAAGCACAATATCATATCAGGCCGAACAGGACGCAACCGACGAGCGCGAGTTGCCGCACTGCGACGGGCATTCTTGTCAACAGCACCGAGAAAATCAGTGCGCCGGCCATCGTTCGACCGAAGCCTAAGCGATCGGCTAGCAAACTGACGACGCGAAATGGCGACAGCGCCTTGGCTTGTATATATAATTAATCGCCGTCAAAGTGTGGCAAAAGATGCCTAAAAGTTGAAATGCACAAGATTCAACCCTCCCACGCTTTCCGTGCACATGAAGTTTGAGTCAATGCTGATGCGAATGTTAAGCCTAATGATGTCGTGCTTGTGCACCCACTTTTGGTGGACTTGAGCTGAAAGGGAAGCAGTAATATCGAATCAAACAGCTTTTATAGCTCAGTGCTGTCGTTCGCGATGAGAATGTTTGCAAGGCGCGTATACACTGTAATACATCAAATACATCTATTATAAATATGGAGCGCGCGCTTATGCTTCGCTTTCAAGAGTGGCACGAGACAGCATTCAAAGATCTCCGACTGCTTCTCACACTTCCCTGCAACTGGAGCATATGTACCTGTAATGTTTAGCGGGAAACGTCGGCTGCGAACGCTAGGCACGAAGGGGGGCTTTCTGGAAGAAATGGGGCTTCCAGCGTGCGGCCCGATGTGGCGTAGGCGAGCGCCATCTGGAGGCATTGCAAGGAACTGGGCGCACCACTCCGCCGCCCCCGAGGTACTCACGAGCCGGCGCCTGCAAATGGCGGAGTCCGTTGGCGGTCCATCAATGATGAAGCGCTGGGAAATGCGTTTGTTTGAGTTTTCGCGTAACTTAGTTATGTTTTCTCGAATTGTAAAATTGCCATCCGTCACTATCATGTCTGTCGGTTTGTGTGTATGTCGTACGTTACGATTTTTCGGCGTATTTCAGATTGAGGCATTGAATTCAGTCGCCTTCTTGCGCCAAATGGAGGACCTTGGTATGGCTGGTTTGAAAATCCTTTCGTCTAAACGACGTCCGACGCCGGGTTCCGACACCAGATTTTATGGGACACCGGGCCCTTAACGCTATGGCGTTAAGGTTGGCTCAAGCAGCTTGTTAGGAGTACGTATAGCTGGCGTGAACGTGGCACCTTATTTATCGACGACTGGTCATGAATTGGATCATTCCTATATCGCATACGCAACGCTTATGTTGTAGTTCGAACACGTTCCCAATTGCTCAAGTCGTCTACGTATCCATATTGCAACAGGCAGAAAATTGACAATTTGGGCACATACCAAGAGGATTGTGCTCTATGCTTGTCGATACCACAACCAGCAGATAGATACCCAGTGGTCAAAGTTGAATCGCGTCCAGTTTGATATTGTGATCGGTAGACTGACAATCATTGAAACTAGGCGAAATTGGTAAATAAAGGCTACATTTCATCACCGGATGTACACCGAGCGATCGTTTCAGCGTTTGACTTTGTTCTTAGCCAGTCATCACTGACATTAGCCGCTAAAGAAAACAGTGAATGGATTGCGGCATGGGACGCCCAAAGTGTATAGTCATTTTGTATAGAATTTTTTTTCACTGATATATAGGGTGGCATTAATCAACTTACAATGTTCCTACACCGGCTGGCAGTGGACTTTTTTTTTTCTAAGCATCTGAAGTACAAAAAGATTTCAACGAAAGGTTTTTTTCACGGCACCCACATACTCCCCATGTTTATATATTCCGACATTTGTCCGCAATATATAGACTTGTAAGCTATATATAGAATATCACCACTTGTTCTCGTTATCGTGTACATATAGCGTAGCTGCACGGTTAAAAGTAGGACACGTTTGGGGGTAAAAAAAAAAAAGAAGAGGCACCGGTAGCGATTTTTTGCCGCAACCTCCGCTGCTGTTACGGCAACGCCGGTATTTTTTTGTGGGGTTTAATTTATGCGTGAATTGCCAGACATACCACTCAGGTCCACGACCGAATGAGTTATGTCAGCAACCACAGACCGTCATGCTTCTAGCCACTTTTAGCTGGTTTGAAGAATGACGCAGCGGAGTTAGCAGCGCCCCCCAAGTGCACATCCCACGAATTGGAGCTATGCTCCGGGCAGGGGAGACACTTGTACCCTTTATGCGGTGGGTGTCCGCCGGTGGTGGGATTCGAACCCACCACCTCCTGAAGCCGAGGCCGGCGCCCTAACCACTGCGCCACGACTTCGGTGACATTTCGAAGGTTAACATCGTGTTTTGTGAGCGGGAACACTTTCTCCTCCTTACCTACTCTGGAATCCAATTGTTCCCTCCTCGCCTGAGGCAAAGCTGCCCTTTTCATGGTGCGACGGCGCATGCGCCCAGGCCTAGCGGATTGGTCGCGAAACGTCTTTGAAGGGTCGTGCGCAACCCCGCGTGCCGGGAAGTCCCCTGTAAAAGAAAAAAAAAAGAAGTAAGCGCTCGGACGCACGCCGCTACAAACGCTCGTGTCATGTACTGCCTTGAAACTCCACTGGCAGCTCTTCAGCGTCAGCTCGGTGCCGAAAACATGTGTAGCTTAAGACTGCAAGTTAACGTTTAAACAGAAAGCGACTAGGTTTTCTTATGGACCGCGCCGTGAGGCTACGTTGTTGCCGCCCTTCATTGATGGCTGGCCAATACATTAACGTAAAGCACTTGTGTTACACTTGGGCAACGCTTTAAAACATCGCGTTGACGACGAAATCTTGTTGCAAGGTCAGCCCTCACATGCTGGTGGTGGCAGCACGCGCGTGTCTTCACGTACTCATTCAAGGCGCGGTAAGACTGAGTCGATACGAAACCGACAAGACGCTCACGAACACGATTGACCGAATGTTGAGTACAATGCGTCATTGAAAGCACAATATCATATCAGGCCGAACAGGACGCAACCGACGAGCGCGAGTTGCCGCACTGCGACGGGCATTCTTGTCAACAGCACCGAGAAAATCAGTGCGCCGGCCATCGTTCGACCGAAGCCTAAGCGATCGGCTAGCAAACTGACGACGCGAAATGGCGACAGCGCCTTGGCTTGTATATATAATTAATCGCCGTCAAAGTGTGGCAAAAGATGCCTAAAAGTTGAAATGCACAAGATTCAACCCTCCCACGCTTTCCGTGCACATGAAGTTTGAGTCAATGCTGATGCGAATGTTAAGCCTAATGATGTCGTGCTTGTGCACCCACTTTTGGTGGACTTGAGCTGAAAGGGAAGCAGTAATATCGAATCAAACAGCTTTTATAGCTCAGTGCTGTCGTTCGCGATGAGAATGTTTGCAAGGCGCGTATACACTGTAATACATCAAATACATCTATTATAAATATGGAGCGCGCGCTTATGCTTCGCTTTCAAGAGTGGCACGAGACAGCATTCAAAGATCTCCGACTGCTTCTCACACTTCCCTGCAACTGGAGCATATGTACCTGTAATGTTTAGCGGGAAACGTCGGCTGCGAACGCTAGGCACGAAGGGGGGCTTTCTGGAAGAAATGGGGCTTCCAGCGTGCGGCCCGATGTGGCGTAGGCGAGCGCCATCTGGAGGCATTGCAAGGAACTGGGAGCACCACTCCGCCGCCCCCGAGGTACTCACGAGCCGGCGCCTGCAAATGGCGGACTCCGTTGGCGGTCCATCAATGATGAAGCGCTGGGAAATGCGTTTGTTTGAGTTTTCGCGTAACTTAGTTATGTTTTCTCGAATTGTAAAATTGCCATCCGTCACTATCATGTCTGTCGGTTTGTGTGTATGTCGTACGTTACGATTTTTCGGCGTATTTCAGATTGAGGCATTGAATTCAGTCGCCTTCTTGCGCCAAATGGAGGACCTTGGTATGGCTGGTTTGAAAATCCTTTCGTCTAAACGACGTCCGACGCCGGGTTCCGACACCAGATTTTATGGGACACCGGGCCCTTAACGCTATGGCGTAAAGGTTGGCTCAAGCAGCTTGTTAGGAGTACGTATAGCTGGCGTGAACGTGGCACCTTATTTATCGACGACTGGTCATGAATTGGATCATTCCTATATCGCATACGCAACGCTTATGTTGTAGTTCGAACACGTTCCCAATTGCTCAAGTCGTCTACGTATCCATATTGCAACAGGCAGAAAATTGACAATTTGGTCACATACCAAGAGGATTGTGCTCTATGCTTGTCGATACCACAACCAGCAGATAGATACCCAGTGGTCAAAGTTGAATCGCGTCCAGTTTGATATTGTGATCGGTAGACTGACAATCATTGAAACTAGGCGAAATTGGTAAATAAAGGCTACATTTCATCACCGGATGTACACCGAGCGATCGTTTCAGCGTTTGATTTTGTTCTTAGCCAGTCATCACTGACATTAGCCGCTAAAGAAAACAGTGAATGGATTGCGGCATGGGACGCCCAAAGTGTATAGTCATTTTGTATAGAATTTTTTTTCACTGATATATAGGGTGGCATTAATCAACTTACAATGTTCCTACACCGGCTGGCAGTGGACTTTTTTTTTTCTAAGCATCTGAAGTACAAAAAGATTTCAACGAAAGGTTTTTTTCACGGCACCCACATACTCCCCATGTTTATATATTCCGACATTTGTCCGCAATATATAGACTTGTAAGCTATATATAGAATATCACCACTTGTTCTCGTTATCGTGTACATATAGCGTAGCTGCACGGTTAAAAGTAGGACACGTTTGGGGGTAAAAAAAAAAGAAGAGGCACCGGTAGCGATTTTTTGCCGCAACCTCCGCTACTGTTACGGCAACGCCGGTATTTTTTTGTGGGGTTTAATTTATGCGTGAATTGCCAGACATACCACTCAGGTCTACGACCGAATGAGTTATGTCAGCAACCACAGACCGTCATGCTTCTAGCCACTTTTAGCTGGTTTGAAGAATGACGCAGCGGAGTTAGCAGCGCCCCCCAAGTGCACATCCCACGAATTGGAGCTATGCTCCGGGCAGGGGAGACACTTGTACCCTTTATGCGGTGGGTGTCCGCCGGTGGTGGGATTCGAACCCACCACCTCCCGAAGCCGAGGCCGGCGCCCTAACCACTGCGCCACGACTTCGGTGACATTTCGAAGGTTAACATCGTGTTTTGTGAGCGGGAACACTTTCTCCTCCTTACCTACTCTGGAATCCAATTGTTCCCTCCTCGCCTGAGGCAAAGCTGCCCTTTTCATGGTGCGACGGCGCATGCGCCCAGGCCTAGCGGATTGGTCGCGAAACGTCTTTGAAGGGTCGTGCGCAACCCCGCGTGCCGGGAAGTCCCCTGTAAAAGAAAAAAAAAAGAAGTAAGCGCTCGGACGCACGCCGCTACAAACGCTCGTGTCATGTACTGCCTTGAAACTCCACTGGCAGCTCTTCAGCGTCAGCTCGGTGCCGAAAACATGTGTAGCTTAAGACTGCAAGTTAACGTTTAAACAGAAAGCGACTAGGTTTTCTTATGGACTGCGCCGTGAGGCTACGTTGTTGCCGCCCTTCATTGATGGCTGGCCAATACATTAACGTAAAGCACTTGTGTTACACTTGGGCAACGCTTTAAAACATCGCGTTGACGACGAAATCTTGTTGCAAGGTCAGCCCCCACATGCTGGTGGTGGCAGCACGCGCGTGTCTTCACGTACTCATTCAAGGCGCGGTAAGACTGAGTCGATACGAAACCGACAAGACGCTCACGAACACGATTGACCGAATGTTGAGTACAATGCGTCATTGAAAGCACAATATCATATCAGGCCGAACAGGACGCAACCGACGAGCGCGAGTTGCCGCACTGCGACGGGCATTCTTGTCAACAGCACCGAGAAAATCAGTGCGCCGGCCATCGTTCGACCGAAGCCTAAGCGATCGGCTAGCAAACTGACGACGCGAAATGGCGACAGCGCCTTGGCTTGTATATATAATTAATCGCCGTCAAAGTGTGGCAAAAGATGCCTAAAAGTTGAAATGCACAAGATTCAACCCTCCCACGCTTTCCGTGCACATGAAGTTTGAGTCAATGCTGATGCGAATGTTAAGCCTAATGATGTCGTGCTTGTGCACCCACTTTTGGTGGACTTGAGCTGAAAGGGAAGCAGTAATATCGAATCAAACAGCTTTTATAGTTCAGTGCTGTCGTTCGCGATGAGAATGTTTGCCAGGCGCGTATACACTGTAATACATCAAATACATCTATTATAAATATGGAGCGCGCGCTTATGCTTCGCTTTCAAGAGTGGCACGAGACAGCATTCAAAGATCTCCGACTGCTTCTCACACTTCCCTGCAACTGGAGCATATGTACCTGTAATGTTTAGCGGGAAACGTCGGCTGCGAACGCTAGGCACGAAGGGGGGCTTTCTGGAAGAAATGGGGCTTCCAGCGTGCGGCCCGATGTGGCGTAGGCGAGCGCCATCTGGAGGCATTGCAAGGAACTGGGCGCACCACTCCGCCGCCCCCGAGGTACTCACGAGCCGGCGCCTGCAAATGGCGGACTCCGTTGGCGGTCCATCAATGATGAAGCGCTGGGAAATGCGTTTGTTTGAGTTTTCGCGTAACTTAGTTATGTTTTCTCGAATTGTAAAATTGCCATCCGTCACTATCATGTCTGTCGGTTTGTGTGTATGTCGTACGTTACGATTTTTCGGCGTATTTCAGATTGAGGCATTGAATTCAGTCGCCTTCTTGCGCCAAATGGAGGACCTTGGTATGGCTGGTTTGAAAATCCTTTCGTCTAAACGACGTCCGACGCCGGGTTCCGACACCAGATTTTATGGGACACCGGGCCCTTAACGCTATGGCGTTAAGGTTGGCTCAAGCAGCTTGTTAGGAGTACGTATAGCTGGCGTGAACGTGGCACCTTATTTATCGACGACTGGTCATGAATTGGATCATTCCTATATCGCATACGCAACGCTTATGTTGTAGTTCGAACACGTTCCCAATTGCTCAAGTCGTCTACGTATCCATATTGCAACAGGCAGAAAATTGACAATTTGGGCACATACCAAGAGGATTGTGCTCTATGCTTGTCGATACCACAACCAGCAGATAGATACCCAGTGGTCAAAGTTGAATCGCGTCCAGTTTGATATTGTGATCGGTAGACTGACAATCATTGAAACTAGGCGAAATTGGTAAATAAAGGCTACATTTCATCACCGGATGTACACCGAGCGATCGTTTCAGCGTTTGACTTTGTTCTTAGCCAGTCATCACTGACATTAGCCGCTAAAGAAAACAGTGAATGGATTGCGGCATGGGACGCCCAAAGTGTATAGTCATTTTGTATAGAATTTTTTTTCACTGATATATAGGGTGGCATTAATCAACTTACAATGTTCCTACACCGGCTGGCAGTGGACTTTTTTTTTTCTAAGCATCTGAAGTACAAAAAGATTTCAACGAAAGGTTTTTTTCACGGCACCCACATACTCCCCATGTTTATATATTCCGACATTTGTCCGCAATATATAGACTTGTAAGCTATATATAGAATATCACCACTTGTTCTCGTTATCGTGTACATATAGCGTAGCTGCACGGTTAAAAGTAGGACACGTTTGGGGGTAAAAAAAAAAAGAAGAGGCACCGGTAGCGATTTTTTGCCGCAACCTCCGCTACTGTTACGGCAACGCCGGTATTTTTTTGTGGGGTTTAATTTATGCGTGAATTGCCAGACATACCACTCAGGTCTACGACCGAATGAGTTATGTCAGCAACCACAGACCGTCATGCTTCTAGCCACTTTTAGCTGGTTTGAAGAATGACGCAGCGGAGTTAGCAGCGCCCCCCAAGTGCACATCCCACGAATTGGAGCTATGCTCCGGGCAGGGGAGACACTTGTACCCTTTATGCGGTGGGTGTCCGCCGGTGGTGGGATTCGAACCCACCACCTCCCGAAGCCGAGGCCGGCGCCCTAACCACTGCGCCACGACTTCGGTGACATTTCGAAGGTTAACATCGTGTTTTGTGAGCGGGAACACTTTCTCCTCCTTACCTACTCTGGAACCCACCACCTCCCGAAGCCGAGGCCGGCGCCCTAACCACTGCGCCACGACTTCGGTGACATTTCGAAGGTTAACATCGTGTTTTGTGAGCGGGAACACTTTCTCCTCCTTACCTACTCTGGAATCCAATTGTTCCCTCCTCGCCTGAGGCAAAGCTGCCCTTTTCATGGTGCGACGGCGCATGCGCCCAGGCCTAGCGGATTGGTCGCGAAACGTCTTTGAAGGGTCGTGCGCAACCCCGCGTGCCGGGAAGTCCCCTGTAAAAGAAAAAAAAAAGAAGTAAGCGCTCGGACGCACGCCGCTACAAACGCTCGTGTCATGTACTGCCTTGAAACTCCACTGGCAGCTCTTCAGCGTCAGCTCGGTGCCGAAAACATGTGTAGCTTAAGACTGCAAGTTAACGTTTAAACAGAAAGCGACTAGGTTTTCTTATGGACTGCGCCGTGAGGCTACGTTGTTGCCGCCCTTCATTGATGGCTGGCCAATACATTAACGTAAAGCACTTGTGTTACACTTGGGCAACGCTTTAAAACATCGCGTTGACGACGAAATCTTGTTGCAAGGTCAGCCCTCACATGCTGGTGGTGGCAGCACGCGCGTGTCTTCACGTACTCATTCAAGGCGCGGTAAGACTGAGTCGATACGAAACCGACAAGACGCTCACGAACACGATTGACCGAATGTTGAGTACAATGCGTCATTGAAAGCACAATATCATATCAGGCCGAACAGGACGCAACCGACGAGCGCGAGTTGCCGCACTGCGACGGGCATTCTTGTCAACAGCACCGAGAAAATCAGTGCGCCGGCCATCGTTCGACCGAAGCCTAAGCGATCGGCTAGCAAACTGACGACGCGAAATGGCGACAGCGCCTTGGCTTGTATATATAATTAATCGCCGTCAAAGTGTGGCAAAAGATGCCTAAAAGTTGAAATGCACAAGATTCAACCCTCCCACGCTTTCCGTGCACATGAAGTTTGAGTCAATGCTGATGCGAATGTTAAGCCTAATGATGTCGTGCTTGTGCACCCACTTTTGGTGGACTTGAGCTGAAAGGGAAGCAGTAATATCGAATCAAACAGCTTTTATAGCTCAGTGCTGTCGTTCGCGATGAGAATGTTTGCAAGGCGCGTATACACTGTAATACATCAAATACATCTATTATAAATATGGAGCGTGCGCTTATGCTTCGCTTTCAAGAGTGGCACGAGACAGCATTCAAAGATCTCCGACTGCTTCTCACACTTCCCTGCAACTGGAGCATATGTACCTGTAATGTTTAGCGGGAAACGTCGGCTGCGAACGCTAGGCACGAAGGGGGGCTTTCTGGAAGAAATGGGGCTTCCAGCGTGCGGCCCGATGTGGCGTAGGCGAGCGCCATCTGGAGGCATTGCAAGGAACTGGGCGCACCACTCCGCCGCCCCCGAGGTACTCACGAGCCGGCGCCTGCAAATGGCGGACTCCGTTGGCGGTCCATCAATGATGAAGCGCTGGGAAATGCGTTTGTTTGAGTTTTCGCGTAACTTAGTTATGTTTTCTCGAATTGTAAAATTGCCATCCGTCACTATCATGTCTGTCGGTTTGTGTGTATGTCGTACGTTACGATTTTTCGGCGTATTTCAGATTGAGGCATTGAATTCAGTCGCCTTCTTGCGCCAAATGGAGGACCTTGGTATGGCTGGTTTGAAAATCCTTTCGTCTAAACGACGTCCGACGCCGGGTTCCGACATAAGATTTTATGGGACACCGGGCCCTTAACGCTATGGCGTTAAGGTTGGCTCAAGCAGCTTGTTAGGAGTACGTATAGCTGGCGTGAACGTGGCACCTTATTTATCGACGACTGGTCATGAATTGGATCATTCCTATATCGCATACGCAACGCTTATGTTGTAGTTCGAACACGTTCCCAATTGCTCAAGTCGTCTACGTATCCATATTGCAACAGGCAGAAAATTGACAATTTGGGCACATACCAAGAGGATTGTGCTCTATGCTTGTCGATACCACAACCAGCAGATAGATACCCAGTGGTCAAAGTTGAATCGCGTCCAGTTTGATATTGTGATCGGTAGACTGACAATCATTGAAACTAGGCGAAATTGGTAAATAAAGGCTACATTTCATCACCGGATGTACACCGAGCGATCGTTTCAGCGTTTGACTTTGTTCTTAGCCAGTCATCACTGACATTAGCCGCTAAAGAAAACAGTGAATGGATTGCGGCATGGGACGCCCAAAGTGTATAGTCATTTTGTATAGAATTTTTTTTCACTGATATATAGGGTGGCATTAATCAACTTACAATGTTCCTACACCGGCTGGCAGTGGACTTTTTTTTTTCTAAGCATCTGAAGTACAAAAAGATTTCAACGAAAGGTTTTTTTCACGGCACCCACATACTCCCCATGTTTATATATTCCGACATTTGTCCGCAATATATAGACTTGTAAGCTATATATAGAATATCACCACTTGTTCTCGTTATCGTGTACATATAGCGTAGCTGCACGGTTAAAAGTAGGACACGTTTGGGGGTAAAAAAAAAAAAGAAGAGGCACCGGTAGCGATTTTTTGCCGCAACCTCCGCTGCTGTTACGGCAACGCCGGTATTTTTTTGTGGGGTTTAATTTATGCGTGAATTGCCAGACATACCACTCAGGTCCACGACCGAATGAGTTATGTCAGCAACCACAGACCGTCATGCTTCTAGCCACTTTTAGCTGGTTTGAAGAATGACGCAGCGGAGTTAGCAGCGCCCCCCAAGTGCACATCCCACGAATTGGAGCTATGCTCCGGGCAGGGGAGACACTTGTACCCTTTATGCGGTGGGTGTCCGCCGGTGGTGGGATTCGAACCCACCACCTCCCGAAGCCGAGGCCGGCGCCCTAACCACTGCGCCACGACTTCGGTGACATTTCGAAGGTTAACATCGTGTTTTGTGAGCGGGAACACTTTCTCCTCCTTACCTACTCTGGAATCCAATTGTTCCCTCCTCGCCTGAGGCAAAGCTGCCCTTTTCATGGTGCGACGGCGCATGCGCCCAGGCCTAGCGGATTGGTCGCGAAACGTCTTTGAAGGGTCGTGCGCAACCCCGCGTGCCGGGAAGTCCCCTGTAAAAGAAAAAAAAAAGAAGTAAGCGCTCGGACGCACGCCGCTACAAACGCTCGTGTCATGTACTGCCTTGAAACTCCACTGGCAGCTCTTCAGCGTCAGCTCGGTGCCGAAAACATGTGTAGCTTAAGACTGCAAGTTAACGTTTAAACAGAAAGCGACTAGGTTTTCTTATGGACTGCGCCGTGAGGCTACGTTGTTGCCGCCCTTCATTGATGGCTGGCCAATACATTAACGTAAAGCACTTGTGTTACACTTGGGCAACGCTTTAAAACATCGCGTTGACGACGAAATCTTGTTGCAAGGTCAGCCCTCACATGCTGGTGGTGGCAGCACGCGCGTGTCTTCACGTACTCATTCAAGGCGCGGTAAGACTGAGTCGATACGAAACCGACAAGACGCTCACGAACACGATTGACCGAATGTTGAGTACAATGCGTCATTGAAAGCACAATATCATATCAGGCCGAACAGGACGCAACCGACGAGCGCGAGTTGCCGCACTGCGACGGGCATTCTTGTCAACAGCACCGAGAAAATCAGTGCGCCGGCCATCGTTCGACCGAAGCCTAAGCGATCGGCTAGCAAACTGACGACGCGAAATGGCGACAGCGCCTTGGCTTGTATATATAATTAATCGCCGTCAAAGTGTGGCAAAAGATGCCTAAAAGTTGAAATGCACAAGATTCAACCCTCCCACGCTTTCCGTGCACATGAAGTTTGAGTCAATGCTGATGCGAATGTTAAGCCTAATGATGTCGTGCTTGTGCACCCACTTTTGGTGGACTTGAGCTGAAAGGGAAGCAGTAATATCGAATCAAACAGCTTTTATAGCTCAGTGCTGTCGTTCGCGATGAGAATGTTTGCAAGGCGCGTATACACTGTAATACATCAAATACATCTATTATAAATATGGAGCGCGCGCTTATGCTTCGCTTTCAAGAGTGGCACGAGACAGCATTCAAAGATCTCCGACTGCTTCTCACACTTCCCTGCAACTGGAGCATATGTACCTGTAATGTTTAGCGGGAAACGTCGGCTGCGAACGCTAGGCACGAAGGGGGGCTTTCTGGAAGAAATGGGGCTTCCAGCGTGCGGCCCGATGTGGCGTAGGCGAGCGCCATCTGGAGGCATTGCAAGGAACTGGGCGCACCACTCCGCCGCCCCCGAGGTACTCACGAGCCGGCGCCTGCAAATGGCGGAGTCCGTTGGCGGTCCATCAATGATGAAGCGCTGGGAAATGCGTTTGTTTGAGTTTTCGCGTAACTTAGTTATGTTTTCTCGAATTGTAAAATTGCCATCCGTCACTATCATGTCTGTCGGTTTGTGTGTATGTCGTACGTTACGATTTTTCGGCGTATTTCAGATTGAGGCATTGAATTCAGTCGCCTTCTTGCGCCAAATGGAGGACCTTGGTATGGCTGGTTTGAAAATCCTTTCGTCTAAACGACGTCCGACGCCGGGTTCCGACACCAGATTTTATGGGACACCGGGCCCTTAACGCTATGGCGTTAAGGTTGGCTCAAGCAGCTTGTTAGGAGTACGTATAGCTGGCGTGAACGTGGCACCTTATTTATCGACGACTGGTCATGAATTGGATCATTCCTATATCGCATACGCAACGCTTATGTTGTAGTTCGAACACGTTCCCAATTGCTCAAGTCGTCTACGTATCCATATTGCAACAGGCAGAAAATTGACAATTTGGGCACATACCAAGAGGATTGTGCTCTATGCTTGTCGATACCACAACCAGCAGATAGATACCCAGTGGTCAAAGTTGAATCGCGTCCAGTTTGATATTGTGATCGGTAGACTGACAATCATTGAAACTAGGCGAAATTGGTAAATAAAGGCTACATTTCATCACCGGATGTACACCGAGCGATCGTTTCAGCGTTTGACTTTGTTCTTAGCCAGTCATCACTGACATTAGCCGCTAAAGAAAACAGTGAATGGATTGCGGCATGGGACGCCCAAAGTGTATAGTCATTTTGTATAGAATTTTTTTTCACTGATATATAGGGTGGCATTAATCAACTTACAATGTTCCTACATCGGCTGGCAGTGGACTTTTTTTTTCTAAGCATCTGAAGTACAAAAAGATTTCAACGAAAGGTTTTTTTCACGGCACCCACATACTCCCCATGTTTATATATTCCGACATTTGTCCGCAATATATAGACTTGTAAGCTATATATAGAATATCACCACTTGTTCTCGTTATCGTGTACATATAGCGTAGCTGCACGGTTAAAAGTAGGACACGTTTGGGGGTAAAAAAAAAAAGAAGAGGCACCGGTAGCGATTTTTTGCCGCAACCTCCGCTACTGTTACGGCAACGCCGGTATTTTTTTGTGGGGTTTAATTTATGCGTGAATTGCCAGACATACCACTCAGGTCTACGACCGAATGAGTTATGTCAGCAACCACAGACCGTCATGCTTCTAGCCACTTTTAGCTGGTTTGAAGAATGACGCAGCGGAGTTAGCAGCGCCCCCCAAGTGCACATCCCACGAATTGGAGCTATGCTCCGGGCAGGGGAGACACTTGTACCCTTTATGCGGTGGGTGTCCGCCGGTGGTGGGATTCGAACCCACCACCTCCCGAAGCCGAGGCCGGCGCCCTAACCACTGCGCCACGACTTCGGTGACATTTCGAAGGTTAACATCGTGTTTTGTGAGCGGGAACACTTTCTCCTCCTTACCTACTCTGGAATCCAATTGTTCCCTCCTCGCCTGAGGCAAAGCTGCCCTTTTCATGGTGCGACGGCGCATGCGCCCAGGCCTAGCGGATTGGTCGCGAAACGTCTTTGAAGGGTCGTGCGCAACCCCGCGTGCCGGGAAGTCCCCTGTAAAAGAAAAAAAAAAAGTAAGCGCTCGGACGCACGCCGCTACAAACGCTCGTGTCATGTACTGCCTTGAAACTCCACTGGCAGCTCTTCAGCGTCAGCTCGGTGCCGAAAACATGTGTAGCTTAAGACTGCAAGTTAACGTTTAAACAGAAAGCGACTAGGTTTTCTTATGGACTGCGCCGTGAGGCTACGTTGTTGCCGCCCTTCATTGATGGCTGGCCAATACATTAACGTAAAGCACTTGTGTTACACTTGGGCAACGCTTTAAAACATCGCGTTGACGACGAAATCTTGTTGCAAGGTCAGCCCTCACATGCTGGTGGTGGCAGCACGCGCGTGTCTTCACGTACTCATTCAAGGCGCGGTAAGACTGAGTCGATACGAAACCGACAAGACGCTCACGAACACGATTGACCGAATGTTGAGTACAATGCGTCATTGAAAGCACAATATCATATCAGGCCGAACAGGACGCAACCGACGAGCGCGAGTTGCCGCACTGCGACGGGCATTCTTGTCAACAGCACCGAGAAAATCAGTGCGCCGGCCATCGTTCGACCGAAGCCTAAGCGGTCGGCTAGCAAACTGACGACGCGAAATGGCGACAGCGCCTTGGCTTGTATATATAATTAATCGCCGTCAAAGTGTGGCAAAAGATGCCTAAAAGTTGAAATGCACAAGATTCAGCCCTCCCACGCTTTCCGTGCACATGAAGTTTGAGTCAATGCTGATGCGAATGTTAAGCCTAATGATGTCGTGCTTGTGCACCCACTTTTGGTGGACTTGAGCTGAAAGGGAAGCAATAATATCGAATCAAACAGCTTTTATAGCTCAGTGCTGTCGTTCGCGATGAGAATGTTTGCAAGGCGCGTATACACTGTAATACATCAAATACATCTATTATAAATATGGAGCGCGCGCTTATGCTTCGCTTTCAAGAGTGGCACGAGACAGCATTCAAAGATCTCCGACTGCTTCTCACACTTCCCTGCAACTGGAGCATATGTACCTGTAATGTTTAGCGGGAAACGTCGGCTGCGAACGCTAGGCACGAAGGGGGGCTTTCTGGAAGAAATGGGGCTTCCAGCGTGCGGCCCGATGTGGCGTAGGCGAGCGCCATCTGGAGGCATTGCAAGGAACTGGGCGCACCACTCCGCCGCCCCCGAGGTACTCACGAGCCGGCGCCTGCAAATGGCGGACTCCGTTGGCGGTCCATCAATGATGAAGCGCTGGGAAATGCGTTTGTTTGAGTTTTCGCGTAACTTAGTTATGTTTTCTCGAATTGTAAAATTGCCATCCGTCACTATCATGTCTGTCGGTTTGTGTGTATGTCATACGTTACGATTTTTCGGCGTATTTCAGATTGGGGCATTGAATTCAGTCGCCTTCTTGCGCCAAATGGAGGACCTTGGTATGTCTGGTTTGAAAATCTTTTCGTCTAAACGACGTCCGACGCCGGGTTCCGACACCAGATTTTATGGGACACCGGGCCCTTAACGCTATGGCGTTAAGGTTGGCTCAAGCAGCTTGTTAGGAGTACGTATAGCTGGCGTGAACGTGGCACCTTATTTATCGACGACTGGTCATGAATTGGATCATTCCTATATCGCATACGCAACGCTTATGTTGTAGTTCGAACACGTTCCCAATTGCTCAAGTCGTCTACGTATCCATATTGCAACAGGCAGAAAATTGACAATTTGGGCACATACCAAGAGGATTGTGCTCTATGCTTGTCGATACCACAACCAGCAGATAGATACCCAGTGGTCAAAGTTGAATCGCGTCCAGTTTGATATTGTGATCGGTAGACTGACAATCATTGAAACTAGGCGAAATTGGTAAATAAAGGCTACATTTCATCACCGGATGTACACCGAGCGATCGTTTCAGCGTTTGACTTTGTTCTTAGCCAGTCATCACTGACATTAGCCGCTAAAGAAAACAGTGAATGGATTGCGGCATGGGACGCCCAAAGTGTATAGTCATTTTGTATAGAATTTTTTTTCACTGATATATAGGGTGGCATTAATCAACTTACAATGTTCCTACACCGGCTGGCAGTGGACTTTTTTTTTTCTAAGCATCTGAAGTACAAAAAGATTTCAACGAAAGGTTTTTTTCACGGCACCCACATACTCCCCATGTTTATATATTCCGACATTTGTCCGCAATATATAGACTTGTAAGCTATATATAGAATATCACCACTTGTTCTCGTTATCGTGTACATATAGCGTAGCTGCACGGTTAAAAGTAGGACACGTTTGGGGGTAAAAAAAAAAAGAAGAGGCACCGGTAGCGATTTTTTGCCGCAACCTCCGCTACTGTTACGGCAACGCCGGTATTTTTTTGTGGGGTTTAATTTATGCGTGAATAGCCAGACATACCACTCAGGTCTACGACCGAATGAGTTATGTCAGCAACCACAGACCGTCATGCTTCTAGCCACTTTTAGCTGGTTTGAAGAATGACGCAGCGGAGTTAGCAGCGCCCCCCAAGTGCACATCCCACGAATTGGAGCTATGCTCCGGGCAGGGGAGACACTTGTACCCTTTATGCGGTGGGTGTCCGCCGGTGGTGGGATTCGAACCCACCACCTCCCGAAGCCGAGGCCGGCGCCCTAACCACTGCGCCACGACTTCGGTGACATTTCGAAGGTTAACATCGTGTTTTGTGAGCGGGAACACTTTCTCCTCCTTACCTACTCTGGAATCCAATTGTTCCCTCCTCGCCTGAGGCAAAGCTGCCCTTTTCATGGTGCGACGGCGCATGCGCCCAGGCCTAGCGGATTGGTCGCGAAACGTCTTTGAAGGGTCGTGCGCAACCCCGCGTGCCGGGAAGTCCCCTGTAAAAGAAAAAAAAAAAGAAGTAGGCGCACGGACGCACGCCGCTACAAACGCTCGTGTCATGTACTGCCTTGAAACTCCACTGGCAGCTCTTCAGCGTCAGCTCGGTGCCGAAAACATGTGTAGCTTAAGACTGCAAGTTAACGTTTAAACAGAAAGCGACTAGGTTTTCTTATGGACCGCGCCGTGAGGCTACGTTGTTGCCGCCCTTCATTGATGGCTGGCCAATACATTAACGTAAAGCACTTGTGTTACACTTGGGCAACGCTTTAAAACATCGCGTTGACGACGAAATCTTGTTGCAAGGTCAGCCCTCACATGCTGGTGGTGGCAGCACGCGCGTGTCTTCACGTACTCATTCAAGTCGCGGTAAGACTGAGTCGATACGAAACCGACAAGACGCTCACGAACACGATTGACCGAATGTTGAGTACAATGCGTCATTGAAAGCACAATATCATATCAGGCCGAACAGGACGCAACCGACGAGCGCGAGTTGCCGCACTGCGACGGGCATTCTTGTCAACAGCACCGAGAAAATCAGTGCGCCGGCCATCGTTCGACCGAAGCCTAAGCGATCGGCTAGCAAACTGACGACGCGAAATGGCGACAGCGCCTTGGCTTGTATATATAATTAATCGCCGTCAAAGTGTGGCAAAAGATGCCTAAAAGTTGAAATGCACAAGATTCAACCCTCCCACGCTTTCCGTGCACATGAAGTTTGAGTCAATGCTGATGCGAATGTTAAGCCTAATGATGTCGTGCTTGTGCACCCACTTTTGGTGGACTTGAGCTGAAAGGGAAGCAGTAATATCGAATCAAACAGCTTTTATAGCTCAGTGCTGTCGTTCGCGATGAGAATGTTTGCAAGGCGCGTATACACTGTAATACATCAAATACATCTATTATAAATATGGAGCGCGCGCTTATGCTTCGCTTTCAAGAGTGGCACGAGACAGCATTCAAAGATCTCCGACTGCTTCTCACACTTCCCTGCAACTGGAGCATATGTACCTGTAATGTTTAGCGGGAAACGTCGGCTGCGAACGCTAGGCACGAAGGGGGGCTTTCTGGAAGAAATGGGGCTTCCAGCGTGCGGCCCGATGTGGCGTAGGCGAGCGCCATCTGGAGGCATTGCAAGGAACTGGGAGCACCACTCCGCCGCCCCCGAGGTACTCACGAGCCGGCGCCTGCAAATGGCGGACTCCGTTGGCGGTCCATCAATGATGAAGCGCTGGGAAATGCGTTTGTTTGAGTTTTCGCGTAACTTAGTTATGTTTTCTCGAATTGTAAAATTGCCATCCGTCACTATCATGTCTGTCGGTTTGTGTGTATGTCGTACGTTACGATTTTTCGGCGTATTTCAGATTGAGGCATTGAATTCAGTCGCCTTCTTGCGCCAAATGGAGGACCTTGGTATGGCTGGTTTGAAAATCCTTTCGTCTAAACGACGTCCGACGCCGGGTTCCGACACCAGATTTTATGGGACACCGGGCCCTTAACGCTATGGCGTAAAGGTTGGCTCAAGCAGCTTGTTAGGAGTACGTATAGCTGGCGTGAACGTGGCACCTTATTTATCGACGACTGGTCATGAATTGGATCATTCCTATATCGCATACGCAACGCTTATGTTGTAGTTCGAACACGTTCCCAATTGCTCAAGTCGTCTACGTATCCATATTGCAACAGGCAGAAAATTGACAATTTGGTCACATACCAAGAGGATTGTGCTCTATGCTTGTCGATACCACAACCAGCAGATAGATACCCAGTGGTCAAAGTTGAATCGCGTCCAGTTTGATATTGTGATCGGTAGACTGACAATCATTGAAACTAGGCGAAATTGGTAAATAAAGGCTACATTTCATCACCGGATGTACACCGAGCGATCGTTTCAGCGTTTGATTTTGTTCTTAGCCAGTCATCACTGACATTAGCCGCTAAAGAAAACAGTGAATGGATTGCGGCATGGGACGCCCAAAGTGTATAGTCATTTTGTATAGAATTTTTTTTCACTGATATATAGGGTGGCATTAATCAACTTACAATGTTCCTACACCGGCTGGCAGTGGACTTTTTTTTTTCTAAGCATCTGAAGTACAAAAAGATTTCAACGAAAGGTTTTTTTCACGGCACCCACATACTCCCCATGTTTATATATTCCGACATTTGTCCGCAATATATAGACTTGTAAGCTATATATAGAATATCACCACTTGTTCTCGTTATCGTGTACATATAGCGTAGCTGCACGGTTAAAAGTAGGACACGTTTGGGGGTAAAAAAAAAAGAAGAGGCACCGGTAGCGATTTTTTGCCGCAACCTCCGCTACTGTTACGGCAACGCCGGTATTTTTTTGTGGGGTTTAATTTATGCGTGAATTGCCAGACATACCACTCAGGTCTACGACCGAATGAGTTATGTCAGCAACCACAGACCGTCATGCTTCTAGCCACTTTTAGCTGGTTTGAAGAATGACGCAGCGGAGTTAGCAGCGCCCCCCAAGTGCACATCCCACGAATTGGAGCTATGCTCCGGGCAGGGGAGACACTTGTACCCTTTATGCGGTGGGTGTCCGCCGGTGGTGGGATTCGAACCCACCACCTCCCGAAGCCGAGGCCGGCGCCCTAACCACTGCGCCACGACTTCGGTGACATTTCGAAGGTTAACATCGTGTTTTGTGAGCGGGAACACTTTCTCCTCCTTACCTACTCTGGAATCCAATTGTTCCCTCCTCGCCTGAGGCAAAGCTGCCCTTTTCATGGTGCGACGGCGCATGCGCCCAGGCCTAGCGGATTGGTCGCGAAACGTCTTTGAAGGGTCGTGCGCAACCCCGCGTGCCGGGAAGTCCCCTGTAAAAGAAAAAAAAAAGAAGTAAGCGCTCGGACGCACGCCGCTACAAACGCTCGTGTCATGTACTGCCTTGAAACTCCACTGGCAGCTCTTCAGCGTCAGCTCGGTGCCGAAAACATGTGTAGCTTAAGACTGCAAGTTAACGTTTAAACAGAAAGCGACTAGGTTTTCTTATGGACTGCGCCGTGAGGCTACGTTGTTGCCGCCCTTCATTGATGGCTGGCCAATACATTAACGTAAAGCACTTGTGTTACACTTGGGCAACGCTTTAAAACATCGCGTTGACGACGAAATCTTGTTGCAAGGTCAGCCCCCACATGCTGGTGGTGGCAGCACGCGCGTGTCTTCACGTACTCATTCAAGGCGCGGTAAGACTGAGTCGATACGAAACCGACAAGACGCTCACGAACACGATTGACCGAATGTTGAGTACAATGCGTCATTGAAAGCACAATATCATATCAGGCCGAACAGGACGCAACCGACGAGCGCGAGTTGCCGCACTGCGACGGGCATTCTTGTCAACAGCACCGAGAAAATCAGTGCGCCGGCCATCGTTCGACCGAAGCCTAAGCGATCGGCTAGCAAACTGACGACGCGAAATGGCGACAGCGCCTTGGCTTGTATATATAATTAATCGCCGTCAAAGTGTGGCAAAAGATGCCTAAAAGTTGAAATGCACAAGATTCAACCCTCCCACGCTTTCCGTGCACATGAAGTTTGAGTCAATGCTGATGCGAATGTTAAGCCTAATGATGTCGTGCTTGTGCACCCACTTTTGGTGGACTTGAGCTGAAAGGGAAGCAGTAATATCGAATCAAACAGCTTTTATAGCTCAGTGCTGTCGTTCGCGATGAGAATGTTTGCCAGGCGCGTATACACTGTAATACATCAAATACATCTATTATAAATATGGAGCGCGCGCTTATGCTTCGCTTTCAAGAGTGGCACGAGACAGCATTCAAAGATCTCCGACTGCTTCTCACACTTCCCTGCAACTGGAGCATATGTACCTGTAATGTTTAGCGGGAAACGTCGGCTGCGAACGCTAGGCACGAAGGGGGGCTTTCTGGAAGAAATGGGGCTTCCAGCGTGCGGCCCGATGTGGCGTAGGCGAGCGCCATCTGGAGGCATTGCAAGGAACTGGGCGCACCACTCCGCCGCCCCCGAGGTACTCACGAGCCGGCGCCTGCAAATGGCGGACTCCGTTGGCGGTCCATCAATGATGAAGCGCTGGGAAATGCGTTTGTTTGAGTTTTCGCGTAACTTAGTTATGTTTTCTCGAATTGTAAAATTGCCATCCGTCACTATCATGTCTGTCGGTTTGTGTGTATGTGGTACGTTACGATTTTTCGGCGTATTTCAGATTGAGGCATTGAATTCAGTCGCCTTCTTGCGCCAAATGGAGGACCTTGGTATGGCTGGTTTGAAAATCCTTTCGTCTAAACGACGTCCGACGCCGGGTTCCGACACCAGATTTTATGGGACACCGGGCCCTTAACGCTATGGCGTTAAGGTTGGCTCAAGCAGCTTGTTAGGAGTACGTATAGCTGGCGTGAACGTGGCACCTTATTTATCGACGACTGGTCATGAATTGGATCATTCCTATATCGCATACGCAACGCTTATGTTGTAGTTCGAACACGTTCCCAATTGCTCAAGTCGTCTACGTATCCATATTGCAACAGGCAGAAAATTGACAATTTGGGCACATACCAAGAGGATTGTGCTCTATGCTTGTCGATACCACAACCAGCAGATAGATACCCAGTGGTCAAAGTTGAATCGCGTCCAGTTTGATATTGTGATCGGTAGACTGACAATCATTGAAACTAGGCGAAATTGGTAAATAAAGGCTACATTTCATCACCGGATGTACACCGAGCGATCGTTTCAGCGTTTGAATTTGTTCTTAGCCAGTCATCACTGACATTAGCCGCTAAAGAAAACAGTGAATGGATTGCGGCATGGGACGCCCAAAGTGTATAGTCATTTTGTATAGAATTTTTTTTCACTGATATATAGGGTGGCATTAATCAACTTACAATGTTCCTACACCGGCTGGCAGTGGACTTTTTTTTTTCTAAGCATCTGAAGTACAAAAAGATTTCAACGAAAGGTTTTTTTCACGGCACCCACATACTCCCCATGTTTATATATTCCGACATTTGTCCGCAATATATAGACTTGTAAGCTATATATAGAATATCACCACTTGTTCTCGTTATCGTGTACATATAGCGTAGCTGCACGGTTAAAAGTAGGACACGTTTGGGGGTAAAAAAAAAAAGAAGAGGCACCGGTAGCGATTTTTTGCCGCAACCTCCGCTACTGTTACGGCAACGCCGGTATTTTTTTGTGGGGTTTAATTTATGCGTGAATTGCCAGACATACCACTCAGGTCTACGACCGAATGAGTTATGTCAGCAACCACAGACCGTCATGCTTCTAGCCACTTTTAGCTGGTTTGAAGAATGACGCAGCGGAGTTAGCAGCGCCCCCCAAGTGCACATCCCACGAATTGGAGCTATGCTCCGGGCAGGGGAGACACTTGTACCCTTTATGCGGTGGGTGTCCGCCGGTGGTGGGATTCGAACCCACCACCTCCCGAAGCCGAGGCCGGCGCCCTAACCACTGCGCCACGACTTCGGTGACATTTCGAAGGTTAACATCGTGTTTTGTGAGCGGGAACACTTTCTCCTCCTTACCTACTCTGGAACCCACCACCTCCCGAAGCCGAGGCCGGCGCCCTAACCACTGCGCCACGACTTCGGTGACATTTCGAAGGTTAACATCGTGTTTTGTGAGCGGGAACACTTTCTCCTCCTTACCTACTCTGGAATCCAATTGTTCCCTCCTCGCCTGAGGCAAAGCTGCCCTTTTCATGGTGCGACGGCGCATGCGCCCAGGCCTAGCGGATTGGTCGCGAAACGTCTTTGAAGGGTCGTGCGCAACCCCGCGTGCCGGGAAGTCCCCTGTAAAAGAAAAAAAAAAGAAGTAAGCGCTCGGACGCACGCCGCTACAAACGCTCGTGTCATGTACTGCCTTGAAACTCCACTGGCAGCTCTTCAGCGTCAGCTCGGTGCCGAAAACATGTGTAGCTTAAGACTGCAAGTTAACGTTTAAACAGAAAGCGACTAGGTTTTCTTATGGACTGCGCCGTGAGGCTACGTTGTTGCCGCCCTTCATTGATGGCTGGCCAATACATTAACGTAAAGCACTTGTGTTACACTTGGGCAACGCTTTAAAACATCGCGTTGACGACGAAATCTTGTTGCAAGGTCAGCCCTCACATGCTGGTGGTGGCAGCACGCGCGTGTCTTCACGTACTCATTCAAGGCGCGGTAAGACTGAGTCGATACGAAACCGACAAGACGCTCACGAACACGATTGACCGAATGTTGAGTACAATGCGTCATTGAAAGCACAATATCATATCAGGCCGAACAGGACGCAACCGACGAGCGCGAGTTGCCGCACTGCGACGGGCATTCTTGTCAACAGCACCGAGAAAATCAGTGCGCCGGCCATCGTTCGACCGAAGCCTAAGCGATCGGCTAGCAAACTGACGACGCGAAATGGCGACAGCGCCTTGGCTTGTATATATAATTAATCGCCGTCAAAGTGTGGCAAAAGATGCCTAAAAGTTGAAATGCACAAGATTCAACCCTCCCACGCTTTCCGTGCACATGAAGTTTGAGTCAATGCTGATGCGAATGTTAAGCCTAATGATGTCGTGCTTGTGCACCCACTTTTGGTGGACTTGAGCTGAAAGGGAAGCAGTAATATCGAATCAAACAGCTTTTATAGCTCAGTGCTGTCGTTCGCGATGAGAATGTTTGCAAGGCGCGTATACACTGTAATACATCAAATACATCTATTATAAATATGGAGCGCGCGCTTATGCTTCGCTTTCAAGAGTGGCACGAGACAGCATTCAAAGATCTCCGACTGCTTCTCACACTTCCCTGCAACTGGAGCATATGTACCTGTAATGTTTAGCGGGAAACGTCGGCTGCGAACGCTAGGCACGAAGGGGGGCTTTCTGGAAGAAATGGGGCTTCCAGCGTGCGGCCCGATGTGGCGTAGGCGAGCGCCATCTGGAGGCATTGCAAGGAACTGGGCGCACCACTCCGCCGCCCCCGAGGTACTCACGAGCCGGCGCCTGCAAATGGCGGACTCCGTTGGCGGTCCATCAATGATGAAGCGCTGGGAAATGCGTTTGTTTGAGTTTTCGCGTAACTTAGTTATGTTTTCTCGAATTGTAAAATTGCCATCCGTCACTATCATGTCTGTCGGTTTGTGTGTATGTCGTACGTTACGATTTTTCGGCGTATTTCAGATTGAGGCATTGAATTCAGTCGCCTTCTTGCGCCAAATGGAGGACCTTGGTATGGCTGGTTTGAAAATCCTTTCGTCTAAACGACGTCCGACGCCGGGTTCCGACATAAGATTTTATGGGACACCGGGCCCTTAACGCTATGGCGTTAAGGTTGGCTCAAGCAGCTTGTTAGGAGTACGTATAGCTGGCGTGAACGTGGCACCTTATTTATCGACGACTGGTCATGAATTGGATCATTCCTATATCGCATACGCAACGCTTATGTTGTAGTTCGAACACGTTCCCAATTGCTCAAGTCGTCTACGTATCCATATTGCAACAGGCAGAAAATTGACAATTTGGGCACATACCAAGAGGATTGTGCTCTATGCTTGTCGATACCACAACCAGCAGATAGATACCCAGTGGTCAAAGTTGAATCGCGTCCAGTTTGATATTGTGATCGGTAGACTGACAATCATTGAAACTAGGCGAAATTGGTAAATAAAGGCTACATTTCATCACCGGATGTACACCGAGCGATCGTTTCAGCGTTTGACTTTGTTCTTAGCCAGTCATCACTGACATTAGCCGCTAAAGAAAACAGTGAATGGATTGCGGCATGGGACGCCCAAAGTGTATAGTCATTTTGTATAGAATTTTTTTTCACTGATATATAGGGTGGCATTAATCAACTTACAATGTTCCTACACCGGCTGGCAGTGGACTTTTTTTTTTCTAAGCATCTGAAGTACAAAAAGATTTCAACGAAAGGTTTTTTTCACGGCACCCACATACTCCCCATGTTTATATATTCCGACATTTGTCCGCAATATATAGACTTGTAAGCTATATATAGAATATCACCACTTGTTCTCGTTATCGTGTACATATAGCGTAGCTGCACGGTTAAAAGTAGGACACGTTTGGGGGTAAAAAAAAAAAGAAGAGGCACCGGTAGCGATTTTTTGCCGCAACCTCCGCTGCTGTTACGGCAACGCCGGTATTTTTTTGTGGGGTTTAATTTATGCGTGAATTGCCAGACATACCACTCAGGTCCACGACCGAATGAGTTATGTCAGCAACCACAGACCGTCATGCTTCTAGCCACTTTTAGCTGGTTTGAAGAATGACGCAGCGGAGTTAGCAGCGCCCCCCAAGTGCACATCCCACGAATTGGAGCTATGCTCCGGGCAGGGGAGACACTTGTACCCTTTATGCGGTGGGTGTCCGCCGGTGGTGGGATTCGAACCCACCACCTCCCGAAGCCGAGGCCGGCGCCCTAACCACTGCGCCACGACTTCGGTGACATTTCGAAGGTTAACATCGTGTTTTGTGAGCGGGAACACTTTCTCCTCCTTACCTACTCTGGAATCCAATTGTTCCCTCCTCGCCTGAGGCAAAGCTGCCCTTTTCATGGTGCGACGGCGCATGCGCCCAGGCCTAGCGGATTGGTCGCGAAACGTCTTTGAAGGGTCGTGCGCAACCCCGCGTGCCGGGAAGTCCCCTGTAAAAGAAAAAAAAAAGAAGTAAGCGCTCGGACGCACGCCGCTACAAACGCTCGTGTCATGTACTGCCTTGAAACTCCACTGGCAGCTCTTCAGCGTCAGCTCGGTGCCGAAAACATGTGTAGCTTAAGACTGCAAGTTAACGTTTAAACAGAAAGCGACTAGGTTTTCTTATGGACTGCGCCGTGAGGCTACGTTGTTGCCGCCCTTCATTGATGGCTGGCCAATACATTAACGTAAAGCACTTGTGTTACACTTGGGCAACGCTTTAAAACATCGCGTTGACGACGAAATCTTGTTGCAAGGTCAGCCCTCACATGCTGGTGGTGGCAGCACGCGCGTGTCTTCACGTACTCATTCAAGGCGCGGTAAGACTGAGTCGATACGAAACCGACAAGACGCTCACGAACACGATTGACCGAATGTTGAGTACAATGCGTCATTGAAAGCACAATATCATATCAGGCCGAACAGGACGCAACCGACGAGCGCGAGTTGCCGCACTGCGACGGGCATTCTTGTCAACAGCACCGAGAAAATCAGTGCGCCGGCCATCGTTCGACCGAAGCCTAAGCGATCGGCTAGCAAACTGACGACGCGAAATGGCGACAGCGCCTTGGCTTGTATATATAATTAATCGCCGTCAAAGTGTGGCAAAAGATGCCTAAAAGTTGAAATGCACAAGATTCAACCCTCCCACGCTTTCCGTGCACATGAAGTTTGAGTCAATGCTGATGCGAATGTTAAGCCTAATGATGTCGTGCTTGTGCACCCACTTTTGGTGGACTTGAGCTGAAAGGGAAGCAGTAATATCGAATCAAACAGCTTTTATAGCTCAGTGCTGTCGTTCGCGATGAGAATGTTTGCAAGGCGCGTATACACTGTAATACATCAAATACATCTATTATAAATATGGAGCGCGCGCTTATGCTTCGCTTTCAAGAGTGGCACGAGACAGCATTCAAAGATCTCCGACTGCTTCTCACACTTCCCTGCAACTGGAGCATATGTACCTGTAATGTTTAGCGGGAAACGTCGGCTGCGAACGCTAGGCACGAAGGGGGGCTTTCTGGAAGAAATGGGGCTTCCAGCGTGCGGCCCGATGTGGCGTAGGCGAGCGCCATCTGGAGGCATTGCAAGGAACTGGGCGCACCACTCCGCCGCCCCCGAGGTACTCACGAGCCGGCGCCTGCAAATGGCGGAGTCCGTTGGCGGTCCATCAATGATGAAGCGCTGGGAAATGCGTTTGTTTGAGTTTTCGCGTAACTTAGTTATGTTTTCTCGAATTGTAAAATTGCCATCCGTCACTATCATGTCTGTCGGTTTGTGTGTATGTCGTACGTTACGATTTTTCGGCGTATTTCAGATTGAGGCATTGAATTCAGTCGCCTTCTTGCGCCAAATGGAGGACCTTGGTATGGCTGGTTTGAAAATCCTTTCGTCTAAACGACGTCCGACGCCGGGTTCCGACACCAGATTTTATGGGACACCGGGCCCTTAACGCTATGGCGTTAAGGTTGGCTCAAGCAGCTTGTTAGGAGTACGTATAGCTGGCGTGAACGTGGCACCTTATTTATCGACGACTGGTCATGAATTGGATCATTCCTATATCGCATACGCAACGCTTATGTTGTAGTTCGAACACGTTCCCAATTGCTCAAGTCGTCTACGTATCCATATTGCAACAGGCAGAAAATTGACAATTTGGGCACATACCAAGAGGATTGTGCTCTATGCTTGTCGATACCACAACCAGCAGATAGATACCCAGTGGTCAAAGTTGAATCGCGTCCAGTTTGATATTGTGATCGGTAGACTGACAATCATTGAAACTAGGCGAAATTGGTAAATAAAGGCTACATTTCATCACCGGATGTACACCGAGCGATCGTTTCAGCGTTTGACTTTGTTCTTAGCCAGTCATCACTGACATTAGCCGCTAAAGAAAACAGTGAATGGATTGCGGCATGGGACGCCCAAAGTGTATAGTCATTTTGTATAGAATTTTTTTTCACTGATATATAGGGTGGCATTAATCAACTTACAATGTTCCTACATCGGCTGGCAGTGGACTTTTTTTTTCTAAGCATCTGAAGTACAAAAAGATTTCAACGAAAGGTTTTTTTCACGGCACCCACATACTCCCCATGTTTATATATTCCGACATTTGTCCGCAATATATAGACTTGTAAGCTATATATAGAATATCACCACTTGTTCTCGTTATCGTGTACATATAGCGTAGCTGCACGGTTAAAAGTAGGACACGTTTGGGGGTAAAAAAAAAAAAGAAGAGGCACCGGTAGCGATTTTTTGCCGCAACCTCCGCTACTGTTACGGCAACGCCGGTATTTTTTTGTGGGGTTTAATTTATGCGTGAATTGCCAGACATACCACTCAGGTCTACGACCGAATGAGTTATGTCAGCAACCACAGACCGTCATGCTTCTAGCCACTTTTAGCTGGTTTGAAGAATGACGCAGCGGAGTTAGCAGCGCCCCCCAAGTGCACATCCCACGAATTGGAGCTATGCTCCGGGCAGGGGAGACACTTGTACCCTTTATGCGGTGGGTGTCCGCCGGTGGTGGGATTCGAACCCACCACCTCCCGAAGCCGAGGCCGGCGCCCTAACCACTGCGCCACGACTTCGGTGACATTTCGAAGGTTAACATCGTGTTTTGTGAGCGGGAACACTTTCTCCTCCTTACCTACTCTGGAATCC
Source organism: Dermacentor albipictus (assembly GCF_038994185.2). Lineage (NCBI taxonomy): Eukaryota > Metazoa > Arthropoda > Arachnida > Ixodida > Ixodidae > Dermacentor > Dermacentor albipictus. The sequence goes on from NC_091821.1 coordinate 470,222,735, forward strand.
AATTGTTCCCTCCTCGCCTGAGGCAAAGCTGCCCTTTTCATGGTGCGACGGCGCATGCGCCCAGGCCTAGCGGATTGGTCGCGAAACGTCTTTGAAGGGTCGTGCGCAACCCCGCGTGCCGGGAAGTCCCCTGTAAAAGAAAAAAAAAAGAAGTAGGCGCTCGGACGCACGCCGCTACAAACGCTCGTGTCATGTACTGCCTTGAAACTCCACTGGCAGCTCTTCAGCGTCAGCTCGGTGCCGAAAACATGTGTAGCTTAAGACTGCAAGTTAACGTTTAAACAGAAAGCGACTAGGTTTTCTTATGGACTGCGCCGTGAGGCTACGTTGTTGCCGCCCTTCATTGATGGCTGGCCAATACATTAACGTAAAGCACTTGTGTTACACTTGGGCAACGCTTTAAAACATCGCGTTGACGACGAAATCTTGTTGCAAGGTCAGCCCTCACATGCTGGTGGTGGCAGCACGCGCGTGTCTTCACGTACTCATTCAAGGCGCGGTAAGACTGAGTCGATACGAAACCGACAAGACGCTCACGAACACGATTGACCGAATGTTGAGTACAATGCGTCATTGAAAGCACAATATCATATCAGGCCGAACAGGACGCAACCGACGAGCGCGAGTTGCCGCACTGCGACGGGCATTCTTGTCAACAGCACCGAGAAAATCAGTGCGCCGGCCATCGTTCGACCGAAGCCTAAGCGATCGGCTAGCAAACTGACGACGCGAAATGGCGACAGCGCCTTGGCTTGTATATATAATTAATCGCCGTCAAAGTGTGGCAAAAGATGTCTAAAAGTTGAAATGCACAAGATTCAACCCTCCCACGCTTTCCGTGCACATGAAGTTTGAGTCAATGCTGATGCGAATGTTAAGCCTAATGATGTCGTGCTTGTGCACCCACTTTTGGTGGACTTGAGCTGAAAGGGAAGCAGTAATATCGAATCAAACAGCTTTTATAGCTCAGTGTTGTCGTTCGCGATGAGAATGTTTGCAAGGCGCGTATACACTGTAATACATCAAATACATCTATTATAAATATGGAGCGCGCGCTTATGCTTCGCTTTCAAGAGTGGCACGAGACAGCATTCAAAGATCTCCGACTGCTTCTCACACTTCCCTGCAACTGGAGCATATGTACCTGTAATGTTTAGCGGGAAACGTCGGCTGCGAACGCTAGGCACGAAGGGGGGCTTTCTGGAAGAAATGGGGCTTCCAGCGTGCGGCCCGATGTGGCGTAGGCGAGCGCCATCTGGAGGCATTGCAAGGAACTGGGCGCACCACTCCGCCGCCCCCGAGGTACTCACGAGCCGGCGCCTGCAAATGGCGGACTCCGTTGGCGGTCCATCAATGATGAAGCGCTGGGAAATGCGTTTGTTTGAGTTTTCGCGTAACTTAGTTATGTTTTCTCGAATTGTAAAATTGCCATCCGTCACTATCATGTCTGTCGGTTTGTGTGTATGTCGTACGTTACGATTTTTCGGCGTATTTCAGATTGAGGCATTGAATTCAGTCGCCTTCTTGCGCCAAATGGAGGACCTTGGTATGGCTGGTTTGAAAATCCTTTCGTCTAAACGACGTCCGACGCCGGGTTCCGACACCAGATTTTATGGGACACCGGGCCCTTAACGCTATGGCGTTAAGGTTGGCTCAAGCAGCTTGTTAGGAGTACGTATAGCTGGCGTGAACGTGGCACCTTATTTATCGACGACTGGTCATGAATTGGATCATTCCTATATCGCATACGCAACGCTTATGTTGTAGTTCGAACACGTTCCCAATTGCTCAAGTCGTCTACGTATCCATATTGCAACAGGCAGAAAATTGACAATTTGGGCACATACCAAGAGGATTGTGCTCTATGCTTGTCGATACCACAACCAGCAGATAGATACCCAGTGGTCAAAGTTGAATCGCGTCCAGTTTGATATTGTGATCGGTAGACTGACAATCATTGAAACTAGGCGAAATTGGTAAATAAAGGCTACATTTCATCACCGGATGTACACCGAGCGATCGTTTCAGCGTTTGACTTTGTTCTTAGCCAGTCATCACTGACATTAGCCGCTAAAGAAAACAGTGAATGGATTGCGGCATGGGACGCCCAAAGTGTATAGTCATTTTGTATAGAATTTTTTTTCACTGATATATAGGGTGGCATTAATCAACTTACAATGTTCCTACACCGGCTGGCAGTGGACTTTTTTTTTTCTAAGCATCTGAAGTACAAAAAGATTTCAACGAAAGGTTTTTTTCACGGCACCCACATACTCCCCATGTTTATATATTCCGACATTTGTCCGCAATATATAGACTTGTAAGCTATATATAGAATATCACCACTTGTTCTCGTTATCGTGTACATATAGCGTAGCTGCACGGTTAAAAGTAGGACACGTTTGGGGGTAAAAAAAAAAAAGAAGAGGCACCGGTAGCGATTTTTTGCCGCAACCTCCGCTACTGTTACGGCAACGCCGGTATTTTTTTGTGGGGTTTAATTTATGCGTGAATTGCCAGACATACCACTCAGGTCTACGACCGAATGAGTTATGTCAGCAACCACAGACCGTCATGCTTCTAGCCACTTTTAGCTGGTTTGAAGAATGACGCAGCGCAGTTAGCAGCGCCCCCCAAGTGCACATCCCACGAATTGGAGCTATGCTCCGGGCAGGGGAGACACTTGTACCCTTTATGCGGTGGGTGTCCGCCGGTGGTGGGATTCGAACCCACCACCTCCCGAAGCCGAGGCCGGCGCCCTAACCACTGCGCCACGACTTCGGTGACATTTCGAAGGTTAACATCGTGTTTTGTGAGCGGGAACACTTTCTCCTCCTTACCTACTCTGGAATCCAATTGTTCCCTCCTCGCCTGAGGCAAAGCTGCCCTTTTCATGGTGCGACGGCGCATGCGCCCAGGCCTAGCGGATTGGTCGCGAAACGTCTTTGAAGGGTCGTGCGCAACCCCGCGTGCCGGGAAGTCCCCTGTAAAAGAAAAAAAAAAGAAGTAAGCGCTCGGACGCACGCCGCTACAAACGCTCGTGTCATGTACTGCCTTGAAACTCCACTGGCAGCTCTTCAGCGTCAGCTCGGTGCCGAAAACATGTGTAGCTTAAGACTGCAAGTTAACGTTTAAACAGAAAGCGACTAGGTTTTCTTATGGACTGCGCCGTGAGGCTACGTTGTTGCCGCCCTTCATTGATGGCTGGCCAATACATTAACGTAAAGCACTTGTGTTACACTTGGGCAACGCTTTAAAACATCGCGTTGACGACGAAATCTTGTTGCAAGGTCAGCCCTCACATGCTGGTGGTGGCAGCACGCGCGTGTCTTCACGTACTCATTCAAGGCGCGGTAAGACTGAGTCGATACGAAACCGACAAGACGCTCACGAACACGATTGACCGAATGTTGAGTACAATGCGTCATTGAAAGCACAATATCATATCAGGCCGAACAGGACGCAACCGACGAGCGCGAGTTGCCGCACTGCGACGGGCATTCTTGTCAACAGCACCGAGAAAATCAGTGCGCCGGCCATCGTTCGACCGAAGCCTAAGCGATCGGCTAGCAAACTGACGACGCGAAATGGCGACAGCGCCTTGGCTTGTATATATAATTAATCGCCGTCAAAGTGTGGCAAAAGATGCGTAAAAGTTGAAATGCACAAGATTCAACCCTCCCACGCTTTCCGTGCACATGAAGTTTGAGTCAATGCTGATGCGAATGTTAAGCCTAATGATGTCGTGCTTGTGCACCCACTTTTGGTGGACTTGAGCTGAAAGGGAAGCAGTAATATCGAATCAAACAGCTTTTATAGCTCAGTGCTGTCGTTCGCGATGAGAATGTTTGCAAGGCGCGTATACACTGTAATACATCAAATACATCTATTATAAATATGGAGCGCGCGCTTATGCTTCGCTTTCAAGAGTGGCACGAGACAGCATTCAAAGATCTCCGACTGCTTCTCACACTTCCCTGCAACTGGAGCATATGTACCTGTAATGTTTAGCGGGAAACGTCGGCTGCGAACGCTAGGCACGAAGGGGGGCTTTCTGGAAGAAATGGGGCTTCCAGCGTGCGGCCCGATGTGGCGTAGGCGAGCGCCATCTGGAGGCATTGCAAGGAACTGGGCGCACCACTCCGCCGCCCCCGAGGTACTCACGAGCCGGCGCCTGCAAATGGCGGACTCCGTTGGCGGTCCATCAATGATGAAGCGCTGGGAAATGCGTTTGTTTGAGTTTTCGCGTAACTTAGTTATGTTTTCTCGAATTGTAAAATTGCCATCCGTCACTATCATGTCTGTCGGTTTGTGTGTATGTCGTACGTTACGATTTTTCGGCGTATTTCAGATTGAGGCATTGAATTCAGTCGCCTTCTTGCGCCAAATGGAGGACCTTGGTATGGCTGGTTTGAAAATCCTTTCGTCTAAACGACGTCCGACGCCGGGTTCCGACACCAGATTTTATGGGACACCGGGCCCTTAACGCTATGGCGTTAAGGTTGGCTCAAGCAGCTTGTTAGGAGTACGTATAGCTGGCGTGAACGTGGCACCTTATTTATCGACGACTGGTCATGAATTGGATCATTCCTATATCGCATACGCAACGCTTATGTTGTAGTTCGAACACGTTCCCAATTGCTCAAGTCGTCTACGTATCCATATTGCAACAGGCAGAAAATTGACAATTTGGGCACATACCAAGAGGATTGTGCTCTATGCTTGTCGATACCACAACCAGCAGATAGATACCCAGTGGTCAAAGTTGAATCGCGTCCAGTTTGATATTGTGATCGGTAGACTGACAATCATTGAAACTAGGCGAAATTGGTAAATAAAGGCTACATTTCATCACCGGATGTACACCGAGCGATCGTTTCAGCGTTTGACTTTGTTCTTAGCCAGTCATCACTGACATTAGCCGCTAAAGAAAACAGTGAATGGATTGCGGCATGGGACGCCCAAAGTGTATAGTCATTTTGTATAGAATTTTTTTTCACTGATATATAGGGTGGCATTAATCAACTTACAATGTTCCTACACCGGCTGGCAGTGGACTTTTTTTTTTCTAAGCATCTGAAGTACAAAAAGATTTCAACGAAAGGTTTTTTTCACGGCACCCACATACTCCCCATGTTTATATATTCCGACATTTGTCCGCAATATATAGACTTGTAAGCTATATATAGAATATCACCACTTGTTCTCGTTATCGTGTACATATAGCGTAGCTGCACGGTTAAAAGTAGGACACGTTTGGGGGTAAAAAAAAAAAGAAGAGGCACCGGTAGCGATTTTTTGCCGCAACCTCCGCTACTGTTACGGCAACGCCGGTATTTTTTTGTGGGGTTTAATTTATGCGTGAATTGCCAGACATACCACTCAGGTCTACGACCGAATGAGTTATGTCAGCAACCACAGACCGTCATGCTTCTAGCCACTTTTAGCTGGTTTGAAGAATGACGCAGCGGAGTTAGCAGCGCCCCCCAAGTGCACATCCCACGAATTGGAGCTATGCTCCGGGCAGGGGAGACACTTGTACCCTTTATGCGGTGGGTGTCCGCCGGTGGTGGGATTCGAACCCACCACCTCCCGAAGCCGAGGCCGGCGCCCTAACCACTGCGCCACGACTTCGGTGACATTTCGAAGGTTAACATCGTGTTTTGTGAGCGGGAACACTTTCTCCTCCTTACCTACTCTGGAACCCACCACCTCCCGAAGCCGAGGCCGGCGCCCTAACCACTGCGCCACGACTTCGGTGACATTTCGAAGGTTAACATCGTGTTTTGTGAGCGGGAACACTTTCTCCTCCTTACCTACTCTGGAATCCAATTGTTCCCTCCTCGCCTGAGGCAAAGCTGCCCTTTTCATGGTGCGACGGCGCATGCGCCCAGGCCTAGCGGATTGGTCGCGAAACGTCTTTGAAGGGTCGTGCGCAACCCCGCGTGCCGGGAAGTCCCCTGTAAAAGAAAAAAAAAAGAAGTAAGCGCTCGGACGCACGCCGCTACAAACGCTCGTGTCATGTACTGCCTTGAAACTCCACTGGCAGCTCTTCAGCGTCAGCTCGGTGCCGAAAACATGTGTAGCTTAAGACTGCAAGTTAACGTTTAAACAGAAAGCGACTAGGTTTTCTTATGGACTGCGCCGTGAGGCTACGTTGTTGCCGCCCTTCATTGATGGCTGGCCAATACATTAACGTAAAGCACTTGTGTTACACTTGGGCAACGCTTTAAAACATCGCGTTAACGACGAAATCTTGTTGCAAGGTCAGCCCTCACATGCTGGTGGTGGCAGCACGCGCGTGTCTTCACGTACTCATTCAAGGCGCGGTAAGACTGAGTCGATACGAAACCGACAAGACGCTCACGAACACGATTGACCGAATGTTGAGTACAATGCGTCATTGAAAGCACAATATCATATCAGGCCGAACAGGACGCAACCGACGAGCGCGAGTTGCCGCACTGCGACGGGCATTCTTGTCAACAGCACCGAGAAAATCAGTGCGCCGGCCATCGTTCGACCGAAGCCTAAGCGATCGGCTAGCAAACTGACGACGCGAAATGGCGACAGCGCCTTGGCTTGTATATATAATTAATCGCCGTCAAAGTGTGGCAAAAGATGCCTAAAAGTTGAAATGCACAAGATTCAACCCTCCCACGCTTTCCGTGCACATGAAGTTTGAGTCAATGCTGATGCGAATGTTAAGCCTAATGATGTCGTGCTTGTGCACCCACTTTTGGTGGACTTGAGCTGAAAGGGAAGCAGTAATATCGAATCAAACAGCTTTTATAGCTCAGTGCTGTCGTTCGCGATGAGAATGTTTGCAAGGCGCGTATACACTGTAATACATCAAATACATCTATTATAAATATGGAGCGCGCGCTTATGCTTCGCTTTCAAGAGTGGCACGAGACAGCATTCAAAGATCTCCGACTGCTTCTCACACTTCCCTGCAACTGGAGCATATGTACCTGTAATGTTTAGCGGGAAACGTCGGCTGCGAACGCTAGGCACGAAGGGGGGCTTTCTGGAAGAAATGGGGCTTCCAGCGTGCGGCCCGATGTGGCGTAGGCGAGCGCCATCTGGAGGCATTGCAAGGAACTGGGCGCACCACTCCGCCGCCCCCGAGGTACTCACGAGCCGGCGCCTGCAAATGGCGGAGTCCGTTGGCGGTCCATCAATGATGAAGCGCTGGGAAATGCGTTTGTTTGAGTTTTCGCGTAACTTAGTTATGTTTTCTCGAATTGTAAAATTGCCATCCGTCACTATCATGTCTGTCGGTTTGTGTGTATGTCGTACGTTACGATTTTTCGGCGTATTTCAGATTGAGGCATTGAATTCAGTCGCCTTCTTGCGCCAAATGGAGGACCTTGGTATGGCTGGTTTGAAAATCCTTTCGTCTAAACGACGTCCGACGCCGGGTTCCGACACCAGATTTTATGGGACACCGGGCCCTTAACGCTATGGCGTTAAGGTTGGCTCAAGCAGCTTGTTAGGAGTACGTATAGCTGGCGTGAACGTGGCACCTTATTTATCGACGACTGGTCATGAATTGGATCATTCCTATATCGCATACGCAACGCTTATGTTGTAGTTCGAACACGTTCCCAATTGCTCAAGTCGTCTACGTATCCATATTGCAACAGGCAGAAAATTGACAATTTGGGCACATACCAAGAGGATTGTGCTCTATGCTTGTCGATACCACAACCAGCAGATAGATACCCAGTGGTCAAAGTTGAATCGCGTCCAGTTTGATATTGTGATCGGTAGACTGACAATCATTGAAACTAGGCGAAATTGGTAAATAAAGGCTACATTTCATCACCGGATGTACACCGAGCGATCGTTTCAGCGTTTGACTTTGTTCTTAGCCAGTCATCACTGACATTAGCCGCTAAAGAAAACAGTGAATGGATTGCGGCATGGGACGCCCAAAGTGTATAGTCATTTTGTATAGAATTTTTTTTCACTGATATATAGGGTGGCATTAATCAACTTACAATGTTCCTACACCGGCTGGCAGTGGACTTTTTTTTTTCTAAGCATCTGAAGTACAAAAAGATTTCAACGAAAGGTTTTTTTCACGGCACCCACATACTCCCCATGTTTATATATTCCGACATTTGTCCGCAATATATAGACTTGTAAGCTATATATAGAATATCACCACTTGTTCTCGTTATCGTGTACATATAGCGTAGCTGCACGGTTAAAAGTAGGACACGTTTGGGGGTAAAAAAAAAAAGAAGAGGCACCGGTAGCGATTTTTTGCCGCAACCTCCGCTGCTGTTACGGCAACGCCGGTATTTTTTTGTGGGGTTTAATTTATGCGTGAATTGCCAGACATACCACTCAGGTCCACGACCGAATGAGTTATGTCAGCAACCACAGACCGTCATGCTTCTAGCCACTTTTAGCTGGTTTGAAGAATGACGCAGCGGAGTTAGCAGCGCCCCCCAAGTGCACATCCCACGAATTGGAGCTATGCTCCGGGCAGGGGAGACACTTGTACCCTTTATGCGGTGGGTGTCCGCCGGTGGTGGGATTCGAACCCACCACCTCCTGAAGCCGAGGCCGGCGCCCTAACCACTGCGCCACGACTTCGGTGACATTTCGAAGGTTAACATCGTGTTTTGTGAGCGGGAACACTTTCTCCTCCTTACCTACTCTGGAATCCAATTGTTCCCTCCTCGCCTGAGGCAAAGCTGCCCTTTTCATGGTGCGACGGCGCATGCGCCCAGGCCTAGCGGATTGGTCGCGAAACGTCTTTGAAGGGTCGTGCGCAACCCCGCGTGCCGGGAAGTCCCCTGTAAAAGAAAAAAAAAAGAAGTAAGCGCTCGGACGCACGCCGCTACAAACGCTCGTGTCATGTACTGCCTTGAAACTCCACTGGCAGCTCTTCAGCGTCAGCTCGGTGCCGAAAACATGTGTAGCTTAAGACTGCAAGTTAACGTTTAAACAGAAAGCGACTAGGTTTTCTTATGGACTGCGCCGTGAGGCTACGTTGTTGCCGCCCTTCATTGATGGCTGGCCAATACATTAACGTAAAGCACTTGTGTTACACTTGGGCAACGCTTTAAAACATCGCGTTGACGACGAAATCTTGTTGCAAGGTCAGCCCTCACATGCTGGTGGTGGCAGCACGCGCGTGTCTTCACGTACTCATTCAAGGCGCGGTAAGACTGAGTCGATACGAAACCGACAAGACGCTCACGAACACGATTGACCGAATGTTGAGTACAATGCGTCATTGAAAGCACAATATCATATCAGGCCGAACAGGACGCAACCGACGAGCGCGAGTTGCCGCACTGCGACGGGCATTCTTGTCAACAGCACCGAGAAAATCAGTGCGCCGGCCATCGTTCGACCGAAGCCTAAGCGATCGGCTAGCAAACTGACGACGCGAAATGGCGACAGCGCCTTGGCTTGTATATATAATTAATCGCCGTCAAAGTGTGGCAAAAGATGCCTAAAAGTTGAAATGCACAAGATTCAACCCTCCCACGCTTTCCGTGCACATGAAGTTTGAGTCAATGCTGATGCGAATGTTAAGCCTAATGATGTCGTGCTTGTGCACCCACTTTTGGTGGACTTGAGCTGAAAGGGAAGCAGTAATATCGAATCAAACAGCTTTTATAGCTCAGTGCTGTCGTTCGCGATGAGAATGTTTGCAAGGCGCGTATACACTGTAATACATCAAATACATCTATTATAAATATGGAGCGCGCGCTTATGCTTCGCTTTCAAGAGTGGCACGAGACAGCATTCAAAGATCTCCGACTGCTTCTCACACTTCCCTGCAACTGGAGCATATGTACCTGTAATGTTTAGCGGGAAACGTCGGCTGCGAACGCTAGGCACGAAGGGGGGCTTTCTGGAAGAAATGGGGCTTCCAGCGTGCGGCCCGATGTGGCGTAGGCGAGCGCCATCTGGAGGCATTGCAAGGAACTGGGCGCACCACTCCGCCGCCCCCGAGGTACTCACGAGCCGGCGCCTGCAAATGGCGGACTCCGTTGGCGGTCCATCAATGATGAAGCGCTGGGAAATGCGTTTGTTTGAGTTTTCGCGTAACTTAGATATGTTTTCTCGAATTGTAAAATTGCCATCCGTCACTATCATGTCTGTCGGTTTGTGTGTATGTCGTACGTTACGATTTTTCGGCGTATTTCAGATTGAGGCATTGAATTCAGTCGCCTTCTTGCGCCAAATGGAGGACCTTTGTATGGCTGGTTTGAAAATCCTTTCGTCTAAACGACGTCCGACGCCGGGTTCCGACACCAGATTTTATGGGACACCGGGCCCTTAACGCTATGGCGTTAAGGTTGGCTCAAGCAGCTTGTTAGGAGTACGTATAGCTGGCGTGAACGTGGCACCTTATTTATCGACGACTGGTCATGAATTGGATCATTCCTATATCGCATACGCAACGCTTATGTTGTAGTTCGAACACGTTCCCAATTGCTCAAGTCGTCTACGTATCCATATTGCAACAGGCAGAAAATTGACAATTTGGGCACATACCAAGAGGATTGTGCTCTATGCTTGTCGATACCACAACCAGCAGATAGATACCCAGTGGTCAAAGTTGAATCGCGTCCAGTTTGATATTGTGATCGGTAGACTGACAATCATTGAAACTAGGCGAAATTGGTAAATAAAGGCTACATTTCATCACCGGATGTACACCGAGCGATCGTTTCAGCGTTTGACTTTGTTCTTAGCCAGTCATCACTGACATTAGCCGCTAAAGAAAACAGTGAATGGATTGCGGCATGGGACGCCCAAAGTGTATAGTCATTTTGTATAGAATTTTTTTTCACTGATATATAGGGTGGCATTAATCAACTTACAATGTTCCTACATCGGCTGGCAGTGGACTTTTTTTTTCTAAGCATCTGAAGTACAAAAAGATTTCAACGAAAGGTTTTTTTCACGGCACCCACATACTCCCCATGTTTATATATTCCGACATTTGTCCGCAATATATAGACTTGTAAGCTATATATAGAATATCACCACTTGTTCTCGTTATCGTGTACATATAGCGTAGCTGCACGGTTAAAAGTAGGACACGTTTGGGGGTAAAAAAAAAAAGAAGAGGCACCGGTAGCGATTTTTTGCCGCAACCTCCGCTACTGTTACGGCAACGCCGGTATTTTTTTGTGGGGTTTAATTTATGCGTGAATAGCCAGACATACCACTCAGGTCTACGACCGAATGAGTTATGTCAGCAACCACAGACCGTCATGCTTCTAGCCACTTTTAGCTGGTTTGAAGAATGACGCAGCGGAGTTAGCAGCGCCCCCCAAGTGCACATCCCACGAATTGGAGCTATGCTCCGGGCAGGGGAGACACTTGTACCCTTTATGCGGTGGGTGTCCGCCGGTGGTGGGATTCGAACCCACCACCTCCCGAAGCCGAGGCCGGCGCCCTAACCACTGCGCCACGACTTCGGTGACATTTCGAAGGTTAACATCGTGTTTTGTGAGCGGGAACACTTTCTCCTCCTTACCTACTCTGGAATCCAATTGTTCCCTCCTCGCCTGAGGCAAAGCTGCCCTTTTCATGGTGCGACGGCGCATGCGCCCAGGCCTAGCGGATTGGTCGCGAAACGTCTTTGAAGGGTCGTGCGCAACCCCGCGTGCCGGGAAGTCCCCTGTAAAAGAAAAAAAAAAGAAGTAAGCGCTCGGACGCACGCCGCTACAAACGCTCGTGTCATGTACTGCCTTGAAACTCCACTGGCAGCTCTTCAGCGTCGGCTCGGTGCCGAAAACATGTGTAGCTTAAGACTGCAAGTTAACGTTTAAACAGAAAGCGACTAGGTTTTCTTATGGACTGCGCCGTGAGGCTACGTTGTTGCCGCCCTTCATTGATGGCTGGCCAATACATTAACGTAAAGCACTTGTGTTACACTTGGGCAACGCTTTAAAACATCGCGTTGACGACGAAATCTTGTTGCAAGGTCAGCCCTCACATGCTGGTGGTGGCAGCACGCGCGTGTCTTCACGTACTCATTCAAGGCGCGGTAAGACTGAGTCGATACGAAACCGACAAGACGCTCACGAACACGATTGACCGAATGTTGAGTACAATGCGTCATTGAAAGCACAATATCATATCAGGCCGAACAGGACGCAACCGACGAGCGCGAGTTGCCGCACTGCGACGGGCATTCTTGTCAACAGCACCGAGAAAATCAGTGCGCCGGCCATCGTTCGACCGAAGCCTAAGCGATCGGCTAGCAAACTGACGACGCGAAATGGCGACAGCGCCTTGGCTTGTATATATAATTAATCGCCGTCAAAGTGTGGCAAAAGATGCCTAAAAGTTGAAATGCACAAGATTCAACCCTCCCACGCTTTCCGTGCACATGAAGTTTGAGTCAATGCTGATGCGAATGTTAAGCCTAATGATGTCGTGCTTGTGCACCCACTTTTGGTGGACTTGAGCTGAAAGGGAAGCAGTAATATCGAATCAAACAGCTTTTATAGCTCAGTGCTGTCGTTCGCGATGAGAATGTTTGCAAGGCGCGTATACACTGTAATACATCAAATACATCTATTATAAATATGGAGCGCGCGCTTATGCTTCGCTTTCAAGAGTGGCACGAGACAGCATTCAAAGATCTCCGACTGCTTCTCACACTTCCCTGCACCTGGAGCATATGTACCTGTAATGTTTAGCGGGAAACGTCGGCTGCGAACGCTAGGCACGAAGGGGGGCTTTCTGGAAGAAATGGGGCTTCCAGCGTGCGGCCCGATGTGGCGTAGGCGAGCGCCATCTGGAGGCATTGCAAGGAACTGGGCGCACCACTCCGCCGCCCGCGAGGTACTCACGAGCCGGCGCCTGCAAATGGCGGACTCCGTTGGCGGTCCATCAATGATGAAGCGCTGGGAAATGCGTTTGTTTGAGTTTTCGCGTAACTTAGTTATGTTTTCTCGAATTGTAAAATTGCCATCCGTCACTATCATGTCTGTCGGTTTGTGTGTATGTCGTACGTTACGATTTTTCGGCGTATTTCAGATTGAGGCATTGAATTCAGTCGCCTTCTTGCGCCAAATGGAGGACCTTGGTATGGCTGGTTTGAAAATCCTTTCGTCTAAACGACGTCCGACGCCGGGTTCCGACACCAGATTTTATGGGACACCGGGCCCTTAACGCTATGGCGTTAAGGTTGGCTCAAGCAGCTTGTTAGGAGTACGTATAGCTGGCGTGAACGTGGCACCTTATTTATCGACGACTGGTCATGAATTGGATCATTCCTATATCGCATACGCAACGCTTATGTTGTAGTTCGAACACGTTCCCAATTGCTCAAGTCGTCTACGTATCCATATTGCAACAGGCAGAAAATTGACAATTTGGGCACATACCAAGAGGATTGTGCTCTATGCTTGTCGATACCACAACCAGCAGATAGATACCCAGTGGTCAAAGTTGAATCGCGTCCAGTTTGATATTGTGATCGGTAGACTGACAATCATTGAAACTAGGCGAAATTGGTAAATAAAGGCTACATTTCATCACCGGATGTACACCGAGCGATCGTTTCAGCGTTTGACTTTGTTCTTAGCCAGTCATCACTGACATTAGCCGCTAAAGAAAACAGTGAATGGATTGCGGCATGGGACGCCCAAAGTGTATAGTCATTTTGTATAGAATTTTTTTTCACTGATATATAGGGTGGCATTAATCAACTTACAATGTTCCTACACCGGCTGGCAGTGGACTTTTTTTTTCTAAGCATCTGAAGTACAAAAAGATTTCAACGAAAGGTTTTTTTCACGGCACCCACATACTCCCCATGTTTATATATTCCGACATTTGTCCGCAATATATAGACTTGTAAGCTATATATAGAATATCACCACTTGTTCTCGTTATCGTGTACATATAGCGTAGCTGCACGGTTAAAAGTAGGACACGTTTGGGGGTAAAAAAAAAAAGAAGAGGCACCGGTAGCGATTTTTTGCCGCAACCTCCGCTACTGTTACGGCAACGCCGGTATTTTTTTGTGGGGTTTAATTTATGCGTGAATAGCCAGACATACCACTCAGGTCTACGACCGAATGAGTTATGTCAGCAACCACAGACCGTCATGCTTCTAGCCACTTTTAGCTGGTTTGAAGAATGACGCAGCGGAGTTAGCAGCGCCCCCCAAGTGCACATCCCACGAATTGGAGCTATGCTCCGGGCAGGGGAGACACTTGTACCCTTTATGCGGTGGGTGTCCGCCGGTGGTGGGATTCGAACCCACCACCTCCCGAAGCCGAGGCCGGCGCCCTAACCACTGCGCCACGACTTCGGTGACATTTCGAAGGTTAACATCGTGTTTTGTGAGCGGGAACACTTTCTCCTCCTTACCTACTCTGGAATCCAATTGTTCCCTCCTCGCCTGAGGCAAAGCTGCCCTTTTCATGGTGCGACGGCGCATGCGCCCAGGCCTAGCGGATTGGTCGCGAAACGTCTTTGAAGGGTCGTGCGCAACCCCGCGTGCCGGGAAGTCCCCTGTAAAAGAAAAAAAAAAGAAGTAAGCGCTCGGACGCACGCCGCTACAAACGCTCGTGTCATGTACTGCCTTGAAACTCCACTGGCAGCTCTTCAGCGTCAGCTCGGTGCCGAAAACATGTGTAGCTTAAGACTGCAAGTTAACGTTTAAACAGAAAGCGACTAGGTTTTCTTATGGACTGCGCCGTGAGGCTACGTTGTTGCCGCCCTTCATTGATGGCTGGCCAATACATTAACGTAAAGCACTTGTGTTACACTTGGGCAACGCTTTAAAACATCGCGTTGACGACGAAATCTTGTTGCAAGGTCAGCCCTCACATGCTGGTGGTGGCAGCACGCGCGTGTCTTCACGTACTCATTCAAGGCGCGGTAAGACTGAGTCGATACGAAACCGACAAGACGCTCACGAACACGATTGACCGAATGTTGAGTACAATGCGTCATTGAAAGCACAATATCATATCAGGCCGAACAGGACGCAACCGACGAGCGCGAGTTGCCGCACTGCGACGGGCATTCTTGTCAACAGCACCGAGAAAATCAGTGCGCCGGCCATCGTTCGACCGAAGCCTAAGCGATCGGCTAGCAAACTGACGACGCGAAATGGCGACAGCGCCTTGGCTTGTATATATTATTAATCGCCGTCAAAGTGTGGCAAAAGATGCCTAAAAGTTGAAATGCACAAGATTCAACCCTCCCACGCTTTCCGTGCACATGAAGTTTGAGTCAATGCTGATGCGAATGTTAAGCCTAATGATGTCGTGCTTGTGCACCCACTTTTGGTGGACTTGAGCTGAAAGGGAAGCAGTAATATCGAATCAAACAGCTTTTATAGCTCAGTGCTGTCGTTCGCGATGAGAATGTTTGCAAGGCGCGTATACACTGTAATACATCAAATACATCTATTATAAATATGGAGCGCGCGCTTATGCTTCGCTTTCAAGAGTGGCACGAGACAGCATTCAAAGATCTCCGACTGCTTCTCACACTTCCCTGCAACTGGAGCATATGTACCTGTAATGTTTAGCGGGAAACGTCGGCTGCGAACGCTAGGCACGAAGGGGGGCTTTCTGGAAGAAATGGGGCTTCCAGCGTGCGGCCCGATGTGGCGTAGGCGAGCGCCATCTGGAGGCATTGCAAGGAACTGGGCGCACCACTCCGCCGCCCCCGAGGTACTCACGAGCCGGCGCCTGCAAATGGCGGACTCCGTTGGCGGTCCATCAATGATGAAGCGCTGGGAAATGCGTTTGTTTGAGTTTTCGCGTAACTTAGTTATGTTTTCTCGAATTGTAAAATTGCCATCCGTCACTATCATGTCTGTCGGTTTGTGTGTATGTCGTACGTTACGATTTTTCGGCGTATTTCAGATTGAGGCATTGAATTCAGTCGCCTTCTTGCGCCAAATGGAGGACCTTGGTATGGCTGGTTTGAAAATCCTTTCGTCTAAACGACGTCCGACGCCGGGTTCCGACACCAGATTTTATGGGACACCGGGCCCTTAACGCTATGGCGTTAAGGTTGGCTCAAGCAGCTTGTTAGGAGTACGTATAGCTGGCGTGAACGTGGCACCTTATTTATCGACGACTGGTCATGAATCGGATCATTCCTATATCGCATACGCAACGCTTATGTTGTAGTTCGAACACGTTCCCAATTGCTCAAGTCGTCTACGTATCCATATTGCAACAGGCAGAAAATTGACAATTTGGGCACATACCAAGAGGATTGTGCTCTATGCTTGTCGATACCACAACCAGCAGATAGATACCCAGTGGTCAAAGTTGAATCGCGTCCAGTTTGATATTGTGATCGGTAGACTGACAATCATTGAAACTAGGCGAAATTGGTAAATAAAGGCTACATTTCATCACCGGATGTACACCGAGCGATCGTTTCAGCGTTTGACTTTGTTCTTAGCCAGTCATCACTGACATTAGCCGCTAAAGAAAACAGTGAATGGATTGCGGCATGGGACGCCCAAAGTGTATAGTCATTTTGTATAGAATTTTTTTTCACTGATATATAGGGTGGCATTAATCAACTTACAATGTTCCTACACCGGCTGGCAGTGGACTTTTTTTTTCTAAGCATCTGAAGTACAAAAAGATTTCAACGAAAGGTTTTTTTCACGGCACCCACATACTCCCCATGTTTATATATTCCGACATTTGTCCGCAATATATAGACTTGTAAGCTATATATAGAATATCACCACTTGTTCTCGTTATCGTGTACATATAGCGTAGCTGCACGGTTAAAAGTAGGACACGTTTGGGGGTAAAAAAAAAAAAGAAGAGGCACCGGTAGCGATTTTTTGCCGCAACCTCCGCTACTGTTACGGCAACGCCGGTATTTTTTTGTGGGGTTTAATTTATGCGTGAATTGCCAGACATACCACTCAGGTCTACGACCGAATGAGTTATGTCAGCAACCACAGACCGTCATGCTTCTAGCCACTTTTAGCTGGTTTGAAGAATGACGCAGCGGAGTTAGCAGCGCCCCCCAAGTGCACATCCCACGAATTGGAGCTATGCTCCGGGCAGGGGAGACACTTGTACCCTTTATGCGGTGGGTGTCCGCCGGTGGTGGGATTCGAACCCACCACCTCCCGAAGCCGAGGCCGGCGCCCTAACCACTGCGCCACGACTTCGGTGACATTTCGAAGGTTAACATCGTGTTTTGTGAGCGGGAACACTTTCTCCTCCTTACCTACTCTGGAATCCAATTGTTCCCTCCTCGCCTGAGGCAAAGCTGCCCTTTTCATGGTGCGACGGCGCATGCGCCCAGGCCTAGCGGATTGGTCGCGAAACGTCTTTGAAGGGTCGTGCGCAACCCCGCGTGCCGGGAAGTCCCCTGTAAAAGAAAAAAAAAAGAAGTAAGCGCTCGGACGCACGCCGCTACAAACGCTCGTGTCATGTACTGCCTTGAAACTCCACTGGCAGCTCTTCAGCGTCAGCTCGGTGCCGAAAACATGTGTAGCTTAAGACTGCAAGTTAACGTTTAAACAGAAAGCGACTAGGTTTTCTTATGGACTGCGCCGTGAGGCTACGTTGTTGCCGCCCTTCATTGATGGCTGGCCAATACATTAACGTAAAGCACTTGTGTTACACTTGGGCAACGCTTTAAAACATCGCGTTGACGACGAAATCTTGTTGCAAGGTCAGCCCTCACATGCTGGTGGTGGCAGCACGCGCGTGTCTTCACGTACTCATTCAAGGCGCGGTAAGACTGAGTCGATACGAAACCGACAAGACGCTCACGAACACGATTGACCGAATGTTGAGTACAATGCGTCATTGAAAGCACAATATCATATCAGGCCGAACAGGACGCAACCGACGAGCGCGAGTTGCCGCACTGCGACGGGCATTCTTGTCAACAGCACCGAGAAAATCAGTGCGCCGGCCATCGTTCGACCGAAGCCTAAGCGATCGGCTAGCAAACTGACGACGCGAAATGGCGACAGCGCCTTGGCTTGTATATATAATTAATCGCCGTCAAAGTGTGGCAAAAGATGCCTAAAAGTTGAAATGCACAAGATTCAACCCTCCCACGCTTTCCGTGCACATGAAGTTTGAGTCAATGCTGATGCGAATGTTAAGCCTAATGATGTCGTGCTTGTGCACCCACTTTTGGTGGACTTGAGCTGAAAGGGAAGCAGTAATATCGAATCAAACAGCTTTTATAGCTCAGTGCTGTCGTTCGCGATGAGAATGTTTGCAAGGCGCGTATACACTGTAATACATCAAATACATCTATTATAAATATGGAGCGCGCGCTTATGCTTCGCTTTCAAGAGTGGCACGAGACAGCATTCAAAGATCTCCGACTGCTTCTCACACTTCCCTGCACCTGGAGCATATGTACCTGTAATGTTTAGCGGGAAACGTCGGCTGCGAACGCTAGGCACGAAGGGGGGCTTTCTGGAAGAAATGGGGCTTCCAGCGTGCGGCCCGATGTGGCGTAGGCGAGCGCCATCTGGAGGCATTGCAAGGAACTGGGCGCACCACTCCGCCGCCCCCGAGGTACTCACGAGCCGGCGCCTGCAAATGGCGGACTCCGTTGGCGGTCCATCAATGATGAAGCGCTGGGAAATGCGTTTGTTTGAGTTTTCGCGTAACTTAGTTATGTTTTCTCGAATTGTAAAATTGCCATCCGTCACTATCATGTCTGTCGGTTTGTGTGTATGTCGTACGTTACGATTTTTCGGCGTATTTCAGATTGAGGCATTGAATTCAGTCGCCTTCTTGCGCCAAATGGACCTTGGTATGGCTGGTTTGAAAATCCTTTCGTCTAAACGACGTCCGACGCCGGGTTCCGACACCAGATTTTATGGGACACCGGGCCCTTAACGCTATGGCGTTAAGGTTGGCTCAAGCAGCTTGTTAGGAGTACGTATAGCTGGCGTGAACGTGGCACCTTATTTATCGACGACTGGTCATGAATTGGATCATTCCTATATCGCATACGCAACGCTTATGTTGTAGTTCGAACACGTTCCCAATTGCTCAAGTCGTCTACGTATCCATATTGCAACAGGCAGAAAATTGACAATTTGGGCACATACCAAGAGGATTGTGCTCTATGCTTGTCGATACCACAACCAGCAGATAGATACCCAGTGGTCAAAGTTGAATCGCGTCCAGTTTGATATTGTGATCGGTAGACTGACAATCATTGAAACTAGGCGAAATTGGTAAATAAAGGCTACATTTCATCACCGGATGTACACCGAGCGATCGTTTCAGCGTTTGACTTTGTTCTTAGCCAGTCATCACTGACATTAGCCGCTAAAGAAAACAGTGAATGGATTGCGGCATGGGACGCCCAAAGTGTATAGTCATTTTGTATAGAATTTTTTTTCACTGATATATAGGGTGGCATTAATCAACTTACAATGTTCCTACACCGGCTGGCAGTGGACTTTTTTTTTTTCTAAGCATCTGAAGTACAAAAAGATTTCAACGAAAGGTTTTTTTCACGGCACCCACATACTCCCCATGTTTATATATTCCGACATTTGTCCGCAATATATAGACTTGTAAGCTATATATAGAATATCACCACTTGTTCTCGTTATCGTGTACATATAGCGTAGCTGCACGGTTAAAAGTAGGACACGTTTGGGGGTAAAAAAAAAAAGAAGAGGCACCGGTAGCGATTTTTTGCCGCAACCTCCGCTACTGTTACGGCAACGCCGGTATTTTTTTGTGGGGTTTAATTTATGCGTGAATTGCCAGACATACCACTCAGGTCTACGACCGAATGAGTTATGTCAGCAACCACAGACCGTCATGCTTCTAGCCACTTTTAGCTGGTTTGAAGAATGACGCAGCGGAGTTAGCAGCGCCCCCCAAGCGCACATCCCACGAATTGGAGCTATGCTCCGGGCAGGGGAGACACTTGTACCCTTTATGCGGTGGGTGTCCGCCGGTGGTGGGATTCGAACCCACCACCTCCCGAAGCCGAGGCCGGCGCCCTAACCACTGCGCCACGACTTCGGTGACATTTCGAAGGTTAACATCGTGTTTTGTGAGCGGGAACACTTTCTCCTCCTTACCTACTCTGGAATCCAATTGTTCCCTCCTCGCCTGAGGCAAAGCTGTCCTTTTCATGGTGCGACGGCGCATGCGCCCAGGCCTAGCGGATTGGTCGCGAAACGTCTTTGAAGGGTCGTGCGCAACCCCGCGTGCCGGGAAGTCCCCTGTAAAAGAAAAAAAAAAGAAGTAAGCGCTCGGACGCACGCCGCTACAAACGCTCGTGTCATGTACTGCCTTGAAACTCCACTGGCAGCTCTTCAGCGTCAGCTCGGTGCCGAAAACATGTGTAGCTTAAGACTGCAAGTTAACGTTTAAACAGAAAGCGACTAGGTTTTCTTATGGACTGCGCCGTGAGGCTACGTTGTTGCCGCCCTTCATTGATGGCTGGCCAATACATTAACGTAAAGCACTTGTGTTACACTTGGGCAACGCTTTAAAACATCGCGTTGACGACGAAATCTTGTTGCAAGGTCAGCCCTCACATGCTGGTGGTGGCAGCACGCGCGTGTCTTCACGTACTCATTCAAGGCGCGGTAAGACTGAGTCGATACGAAACCGACAAGACGCTCACGAACACGATTGACCGAATGTTGAGTACAATGCGTCATTGAAAGCACAATATCATATCAGGCCGAACAGGACGCAACCGACGAGCGCGAGTTGCCGCACTGCGACGGGCATTCTTGTCAACAGCACCGAGAAAATCAGTGCGCCGGCCATCGTTCGACCGAAGCCTAAGCGATCGGCTAGCAAACTGACGACGCGAAATGGCGACAGCGCCTTGGCTTGTATATATTATTAATCGCCGTCAAAGTGTGGCAAAAGATGCCTAAAAGTTGAAATGCACAAGATTCAACCCTCCCACGCTTTCCGTGCACATGAAGTTTGAGTCAATGCTGATGCGAATGTTAAGCCTAATGATGTCGTGCTTGTGCACCCACTTTTGGTGGACTTGAGCTGAAAGGGAAGCAGTAATATCGAATCAAACAGCTTTTATAGCTCAGTGCTGTCGTTCGCGATGAGAATGTTTGCAAGGCGCGTATACACTGTAATACATCAAATACATCTATTATAAATATGGAGCGCGCGCTTATGCTTCGCTTTCAAGAGTGGCACGAGACAGCATTCAAAGATCTCCGACTGCTTCTCACACTTCCCTGCAACTGGAGCATATGTACCTGTAATGTTTAGCGGGAAACGTCGGCTGCGAACGCTAGGCACGAAGGGGGGCTTTCTGGAAGAAATGGGGCTTCCAGCGTGCGGCCCGATGTGGCGTAGGCGAGCGCCATCTGGAGGCATTGCAAGGAACTGGGCGCACCACTCCGCCGCCCCCGAGGTACTCACGAGCCGGCGCCTGCAAATGGCGGACTCCGTTGGCGGTCCATCAATGATGAAGCGCTGGGAAATGCGTTTGTTTGAGTTTTCGCGTAACTTAGTTATGTTTTCTCGAATTGTAAAATTGCCATCCGTCACTATCATGTCTGTCGGTTTGTGTGTATGTCGTACGTTACGATTTTTCGGCGTATTTCAGATTGAGGCATTGAATTCAGTCGCCTTCTTGCGCCAAATGGAGGACCTTGGTATGGCTGGTTTGAAAATCCTTTCGTCTAAACGACGTCCGACGCCGGGTTCCGACACCAGATTTTATGGGACACCGGGCCCTTAACGCTATGGCGTTAAGGTTGGCTCAAGCAGCTTGTTAGGAGTACGTATAGCTGGCGTGAACGTGGCACCTTATTTATCGACGACTGGTCATGAATTGGATCATTCCTATATCGCATACGCAACGCTTATGTTGTAGTTCGAACACGTTCCCAATTGCTCAAGTCGTCTACGTATCCATATTGCAACAGGCAGAAAATTGACAATTTGGGCACATACCAAGAGGATTGTGCTCTATGCTTGTCGATACCACAACCAGCAGATAGATACCCAGTGGTCAAAGTTGAATCGCGTCCAGTTTGATATTGTGATCGGTAGACTGACAATCATTGAAACTAGGCGAAATTGGTAAATAAAGGCTACATTTCATCACCGGATGTACACCGAGCGATCGTTTCAGCGTTTGACTTTGTTCTTAGCCAGTCATCACTGACATTAGCCGCTAAAGAAAACAGTGAATGGATTGCGGCATGGGACGCCCAAAGTGTATAGTCATTTTGTATAGAATTTTTTTTCACTGATATATAGGGTGGCATTAATCAACTTACAATGTTCCTACACCGGCTGGCAGTGGACTTTTTTTTTCTAAGCATCTGAAGTACAAAAAGATTTCAACGAAAGGTTTTTTCACGGCACCCACATACTCCCCATGTTTATATATTCCGACATTTGTCCGCAATATATAGACTTGTAAGCTATATATAGAATATCACCACTTGTTCTCGTTATCGTGTACATATACCGTAGCTGCACGGTTAAAAGTAGGACACGTTTGGGGGTAAAAAAAAAAAGAAGAGGCACCGGTAGCGATTTTTTGCCGCAACCACCGCTACTGTTACGGCAACGCCGGTATTTTTTTGTGGGGTTTAATTTATGCGTGAATTGCCAGACATACCACTCAGGTCTACGACCGAATGAGTTATGTCAGCAACCACAGACCGTCATGCTTCTAGCCACTTTTAGCTGGTTTGAAGAATGACGCAGCGGAGTTAGCAGCGCCCCCCAAGTGCACATCCCACGAATTGGAGCTATGCTCCGGGCAGGGGAGACACTTGTACCCTTTATGCGGTGGGTGTCCGCCGGTGGTGGGATTCGAACCCACCACCTCCCGAAGCCGAGGCCGGCGCCCTAACCACTGCGCCACGACTTCGGTGACATTTCGAAGGTTAACATCGTGTTTTGTGAGCGGGAACACTTTCTCCTCCTTACCTACTCTGGAATCCAATTGTTCCCTCCTCGCCTGAGGCAAAGCTGCCCTTTTCATGGTGCGACGGCGCATGCGCCCAGGCCTAGCGGATTGGTCGCGAAACGTCTTTGAAGGGTCGTGCGCAACCCCGCGTGCCGGGAAGTCCCCTGTAAAAGAAAAAAAAAAGAAGTAAGCGCTCGGACGCACGCCGCTACAAACGCTCGTGTCATGTACTGCCTTGAAACTCCACTGGCAGCTCTTCAGCGTCAGCTCGGTGCCGAAAACATGTGTAGCTTAAGACTGCAAGTTAACGTTTAAACAGAAAGCGACTAGGTTTTCTTATGGACTGCGCCGTGAGGCTACGTTGTTGCCGCCCTTCATTGATGGCTGGCCAATACATTAACGTAAAGCACTTGTGTTACACTTGGGCAACGCTTTAAAACATCGCGTTGACGACGAAATCTTGTTGCAAGGTCAGCCCTAACATGCTGGTGGTGGCAGCACGCGCGTGTCTTCACGTACTCATTCAAGGCGCGGTAAGACTGAGTCGATACGAAACCGACAAGACGCTCACGAACACGATTGACCGAATGTTGAGTACAATGCGTCATTGAAAGCACAATATCATATCAGGCCGAACAGGACGCAACCGACGAGCGCGAGTTGCCGCACTGCGACGGGCATTCTTGTCAACAGCACCGAGAAAATCAGTGCGCCGGCCATCGTTCGACCGAAGCCTAAGCGATCGGCTAGCAAACTGACGACGCGAAATGGCGACAGCGCCTTGGCTTGTATATATAATTAATCGCCGTCAAAGTGTGGCAAAAGATGCCTAAAAGTTGAAATGCACAAGATTCAACCCTCCCACGCTTTCCGTGCACATGAAGTTTGAGTCAATGCTGATGCGAATGTTAAGCCTAATGATGTCGTGCTTGTGCACCCACTTTTGGTGGACTTGAGCTGAAAGGGAAGCAGTAATATCGAATCAAACAGCTTTTATAGCTCAGTGCTGTCGTTCGCGATGAGAATGTTTGCAAGGCGCGTATACACTGTAATACATCAAATACATCTATTATAAATATGGAGCGCGCGCTTATGCTTCGCTTTCAAGAGTGGCACGAGACAGCATTCAAAGATCTCCGACTGCTTCTCACACTTCCCTGCAACTGGAGCATATGTACCTGTAATGTTTAGCGGGAAACGTCGGCTGCGAACGCTAGGCACGAAGGGGGGCTTTCTGGAAGAAATGGGGCTTCCAGCGTGCGGCCCGATGTGGCGTAGGCGAGCGCCATCTGGAGGCATTGCAAGGAACTGGGCGCACCACTCCGCCGCCCCCGAGGTACTCACGAGCCGGCGCCTGCAAATGGCGGACTCCGTTGGCGGTCCATCAATGATGAAGCGCTGGGAAATGCGTTTGTTTGAGTTTTCGCGTAACTTAGTTATGTTTTCTCGAATTGTAAAATTGCCATCCGTCACTATCATGTCTGTCGGTTTGTGTGTATGTCGTACGTTACGGTTTTTCGGCGTATTTCAGATTGAGGCATTGAATTCAGTCGCCTTCTTGCGCCAAATGGAGGACCTTGGTATGGCTGGTTTGAAAATCCTTTCGTCTAAACGACGTCCGACGCCGGGTTCCGACACCAGATTTTATGGGACACCGGGCCCTTAACGCTATGGCGTTAAGGTTGGCTCAAGCAGCTTGTTAGGAGTACGTATAGCTGGCGTGAACGTGGCACCTTATTTATCGACGACTGGTCATGAATTGGATCATTCCTATATCGCATACGCAGCGCTTATGTTGTAGTTCGAACACGTTCCCAATTGCTCAAGTCGTCTACGTATCCATATTGCAACAGGCAGAAAATTGACAATTTGGGCACATACCAAGAGGATTGTGCTCTATGCTTGTCGATACCACAACCAGCAGATAGATACCCAGTGGTCAAAGTTGAATCGCGTCCAGTTTGATATTGTGATCGGTAGACTGACAATCATTGAAACTAGGCGAAATTGGTAAATAAAGGCTACATTTCATCACCGGATGTACACCGAGCGATCGTTTCAGCGTTTGACTTTGTTCTTAGCCAGTCATCACTGACATTAGCCGCTAAAGAAAACAGTGAATGGATTGCGGCATGGGACGCCCAAAGTGTATAGTCATTTTGTATAGAATTTTTTTTCACTGATATATAGGGTGGCATTAATCAACTTACAATGTTCCTACACCGGCTGGCAGTGGACTTTTTTTTTCTAAGCATCTGAAGTACAAAAAGATTTCAACGAAAGGTTTTTTTCACGGCACCCACATACTCCCCATGTTTATATATTCCGACATTTGTCCGCAATATATAGTCTTGTAAGCTATATATAGAATATCACCACTTGTTCTCGTTATCGTGTACATATAGCGTAGCTGCACGGTTAAAAGTAGGACACGTTTGGGGGTAAAAAAAAAAAGAAGAGGCACCGGTAGCGATTTTTTGCCGCAACCTCCGCTACTGTTACGGCAACGCCGGTATTTTTTTGTGGGGTTTAATTTATGCGTGAATTGCCAGACATACCACTCAGGTCTACGACCGAATGAGTTATGTCAGCAACCACAGACCGTCATGCTTCTAGCCACTTTTAGCTGGTTTGAAGAATGACGCAGCGGAGTTAGCAGCGCCCCCCAAGTGCACATCCCACGAATTGGAGCTATGCTCCGGGCAGGGGAGACACTTGTACCCTTTATGCGGTGGGTGTCCGCCGGTGGTGGGATTCGAACCCACCACCTCCCGAAGCCGAGGCCGGCGCCCTAACCACTGCGCCACGACTTCGGTGACATTTCGAAGGTTAACATCGTGTTTTGTGAGCGGGAACACTTTCTCCTCCTTACCTACTCTGGAATCCAATTGTTCCCTCCTCGCCTGAGGCAAAGCTGCCCTTTTCATGGTGCGACGGCGCATGCGCCCAGGCCTAGCGGATTGGTCGCGAAACGTCTTTGAAGGGTCGTGCGCAACCCCGCGTGCCGGGAAGTCCCCTGTAAAAGAAAAAAAAAAAAGAAGTAAGCGCTCGGACGCACGCCGCTACAAACGCTCGTGTCATGTACTGCCTTGAAACTCCACTGGCAGCTCTTCAGCGTCAGCTCGGTGCCGAAAACATGTGTAGCTTAAGACTGCAAGTTAACGTTTAAACAGAAAGCGACTAGGTTTTCTTATGGACTGCGCCGTGAGGCTACGTTGTTGCCGCCCTTCATTGATGGCTGGCCAATACATTAACGTAAAGCACTTGTGTTACACTTGGGCAACGCTTTAAAACATCGCGTTGACGACGAAATCTTGTTGCAAGGTCAGCCCTCACATGCTGGTGGTGGCAGCACGCGCGTGTCTTCACGTACTCATTCAAGGCGCGGTAAGACTGAGTCGATACGAAACCGACAAGACGCTCACGAACACGATTGACCGAATGTTGAGTACAATGCGTCATTGAAAGCACAATATCATATCAGGCCGAACAGGACGCAACCGACGAGCGCGAGTTGCCGCACTGCGACGGGCATTCTTGTCAACAGCACCGAGAAAATCAGTGCGCCGGCCATCGTTCGACCGAAGCCTAAGCGATCGGCTAGCAAACTGACGACGCGAAATGGCGACAGCGCCTTGGCTTGTATATATAATTAATCGCCGTCAAAGTGTGGCAAAAGATGCCTAAAAGTTGAAATGCACAAGATTCAACCCTCCCACGCTTTCCGTGCACATGAAGTTTGAGTCAATGCTGATGCGAATGTTAAGCCTAATGATGTCGTGCTTGAGCACCCACTTTTGGTGGACTTGAGCTGAAAGGGAAGCAGTAATATCGAATCAAACAGCTTTTATAGCTCAGTGCTGTCGTTCGCGATGAGAATGTTTGCAAGGCGCGTATACACTGTAATACATCAAATACATCTATTATAAATATGGAGCGCGCGCTTATGCTTCGCTTTCAAGAGTGGCACGAGACAGCATTCAAAGATCTCCGACTGCTTCTCACACTTCCCTGCAACTGGAGCATATGTACCTGTAATGTTTAGCGGGAAACGTCGGCTGCGAACGCTAGGCACGAAGGGGGGCTTTCTGGAAGAAATGGGGCTTCCAGCGTGCGGCCCGATGTGGCGTAGGCGAGCGCCATCTGGAGGCATTGCAAGGAACTGGGCGCACCACTCCGCCGCCCCCGAGGTACTCACGAGCCGGCGCCTGCAAATGGCGGACTCCGTTGGCGGTCCATCAATGATGAAGCGCTGGGAAATGCGTTTGTTTGAGTTTTCGCGTAACTTAGTTATGTTTTCTCGAATTGTAAAATTGCCATCCGTCACTATCATGTCTGTCGGTTTGTGTGTATGTCGTACGTTACGGTTTTTCGGCGTATTTCAGATTGAGGCATTGAATTCAGTCGCCTTCTTGCGCCAAATGGAGGACCTTGGTATGGCTGGTTTGAAAATCCTTTCGTCTAAACGACGTCCGACGCCGGGTTCCGACACCAGATTTTATGGGACACCGGGCCCTTAACGCTATGGCGTTAAGGTTGGCTCAAGCAGCTGGTTAGGAGTACGTATAGCTGGCGTGAACGTGGCACCTTATTTATCGACGACTGGTCATGAATTGGATCATTCCTATATCGCATACGCAGCGCTTATGTTGTAGTTCGAACACGTTCCCAATTGCTCAAGTCGTCTACGTATCCATATTGCAACAGGCAGAAAATTGACAACTTGGGCACATACCAAGAGGATTGTGCTCTATGCTTGTCGATACCACAACCAGCAGATAGATACCCAGTGGTCAAAGTTGAATCGCGTCCAGTTTGATATTGTGATCGGTAGACTGACAATCATTGAAACTTGGCGAAATTGGTAAATAAAGGCTACATTTCATCACCGGATGTACACCGAGCGATCGTTTCAGCGTTTGACTTTGTTCTTAGCCAGTCATCACTGACATTAGCCGCTAAAGAAAACAGTGAATGGATTGCGGCATGGGACGCCCAAAGTGTATAGTCATTTTGTATAGAATTTTTTTTCACTGATATATAGGGTGGCATTAATCAACTTACAATGTTCCTACACCGGCTGGCAGTGGACTTTTTTTTTTCTAAGCATCTGAAGTACAAAAAGATTTCAACGAAAGGTTTTTTTCACGGCACCCACATACTCCCCATGTTTATATATTCCGACATTTGTCCGCAATATATAGACTTGTAAGCTATATATAGAATATCACCACTTGTTCTCGTTATCGTGTACATATAGCGTAGCTGCACGGTTAAAAGTAGGACACGTTTGGGGGTAAAAAAAAAAAAAGAAGAGGCACCGGTAGCGATTTTTTGCCGCAACCTCCGCTACTGTTACGGCAACGCCGGTATTTTTTTGTGGGGTTTAATTTATGCGTGAATTGCCAGACATACCACTCAGGTCTACGACCGAATGAGTTATGTCAGCAACCACAGACCGTCATGCTTCTAGCCACTTTTAGCTGGTTTGAAGAATGACGCAGCGGAGTTAGCAGCGCCCCCCAAGTGCACATCCCACGAATTGGAGCTATGCTCCGGGCAGGGGAGACACTTGTACCCTTTATGCGGTGGGTGTCCGCCGGTGGTGGGATTCGAACCCACCACCTCCCGAAGCCGAGGCCGGCGCCCTAACCACTGCGCCACGACTTCGGTGACATTTCGAAGGTTAACATCGTGTTTTGTGAGCGGGAACACTTTCTCCTCCTTACCTACTCTGGAATCCAATTGTTCCCTCCTCGCCTGAGGCAAAGCTGCCCTTTTCATGGTGCGACGGCGCATGCGCCCAGGCCTAGCGGATTGGTCGCGAAACGTCTTTGAAGGGTCGTGCGCAACCCCGCGTGCCGGGAAGTCCCCTGTAAAAGAAAAAAAAAAGAAGTAAGCGCTCGGACGCACGCCGCTACAAACGCTCGTGTCATGTACTGCCTTGAAACTCCACTGGCAGCTCTTCAGCGTCAGCTCGGTGCCGAAAACATGTGTAGCTTAAGACTGCAAGTTAACGTTTAAACAGAAAGCGACTAGGTTTTCTTATGGACTGCGCCGTGAGGCTACGTTGTTGCCGCCCTTCATTGATGGCTGGCCAATACATTAACGTAAAGCACTTGTGTTACACTTGGGCAACGCTTTAAAACATCGCGTTGACGACGAAATCTTGTTGCAAGGTCAGCCCTCACATGCTGGTGGTGGCAGCACGCGCGTGTCTTCACGTACTCATTCAAGGCGCGGTAAGACTGAGTCGATACGAAACCGACAAGACGCTCACGAACACGATTGACCGAATGTTGAGTACAATGCGTCATTGAAAGCACAATATCATATCAGGCCGAACAGGACGCAACCGACGAGCGCGAGTTGCCGCACTGCGACGGGCATTCTTGTCAACAGCACCGAGAAAATCAGTGCGCCGGCCATCGTTCGACCGAAGCCTAAGCGATCGGCTAGCAAACTGACGACGCGAAATGGCGACAGCGCCTTGGCTTGTATATATAATTAATCGCCGTCAAAGTGTGGCAAAAGATGCCTAAAAGTTGAAATGCACAAGATTCAACCCTCCCACGCTTTCCGTGCACATGAAGTTTGAGTCAATGCTGATGCGAATGTTAAGCCTAATGATGTCGTGCTTGTGCACCCACTTTTGGTGGACTTGAGCTGAAAGGGAAGCAGTAATATCGAATCAAACAGCTTTTATAGCTCAGTGCTGTCGTTCGCGATGAGAATGTTTGCAAGGCGCGTATACACTGTAATACATCAAATACATCTATTATAAATATGGAGCGCGCGCTTATGCTTCGCTTTCAAGAGTGGCACGAGACAGCATTCAAAGATCTCCGACTGCTTCTCACACTTCCCTGCAACTGGAGCATATGTACCTGTAATGTTTAGCGGGAAACGTCGGCTGCGAACGCTAGGCACGAAGGGGGGCTTTCTGGAAGAAATGGGGCTTCCAGCGTGCGGCCCGATGTGGCGTAGGCGAGCGCCATCTGGAGGCATTGCAAGGAACTGGGCGCACCACTCCGCCGCCCCCGAGGTACTCACGAGCCGGCGCCTGCAAATGGCGGACTCCGTTGGCGGTCCATCAATGATGAAGCGCTGGGAAATGCGTTTGTTTGAGTTTTCGCGTAACTTAGTTATGTTTTCTCGAATTGTAAAATTGCCATCCGTCACTATCATGTCTGTCGGTTTGTGTGTATGTCGTACGTTACGGTTTTTCGGCGTATTTCAGATTGAGGCATTGAATTCAGTCGCCTTCTTGCGCCAAATGGAGGACCTTGGTATGGCTGGTTTGAAAATCCTTTCGTCTAAACGACGTCCGACGCCGGGTTCCGACACCAGATTTTATGGGACACCGGGCCCTTAACGCTATGGCGTTAAGGTTGGCTCAAGCAGCTTGTTAGGAGTACGTATAGCTGGCGTGAACGTGGCACCGTATTTATCGACGACTGGTCATGAATTGGATCATTCCTATATCGCATACGCAGCGCTTATGTTGTAGTTCGAACACGTTCCCAATTGCTCAAGTCGTCTACGTATCCATATTGCAACAGGCAGAAAATTGACAACTTGGGCACATACCAAGAGGATTGTGCTCTATGCTTGTCGATACCACAACCAGCAGATAGATACCCAGTGGTCAAAGTTGAATCGCGTCCAGTTTGATATTGTGATCGGTAGACTGACAATCATTGAAACTTGGCGAAATTTGTAAATAAAGGCTACATTTCATCACCGGATGTACACCGAGCGATCGTTTCAGCGTTTGACTTTGTTCTTAGCCAGTCATCACTGACATTAGCCGCTAAAGAAAACAGTGAATGGATTGCGGCATGGGACGCCCAAAGTGTATAGTCATTTTGTATAGAATTTTTTTTCACTGATATATTGGGTGGCATTAATCAACTTACAATGTTCCTACACCGGCTGGCAGTGGACTTTTTTTTTTCTAAGCATCTGAAGTACAAAAAGATTTCAACGAAAGGTTTTTTTCACGGCACCCACATACTCCCCATGTTTATATATTCCGACATTTGTCCGCAATATATAGACTTGTAAGCTATATATAGAATATCACCACTTGTTCTCGTTATCGTGTACATATAGCGTAGCTGCACGGTTAAAAGTAGGACACGTTTGGGGGTAAAAAAAAAAAAGAAGAGGCACCGGTAGCGATTTTTTGCCGCAACCTCCGCTACTGTTACGGCAACGCCGGTATTTTTTTGTGGGGTTTAATTTATGCGTGAATTGCCAGACATACCACTCAGGTCTACGACCGAATGAGTTATGTCAGCAACCACAGACCGTCATGCTTCTAGCCACTTTTAGCTGGTTTGAAGAATGACGCAGCGGAGTTAGCAGCGCCCCCCAAGTGCACATCCCACGAATTGGAGCTATGCTCCGGGCAGGGGAGACACTTGTACCCTTTATGCGGTGGGTGTCCGCCGGTGGTGGGATTCGAACCCACCACCTCCCGAAGCCGAGGCCGGCGCCCTAACCACTGCGCCACGACTTCGGTGACATTTCGAAGGTTAACATCGTGTTTTGTGAGCGGGAACACTTTCTCCTCCTTACCTACTCTGGAATCCAATTGTTCCCTCCTCGCCTGAGGCAAAGCTGCCCTTTTCATGGTGCGACGGCGCATGCGCCCAGGCCTAGCGGATTGGTCGCGAAACGTCTTTGAAGGGTCGTGCGCAACCCCGCGTGCCGGGAAGTCCCCTGTAAAAGAAAAAAAAAGAAGTAAGCGCTCGGACGCACGCCGCTACAAACGCTCGTGTCATGTACTGCCTTGAAACTCCACTGGCAGCTCTTCAGCGTCAGCTCGGTGCCGAAAACATGTGTAGCTTAAGACTGCAAGTTAACGTTTAAACAGAAAGCGACTAGGTTTTCTTATGGACTGCGCCGTGAGGCTACGTTGTTGCCGCCCTTCATTGATGGCTGGCCAATACATTAACGTAAAGCACTTGTGTTACACTTGGGCAACGCTTTAAAACATCGCGTTGACGACGAAATCTTGTTGCAAGGTCAGCCCTCACATGCTGGTGGTGGCAGCACGCGCGTGTCTTCACGTACTCATTCAAGGCGCGGTAAGACTGAGTCGATACGAAACCGACAAGACGCTCACGAACACGATTGACCGAATGTTGAGTACAATGCGTCATTGAAAGCACAATATCATATCAGGCCGAACAGGACGCAACCGACGAGCGCGAGTTGCCGCACTGCGACGGGCATTCTTGTCAACAGCACCGAGAAAATCAGTGCGCCGGCCATCGTTCGACCGAAGCCTAAGCGATCGGCTAGCAAACTGACGACGCGAAATGGCGACAGCGCCTTGGCTTGTATATATAATTAATCGCCGTCAAAGTGTGGCAAAAGATGCCTAAAAGTTGAAATGCACAAGATTCAACCCTCCCACGCTTTCCGTGCACATGAAGTTTGAGTCAATGCTGATGCGAATGTTAAGCCTAATGATGTCGTGCTTGAGCACCCACTTTTGGTGGACTTGAGCTGAAAGGGAAGCAGTAATATCGAATCAAACAGCTTTTATAGCTCAGTGCTGTCGTTCGCGATGAGAATGTTTGCAAGGCGCGTATACACTGTAATACATCAAATACATCTATTATAAATATGGAGCGCGCGCTTATGCTTCGCTTTCAAGAGTGGCACGAGACAGCATTCAAAGATCTCCGACTGCTTCTCACACTTCCCTGCAACTGGAGCATATGTACCTGTAATGTTTAGCGGGAAACGTCGGCTGCGAACGCTAGGCACGAAGGGGGGCTTTCTGGAAGAAATGGGGCTTCCAGCGTGCGGCCCGATGTGGCGTAGGCGAGCGCCATCTGGAGGCATTGCAAGGAACTGGGCGCACCACTCCGCCGCCCCCGAGGTACTCACGAGCCGGCGCCTGCAAATGGCGGACTCCGTTGGCGGTCCATCAATGATGAAGCGCTGGGAAATGCGTTTGTTTGAGTTTTCGCGTAACTTAGTTATGTTTTCTCGAATTGTAAAATTGCCATCCGTCACTATCATGTCTGTCGGTTTGTGTGTATGTCGTACGTTACGGTTTTTCGGCGTATTTCAGATTGAGGCATTGAATTCAGTCGCCTTCTTGCGCCAAATGGAGGACCTTGGTATGGCTGGTTTGAAAATCCTTTCGTCTAAACGACGTCCGACGCCGGGTTCCGACACCAGATTTTATGGGACACCGGGCCCTTAACGCTATGGCGTTAAGGTTGGCTCAAGCAGCTGGTTAGGAGTACGTATAGCTGGCGTGAACGTGGCACCTTATTTATCGACGACTGGTCATGAATTGGATCATTCCTATATCGCATACGCAGCGCTTATGTTGTAGTTCGAACACGTTCCCAATTGCTCAAGTCGTCTACGTATCCATATTGCAACAGGCAGAAAATTGACAACTTGGGCACATACCAAGAGGATTGTGCTCTATGCTTGTCGATACCACAACCAGCAGATAGATACCCAGTGGTCAAAGTTGAATCGCGTCCAGTTTGATATTGTGATCGGTAGACTGACAATCATTGAAACTTGGCGAAATTGGTAAATAAAGGCTACATTTCATCACCGGATGTACACCGAGCGATCGTTTCAGCGTTTGACTTTGTTCTTAGCCAGTCATCACTGACATTAGCCGCTAAAGAAAACAGTGAATGGATTGCGGCATGGGACGCCCAAAGTGTATAGTCATTTTGTATAGAATTTTTTTTCACTGATATATAGGGTGGCATTAATCAACTTACAATGTTCCTACACCGGCTGGCAGTGGACTTTTTTTTTCCAAGCATCTGAAGTACAAAAAGATTTCAACGAAAGGTTTTTTTCACGGCACCCACATACTCCCCATGTTTATATATTCCGACATTTGTCCGCAATATATAGACTTGTAAGCTATATATAGAATATCACCACTTGTTCTCGTTATCGTGTACATATAGCGTAGCTGCACGGTTAAAAGTAGGACACGTTTGGGGGTAAAAAAAAAAAAAGAAGAGGCACCGGTAGCGATTTTTTGCCGCAACCTCCGCTACTGTTACGGCAACGCCGGTATTTTTTTGTGGGGTTTAATTTATGCGTGAATTGCCAGACATACCACTCAGGTCTACGACCGAATGAGTTATGTCAGCAACCACAGACCGTCATGCTTCTAGCCACTTTTAGCTGGTTTGAAGAATGACGCAGCGGAGTTAGCAGCGCCCCCCAAGTGCACATCCCACGAATTGGAGCTATGCTCCGGGCAGGGGAGACACTTGTATCCTTTATGCGGTGGGTGTCCGCCGGTGGTGGGATTCGAACCCACCACCTCCCGAAGCCGAGGCCGGCGCCCTAACCACTGCGCCACGACTTCGGTGACATTTCGAAGGTTAACATCGTGTTTTGTGAGCGGGAACACTTTCTCCTCCTTACCTACTCTGGAATCCAATTGTTCCCTCCTCGCCTGAGGCAAAGCTGCCCTTTTCATGGTGCGACGGCGCATGCGCCCAGGCCTAGCGGATTGGTCGCGAAACGTCTTTGAAGGGTCGTGCGCAACCCCGCGTGCCGGGAAGTCCCCTGTAAAAGAAAAAAAAAAGAAGTAAGCGCTCGGACGCACGCCGCTACAAACGCTCGTGTCATGTACTGCCTTGAAACTCCACTGGCAGCTCTTCAGCGTCAGCTCGGTGCCGAAAACATGTGTAGCTTAAGACTGCAAGTTAACGTTTAAACAGAAAGCGACTAGGTTTTCTTATGGACTGCGCCGTGAGGCTACGTTGTTGCCGCCCTTCATTGATGGCTGGCCAATACATTAACGTAAAGCACTTGTGTTACACTTGGGCAACGCTTTAAAACATCGCGTTGACGACGAAATCTTGTTGCAAGGTCAGCCCTCACATGCTGGTGGTGGCAGCACGCGCGTGTCTTCACGTACTCATTCAAGGCGCGGTAAGACTGAGTCGATACGAAACCGACAAGACGCTCACGAACACGATTGACCGAATGTTGAGTACAATGCGTCATTGAAAGCACAATATCATATCAGGCCGAA
The DNA here is from genome assembly GCF_038994185.2 of Dermacentor albipictus. Lineage (NCBI taxonomy): Eukaryota > Metazoa > Arthropoda > Arachnida > Ixodida > Ixodidae > Dermacentor > Dermacentor albipictus. The sequence goes on from NC_091821.1 coordinate 470,257,695, forward strand.
CAGGACGCAACCGACGAGCGCGAGTTGCCGCACTGCGACGGGCATTCTTGTCAACAGCACCGAGAAAATCAGTGCGCCGGCCATCGTTCGACCGAAGCCTAAGCGATCGGCTAGCAAACTGACGACGCGAAATGGCGACAGCGCCTTGGCTTGTATATATTATTAATCGCCGTCAAAGTGTGGCAAAAGATGCCTAAAAGTTGAAATGCACAAGATTCAACCCTCCCACGCTTTCCGTGCACATGAAGTTTGAGTCAATGCTGATGCGAATGTTAAGCCTAATGATGTCGTGCTTGTGCACCCACTTTTGGTGGACTTGAGCTGAAAGGGAAGCAGTAATATCGAATCAAACAGCTTTTATAGCTCAGTGCTGTCGTTCGCGATGAGAATGTTTGCAAGGCGCGTATACACTGTAATACATCAAATACATCTATTATAAATATGGAGCGCGCGCTTATGCTTCGCTTTCAAGAGTGGCACGAGACAGCATTCAAAGATCTCCGACTGCTTCTCACACTTCCCTGCAACTGGAGCATATGTACCTGTAATGTTTAGCGGGAAACGTCGGCTGCGAACGCTAGGCACGAAGGGGGGCTTTCTGGAAGAAATGGGGCTTCCAGCGTGCGGCCCGATGTGGCGTAGGCGAGCGCCATCTGGAGGCATTGCAAGGAAGTGGGCGCACCACTCCGCCGCCCCCGAGGTACTCACGAGCCGGCGCCTGCAAATGGCGGACTCCGTTGGCGGTCCATCAATGATGAAGCGCTGGGAAATGCGTTTGTTTGAGTTTTCGCGTAACTTAGTTATGTTTTCTCGAATTGTAAAATTGCCATCCGTCACTATCATGTCTGTCGGTTTGTGTGTATGTCGTACGTTACGATTTTTCGGCGTATTTCAGATTGAGGCATTGAATTCAGTCGCCTTCTTGCGCCAAATGGAGGACCTTGGTATGGCTGGTTTGAAAATCCTTTCGTCTAAACGACGTCCGACGCCGGGTTCCGACACCAGATTTTATGGGACACCGGGCCCTTAACGCTATGGCGTTAAGGTTGGCTCAAGCAGCTTGTTAGGAGTACGTATAGCTGGCGTGAACGTGGCACCTTATTTATCGACGACTGGTCATGAATTGGATCATTCCTATATCGCATACGCAACGCTTATGTTGTAGTTCGAACACGTTCCCAATTGCTCAAGTCGTCTACGTATCCATATTGCAACAGGCAGAAAATTGACAATTTGGGCACATACCAAGAGGATTGTGCTCTATGCTTGTCGATACCACAACCAGCAGATAGATACCCAGTGGTCAAAGTTGAATCGCGTCCAGTTTGATATTGTGATCGGTAGACTGACAATCATTGAAACTAGGCGAAATTGGTAAATAAAGGCTACATTTCATCACCGGATGTACACCGAGCGATCGTTTCAGCGTTTGACTTTGTTCTTAGCCAGTCATCACTGACATTAGCCGCTAAAGAAAACAGTGAATGGATTGCGGCATGGGACGCCCAAAGTGTATAGTCATTTTGTATAGAATTTTTTTTCACTGATATATAGGGTGGCATTAATCAACTTACAATGTTCCTACACCGGCTGGCAGTGGACTTTTTTTTTCTAAGCATCTGAAGTACAAAAAGATTTCAACGAAAGGTTTTTTTCACGGCACCCACATACTCCCCATGTTTATATATTCCGACATTTGTCCGCAATATATAGACTTGTAAGATATATATAGAATATCACCACTTGTTCTCGTTATCGTGTACATATAGCGTAGCTGCACGGTTAAAAGTGGGACACGTTTGGGGGTAAAAAAAAAAAGAAGAGGCACCGGTAGCGATTTTTTGCCGCAACCTCCGCTACTGTTACGGCAACGCCGGTATTTTTTTGTGGGGTTTAATTTATGCGTGAATTGCCAGACATACCACTCAGGTCTACGACCGAATGAGTTATGTCAGCAACCACAGACCGTCATGCTTCTAGCCACTTTTAGCTGGTTTGAAGAATGACGCAGCGGAGTTAGCAGCGCCCCCCAAGTGCACATCCCACGAATTGGAGCTATGCTCCGGGCAGGGGAGACACTTGTACCCTTTATGCGGTGGGTGTCCGCCGGTGGTGGGATTCGATCCCACCACCTCCCGAAGCCGAGGCCGGCGCCCTAACCACTGCGCCACGACTTCGGTGACATTTCGAAGGTTAACATCGTGTTTTGTGAGCGGGAACACTTTCTCCTCCTTACCTACTCTGGAATCCAATTGTTCCCTCCTCGCCTGAGGCAAAGCTGCCCTTTTCATGGTGCGACGGCGCATGCGCCCAGGCCTAGCGGATTGGTCGCGAAACGTCTTTGAAGGGTCGTGCGCAACCCCGCGTGCCGGGAAGTCCCCTGTAAAAGAAAAAAAAAGAAGTAAGCGCTCGGACGCACGCCGCTACAAACGCTCGTGTCATGTACTGCCTTGAAACTCCACTGGCAGCTCTTCAGCGTCAGCTCGGTGCCGAAAACATGTGTAGCTTAAGACTGCAAGTTAACGTTTAAACAGAAAGCGACTAGGTTTTCTTATGGACTGCGCCGTGAGGCTACGTTGTTGCCGCCCTTCATTGATGGCTGGCCAATACATTAACGTAAAGCACTTGTGTTACACTTGGGCAACGCTTTAAAACATCGCGTTGACGACGAAATCTTGTTGCAAGGTCAGCCCTCACATGCTGGTGGTGGCAGCACGCGCGTGTCTTCACGTACTCATTCAAGGCGCGGTAAGACTGAGTCGATACGAAACCGACAAGACGCTCACGAACACGATTGACCGAATGTTGAGTACAATGCGTCATTGAAAGCACAATATCATATCAGGCCGAACAGGACGCAACCGACGAGCGCGAGTTGCCGCACTGCGACGGGCATTCTTGTCAACAGCACCGAGAAAATCAGTGCGCCGGCCATCGTTCGACCGATGCCTAAGCGATCGGCTAGCAAACTGACGACGCGAAATGGCGACAGCGCCTTGGCTTGTATATATAATTAATCGCCGTCAAAGTGTGGCAAAAGATGCCTAAAAGTTGAAATGCACAAGATTCAACCCTCCCACGCTTTCCGTGCACATGAAGTTTGAGTCAATGCTGATGCGAATGTTAAGCCTAATGATGTCGTGCTTGTGCACCCACTTTTGGTGGACTTGAGCTGAAAGGAAAGCAGTAATATCGAATCAAACAGCTTTTATAGCTCAGTGCTGTCGTTCGCGATGAGAATGTTTGCAAGGCGCGTATACACTGTAATACATCAAATACATCTATTATAAATATGGAGCGCGCGCTTATGCTTCGCTTTCAAGAGTGGCACGAGACAGCATTCAAAGATCTCCGACTGCTTCTCACACTTCCCTGCAACTGGAGCATATGTACCTGTAATGTTTAGCGGGAAACGTCGGCTGCGAACGCTAGGCACGAAGGGGGGCTTTCTGGAAGAAATGGGGCTTCCAGCGTGCGGCCCGATGTGGCGTAGGCGAGCGCCATCTGGAGGCATTGCAAGGAACTGGGCGCACCACTCCGCCGCCCCCGAGGTACTCACGAGCCGGCGCCTGCAAATGGCGGACTCCGTTGGCGGTCCATCAATGATGAAGCGCTGGGAAATGCGTTTGTTTGAGTTTTCGCGTAACTTAGTTATGTTTTCTCGAATTGTAAAATTGCCATCCGTCACTATCATGTCTGTCGGTTTGTGTGTATGTCGTACGTTACGATTTTTCGGCGTATTTCAGATTGAGGCATTGAATTCAGTCGCCTTCTTGCGCCAAATGGAGGACCTTGGTATGGCTGGTTTGAAAATCCTTTCGTCTAAACGACGTCCGACGCCGGGTTCCGACACCAGATTTTATGGGACACCGGGCCCTTAACGCTATGGCGTTAAGGTTGGCTCAAGCAGCTTGTTAGGAGTACGTATAGCTGGCGTGAACGTGGCACCTTATTTATCGACGACTGGTCATGAATTGGATCATTCCTATATCGCATACGCAACGCTTATGTTGTAGTTCGAACACGTTCCCAATTGCTCAAGTCGTCTACGTATCCATATTGCAACAGGCAGAAAATTGACAATTTGGGCACATACCAAGAGGATTGTGCTCTATGCTTGTCGATACCACAACCAGCAGATAGATACCCAGTGGTCAAAGTTGAATCGCGTCCAGTTTGATATTGTGATCGGTAGACTGACAATCATTGAAACTAGGCGAAATTGGTAAATAAAGGCTACATTTCATCACCGGATGTACACCGAGCGATCGTTTCAGCGTTTGACTTTGTTCTTAGCCAGTCATCACTGACATTAGCCGCTAAAGAAAACAGTGAATGGATTGCGGCATGGGACGCCCAAAGTGTATAGTCATTTTGTATAGAATTTTTTTTCACTGATATATAGGGTGGCATTAATCAACTTACAATGTTCCTACACCGGCTGGCAGTGGACTTTTTTTTTTCTAAGCATCTGAAGTACAAAAAGATTTCAACGAAAGGTTTTTTTCACGGCACCCACATACTCCCCATGTTTATATATTCCGACATTTGTCCGCAATATATAGACTTGTAAGCTATATATAGAATATCACCACTTGTTCTCGTTATCGTGTACATATAGCGTAGCTGCACGGTTAAAAGTAGGACACGTTTGGGGGTAAAAAAAAAAAAAGAAGAGGCACCGGTAGCGATTTTTTGCCGCAACCTCCGCTACTGTTACGGCAACGCCGGTATTTTTTTGTGGGGTTTAATTTATGCGTGAATTGCCAGACATACCACTCAGGTCTACGACCGAATGAGTTATGTCAGCAACCACAGACCGTCATGCTTCTAGCCACTTTTAGCTGGTTTGAAGAATGACGCAGCGGAGTTAGCAGCGCCCCCCAAGTGCACATCCCACGAATTGGAGCTATGCTCCGGGCAGGGGAGACACTTGTACCCTTTATGCGGTGGGTGTCCGCCGGTGGTGGGATTCGAACCCACCACCTCCCGAAGCCGAGGCCGGCGCCCTAACCACTGCGCCACGACTTCGGTGACATTTCGAAGGTTAACATCGTGTTTTGTGAGCGGGAACACTTTCTCCTCCTTACCTACTCTGGAATCCAATTGTTCCCTCCTCGCCTGAGGCAAAGCTGCCCTTTTCATGGTGCGACGGCGCATGCGCCCAGGCCTAGCGGATTGGTCGCGAAACGTCTTTGAAGGGTCGTGCGCAACCCCGCGTGCCGGGAAGTCCCCTGTAAAAGAAAAAAAAAAGAAGTAAGCGCTCGGACGCACGCCGCTACAAACGCTCGTGTCATGTACTGCCTTGAAACTCCACTGGCAGCTCTTCAGCGTCAGCTCGGTGCCGAAAACATGTGTAGCTTAAGACTGCAAGTTAACGTTTAAACAGAAAGCGACTAGGTTTTCTTATGGACTGCGCCGTGAGGCTACGTTGTTGCCGCCCTTCATTGATGGCTGGCCAATACATTAACGTAAAGCACTTGTGTTACACTTGGGCAACGCTTTAAAACATCGCGTTGACGACGAAATCTTGTTGCAAGGTCAGCCCTCACATGCTGGTGGTGGCAGCACGCGCGTGTCTTCACGTACTCATTCAAGGCGCGGTAAGACTGAGTCGATACGAAACCGACAAGACGCTCACGAACACGATTGACCGAATGTTGAGTACAATGCGTCATTGAAAGCACAATATCATATCAGGCCGAACAGGACGCAACCGACGAGCGCGAGTTGCCGCACTGCGACGGGCATTCTTGTCAACAGCACCGAGAAAATCAGTGCGCCGGCCATCGTTCGACCGAAGCCTAAGCGATCGGCTAGCAAACTGACGACGCGAAATGGCGACAGCGCCTTGGCTTGTATATATAATTAATCGCCGTCAAAGTGTGGCAAAAGATGCCTAAAAGTTGAAATGCACAAGATTCAACCCTCCCACGCTTTCCGTGCACATGAAGTTTGAGTCAATGCTGATGCGAATGTTAAGCCTAATGATGTCGTGCTTGTGCACCCACTTTTGGTGGACTTGAGCTGAAAGGGAAGCAGTAATATCGAATCAAACAGCTTTTATAGCTCAGTGCTGTCGTTCGCGATGAGAATGTTTGCAAGGCGCGTATACACTGTAATACATCAAATACATCTATTATAAATATGGAGCGCGCGCTTATGCTTCGCTTTCAAGAGTGGCACGAGACAGCATTCAAAGATCTCCGACTGCTTCTCACACTTCCCTGCAACTGGAGCATATGTACCTGTAATGTTTAGCGGGAAACGTCGGCTGCGAACGCTAGGCACGAAGGGGGGCTTTCTGGAAGAAATGGGGCTTCCAGCGTGCGGCCCGATGTGGCGTAGGCGAGCGCCATCTGGAGGCATTGCAAGGAACTGGGCGCACCACTCCGCCGCCCCCGAGGTACTCACGAGCCGGCGCCTGCAAATGGCGGACTCCGTTGGCGGTCCATCAATGATGAAGCGCTGGGAAATGCGTTTGTTTGAGTTTTCGCGTAACTTAGTTATGTTTTCTCGAATTGTAAAATTGCCATCCGTCACTATCATGTCTGTCGGTTTGTGTGTATGTCGTACGTTACGGTTTTTCGGCGTATTTCAGATTGAGGCATTGAATTCAGTCGCCTTCTTGCGCCAAATGGAGGACCTTGGTATGGCTGGTTTGAAAATCCTTTCGTCTAAACGACGTCCGACGCCGGGTTCCGACACCAGATTTTATGGGACACCGGGCCCTTAACGCTATGGCGTTAAGGTTGGCTCAAGCAGCTTGTTAGGAGTACGTATAGCTGGCGTGAACGTGGCACCTTATTTATCGACGACTGGTCATGAATTGGATCATTCCTATATCGCATACGCAGCGCTTATGTTGTAGTTCGAACACGTTCCCAATTGCTCAAGTCGTCTACGTATCCATATTGCAACAGGCAGAAAATTGACAACTTGGGCACATACCAAGAGGATTGTGCTCTATGCTTGTCGATACCACAACCAGCAGATAGATACCCAGTGGTCAAAGTTGAATCGCGTCCAGTTTGATATTGTGATCGGTAGACTGACAATCATTGAAACTTGGCGAAATTGGTAAATAAAGGCTACATTTCATCACCGGATGTACACCGAGCGATCGTTTCAGCGTTTGACTTTGTTCTTAGCCAGTCATCACTGACATTAGCCGCTAAAGAAAACAGTGAATGGATTGCGGCATGGGACGCCCAAAGTGTATAGTCATTTTGTATAGAATTTTTTTTCACTGATATATAGGGTGGCATTAATCAACTTACAATGTTCCTACACCGGCTGGCAGTGGACTTTTTTTTTTCTAAGCATCTGAAGTACAAAAAGATTTCAACGAAAGGTTTTTTTCACGGCACCCACATACTCCCCATGTTTATATATTCCGACATTTGTCCGCAATATATAGACTTGTAAGCTATATATAGAATATCACCACTTGTTCTCGTTATCGTGTACATATAGCGTAGCTGCACGGTTAAAAGTAGGACACGTTTGGGGGTAAAAAAAAAAAGAAGAGGCACCGGTAGCGATTTTTTGCCGCAACCTCCGCTACTGTTACGGCAACGCCGGTATTTTTTTGTGGGGTTTAATTTATGCGTGAATTGCCAGACATACCACTCAGGTCTACGACCGAATGAGTTATGTCAGCAACCACAGACCGTCATGCTTCTAGCCACTTTTAGCTGGTTTGAAGAATGACGCAGCGGAGTTAGCAGCGCCCCCCAAGTGCACATCCCACGAATTGGAGCTATGCTCCGGGCAGGGGAGACACTTGTACCCTTTATGCGGTGGGTGTCCGCCGGTGGTGGGATTCGAACCCACCACCTCCCGAAGCCGAGGCCGGCGCCCTAACCACTGCGCCACGACTTCGGTGACATTTCGAAGGTGAACATCGTGTTTTGTGAGCGGGAACACTTTCTCCTCCTTACCTACTCTGGAATCCAATTGTTCCCTCCTCGCCTGAGGCAAAGCTGCCCTTTTCATGGTGCGACGGCGCATGCGCCCAGGCCTAGCGGATTGGTCGCGAAACGTCTTTGAAGGGTCGTGCGCAACCCCGCGTGCCGGGAAGTCCCCTGTAAAAGAAAAAAAAAAGAAGTAAGCGCTCGGACGCACGCCGCTACAAACGCTCGTGTCATGTACTGCCTTGAAACTCCACTGGCAGCTCTTCAGCGTCAGCTCGGTGCCGAAAACATGTGTAGCTTAAGACTGCAAGTTAACGTTTAAACAGAAAGCGACTAGGTTTTCTTATGGACTGCGCCGTGAGGCTACGTTGTTGCCGCCCTTCATTGATGGCTGGCCAATACATTAACGTAAAGCACTTGTGTTACACTTGGGCAACGCTTTAAAACATCGCGTTGACGACGAAATCTTGTTGCAAGGTCAGCCCTCACATGCTGGTGGTGGCAGCACGCGCGTGTCTTCACGTACTCATTCAAGGCGCGGTAAGACTGAGTCGATACGAAACCGACAAGACGCTCACGAACACGATTGACCGAATGTTGAGTACAATGCGTCATTGAAAGCACAATATCATATCAGGCCGAACAGGACGCAACCGACGAGCGCGAGTTGCCGCACTGCGACGGGCATTCTTGTCAACAGCACCGAGAAAATCAGTGCGCCGGCCATCGTTCGACCGAAGCCTAAGCGATCGGCTAGCAAACTGACGACGCGAAATGGCGACAGCGCCTTGGCTTGTATATATAATTAATCGCCGTCAAAGTGTGGCAAAAGATGCCTAAAAGTTGAAATGCACAAGATTCAACCATCCCACGCTTTCCGTGCACATGAAGTTTGAGTCAATGCTGATGCGAATGTTAAGCCTAATGATGTCGTGCTTGTGCACCCACTTTTGGTGGACTTGAGCTGAAAGGGAAGCAGTAATATCGAATCAAACAGCTTTTATAGCTCAGTGCTGTCGTTCGCGATGAGAATGTTTGCAAGGCGCGTATACACTGTAATACATCAAATACATCTATTATAAATATGGAGCGCGCGCTTATGCTTCGCTTTCAAGAGTGGCACGAGACAGCATTCAAAGATCTCCGACTGCTTCTCACACTTCCCTGCAACTGGAGCATATGTACCTGTAATGTTTAGCGGGAAACGTCGGCTGCGAACGCTAGGCACGAAGGGGGGCTTTCTGGAAGAAATGGGGCTTCCAGCGTGCGGCCCGATGTGGCGTAGGCGAGCGCCATCTGGAGGCATTGCAAGGAACTGGGCGCACCACTCCGCCGCCCCCGAGGTACTCACGAGCCGGCGCCTGCAAATGGCGGACTCCGTTGGCGGTCCATCAATGATGAAGCGCTGGGAAATGCGTTTGTTTGAGTTTTCGCGTAACTTAGTTATGTTTTCTCGAATTGTAAAATTGCCATCCGTCACTATCATGTCTGTCGGTTTGTGTGTATGTCGTACGTTACGATTTTTCGGCGTATTTCAGATTGAGGCATTGAATTCAGTCGCCTTCTTGCGCCAAATGGAGGACCTTGGTATGGCTGGTTTGAAAATCCTTTCGTCTAAACGACGTCCGACGCCGGGTTCCGACACCAGTTTTTATGGGACACCGGGCCCTTAACGCTATGGCGTTAAGGTTGGCTCAAGCAGCTTGTTAGGAGTACGTATAGCTGGCGTGAACGTGGCACCTTATTTATCGACGACTGGTCATGAATTGGATCATTCCCATATCGCATACGCAACGCTTATGTTGTAGTTCGAACACGTTCCCAATTGCTCAAGTCGTCTACGTATCCATATTGCAACAGGCAGAAAATTGACAATTTGGGCACATACCAAGAGGATTGTGCTCTATGCTTGTCGATACCACAACCAGCAGATAGATACCCAGTGGTCAAAGTTGAATCGCGTCCAGTTTGATATTGTGATCGGTAGACTGACAATCATTGAAACTAGGCGAAATTGGTAAATAAAGGCTACATTTCATCACCGGATGTACACCGAGCGATCGTTTCAGCGTTTGACTTTGTTCTTAGCCAGTCATCACTGACATTAGCCGCTAAAGAAAACAGTGAATGGATTGCGGCATGGGACGCCCAAAGTGTATAGTCATTTTGTATAGAATTTTTTTTCACTGATATATAGGGTGGCATTAATCAACTTACAATGTTCCTACACCGGCTGGCAGTGGACTTTTTTTTTCTAAGCATCTGAAGTACAAAAAGATTTCAACGAAAGGTTTTTTTCACGGCACCCACATACTCCCCATGTTTATATATTCCGACATTTGTCCGCAATATATAGACTTGTAAGCTATATATAGAATATCACCACTTGTTCTCGTTATCGTGTACATATAGCGTAGCTGCACGGTTAAAAGTAGGACACGTTTGGGGGTAAAAAAAAAAAAAGAAGAGGCACCGGTAGCGATTTTTTGCCGCAACCTCCGCTACTGTTACGGCAACGCCGGTATTTTTTTGTGGGGTTTAATTTATGCGTGAATTGCCAGACATACCACTCAGGTCTACGACCGAATGAGTTATGTCAGCAACCACAGACCGTCATGCTTCTAGCCACTTTTAGCTGGTTTGAAGAATGACGCAGCGGAGTTAGCAGCGCCCCCCAAGTGCACATCCCACGAATTGGAGCTATGCTCCGGGCAGGGGAGACACTTGTACCCTTTATGCGGTGGGTGTCCGCCGGTGGTGGGATTCGAACCCACCACCTCCCGAAGCCGAGGCCGGCGCCCTAACCACTGCGCCACGACTTCGGTGACATTTCGAAGGTTAACATCGTGTTTTGTGAGCGGGAACACTTTCTCCTCCTTACCTACTCTGGAATCCAATTGTTCCCTCCTCGCCTGAGGCAAAGCTGCCCTTTTCATGGTGCGACGGCGCATGCGCCCAGGCCTAGCGGATTGGTCGCGAAACGTCTTTGAAGGGTCGTGCGCAACCCCGCGTGCCGGGAAGTCCCCTGTAAAAGAAAAAAAAAAGAAGTAAGCGCTCGGACGCACGCCGCTACAAACGCTCGTGTCATGTACTGCCTTGAAACTCCACTGGCAGCTCTTCAGCGTCAGCTCGGTGCCGAAAACATGTGTAGCTTAAGACTGCAAGTTAACGTTTAAACAGAAAGCGACTAGGTTTTCTTATGGACTGCGCCGTGAGGCTACGTTGTTGCCGCCCTTCATTGATGGCTGGCCAATACATTAACGTAAAGCACTTGTGTTACACTTGGGCAACGCTTTAAAACATCGCGTTGACGACGAAATCTTGTTGCAAGGTCAGCCCTCACATGCTGGTGGTGGCAGCACGCGCGTGTCTTCACGTACTCATTCAAGGCGCGGTAAGACTGAGTCGATACGAAACCGACAAGACGCTCACGAACACGATTGACCGAATGTTGAGTACAATGCGTCATTGAAAGCACAATATCATATCAGGCCGAACAGGACGCAACCGACGAGCGCGAGTTGCCGCACTGCGACGGGCATTCTTGTCAACAGCACCGAGAAAATCAGTGCGCCGGCCATCGTTCGACCGAAGCCTAAGCGATCGGCTAGCAAACTGACGACGCGAAATGGCGACAGCGCCTTGGCTTGTATATATAATTAATCGCCGTCAAAGTGTGGCAAAAGATGCCTAAAAGTTGAAATGCACAAGATTCAACCCTCCCACGCTTTCCGTGCACATGAAGTTTGAGTCAATGCTGATGCGAATGTTAAGCCTAATGATGTCGTGCTTGTGCACCCACTTTTGGTGGACTTGAGCTGAAAGGAAAGCAGTAATATCGAATCAAACAGCTTTTATAGCTCAGTGCTGTCGTTCGCGATGAGAATGTTTGCAAGGCGCGTATACACTGTAATACATCAAATACATCTATTATAAATATGGAGCGCGCGCTTATGCTTCGCTTTCAAGAGTGGCACGAGACAGCATTCAAAGATCTCCGACTGCTTCTCACACTTCCCTGCAACTGGAGCATATGTACCTGTAATGTTTAGCGGGAAACGTCGGCTGCGAACGCTAGGCACGAAGGGGGGCTTTCTGGAAGAAATGGGGCTTCCAGCGTGCGGCCCGATGTGGCGTAGGCGAGCGCCATCTGGAGGCATTGCAAGGAACTGGGCGCACCACTCCGCCGCCCCCGAGGTACTCACGAGCCGGCGCCTGCAAATGGCGGACTCCGTTGGCGGTCCATCAATGATGAAGCGCTGGGAAATGCGTTTGTTTGAGTTTTCGCGTAACTTAGTTATGTTTTCTCGAATTGTAAAATTGCCATCCGTCACTATCATGTCTGTCGGTTTGTGTGTATGTCGTACGTTACGATTTTTCGGCGTATTTCAGATTGAGGCATTGAATTCAGTCGCCTTCTTGCGCCAAATGGAGGACCTTGGTATGGCTGGTTTGAAAATCCTTTCGTCTAAACGACGTCCGACGCCGGGTTCCTACACCAGATTTTATGGGACACCGGGCCCTTAACGCTATGGCGTTAAGGTTGGCTCAAGCAGCTTGTTAGGAGTACGTATAGCTGGCGTGAACGTGGCACCTTATTTATCGACGACTGGTCATGAATTGGATCATTCCTATATCGCATACGCAACGCTTATGTTGTAGTTCGAACACGTTCCCAATTGCTCAAGTCGTCTACGTATCCATATTGCAACAGGCAGAAAATTGACAATTTGGGCACATACCAAGAGGATTGTGCTCTATGCTTGTCGGTACCACAACCAGCAGATAGATACCCAGTGGTCAAAGTTGAATCGCGTCCAGTTTGATATTGTGATCGGTAGACTGACAATCATTGAAACTAGGCGAAATTGGTAAATAAAGGCTACATTTCATCACCGGATGTACACCGAGCGATCGTTTCAGCGTTTGACTTTGTTCTTAGCCAGTCATCACTGACATTAGCCGCTAAAGAAAACAGTGAATGGATTGCGGCATGGGACGCCCAAAGTGTATAGTCATTTTGTATAGAATTTTTTTTCACTGATATATAGGGTGGCATTAATCAACTTACAATGTTCCTACACCGGCTGGCAGTGGACTTTTTTTTTTCTAAGCATCTGAAGTACAAAAAGATTTCAACGAAAGGTTTTTTTCACGGCACCCACATACTCCCCATGTTTATATATTCCGACATTTGTCCGCAATATATAGACTTGTAAGCTATATATAGAATATCACCACTTGTTCTCGTTATCGTGTACATATAGCGTAGCTGCACGGTTAAAAGTAGGACACGTTTGGGGGTAAAAAAAAAAGAAGAGGCACCGGTAGCGATTTTTTGCCGCAACCTCCGCTACTGTTACGGCAACGCCGGTATTTTTTTGTGGGGTTTAATTTATGCGTGAATTGCCAGACATACCACTCAGGTCTACGACCGAATGAGTTATGTCAGCAACCACAGACCGTCATGCTTCTAGCCACTTTTAGCTGGTTTGAAGAATGACGCAGCGGAGTTAGCAGCGCCCCCCAAGTGCACATCCCACGAATTGGAGCTATGCTCCGGGCAGGGGAGACACTTGTACCCTTTATGCGGTGGGTGTCCGCCGGTGGTGGGATTCGAACCCACCACCTCCCGAAGCCGAGGCCGGCGCCCTAACCACTGCGCCACGACTTCGGTGACATTTCGAAGGTTAACATCGTGTTTTGTGAGCGGGAACACTTTCTCCTCCTTACCTACTCTGGAATCCAATTGTTCCCTCCTCGCCTGAGGCAAAGCTGCCCTTTTCATGGTGCGACGGCGCATGCGCCCAGGCCTAGCGGATTGGTCGCGAAACGTCTTTGAAGGGTCGTGCGCAACCCCGCGTGCCGGGAAGTCCCCTGTAAAAGAAAAAAAAAAGAAGTAAGCGCTCGGACGCACGCCGCTACAAACGCTCGTGTCATGTACTGCCTTGAAACTCCACTGGCAGCTCTTCAGCGTCAGCTCGGTGCCGAAAACATGTGTAGCTTAAGACTGCAAGTTAACGTTTAAACAGAAAGCGACTAGGTTTTCTTATGGACTGCGCCGTGAGGCTACGTTGTTGCCGCCCTTCATTGATGGCTGGCCAATACATTAACGTAAAGCACTTGTGTTACACTTGGGCAACGCTTTAAAACATCGCGTTGACGACGAAATCTTGTTGCAAGGTCAGCCCTCACATGCTGGTGGTGGCAGCACGCGCGTGTCTTCACGTACTCATTCAAGGCGCGGTAAGACTGAGTCGATACGAAACCGACAAGACGCTCACGAACACGATTGACCGAATGTTGAGTACAATGCGTCATTGAAAGCACAATATCATATCAGGCCGAACAGGACGCAACCGACGAGCGCGAGTTGCCGCACTGCGACGGGCATTCTTGTCAACAGCACCGAGAAAATCAGTGCGCCGGCCATCGTTCGACCGAAGCCTAAGCGATCGGCTAGCAAACTGACGACGCGAAATGGCGACAGCGCCTTGGCTTGTATATATAATTAATCGCCGTCAAAGTGTGGCAAAAGATGCCTAAAAGTTGAAATGCACAAGATTCAACCCTCCCACGCTTTCCGTGCACATGAAGTTTGAGTCAATGCTGATGCGAATGTTAAGCCTAATGATGTCGTGCTTGTGCACCCACTTTTGGTGGACTTGAGCTGAAAGGGAAGCAGTAATATCGAATCAAACAGCTTTTATAGCTCAGTGCTGTCGTTCGCGATGAGAATGTTTGCAAGGCGCGTATACACTGTAATACATCAAATACATCTATTATAAATATGGAGCGCGCGCTTATGCTTCGCTTTCAAGAGTGGCACGAGACAGCATTCAAAGATCTCCGACTGCTTCTCACACTTCCCTGCAACTGGAGCATATGTACCTGTAATGTTTAGCGGGAAACGTCGGCTGCGAACGCTAGGCACGAAGGGGGGCTTTCTGGAAGAAATGGGGCTTCCAGCGTGCGGCCCGATGTGGCGTAGGCGAGCGCCATCTGGAGGCATTGCAAGGAACTGGGCGCACCACTCCGCCGCCCCCGAGGTACTCACGAGCCGGCGCCTGCAAATGGCGGACTCCGTTGGCGGTCCATCAATGATGAAGCGCTGGGAAATGCGTTTGTTTGAGTTTTCGCGTAACTTAGTTATGTTTTCTCGAATTGTAAAATTGCCATCCGTCACTATCATGTCTGTCGGTTTGTGTGTATGTCGTACGTTACGATTTTTCGGCGTATTTCAGATTGAGGCATTGAATTCAGTCGCCTTCTTGCGCCAAATGGAGGACCTTGGTATGGCTGGTTTGAAAATCCTTTCGTCTAAACGACGTCCGACGCCGGGTTCCTACACCAGATTTTATGGGACACCGGGCCCTTAACGCTATGGCGTTAAGGTTGGCTCAAGCAGCTTGTTAGGAGTACGTATAGCTGGCGTGAACGTGGCACCTTATTTATCGACGACTGGTCATGAATTGGATCATTCCTATATCGCATACGCAACGCTTATGTTGTAGTTCGAACACGTTCCCAATTGCTCAAGTCGTCTACGTATCCATATTGCAACAGGCAGAAAATTGACAACTTGGGCACATACCAAGAGGATTGTGCTCTATGCTTGTCGATACCACAACCAGCAGATAGATACCCAGTGGTCAAAGTTGAATCGCGTCCAGTTTGATATTGTGATCGGTAGACTGACAATCATTGAAACTTGGCGAAATTTGTAAATAAAGGCTACATTTCATCACCGGATGTACACCGAGCGATCGTTTCAGCGTTTGACTTTGTTCTTAGCCAGTCATCACTGACATTAGCCGCTAAAGAAAACAGTGAATGGATTGCGGCATGGGACGCCCAAAGTGTATAGTCATTTTGTATAGAATTTTTTTTCACTGATATATAGGGTGGCATTAATCAACTTACAATGTTCCTACACCGGCTGGCAGTGGACTTTTTTTTTTCTAAGCATCTGAAGTACAAAAAGATTTCAACGAAAGGTTTTTTTCACGGCACCCACATACTCCCCATGTTTATATATTCCGACATTTGTCCGCAATATATAGACTTGTAAGCTATATATAGAATATCACCACTTGTTCTCGTTATCGTGTACATATAGCGTAGCTGCACGGTTAAAAGTAGGACACGTTTGGGGGTAAAAAAAAAAAGAAGAGGCACCGGTAGCGATTTTTTGCCGCAACCTCCGCTACTGTTACGGCAACGCCGGTATTTTTTTGTGGGGTTTAATTTATGCGTGAATTGCCAGACATACCACTCAGGTCTACGACCGAATGAGTTATGTCAGCAACCACAGACCGTCATGCTTCTAGCCACTTTTAGCTGGTTTGAAGAATGACGCAGCGGAGTTAGCAGCGCCCCCCAAGTGCACATCCCACGAATTGGAGCTATGCTCCGGGCAGGGGAGACACTTGTACCCTTTATGCGGTGGGTGTCCGCCGGTGGTGGGATTCGAACCCACCACCTCCCGAAGCCGAGGCCGGCGCCCTAACCACTGCGCCACGACTTCGGTGACATTTCGAAGGTTAACATCGTGTTTTGTGAGCGGGAACACTTTCTCCTCCTTACCTACTCTGGAATCCAATTGTTCCCTCCTCGCCTGAGGCAAAGCTGCCCTTTTCATGGTGCGACGGCGCATGCGCCCAGGCCTAGCGGATTGGTCGCGAAACGTCTTTGAAGGGTCGTGCGCAACCCCGCGTGCCGGGAAGTCCCCTGTAAAAGAAAAAAAAAGAAGTAAGCGCTCGGACGCACGCCGCTACAAACGCTCGTGTCATGTACTGCCTTGAAACTCCACTGGCAGCTCTTCAGCGTCAGCTCGGTGCCGAAAACATGTGTAGCTTAAGACTGCAAGTTAACGTTTAAACAGAAAGCGACTAGGTTTTCTTATGGACTGCGCCGTGAGGCTACGTTGTTGCCGCCCTTCATTGATGGCTGGCCAATACATTAACGTAAAGCACTTGTGTTACACTTGGGCAACGCTTTAAAACATCGCGTTGACGACGAAATCTTGTTGCAAGGTCAGCCCTCACATGCTGGTGGTGGCAGCACGCGCGTGTCTTCACGTACTCATTCAAGGCGCGGTAAGACTGAGTCGATACGAAACCGACAAGACGCTCACGAACACGATTGACCGAATGTTGAGTACAATGCGTCATTGAAAGCACAATATCATATCAGGCCGAACAGGACGCAACCGACGAGCGCGAGTTGCCGCACTGCGACGGGCATTCTTGTCAACAGCACCGAGAAAATCAGTGCGCCGGCCATCGTTCGACCGAAGCCTAAGCGATCGGCTAGCAAACTGACGACGCGAAATGGCGACAGCGCCTTGGCTTGTATATATAATTAATCGCCGTCAAAGTGTGGCAAAAGATGCCTAAAAGTTGAAATGCACAAGATTCAACCCTCCCACGCTTTCCGTGCACATGAAGTTTGAGTCAATGCTGATGCGAATGTTAAGCCTAATGATGTCGTGCTTGAGCACCCACTTTTGGTGGACTTGAGCTGAAAGGGAAGCAGTAATATCGAATCAAACAGCTTTTATAGCTCAGTGCTGTCGTTCGCGATGAGAATGTTTGCAAGGCGCGTATACACTGTAATACATCAAATACATCTATTATAAATATGGAGCGCGCGCTTATGCTTCGCTTTCAAGAGTGGCACGAGACAGCATTCAAAGATCTCCGACTGCTTCTCACACTTCCCTGCAACTGGAGCATATGTACCTGTAATGTTTAGCGGGAAACGTCGGCTGCGAACGCTAGGCACGAAGGGGGGCTTTCTGGAAGAAATGGGGCTTCCAGCGTGCGGCCCGATGTGGCGTAGGCGAGCGCCATCTGGAGGCATTGCAAGGAACTGGGCGCACCACTCCGCCGCCCCCGAGGTACTCACGAGCCGGCGCCTGCAAATGGCGGACTCCGTTGGCGGTCCATCAATGATGAAGCGCTGGGAAATGCGTTTGTTTGAGTTTTCGCGTAACTTAGTTATGTTTTCTCGAATTGTAAAATTGCCATCCGTCACTATCATGTCTGTCGGTTTGTGTGTATGTCGTACGTTACGGTTTTTCGGCGTATTTCAGATTGAGGCATTGAATTCAGTCGCCTTCTTGCGCCAAATGGAGGACCTTGGTATGGCTGGTTTGAAAATCCTTTCGTCTAAACGACGTCCGACGCCGGGTTCCGACACCAGATTTTATGGGACACCGGGCCCTTAACGCTATGGCGTTAAGGTTGGCTCAAGCAGCTGGTTAGGAGTACGTATAGCTGGCGTGAACGTGGCACCTTATTTATCGACGACTGGTCATGAATTGGATCATTCCTATATCGCATACGCAGCGCTTATGTTGTAGTTCGAACACGTTCCCAATTGCTCAAGTCGTCTACGTATCCATATTGCAACAGGCAGAAAATTGACAACTTGGGCACATACCAAGAGGATTGTGCTCTATGCTTGTCGATACCACAACCAGCAGATAGATACCCAGTGGTCAAAGTTGAATCGCGTCCAGTTTGATATTGTGATCGGTAGACTGACAATCATTGAAACTTGGCGAAATTGGTAAATAAAGGCTACATTTCATCACCGGATGTACACCGAGCGATCGTTTCAGCGTTTGACTTTGTTCTTAGCCAGTCATCACTGACATTAGCCGCTAAAGAAAACAGTGAATGGATTGCGGCATGGGACGCCCAAAGTGTATAGTCATTTTGTATAGAATTTTTTTTCACTGATATATAGGGTGGCATTAATCAACTTACAATGTTCCTACACCGGCTGGCAGTGGACTTTTTTTTTCTAAGCATCTGAAGTACAAAAAGATTTCAACGAAAGGTTTTTTTCACGGCACCCACATACTCCCCATGTTTATATATTCCGACATTTGTCCGCAATATATAGACTTGTAAGCTATATATAGAATATCACCACTTGTTCTCGTTATCGTGTACATATAGCGTAGCTGCACGGTTAAAAGTAGGACACGTTTGGGGGTAAAAAAAAAAAAAAGAAGAGGCACCGGTAGCGATTTTTTGCCGCAACCTCCGCTACTGTTACGGCAACGCCGGTATTTTTTTGTGGGGTTTAATTTATGCGTGAATTGCCAGACATACCACTCAGGTCTACGACCGAATGAGTTATGTCAGCAACCACAGACCGTCATGCTTCTAGCCACTTTTAGCTGGTTTGAAGAATGACGCAGCGGAGTTAGCAGCGCCCCCCAAGTGCACATCCCACGAATTGGAGCTATGCTCCGGGCAGGGGAGACACTTGTACCCTTTATGCGGTGGGTGTCCGCCGGTGGTGGGATTCGAACCCACCACCTCCCGAAGCCGAGGCCGGCGCCCTAACCACTGCGCCACGACTTCGGTGACATTTCGAAGGTTAACATCGTGTTTTGTGAGCGGGAACACTTTCTCCTCCTTACCTACTCTGGAATCCAATTGTTCCCTCCTCGCCTGAGGCAAAGCTGCCCTTTTCATGGTGCGACGGCGCATGCGCCCAGGCCTAGCGGATTGGTCGCGAAACGTCTTTGAAGGGTCGTGCGCAACCCCGCGTGCCGGGAAGTCCCCTGTAAAAGAAAAAAAAAAGAAGTAAGCGCTCGGACGCACGCCGCTACAAACGCTCGTGTCATGTACTGCCTTGAAACTCCACTGGCAGCTCTTCAGCGTCAGCTCGGTGCCGAAAACATGTGTAGCTTAAGACTGCAAGTTAACGTTTAAACAGAAAGCGACTAGGTTTTCTTATGGACTGCGCCGTGAGGCTACGTTGTTGCCGCCCTTCATTGATGGCTGGCCAATACATTAACGTAAAGCACTTGTGTTACACTTGGGCAACGCTTTAAAACATCGCGTTGACGACGAAATCTTGTTGCAAGGTCAGCCCTCACATGCTGGTGGTGGCAGCACGCGCGTGTCTTCACGTACTCATTCAAGGCGCGGTAAGACTGAGTCGATACGAAACCGACAAGACGCTCACGAACACGATTGACCGAATGTTGAGTACAATGCGTCATTGAAAGCACAATATCATATCAGGCCGAACAGGACGCAACCGACGAGCGCGAGTTGCCGCACTGCGACGGGCATTCTTGTCAACAGCACCGAGAAAATCAGTGCGCCGGCCATCGTTCGACCGAAGCCTAAGCGATCGGCTAGCAAACTGACGACGCGAAATGGCGACAGCGCCTTGGCTTGTATATATTATTAATCGCCGTCAAAGTGTGGCAAAAGATGCCTAAAAGTTGAAATGCACAAGATTCAACCCTCCCACGCTTTCCGTGCACATGAAGTTTGAGTCAATGCTGATGCGAATGTTAAGCCTAATGATGTCGTGCTTGTGCACCCACTTTTGGTGGACTTGAGCTGAAAGGAAAGCAGTAATATCGAATCAAACAGCTTTTATAGCTCAGTGCTGTCGTTCGCGATGAGAATGTTTGCAAGGCGCGTATACACTGTAATACATCAAATACATCTATTATAAATATGGAGCGCGCGCTTATGCTTCGCTTTCAAGAGTGGCACGAGACAGCATTCAAAGATCTCCGACTGCTTCTCACACTTCCCTGCAACTGGAGCATATGTACCTGTAATGTTTAGCGGGAAACGTCGGCTGCGAACGCTAGGCACGAAGGGGGGCTTTCTGGAAGAAATGGGGCTTCCAGCGTGCGGCCCGATGTGGCGTAGGCGAGCGCCATCTGGAGGCATTGCAAGGAACTGGGCGCACCACTCCGCCGCCCCCGAGGTACTCACGAGCCGGCGCCTGCAAATGGCGGACTCCGTTGGCGGTCCATCAATGATGAAGCGCTGGGAAATGCGTTTGTTTGAGTTTTCGCGTAACTTAGTTATGTTTTCTCGAATTGTAAAATTGCCATCCGTCACTATCATGTCTGTCGGTTTGTGTGTATGTCGTACGTTACGATTTTTCGGCGTATTTCAGATTGAGGCATTGAATTCAGTCGCCTTCTTGCGCCAAATGGAGGACCTTGGTATGGCTGGTTTGAAAATCCTTTCGTCTAAACGACGTCCGACGCCGGGTTCCGACACCAGATTTTATGGGACACCGGGCCCTTAACGCTATGGCGTTAAGGTTGGCTCAAGCAGCTTGTTAGGAGTACGTATAGCTGGCGTGAACGTGGCACCTTATTTATCGACGACTGGTCATGAATTGGATCATTCCTATATCGCATACGCAACGCTTATGTTGTAGTTCGAACACGTTCCCAATTGCTCAAGTCGTCTACGTATCCATATTGCAACAGGCAGAAAATTGACAATTTGGGCACATACCAAGAGGATTGTGCTCTATGCTTGTCGATACCACAACCAGCAGATAGATACCCAGTGGTCAAAGTTGAATCGCGTCCAGTTTGATATTGTGATCGGTAGACTGACAATCATTGAAACTAGGCGAAATTGGTAAATAAAGGCTACATTTCATCACCGGATGTACACCGAGCGATCGTTTCAGCGTTTGACTTTGTTCTTAGCCAGTCATCACTGACATTAGCCGCTAAAGAAAACAGTGAATGGATTGCGGCATGGGACGCCCAAAGTGTATAGTCATTTTGTATAGAATTTTTTTTCACTGATATATAGGGTGGCATTAATCAACTTACAATGTTCCTACACCGGCTGGCAGTGGACTTTTTTTTTTCTAAGCATCTGAAGTACAAAAAGATTTCAACGAAAGGTTTTTTTCACGGCACCCACATACTCCCCATGTTTATATATTCCGACATTTGTCCGCAATATATAGACTTGTAAGCTATATATAGAATATCACCACTTGTTCTCGTTATCGTGTACATATAGCGTAGCTGCACGGTTAAAAGTAGGACACGTTTGGGGGTAAAAAAAAAAAAAGAAGAGGCACCGGTAGCGATTTTTTGCCGCAACCTCCGCTACTGTTACGGCAACGCCGGTATTTTTTTGTGGGGTTTAATTTATGCGTGAATTGCCAGACATACCACTCAGGTCTACGACCGAATGAGTTATGTCAGCAACCACAGACCGTCATGCTTCTAGCCACTTTTAGCTGGTTTGAAGAATGACGCAGCGGAGTTAGCAGCGCCCCCCAAGTGCACATCCCACGAATTGGAGCTATGCTCCGGGCAGGGGAGACACTTGTACCCTTTATGCGGTGGGTGTCCGCCGGTGGTGGGATTCGATCCCACCACCTCCCGAAGCCGAGGCCGGCGCCCTAACCACTGCGCCACGACTTCGGTGACATTTCGAAGGTTAACATCGTGTTTTGTGAGCGGGAACACTTTCTCCTCCTTACCTACTCTGGAATCCAATTGTTCCCTCCTCGCCTGAGGCAAAGCTGCCCTTTTCATGGTGCGACGGCGCATGCGCCCAGGCCTAGCGGATTGGTCGCGAAACGTCTTTGAAGGGTCGTGCGCAACCCCGCGTGCCGGGAAGTCCCCTGTAAAAGAAAAAAAAAAGAAGTAAGCGCTCGGACGCACGCCGCTACAAACGCTCGTGTCATGTACTGCCTTGAAACTCCACTGGCAGCTCTTCAGCGTCAGCTCGGTGCCGAAAACATGTGTAGCTTAAGACTGCAAGTTAACGTTTAAACAGAAAGCGACTAGGTTTTCTTATGGACTGCGCCGTGAGGCTACGTTGTTGCCGCCCTTCATTGATGGCTGGCCAATACATTAACGTAAAGCACTTGTGTTACACTTGGGCAACGCTTTAAAACATCGCGTTGACGACGAAATCTTGTTGCAAGGTCAGCCCTCACATGCTGGTGGTGGCAGCACGCGCGTGTCTTCACGTACTCATTCAAGGCGCGGTAAGACTGAGTCGATACGAAACCGACAAGACGCTCACGAACACGATTGACCGAATGTTGAGTACAATGCGTCATTGAAAGCACAATATCATATCAGGCCGAAAAGGACGCAACCGACGAGCGCGAGTTGCCGCACTGCGACGGGCATTCTTGTCAACAGCACCGAGAAAATCAGTGCGCCGGCCATCGTTCGACCGAAGCCTAAGCGATCGGCTAGCAAACTGACGACGCGAAATGGCGACAGCGCCTTGGCTTGTATATATAATTAATCGCCGTCAAAGTGTGGCAAAAGATGCCTAAAAGTTGAAATGCACAAGATTCAACCCTCCCACGCTTTCCGTGCACATGAAGTTTGAGTCAATGCTGATGCGAATGTTAAGCCTAATGATGTCGTGCTTGTGCACCCACTTTTGGTGGACTTGAGCTGAAAGGGAAGCAGTAATATCGAATCAAACAGCTTTTATAGCTCAGTGCTGTCGTTCGCGATGAGAATGTTTGCAAGGCGCGTATGCACTGTAATACATCAAATACATCTATTATAAATATGGAGCGCGCGCTTATGCTTCGCTTTCAAGAGTGGCACGAGACAGCATTCAAAGATCTCCGACTGCTTCTCACACTTCCCTGCAACTGGAGCATATGTACCTGTATAGTTTAGCGGGAAACGTCGGCTGCGAACGCTAGGCACGAAGGGGGGCTTTCTGGAAGAAATGGGGCTTCCAGCGTGCGGCCCGATGTGGCGTAGGCGAGCGCCATCTGGAGGCATTGCAAGGAACTGGGCGCACCACTCCGCCGCCCCCGAGGTACTCACGAGCCGGCGCCTGCAAATGGCGGACTCCGTTGGCGGTCCATCAATGATGAAGCGCTGGGAAATGCGTTTGTTTGAGTTTTCGCGTAACTTAGTTATGTTTTCTCGAATTGTAAAATTGCCATCCGTCACTATCATGTCTGTCGGTTTGTGTGTATGTCGTACGTTACGATTTTTCGGCGTATTTCAGATTGAGGCATTGAATTCAGTCGCCTTCTTGCGCCAAATGGAGGACCTTGGTATGGCTGGTTTGAAAATCCTTTCGTCTAAACGACGTCCGACGCCGGGTTCCGACACCAGATTTTATGGGACACCGGGCCCTTAACGCTATGGCGTTAAGGTTGGCTCAAGCAGCTTGTTAGGAGTACGTATAGCTGGCGTGAACGTGGCACCTTATTTATCGACGACTGGTCATGAATTGGATCATTCCTATATCGCATACGCAACGCTTATGTTGTAGTTCGAACACGTTCCCAATTGCTCAAGTCGTCTACGTATCCATATTGCAACAGGCAGAAAATTGACAATTTGGGCACATACCAAGAGGATTGTGCTCTATGCTTGTCGATACCACAACCAGCAGATAGATACCCAGTGGTCAAAGTTGAATCGCGTCCAGTTTGATATTGTGATCGGTAGACTGACAATCATTGAAACTAGGCGAAATTGGTAAATAAAGGCTACATTTCATCACCGGATGTACACCGAGCGATCGTTTCAGCGTTTGACTTTGTTCTTAGCCAGTCATCACTGACATTAGCCGCTAAAGAAAACAGTGAATGGATTGCGGCATGGGACGCCCAAAGTGTATAGTCATTTTGTATAGAATTTTTTTTCACTTATATATAGGGTGGCATTAATCAACTTACAATGTTCCTACACCGGCTGGCAGTGGACTTTTTTTTTTCTAAGCATCTGAAGTACAAAAAGATTTCAACGAAAGGTTTTTTTCACGGCACCCACATACTCCCCATGTTTATATATTCCGACATTTGTCCGCAATATATAGACTTGTAAGCTATATATAGAATATCACCACTTGTTCTCGTTATCGTGTACATATAGCGTAGCTGCACGGTTAAAAGTAGGACACGTTTGGGGGTAAAAAAAAAAGAAGAGGCACCGGTAGCGATTTTTTGCCGCAACCTCCGCTACTGTTACGGCAACGCCGGTATTTTTTTGTGGGGTTTAATTTATGCGTGAATTGCCAGACATACCACTCAGGTCTACGACCGAATGAGTTATGTCAGCAACCACAGACCGTCATGCTTCTAGCCACTTTTAGCTGGTTTGAAGAATGACGCAGCGGAGTTAGCAGCGCCCCCCAAGTGCACATCCCACGAATTGGAGCTATGCTCCGGGCAGGGGAGACACTTGTACCCTTTATGCGGTGCGTGTCCGCCGGTGGTGGGATTCGAACCCACCACCTCCCGAAGCCGAGGCCGGCGCCCTAACCACTGCGCCACGACTTCGGTGACATTTCGAAGGTTAACATCGTGTTTTGTGAGCGGGAACACTTTCTCCTCCTTACCTACTCTGGAATCCAATTGTTCCCTCCTCGCCTGAGGCAAAGCTGCCCTTTTCATGGTGCGACGGCGCATGCGCCCAGGCCTAGCGGATTGGTCGCGAAACGTCTTTGAAGGGTCGTGCGCAACCCCGCGTGCCGGGAAGTCCCCTGTAAAAGAAAAAAAAAAGAAGTAAGCGCTCGGACGCACGCCGCTACAAACGCTCGTGTCATGTACTGCCTTGAAACTCCACTGGCAGCTCTTCAGCGTCAGCTCGGTGCCGAAAACATGTGTAGCTTAAGACTGCAAGTTAACGTTTAAACAGAAAGCGACTAGGTTTTCTTATGGACTGCGCCGTGAGGCTACGTTGTTGCCGCCCTTCATTGATGGCTGGCCAATACATTAACGTAAAGCACTTGTGTTACACTTGGGCAACGCTTTAAAACATCGCGTTGACGACGAAATCTTGTTGCAAGGTCAGCCCTCACATGCTGGTGGTGGCAGCACGCGCGTGTCTTCACGTACTCATTCAAGGCGCGGTAAGACTGAGTCGATACGAAACCGACAAGACGCTCACGAACACGATTGACCGAATGTTGAGTACAATGCGTCATTGAAAGCACAATATCATATCAGGCCGAACAGGACGCAACCGACGAGCGCGAGTTGCCGCACTGCGACGGGCATTCTTGTCAACAGCACCGAGAAAATCAGTGCGCCGGCCATCGTTCGACCGAAGCCTAAGCGATCGGCTAGCAAACTGACGACGCGAAATGGCGACAGCGCCTTGGCTTGTATATATAATTAATCGCCGTCAAAGTGTGGCAAAAGATGCCTAAAAGTTGAAATGCACAAGATTCAACCCTCCCACGCTTTCCGTGCACATGAAGTTTGAGTCAATGCTGATGCGAATGTTAAGCCTAATGATGTCGTGCTTGTGCACCCACTTTTGGTGGACTTGAGCTGAAAGGGAAGCAGTAATATCGAATCAAACAGCTTTTATAGCTCAGTGCTGTCGTTCGCGATGAGAATGTTTGCAAGGCGCGTATACACTGTAATACATCAAATACATCTATTATAAATATGGAGCGCGCGCTTATGCTTCGCTTTCAAGAGTGGCACGAGACAGCATTCAAAGATCTCCGACTGCTTCTCACACTTCCCTGCAACTGGAGCATATGTACCTGTAATGTTTAGCGGGAAACGTCGGCTGCGAACGCTAGGCACGAAGGGGGGCTTTCTGGAAGAAATGGGGCTTCCAGCGTGCGGCCCGATGTGGCGTAGGCGAGCGCCATCTGGAGGCATTGCAAGGAACTGGGCGCACCACTCCGCCGCCCCCGAGGTACTCACGAGCCGGCGCCTGCAAATGGCGGACTCCGTTGGCGGTCCATCAATGATGAAGCGCTGGGAAATGCGTTTGTTTGAGTTTTCGCGTAACTTAGTTATGTTTTCTCGAATTGTAAAATTGCCATCCGTCACTATCATGTCTGTCGGTTTGTGTGTATGTCGTACGTTACGGTTTTTCGGCGTATTTCAGATTGAGGCATTGAATTCAGTCGCCTTCTTGCGCCAAATGGAGGACCTTGGTATGGCTGGTTTGAAAATCCTTTCGTCTAAACAACGTCCGACGCCGGGTTCCGACACCAGATTTTATGGGACACCGGGCCCTTAACGCTATGGCGTTAAGGTTGGCTCAAGCAGCTTGTTAGGAGTACGTATAGCTGGCGTGAACGTGGCACCTTATTTATCGACGACTGGTCATGAATTGGATCATTCCTATATCGCATACGCAGCGCTTATGTTGTAGTTCGAACACGTTCCCAATTGCTCAAGTCGTCTACGTATCCATATTGCAACAGGCAGAAAATTGACAATTTGGGCACATACCAAGAGGATTGTGCTCTATGCTTGTCGGTACCACAACCAGCAGATAGATACCCAGTGGTCAAAGTTGAATCGCGTCCAGTTTGATATTGTGATCGGTAGACTGACAATCATTGAAACTAGGCGAAATTGGTAAATAAAGGCTACATTTCATCACCGGATGTACACCGAGCGATCGTTTCAGCGTTTGACTTTGTTCTTAGCCAGTCATCACTGACATTAGCCGCTAAAGAAAACAGTGAATGGATTGCGGCATGGGACGCCCAAAGTGTATAGTCATTTTGTATAGAATTTTTTTTCACTGATATATAGGGTGGCATTAATCAACTTACAATGTTCCTACACCGGCTGGCAGTGGACTTTTTTTTTTCTAAGCATCTGAAGTACAAAAAGATTTCAACGAAAGGTTTTTTTCACGGCACCCACATACTCCCCATGTTTATATATGCCGACATTTGTCCGCAATATATAGACTTGTAAGCTATATATAGAATATCACCACTTGTTCTCGTTATCGTGTACATATAGCGTAGCTGCACGGTTAAAAGTAGGACACGTTTGGGGGTAAAAAAAAAAAGAAGAGGCACCGGTAGCGATTTTTTGCCGCAACCTCCGCTACTGTTACGGCAACGCCGGTATTTTTTTGTGGGGTTTAATTTATGCGTGAATTGCCAGACATACCACTCAGGTCTACGACCGAATGAGTTATGTCAGCAAGCACAGACCGTCATGCTTCTAGCCACTTTTAGCTGGTTTGAAGAATGACGCAGCGGAGTTAGCAGCGCCCCCCAAGTGCACATCCCACGAATTGGAGCTATGCTCCGGGCAGGGGAGACACTTGTACCCTTTATGCGGTGGGTGTCCGCCGGTGGTGGGATTCGAACCCACCACCTCCCGAAGCCGAGGCCGGCGCCCTAACCACTGCGCCACGACTTCGGTGACATTTCGAAGGTTAACATCGTGTTTTGTGAGCGGGAACACTTTCTCCTCCTTACCTACTCTGGAATCCAATTGTTCCCTCCTCGCCTGAGGCAAAGCTGCCCTTTTCATGGTGCGACGGCGCATGCGCCCAGGCCTAGCGGATTGGTCGCGAAACGTCTTTGAAGGGTCGTGCGCAACCCCGCGTGCCGGGAAGTCCCCTGTAAAAGAAAAAAAAAAGAAGTAAGCGCTCGGACGCACGCCGCTACAAACGCTCGTGTCATGTACTGCCTTGAAACTCCACTGGCAGCTCTTCAGCGTCAGCTCGGTGCCGAAAACATGTGTAGCTTAAGACTGCAAGTTAACGTTTAAACAGAAAGCGACTAGGTTTTCTTATGGACTGCGCCGTGAGGCTACGTTGTTGCCGCCCTTCATTGATGGCTGGCCAATACATTAACGTAAAGCACTTGTGTTACACTTGGGCAACGCTTTAAAACATCGCGTTGACGACGAAATCTTGTTGCAAGGTCAGCCCTCACATGCTGGTGGTGGCAGCACGCGCGTGTCTTCACGTACTCATTCAAGGCGCGGTAAGACTGAGTCGATACGAAACCGACAAGACGCTCACGAACACGATTGACCGAATGTTGAGTACAATGCGTCATTGAAAGCACAATATCATATCAGGCCGAACAGGACGCAACCGACGAGCGCGAGTTGCCGCACTGCGACGGGCATTCTTGTCAACAGCACCGAGAAAATCAGTGCGCCGGCCATCGTTCGACCGAAGCCTAAGCGATCGGCTAGCAAACTGACGACGCGAAATGGCGACAGCGCCTTGGCTTGTATATATAATTAATCGCCGTCAAAGTGTGGCAAAAGATGCCTAAAAGTTGAAATGCACAAGATTCAACCATCCCACGCTTTCCGTGCACATGAAGTTTGAGTCAATGCTGATGCGAATGTTAAGCCTAATGATGTCGTGCTTGTGCACCCACTTTTGGTGGACTTGAGCTGAAAGGGAAGCAGTAATATCGAATCAAACAGCTTTTATAGCTCAGTGCTGTCGTTCGCGATGAGAATGTTTGCAAGGCGCGTATACACTGTAATACATCAAATACATCTATTATAAATATGGAGCGCGCGCTTATGCTTCGCTTTCAAGAGTGGCACGAGACAGCATTCAAAGATCTCCGACTGCTTCTCACACTTCCCTGCAACTGGAGCATATGTACCTGTAATGTTTAGCGGGAAACGTCGGCTGCGAACGCTAGGCACGAAGGGGGGCTTTCTGGAAGAAATGGGGCTTCCAGCGTGCGGCCCGATGTGGCGTAGGCGAGCGCCATCTGGAGGCATTGCAAGGAACTGGGCGCACCACTCCGCCGCCCCCGAGGTACTCACGAGCCGGCGCCTGCAAATGGCGGACTCCGTTGGCGGTCCATCAATGATGAAGCGCTGGGAAATGCGTTTGTTTGAGTTTTCGCGTAACTTAGTTATGTTTTCTCGAATTGTAAAATTGCCATCCGTCACTATCATGTCTGTCGGTTTGTGTGTATGTCGTACGTTACGGTTTTTCGGCGTATTTCAGATTGAGGCATTGAATTCAGTCGCCTTCTTGCGCCAAATGGAGGACCTTGGTATGGCTGGTTTGAAAATCCTTTCGTCTAAACGACGTCCGACGCCGGGTTCCGACACCAGATTTTATGGGACACCGGGCCCTTAACGCTATGGCGTTAAGGTTGGCTCAAGCAGCTTGTTAGGAGTACGTATAGCTGGCGTGAACGTGGCACCTTATTTATCGACGACTGGTCATGAATTGGATCATTCCTATATCGCATACGCAGCGCTTATGTTGTAGTTCGAACACGTTCCCAATTGCTCAAGTCGTCTACGTATCCATATTGCAACAGGCAGAAAATTGACAACTTGGGCACATACCAAGAGGATTGTGCTCTATGCTTGTCGATACCACAAACAGCAGATAGATACCCAGTGGTCAAAGTTGAATCGCGTCCAGTTTGATATTGTGATCGGTAGACTGACAATCATTGAAACTTGGCGAAATTGGTAAATAAAGGCTACATTTCATCACCGGATGTACACCGAGCGATCGTTTCAGCGTTTGACTTTGTTCTTAGCCAGTCATCACTGACATTAGCCGCTAAAGAAAACAGTGAATGGATTGCGGCATGGGACGCCCAAAGTGTATAGTCATTTTGTATAGAATTTTTTTTCACTGATATATAGGGTGGCATTAATCAACTTACAATGTTCCTACACCGGCTGGCAGTGGACTTTTTTTTTTCTAAGCATCTGAAGTACAAAAAGATTTCAACGAAAGGTTTTTTTCACGGCACCCACATACTCCCCATGTTTATATATTCCGACATTTGTCCGCAATATATAGACTTGTAAGCTATATATAGAATATCACCACTTGTTCTCGTTATCGTGTACATATAGCGTAGCTGCACGGTTAAAAGTAGGACACGTTTGGGGGTAAAAAAAAAAAGAAGAGGCACCGGTAGCGATTTTTTGCCGCAACCTCCGCTACTGTTACGGCAACGCCGGTATTTTTTTGTGGGGTTTAATTTATGCGGAAATTGCCAGACATACCACTCAGGTCTACGACCGAATGAGTTATGTCAGCAACCACAGACCGTCATGCTTGTAGCCACATTTAGCTGGTTTGAAGAATGACGCAGCGGAGTTAGCAGCGCCCCCCAAGTGCACATCCCACGAATTGGAGCTATGCTCCGGGCAGGGGAGACAATTGTACCCTTTATGCGGTGGGTGTCCGCCGGTGGTGGGATTCGAACCCACCACCTCCCGAAGCCGAGGCCGGCGCCCTAACCACTGCGCCACGACTTCGGTGACATTTCGAAGGTTAACATCGTGTTTTGTGAGCGGGAACACTTTCTCCTCCTTACCTACTCTGGAATCCAATTGTTCCCTCCTCGCCTGAGGCAAAGCTGCCCTTTTCATGGTGCGACGGCGCATGCGCCCAGGCCTAGCGGATTGGTCGCGAAACGTCTTTGAAGGGTCGTGCGCAACCCCGCGTGCCGGGAAGTCCCCTGTAAAAGAAAAAAAAAGAAGTAAGCGCTCGGACGCACGCCGCTACAAACGCTCGTGTCATGTACTGCCTTGAAACTCCACTGGCAGCTCTTCAGCGTCAGCTCGGTGCCGAAAACATGTGTAGCTTAAGACTGCAAGTTAACGTTTAAACAGAAAGCGACTAGGTTTTCTTATGGACTGCGCCGTGAGGCTACGTTGTTGCCGCCCTTCATTGATGGCTGGCCAATACATTAACGTAAAGTACTTGTGTTACACTTGGGCAACGCTTTAAAACATCGCATTGACGACGAAATCTTGTTGCAAGGTCAGCCCTCACATGCTGGTGGTGGCAGCACGCGCGTGTCTTCACGTACTCATTCAAGGCGCGGTAAGACTGAGTCGATACGAAACCGACAAGACGCTCACGAACACGATTGACCGAATGTTGAGTACAATGCGTCATTGAAAGCACAATATCATATCAGGCCGAACAGGACGCAACCGACGAGCGCGAGTTGCCGCACTGCGACGGGCATTCTTGTCAACAGCACCGAGAAAATCAGTGCGCCGGCCATCGTTCGACCGAAGCCTAAGCGATCGGCTAGCAAACTGACGACGCGAAATGGCGACAGCGCCTTGGCTTGTATATATTATTAATCGCCGTCAAAGTGTGGCAAAAGATGCCTAAAAGTTGAAATGCACAAGATTCAACCCTCCCACGCTTTCCGTGCACATGAAGTTTGAGTCAATGCTGATGCGAATGTTAAGCCTAATGATGTCGTGCTTGTGCACCCACTTTTGGTGGACTTGAGCTGAAAGGGAAGCAGTAATATCGAATCAAACAGCTTTTATAGCTCAGTGCTGTCGTTCGCGATGAGAATGTTTGCAAGGCGCGTATACACTGTAATACATCAAATACATCTATTATAAATATGGAGCGCGCGCTTATGCTTCGCTTTCAAGAGTGGCACGAGACAGCATTCAAAGATCTCCGACTGCTTCTCACACTTCCCTGCAACTGGAGCATATGTACCTGTAATGTTTAGCGGGAAACGTCGGCTGCGAACGCTAGGCACGAAGGGGGGCTTTCTGGAAGAAATGGGGCTTCCAGCGTGCGGCCCGATGTGGCGTAGGCGAGCGCCATCTGGAGGCATTGCAAGGAACTGGGGGCACCACTCCGCCGCCCCCGAGGTACTCACGAGCCGGCGCCTGCAAATGGCGGACTCCGTTGGCGGTCCATCAATGATGAAGCGCTGGGAAATGCGTTTGTTTGAGTTTTCGCGTAACTTAGTTATGTTTTCTCGAATTGTAAAATTGCCATCCGTCACTATCATGTCTGTCGGTTTGTGTGTATGTCGTACGTTACGATTTTTCGGCGTATTTCAGATTGAGGCATTGAATTCAGTCGCCTTCTTGCGCCAAATGGAGGACCTTGGTATGGCTGGTTTGAAAATCCTTTCGTCTAAACGACGTCCGACGCCGGGTTCCGACACCAGATTTTATGGGACACCGGGCCCTTAACGCTATGGCGTTAAGGTTGGCTCAAGCAGCTTGTTAGGAGTACGTATAGCTGGCGTGAACGTGGCACCTTATTTATCGACGACTGGTCATGAATTGGATCATTCCTATATCGCATACGCAACGCTTATGTTGTAGTTCGAACACGTTCCCAATTGCTCAAGTCGTCTACGTATCCATATTGCAACAGGCAGAAAATTGACAATTTGGGCACATACCAAGAGGATTGTGCTCTATGCTTGTCGATACCACAACCAGCAGATAGATACCCAGTGGTCAAAGTTGAATCGCGTCCAGTTTGATATTGTGATCGGTAGACTGACAATCATTGAAACTAGGCGAAATTGGTAAATAAAGGCTACATTTCATCACCGGATGTACACCGAGCGATCGTTTCAGCGTTTGACTTTGTTCTTAGCCAGTCATCACTGACATTAGCCGCTAAAGAAAACAGTGAATGGATTGCGGCATGGGACGCCCAAAGTGTATAGTCATTTTGTATAGAATTTTTTTTCACTGATATATAGGGTGGCATTAATCAACTTACAATGTTCCTACACCGGCTGGCAGTGGACTTTTTTTTTTCTAAGCATCTCAAGTACAAAAAGATTTCAACGAAAGGTTTTTTTCACGGCACCCACATACTCCCCATGTTTATATATTCCGACATTTGTCCGCAATATATAGACTTGTAAGCTATATATAGAATATCACCACTTGTTCTCGTTATCGTGTACATATAGCGTAGCTGCACGGTTAAAAGTAGGACACGTTTGGGGGTAAAAAAAAAAAGAAGAGGCACCGGTAGCGATTTTTTGCCGCAACCTCCGCTACTGTTACGGCAACGCCGGTATTTTTTTGTGGGGTTTAATTTATGCGTGAATTGCCAGACATACCACTCAGGTCTACGACCGAATGAGTTATGTCAGCAACCACAGACCGTCATGCTTCTAGCCACTTTTAGCTGGTTTGAAGAATGACGCAGCGGAGTTAGCAGCGCCCCCCAAGTGCACATCCCACGAATTGGAGCTATGCTCCGGGCAGGGGAGACACTTGTACCCTTTAAGCGGTGGGTCTCCGCCGATGGTGGGATTCGAACCCACCACCTCCCGAAGCCGAGGCCGGCGCCCTAACCACTGCGCCACGACTTCGGTGACATTTCGAAGGTTAACATCGTGTTTTGTGAGCGGGAACACTTTCTCCTCCTTACCTACTCTGGAATCCAATTGTTCCCTCCTCGCCTGAGGCAAAGCTGCCCTTTTCATGGTGCGACGGCGCATGCGCCCAGGCCTAGCGGATTGGTCGCGAAACGTCTTTGAAGGGTCGTGCGCAACCCCGCGTGCCGGGAAGTCCCCTGTAAAAGAAAAAAAAAGAAGTAAGCGCTCGGACGCACGCCGCTACAAACGCTCGTGTCATGTACTGCCTTGAAACTCCACTGGCAGCTCTTCAGCGTCAGCTCGGTGCCGAAAACATGTGTAGCTTAAGACTGCAAGTTAACGTTTAAACAGAAAGCGACTAGGTTTTCTTATGGACTGCGCCGTGAGGCTACTTTGTTGCCGCCCTTCAATGATGGCTGGCCAATACATTAACGTAAAGCACTTGCGTTACACTTGGGCAACGCTTTAAAACATCGCGTTGACGACGAAATCTTGTTGCAAGGTCAGCCCTCACATGCTGGTGGTGGCAGCACGCGCGTGTCTTCACGTACTCATTCAAGGCGCGGTAAGACTGAGTCGATACGAAACCGACAAGACGCTCACGAACACGATTGACCGAATGTTGAGTACAATGCGTCATTGAAAGCACAATATCATATCAGGCCGAACAGGACGCAACCGACGAGCGCGAGTTGCCGCACTGCGACGGGCATTCTTGTCAACAGCACCGAGAAAATCAGTGCGCCGGCCATCGTTCGACCGAAGCCTAAGCGATCGGCTAGCAAACTGACGACGCGAAATGGCGACAGCGCCTTGGCTTGTATATATAATTAATCGCCGTCAAAGTGTGGCAAAAGATGCCTAAAAGTTGAAATGCACAAGATTCAACCCTCCCACGCTTTCCGTGCACATGAAGTTTGAGTCAATGCTGATGCGAATGTTAAGCCTAATGATGTCGTGCTTGTGCACCCAC
The DNA here is from genome assembly GCF_038994185.2 of Dermacentor albipictus. NCBI lineage: Eukaryota > Metazoa > Arthropoda > Arachnida > Ixodida > Ixodidae > Dermacentor > Dermacentor albipictus. The sequence continues at coordinate 470,292,236 of NC_091821.1, forward strand.
TTTTGGTGGACTTGAGCTGAAAGGAAAGCAGTAATATCGAATCAAACAGCTTTTATAGCTCAGTGCTGTCGTTCGCGATGAGAATGTTTGCAAGGCGCGTATACACTGTAATACATCAAATACATCTATTATAAATATGGAGCGCGCGCTTATGCTTCGCTTTCAAGAGTGGCACGAGACAGCATTCAAAGATCTCCGACTGCTTCTCACACTTCCCTGCAACTGGAGCATATGTACCTGTAATGTTTAGCGGGAAACGTCGGCTGCGAACGCTAGGCACGAAGGGGGGCTTTCTGGAAGAAATGGGGCTTCCAGCGTGCGGCCCGATGTGGCGTAGGCGAGCGCCATCTGGAGGCATTGCAAGGAACTGGGCGCACCACTCCGCCGCCCCCGAGGTACTCACGAGCCGGCGCCTGCAAATGGCGGACTCCGTTGGCGGTCCATCAATGATGAAGCGCTGGGAAATGCGTTTGTTTGAGTTTTCGCGTAACTTAGTTATGTTTTCTCGAATTGTAAAATTGCCATCCGTCACTATCATGTCTGTCGGTTTGTGTGTATGTCGTACGTTACGATTTTTCGGCGTATTTCAGATTGAGGCATTGAATTCAGTCGCCTTCTTGCGCCAAATGGAGGACCTTGGTATGGCTGGTTTGAAAATCCTTTCGTCTAAACGACGTCCGACGCCGGGTTCCTACACCAGATTTTATGGGACACCGGGCCCTTAACGCTATGGCGTTAAGGTTGGCTCAAGCAGCTTGTTAGGAGTACGTATAGCTGGCGTGAACGTGGCACCTTATTTATCGACGACTGGTCATGAATTGGATCATTCCTATATCGCATACGCAACGCTTATGTTGTAGTTCGAACACGTTCCCAATTGCTCAAGTCGTCTACGTATCCATATTGCAACAGGCAGAAAATTGACAATTTGGGCACATACCAAGAGGATTGTGCTCTATGCTTGTCGATACCACAACCAGCAGATAGATACCCAGTGGTCAAAGTTGAATCGCGTCCAGTTTGATATTGTGATCGGTAGACTGACAATCATTGAAACTAGGCGAAATTGGTAAATAAAGGCTACATTTCATCACCGGATGTACACCGAGCGATCGTTTCAGCGTTTGACTTTGTTCTCAGCCAGTCATCACTGACATTAGCCGCTAAAGAAAACAGTGAATGGATTGCGGCATGGGACGCCCAAAGTGTATAGTCATTTTGTATAGAATTTTTTTTCACTGATATATAGGGTGGCATTAATCAACTTACAATGTTCCTACACCGGCTGGCAGTGGACTTTTTTTTTTCTAAGCATCTGAAGTACAAAAAGATTTCAACGAAAGGTTTTTTTCACGGCACCCACATACTCCCCATGTTTATATATTCCGACATTTGTCCGCAATATATAGACTTGTAAGCTATATATAGAATATCACCACTTGTTCTCGTTATCGTGTACATATAGCGTAGCTGCACGGTTAAAAGTAGGACACGTTTGGGGGTAAAAAAAAAAAAAGAAGAGGCACCGGTAGCGATTTTTTGCCGCAACCTCCGCTACTGTTACGGCAACGCCGGTATTTTTTTGTGGGGTTTAATTTATGCGTGAATTGCCAGACATACCACTCAGGTCTACGACCGAATGAGTTATGTCAGCAACCACAGACCGTCATGCTTCTAGCCACTTTTAGCTGGTTTGAAGAATGACGCAGCGGAGTTAGCAGCGCCCCCCAAGTGCACATCCCACGAATTGGAGCTATGCTCCGGGCAGGGGAGACACTTGTACCCTTTATGCGGTGGGTGTCCGCCGGTGGTGGGATTCGAACCCACCACCTCCCGAAGCCGAGGCCGGCGCCCTAACCACTGCGCCACGACTTCGGTGACATTTCGAAGGTTAACATCGTGTTTTGTGAGCGGGAACACTTTCTCCTCCTTACCTACTCTGGAATCCAATTGTTCCCTCCTCGCCTGAGAAAGCTGCCCTTTTCATGGTGCGACGGCGCATGCGCCCAGGCCTAGCGGATTGGTCGCGAAACGTCTTTGAAGGGTCGTGCGCAACCCCGCGTGCCGGGAAGTCCCCTGTAAAAGAAAAAAAAAAAAGAAGTAAGCGCTCGGACGCACGCCGCTACAAACGCTCGTGTCATGTACTGCCTTGAAACTCCACTGGCAGCTCTTCAGCGTCAGCTCGGTGCCGAAAACATGTGTAGCTTAAGACTGCAAGTTAACGTTTAAACAGAAAGCGACTAGGTTTTCTTATGGACTGCGCCGTGAGGCTACGTTGTTGCCGCCCTTCATTGATGGCTGGCCAATACATTAACGTAAAGCACTTGTGTTACACTTGGGCAACGCTTTAAAACATCGCGTTGACGACGAAATCTTGTTGCAAGGTCAGCCCTCACATGCTGGTGGTGGCAGCACGCGCGTGTCTTCACGTACTCATTCAAGGCGCGGTAAGACTGAGTCGATACGAAACCGACAAGACGCTCACGAACACGATTGACCGAATGTTGAGTACAATGCGTCATTGAAAGCACAATATCATATCAGGCCGAACAGGACGCAACCGACGAGCGCGAGTTGCCGCACTGCGACGGGCATTCTTGTCAACAGCACCGAGAAAATCAGTGCGCCGGCCATCGTTCGACCGAAGCCTAAGCGATCGGCTAGCAAACTGACGACGCGAAATGGCGACAGCGCCTTGGCTTGTATATATAATTAATCGCCGTCAAAGTGTGGCAAAAGATGCCTAAAAGTTGAAATGCACAAGATTCAACCCTCCCACGCTTTCCGTGCACATGAAGTTTGAGTCAATGCTGATGCGAATGTTAAGCCTAATGATGTCGTGCTTGTGCACCCACTTTTGGTGGACTTGAGCTGAAAGGGAAGCAGTAATATCGAATCAAACAGCTTTTATAGCTCAGTGCTGTCGTTCGCGATGAGAATGTTTGCAAGGCGCGTATACACTGTAATACATCAAATACATCTATTATAAATATGGAGCGCGCGCTTATGCTTCGCTTTCAAGAGTGGCACGAGACAGCATTCAAAGATCTCCGACTGCTTCTCACACTTCCCTGCAACTGGAGCATATGTACCTGTAATGTTTAGCGGGAAACGTCGGCTGCGAACGCTAGGCACGAAGGGGGGCTTTCTGGAAGAAATGGGGCTTCCAGCGTGCGGCCCGATGTGGCGTAGGCGAGCGCCATCTGGAGGCATTGCAAGGAACTGGGCGCACCACTCCGCCGCCCCCGAGGTACTCACGAGCCGGCGCCTGCAAATGGCGGACTCCGTTGGCGGTCCATCAATGATGAAGCGCTGGGAAATGCGTTTGTTTGAGTTTTCGCGTAACTTAGTTATGTTTTCTCGAATTGTAAAATTGCCATCCGTCACTATCATGTCTGTCGGTTTGTGTGTATGTCGTACGTTACGATTTTTCGGCGTATTTCAGATTGAGGCATTGAATTCAGTCGCCTTCTTGCGCCAAATGGAGGACCTTGGTATGGCTGGTTTGAAAATCCTTTCGTCTAAACGACGTCCGACGCCGGGTTCCGACACCAGATTTTATGGGACACCGGGCCCTTAACGCTATGGCGTTAAGGTTGGCTCAAGCAGCTTGTTAGGAGTACGTATAGCTGGCGTGAACGTGGCACCTTATTTATCGACGACTGGTCATGAATTGGATCATTCCTATATCGCATACGCAACGCTTATGTTGTAGTTCGAACACGTTCCCAATTGCTCAAGTCGTCTACGTATCCATATTGCAACAGGCAGAAAATTGACAATTTGGGCACATACCAAGAGGATTGTGCTCTATGCTTGTCGATACCACAACCAGCAGATAGATACCCAGTGGTCAAAGTTGAATCGCGTCCAGTTTGATATTGTGATCGGTAGACTGACAATCATTGAAACTAGGCGAAATTGGTAAATAAAGGCTACATTTCATCACCGGATGTACACCGAGCGATCGTTTCAGCGTTTGACTTTGTTCTTAGCCAGTCATCACTGACATTAGCCGCTAAAGAAAACAGTGAATGGATTGCGGCATGGGACGCCCAAAGTGTATAGTCATTTTGTATAGAATTTTTTTTCACTGATATATAGGGTGGCATTAATCAACTTACAATGTTCCTACACCGGCTGGCAGTGGACTTTTTTTTTTCTAAGCATCTGAAGTACAAAAAGATTTCAACGAAAGGTTTTTTTCACGGCACCCACATACTCCCCATGTTTATATATTCCGACATTTGTCCGCAATATATAGACTTGTAAGCTATATATAGAATATCACCACTTGTTCTCGTTATCGTGTACATATAGCGTAGCTGCACGGTTAAAAGTAGGACACGTTTGGGGGTAAAAAAAAAAAGAAGAGGCACCGGTAGCGATTTTTTGCCGCAACCTCCGCTACTGTTACGGCAACGCCGGTATTTTTTTGTGGGGTTTAATTTATGCGTGAATTGCCAGACATACCACTCAGGTCTACGACCGAATGAGTTATGTCAGCAACCACAGACCGTCATGCTTCTAGCCACTTTTAGCTGGTTTGAAGAATGACGCAGCGGAGTTAGCAGCGCCCCCCAAGTGCACATCCCACGAATTGGAGCTATGCTCCGGGCAGGGGAGACACTTGTACCCTTTATGCGGTGGGTGTCCGCCGGTGGTGGGATTCGAACCCACCACCTCCCGAAGCCGAGGCCGGCGCCCTAACCACTGCGCCACGACTTCGGTGACATTTCGAAGGTTAACATCGTGTTTTGTGAGCGGGAACACTTTCTCCTCCTTACCTACTCTGGAATCCAATTGTTCCCTCCTCGCCTGAGGCAAAGCTGCCCTTTTCATGGTGCGACGGCGCATGCGCCCAGGCCTAGCGGATTGGTCGCGAAACGTCTCTGAAGGGTCGTGCGCAACCCCGCGTGCCGGGAAGTCCCCTGTAAAAGAAAAAAAAAAGAAGTAAGCGCTCGGACGCACGCCGCTACAAACGCTCGTGTCATGTACTGCCTTGAAACTCCACTGGCAGCTCTTCAGCGTCAGCTCGGTGCCGAAAACATGTGTAGCTTAAGACTGCAAGTTAACGTTTAAACAGAAAGCGACTAGGTTTTCTTATGGACTGCGCCGTGAGGCTACGTTGTTGCCGCCCTTCATTGATGGCTGGCCAATACATTAACGTAAAGCACTTGTGTTACACTTGGGCAACGCTTTAAAACATCGCGTTGACGACGAAATCTTGTTGCAAGGTCAGCCCTCACATGCTGGTGGTGGCAGCACGCGCGTGTCTTCACGTACTCATTCAAGGCGCGGTAAGACTGAGTCGATACGAAACCGACAAGACGCTCACGAACACGATTGACCGAATGTTGAGTACAATGCGTCATTGAAAGCACAATATCATATCAGGCCGAACAGGACGCAACCGACGAGCGCGAGTTGCCGCACTGCGACGGGCATTCTTGTCAACAGCACCGAGAAAATCAGTGCGCCGGCCATCGTTCGACCGAAGCCTAAGCGATCGGCTAGCAAACTGACGACGCGAAATGGCGACAGCGCCTTGGCTTGTATATATAATTAATCGCCGTCAAAGTGTGGCAAAAGATGCCTAAAAGTTGAAATGCACAAGATTCAACCCTCCCACGCTTTCCGTGCACATGAAGTTTGAGTCAATGCTGATGCGAATGTTAAGCCTAATGATGTCGTGCTTGTGCACCCACTTTTGGTGGACTTGAGCTGAAAGGGAAGCAGTAATATCGAATCAAACAGCTTTTATAGCTCAGTGCTGTCGTTCGCGATGAGAATGTTTGCAAGGCGCGTATACACTGTAATACATCAAATACATCTATTATAAATATGGAGCGCGCGCTTATGCTTCGCTTTCAAGAGTGGCACGAGACAGCATTCAAAGATCTCCGACTGCTTCTCACACTTCCCTGCAACTGGAGCATATGTACCTGTAATGTTTAGCGGGAAACGTCGGCTGCGAACGCTAGGCACGAAGGGGGGCTTTCTGGAAGAAATGGGGCTTCCAGCGTGCGGCCCGATGTGGCGTAGGCGAGCGCCATCTGGAGGCATTGCAAGGAACTGGGCGCACCACTCCGCCGCCCCCGAGGTACTCACGAGCCGGCGCCTGCAAATGGCGGACTCCGTTGGCGGTCCATCAATGATGAAGCGCTGGGAAATGCGTTTGTTTGAGTTTTCGCGTAACTTAGTTATGTTTTCTCGAATTGTAAAATTGCCATCCGTCACTATCATGTCTGTCGGTTTGTGTGTATGTCGTACGTTACGATTTTTCGGCGTATTTCAGATTGAGGCATTGAATTCAGTCGCCTTCTTGCGCCAAATGGAGGACCTTGGTATGGCTGGTTTGAAAATCCTTTCGTCTAAACGACGTCCGACGCCGGGTTCCGACACCAGATTTTATGGGACACCGGGCCCTTAACGCTATGGCGTTAAGGTTGGCTCAAGCAGCTTGTTAGGAGTACGTATAGCTGGCGTGAACGTGGCACCTTATTTATCGACGACTGGTCATGAATTGGATCATTCCTATATCGCATACGCAACGCTTATGTTGTAGTTCGAACACGTTCCCAATTGCTCAAGTCGTCTACGTATCCATATTGCAACAGGCAGAAAATTGACAATTTGGGCACATACCAAGAGGATTGTGCTCTATGCTTGTCGATACCACAACCAGCAGATAGATACCCAGTGGTCAAAGTTGAATCGCGTCCAGTTTGATATTGTGATCGGTAGACTGACAATCATTGAAACTAGGCGAAATTGGTAAATAAAGGCTACATTTCATCACCGGATGTACACCGAGCGATCGTTTCAGCGTTTGACTTTGTTCTTAGCCAGTCATCACTGACATTAGCCGCTAAAGAAAACAGTGAATGGATTGCGGCATGGGACGCCCAAAGTGTATAGTCATTTTGTATAGAATTTTTTTTCACTGATATATAGGGTGGCATTAATCAACTTACAATGTTCCTACACCGGCTGGCAGTGGACTTTTTTTTTTCTAAGCATCTGAAGTACAAAAAGATTTCAACGAAAGGTTTTTTTCACGGCACCCACATACTCCCCATGTTTATATATTCCGACATTTGTCCGCAATATATAGACTTGTAAGCTATATATAGAATATCACCACTTGTTCTCGTTATCGTGTACATATAGCGTAGCTGCACGGTTAAAAGTAGGACACGTTTGGGGGTAAAAAAAAAAAGAAGAGGCACCGGTAGCGATTTTTTGCCGCAACCTCCGCTACTGTTACGGCAACGCCGGTATTTTTTTGTGGGGTTTAATTTATGCGTGAATTGCCAGACATACCACTCAGGTCTACGACCGAATGAGTTATGTCAGCAACCACAGACCGTCATGCTTCTAGCCACTTTTAGCTGGTTTGAAGAATGACGCAGCGGAGTTAGCAGCGCCCCCCAAGTGCACATCCCACGAATTGGAGCTATGCTCCGGGCAGGGGAGACACTTGTACCCTTTATGCGGTGGGTGTCCGCCGGTGGTGGGATTCGAACCCACCACCTCCCGAAGCCGAGGCCGGCGCCCTAACCACTGCGCCACGACTTCGGTGACATTTCGAAGGTTAACATCGTGTTTTGTGAGCGGGAACACTTTCTCCTCCTTACCTACTCTGGAATCCAATTGTTCCCTCCTCGCCTGAGGCAAAGCTGCCCTTTTCATGGTGCGACGGCGCATGCGCCCAGGCCTAGCGGATTGGTCGCGAAACGTCTCTGAAGGGTCGTGCGCAACCCCGCGTGCCGGGAAGTCCCCTGTAAAAGAAAAAAAAAAAGAAGTAAGCGCTCGGACACACGCCGCTACAAACGCTCGTGTCATGTACTGCCTTGAAACTCCACTGGCAGCTCTTCAGCGTCAGCTCGGTGCCGAAAACATGTGTAGCTTAAGACTGCAAGTTAACGTTTAAACAGAAAGCGACTAGGTTTTCTTATGGACTGCGCCGTGAGGCTACGTTGTTGCCGCCCTTCATTGATGGCTGGCCAATACATTAACGTAAAGCACTTGTGTTACACTTGGGCAACGCTTTAAAACATCGCGTTGACGACGAAATCTTGTTGCAAGGTCAGCCCTCACATGCTGGTGGTGGCAGCACGCGCGTGTCTTCACGTACTCATTCAAGGCGCGGTAAGACTGAGTCGATACGAAACCGACAAGACGCTCACGAACACGATTGACCGAATGTTGAGTACAATGCGTCATTGAAAGCACAATATCATATCAGGCCGAACAGGACGCAACCGACGAGCGCGAGTTGCCGCACTGCGACGGGCATTCTTGTCAACAGCACCGAGAAAATCAGTGCGCCGGCCATCGTTCGACCGAAGCCTAAGCGATCGGCTAGCAAACTGACGACGCGAAATGGCGACAGCGCCTTGGCTTGTATATATAATTAATCGCCGTCAAAGTGTGGCAAAAGATGCCTAAAAGTTGAAATGCACAAGATTCAACCCTCCCACGCTTTCCGTGCACATGAAGTTTGAGTCAATGCTGATGCGAATGTTAAGCCTAATGATGTCGTGCTTGTGCACCCACTTTTGGTGGACTTGAGCTGAAAGGGAAGCAGTAATATCGAATCAAACAGCTTTTATAGCTCAGTGCTGTCGTTCGCGATGAGAATGTTTGCAAGGCGCGTATACACTGTAATACATCAAATACATCTATTATAAATATGGAGCGCGCGCTTATGCTTCGCTTTCAAGAGTGGCACGAGACAGCATTCAAAGATCTCCGACTGCTTCTCACACTTCCCTGCAACTGGAGCATATGTACCTGTAATGTTTAGCGGGAAACGTCGGCTGCGAACGCTAGGCACGAAGGGGGGCTTTCTGGAAGAAATGGGGCTTCCAGCGTGCGGCCCGATGTGGCGTAGGCGAGCGCCATCTGGAGGCATTGCAAGGAACTGGGCGCACCACTCCGCCGCCCCCGAGGTACTCACGAGCCGGCGCCTGCAAATGGCGGACTCCGTTGGCGGTCCATCAATGATGAAGCGCTGGGAAATGCGTTTGTTTGAGTTTTCGCGTAACTTAGTTATGTTTTCTCGAATTGTAAAATTGCCATCCGTCACTATCATGTCTGTCGGTTTGTGTGTATGTCGTACGTTACGGTTTTTCGGCGTATTTCAGATTGAGGCATTGAATTCAGTCGCCTTCTTGCGCCAAATGGAGGACCTTGGTATGGCTGGTTTGAAAATCCTTTCGTCTAAACGACGTCCGACGCCGGGTTCCGACACCAGATTTTATGGGACACCGGGCCCTTAACGCTATGGCGTTAAGGTTGGCTCAAGCAGCTTGTTAGGAGTACGTATAGCTGGCGTGAACGTGGCACCTTATTTATCGACGACTGGTCATGAATTGGATCATTCCTATATCGCATACGCAGCGCTTATGTTGTAGTTCGAACACGTTCCCAATTGCTCAAGTCGTCTACGTATCCATATTGCAACAGGCAGAAAATTGACAACTTGGGCACATACCAAGAGGATTGTGCTCTATGCTTGTCGATACCACAACCAGCAGATAGATACCCAGTGGTCAAAGTTGAATCGCGTCCAGTTTGATATTGTGATCGGTAGACTGACAATCATTGAAACTTGGCGAAATTGGTAAATAAAGGCTACATTTCATCACCGGATGTACACCGAGCGATCGTTTCAGCGTTTGACTTTGTTCTTAGCCAGTCATCACTGACATTAGCCGCTAAAGAAAACAGTGAATGGATTGCGGCATGGGACGCCCAAAGTGTATAGTCATTTTGTATAGAATTTTTTTTCACTGATATATAGGGTGGCATTAATCAACTTACAATGTTCCTACACCGGCTGGCAGTGGACTTTTTTTTTTCTAAGCATCTGAAGTACAAAAAGATTTCAACGAAAGGTTTTTTTCACGGCACCCACATACTCCCCATGTTTATATATTCCGACATTTGTCCGCAATATATAGACTTGTAAGCTATATATAGAATATCACCACTTGTTCTCGTTATCGTGTACATATAGCGTAGCTGCACGGTTAAAAGTAGGACACGTTTGGGGGTAAAAAAAAAAGAAGAGGCACCGGTAGCGATTTTTTGCCGCAACCTCCGCTACTGTTACGGCAACGCCGGTATTTTTTTGTGGGGTTTAATTTATGCGTGAATTGCCAGACATACCACTCAGGTCTACGACCGAATGAGTTATGTCAGCAACCACAGACCGTCATGCTTCTAGCCACTTTTAGCTGGTTTGAAGAATGACGCAGCGGAGTTAGCAGCGCCCCCCAAGTGCACATCCCACGAATTGGAGCTATGCTCCGGGCAGGGGAGACACTTGTACCCTTTATGCGGTGGGTGTCCGCCGGTGGTGGGATTCGAACCCACCACCTCCCGAAGCCGAGGCCGGCGCCCTAACCACTGCGCCACGACTTCGGTGACATTTCGAAGGTTAACATCGTGTTTTGTGAGCGGGAACACTTTCTCCTCCTTACCTACTCTGGAATCCAATTGTTCCCTCCTCGCCTGAGGCAAAGCTGCCCTTTTCATGGTGCGACGGCGCATGCGCCCAGGCCTAGCGGATTGGTCGCGAAACGTCTTTGAAGGGTCGTGCGCAACCCCGCGTGCCGGGAAGTCCCCTGTAAAAGAAAAAAAAAAGAAGTAAGCGCTCGGACGCACGCCGCTACAAACGCTCGTGTCATGTACTGCCTTGAAACTCCACTGGCAGCTCTTCAGCGTCAGCTCGGTGCCGAAAACATGTGTAGCTTAAGACTGCAAGTTAACGTTTAAACAGAAAGCGACTAGGTTTTCTTATGGACTGCGCCGTGAGGCTACGTTGTTGCCGCCCTTCATTGATGGCTGGCCAATACATTAACGTAAAGCACTTGTGTTACACTTGGGCAACGCTTTAAAACATCGCGTTGACGACGAAATCTTGTTGCAAGGTCAGCCCTCACATGCTGGTGGTGGCAGCACGCGCGTGTCTTCACGTACTCATTCAAGGCGCGGTAAGACTGAGTCGATACGAAACCGACAAGACGCTCACGAACACGATTGACCGAATGTTGAGTACAATGCGTCATTGAAAGCACAATATCATATCAGGCCGAACAGGACGCAACCGACGAGCGCGAGTTGCCGCACTGCGACGGGCATTCTTGTCAACAGCACCGAGAAAATCAGTGCGCCGGCCATCGTTCGACCGAAGCCTAAGCGATCGGCTAGCAAACTGACGACGCGAAATGGCGACAGCGCCTTGGCTTGTATATATAATTAATCGCCGTCAAAGTGTGGCAAAAGATGCCTAAAAGTTGAAATGCACAAGATTCAACCCTCCCACGCTTTCCGTGCACATGAAGTTTGAGTCAATGCTGATGCGAATGTTAAGCCTAATGATGTCGTGCTTGTGCACCCACTTTTGGTGGACTTGAGCTGAAAGGGAAGCAGTAATATCGAATCAAACAGCTTTTATAGCTCAGTGCTGTCGTTCGCGATGAGAATGTTTGCAAGGCGCGTATACACTGTAATACATCAAATACATCTATTATAAATATGGAGCGCGCGCTTATGCTTCGCTTTCAAGAGTGGCACGAGACAGCATTCAAAGATCTCCGACTGCTTCTCACACTTCCCTGCAACTGGAGCATATGTACCTGTAATGTTTAGCGGGAAACGTCGGCTGCGAACGCTAGGCACGAAGGGGGGCTTTCTGGAAGAAATGGGGCTTCCAGCGTGCGGCCCGATGTGGCGTAGGCGAGCGCCATCTGGAGGCATTGCAAGGAACTGGGCGCACCACTCCGCCGCCCCCGAGGTACTCACGAGCCGGCGCCTGCAAATGGCGGACTCCGTTGGCGGTCCATCAATGATGAAGCGCTGGGAAATGCGTTTGTTTGAGTTTTCGCGTAACTTAGTTATGTTTTCTCGAATTGTAAAATTGCCATCCGTCACTATCATGTCTGTCGGTTTGTGTGTATGTCGTACGTTACGGTTTTTCGGCGTATTTCAGATTGAGGCATTGAATTCAGTCGCCTTCTTGCGCCAAATGGAGGACCTTGGTATGGCTGGTTTGAAAATCCTTTCGTCTAAACGACGTCCGACGCCGGGTTCCGACACCAGATTTTATGGGACACCGGGCCCTTAACGCTATGGCGTTAAGGTTGGCTCAAGCAGCTTGTTAGGAGTACGTATAGCTGGCGTGAACGTGGCACCTTATTTATCGACGACTGGTCATGAATTGGATCATTCCTATATCGCATACGCAGCGCTTATGTTGTAGTTCGAACACGTTCCCAATTGCTCAAGTCGTCTACGTATCCATATTGCAACAGGCAGAAAATTGACAACTTGGGCACATACCAAGAGGATTGTGCTCTATGCTTGTCGATACCACAACCAGCAGATAGATACCCAGTGGTCAAAGTTGAATCGCGTCCAGTTTGATATTGTGATCGGTAGACTGACAATCATTGAAACTTGGCGAAATTGGTAAATAAAGGCTACATTTCATCACCGGATGTACACCGAGCGATCGTTTCAGCGTTTGACTTTGTTCTTAGCCAGTCATCACTGACATTAGCCGCTAAAGAAAACAGTGAATGGATTGCGGCATGGGACGCCCAAAGTGTATAGTCATTTTGTATAGAATTTTTTTTCACTGATATATAGGGTGGCATTAATCAACTTACAATGTTCCTACACCGGCTGGCAGTGGACTTTTTTTTTTCTAAGCATCTGAAGTACAAAAAGATTTCAACGAAAGGTTTTTTTCACGGCACCCACATACTCCCCATGTTTATATATTCCGACATTTGTCCGCAATATATAGACTTGTAAGCTATATATAGAATATCACCACTTGTTCTCGTTATCGTGTACATATAGCGTAGCTGCACGGTTAAAAGTAGGACACGTTTGGGGGTAAAAAAAAAAAGAAGAGGCACCGGTAGCGATTTTTTGCCGCAACCTCCGCTACTGTTACGGCAACGCCGGTATTTTTTTGTGGGGTTTAATTTATGCGTGAATTGCCAGACATACCACTCAGGTCTACGACCGAATGAGTTATGTCAGCAACCACAGACCGTCATGCTTCTAGCCACATTTAGCTGGTTTGAAGAATGACGCAGCGGAGTTAGCAGCGCCCCCCAAGTGCACATCCCACGAATTGGAGCTATGCTCCGGGCAGGGGAGACAATTGTACCCTTTATGCGGTGGGTGTCCGCCGGTGGTGGGATTCGAACCCACCACCTCCCGAAGCCGAGGCCGGCGCCCTAACCACTGCGCCACGACTTCGGTGACATTTCGAAGGTTAACATCGTGTTTTGTGAGCGGGAACACTTTCTCCTCCTTACCTACTCTGGAATCCAATTGTTCCCTCCTCGCCTGAGGCAAAGCTGCCCTTTTCATGGTGCGACGGCGCATGCGCCCAGGCCTAGCGGATTGGTCGCGAAACGTCTTTGAAGGGTCGTGCGCAACCCCGCGTGCCGGGAAGTCCCCTGTAAAAGAAAAAAAAAGAAGTAAGCGCTCGGACGCACGCCGCTACAAACGCTCGTGTCATGTACTGCCTTGAAACTCCACTGGCAGCTCTTCAGCGTCAGCTCGGTGCCGAAAACATGTGTAGCTTAAGACTGCAAGTTAACGTTTAAACAGAAAGCGACTAGGTTTTCTTATGGACTGCGCCGTGAGGCTACGTTGTTGCCGCCCTTCATTGATGGCTGGCCAATACATTAACGTAAAGCACTTGTGTTACACTTGGGCAACGCTTTAAAACATCGCGTTGACGACGAAATCTTGTTGCAAGGTCAGCCCTCACATGCTGGTGGTGGCAGCACGCGCGTGTCTTCACGTACTCATTCAAGGCGCGGTAAGACTGAGTCGATACGAAACCGACAAGACGCTCACGAACACGATTGACCGAATGTTGAGTACAATGCGTCATTGAAAGCACAATATCATATCAGGCCGAACAGGACGCAACCGACGAGCGCGAGTTGCCGCACTGCGACGGGCATTCTTGTCAACAGCACCGAGAAAATCAGTGCGCCGGCCATCGTTCGACCGAAGCCTAAGCGATCGGCTAGCAAACTGACGACGCGAAATGGCGACAGCGCCTTGGCTTGTATATATTATTAATCGCCGTCAAAGTGTGGCAAAAGATGCCTAAAAGTTGAAATGCACAAGATTCAACCCTCCCACGCTTTCCGTGCACATGAAGTTTGAGTCAATGCTGATGCGAATGTTAAGCCTAATGATGTCGTGCTTGTGCACCCACTTTTGGTGGACTTGAGCTGAAAGGGAAGCAGTAATATCGAATCAAACAGCTTTTATAGCTCAGTGCTGTCGTTCGCGATGAGAATGTTTGCAAGGCGCGTATACACTGTAATACATCAAATACATCTATTATAAATATGGAGCGCGCGCTTATGCTTCGCTTTCAAGAGTGGCACGAGACAGCATTCAAAGATCTCCGACTGCTTCTCACACTTCCCTGCAACTGGAGCATATGTACCTGTAATGTTTAGCGGGAAACGTCGGCTGCGAACGCTAGGCACGAAGGGGGGCTTTCTGGAAGAAATGGGGCTTCCAGCGTGCGGCCCGATGTGGCGTAGGCGAGCGCCATCTGGAGGCATTGCAAGGAACTGGGGGCACCACTCCGCCGCCCCCGAGGTACTCACGAGCCGGCGCCTGCAAATGGCGGACTCCGTTGGCGGTCCATCAATGATGAAGCGCTGGGAAATGCGTTTGTTTGAGTTTTCGCGTAACTTAGTTATGTTTTCTCGAATTGTAAAATTGCCATCCGTCACTATCATGTCTGTCGGTTTGTGTGTATGTCGTACGTTACGATTTTTCGGCGTATTTCAGATTGAGGCATTGAATTCAGTCGCCTTCTTGCGCCAAATGGAGGACCTTGGTATGGCTGGTTTGAAAATCCTTTCGTCTAAACGACGTCCGACGCCGGGTTCCGACACCAGATTTTATGGGACACCGGGCCCTTAACGCTATGGCGTTAAGGTTGGCTCAAGCAGCTTGTTAGGAGTACGTATAGCTGGCGTGAACGTGGCACCTTATTTATCGACGACTGGTCATGAATTGGATCATTCCTATATCGCATACGCAACGCTTATGTTGTAGTTCGAACACGTTCCCAATTGCTCAAGTCGTCTACGTATCCATATTGCAACAGGCAGAAAATTGACAATTTGGGCACATACCAAGAGGATTGTGCTCTATGCTTGTCGATACCACAACCAGCAGATAGATACCCAGTGGTCAAAGTTGAATCGCGTCCAGTTTGATATTGTGATCGGTAGACTGACAATCATTGAAACTAGGCGAAATTGGTAAATAAAGGCTACATTTCATCACCGGATGTACACCGAGCGATCGTTTCAGCGTTTGACTTTGTTCTTAGCCAGTCATCACTGACATTAGCCGCTAAAGAAAACAGTGAATGGATTGCGGCATGGGACGCCCAAAGTGTATAGTCATTTTGTATAGAATTTTTTTTCACTGATATATAGGGTGGCATTAATCAACTTACAATGTTCCTACACCGGCTGGCAGTGGACTTTTTTTTTTCTAAGCATCTCAAGTACAAAAAGATTTCAACGAAAGGTTTTTTTCACGGCACCCACATACTCCCCATGTTTATATATTCCGACATTTGTCCGCAATATATAGACTTGTAAGCTATATATAGAATATCACCACTTGTTCTCGTTATCGTGTACATATAGCGTAGCTGCACGGTTAAAAGTAGGACACGTTTGGGGGTAAAAAAAAAAAGAAGAGGCACCGGTAGCGATTTTTTGCCGCAACCTCCGCTACTGTTACGGCAACGCCGGTATTTTTTTGTGGGGTTTAATTTATGCGTGAATTGCCAGACATACCACTCAGGTCTACGACCGAATGAGTTATGTCAGCAACCACAGACCGTCATGCTTCTAGCCACTTTTAGCTGGTTTGAAGAATGACGCAGCGGAGTTAGCAGCGCCCCCCAAGTGCACATCCCACGAATTGGAGCTATGCTCCGGGCAGGGGAGACACTTGTACCCTTTATGCGGTGGGTCTCCGCCGGTGGTGGGATTCGAACCCACCACCTCCCGAAGCCGAGGCCGGCGCCCTAACCACTGCGCCACGACTTCGGTGACATTTCGAAGGTTAACATCGTGTTTTGTGAGCGGGAACACTTTCTCCTCCTTACCTACTCTGGAATCCAATTGTTCCCTCCTCGCCTGAGGCAAAGCTGCCCTTTTCATGGTGCGACGGCGCATGCGCCCAGGCCTAGCGGATTGGTCGCGAAACGTCTTTGAAGGGTCGTGCGCAACCCCGCGTGCCGGGAAGTCCCCTGTAAAAGAAAAAAAAAAGAAGTAAGCGCTCGGACGCACGCCGCTACAAACGCTCGTGTCATGTACTGCCTTGAAACTCCACTGGCAGCTCTTCAGCGTCAGCTCGGTGCCGAAAACATGTGTAGCTTAAGACTGCAAGTTAACGTTTAAACAGAAAGCGACTAGGTTTTCTTATGGACTGCGCCGTGAGGCTACGTTGTTGCCGCCCTTCAATGATGGCTGGCCAATACATTAACGTAAAGCACTTGCGTTACACTTGGGCAACGCTTTAAAACATCGCGTTGACGACGAAATCTTGTTGCAAGGTCAGCCCTCACATGCTGGTGGTGGCAGCACGCGCGTGTCTTCACGTACTCATTCAAGGCGCGGTAAGACTGAGTCGATACGAAACCGACAAGACGCTCACGAACACGATTGACCGAATGTTGAGTACAATGCGTCATTGAAAGCACAATATCATATCAGGCCGAACAGGACGCAACCGACGAGCGCGAGTTGCCGCACTGCGACGGGCATTCTTGTCAACAGCACCGAGAAAATCAGTGCGCCGGCCATCGTTCGACCGAAGCCTAAGCGATCGGCTAGCAAACTGACGACGCGAAATGGCGACAGCGCCTTGGCTTGTATATATAATTAATCGCCGTCAAAGTGTGGCAAAAGATGCCTAAAAGTTGAAATGCACAAGATTCAACCCTCCCACGCTTTCCGTGCACATGAAGTTTGAGTCAATGCTGATGCGAATGTTAAGCCTAATGATGTCGTGCTTGTGCACCCACTTTTGGTGGACTTGAGCTGAAAGGGAAGCAGTAATATCGAATCAAACAGCTTTTATAGCTCAGTGCTGTCGTTCGCGATGAGAATGTTTGCAAGGCGCGTATACACTGTAATACATCAAATACATCTATTATAAATATGGAGCGCGCGCTTATGCTTCGCTTTCAAGAGTGGCACGAGACAGCATTCAAAGATCTCCGACTGCTTCTCACACTTCCCTGCAACTGGAGCATATGTACCTGTAATGTTTAGCGGGAAACGTCGGCTGCGAACGCTAGGCACGAAGGGGGGCTTTCTGGAAGAAATGGGGCTTCCAGCGTGCGGCCCGATGTGGCGTAGGCGAGCGCCATCTGGAGGCATTGCAAGGAACTGGGCGCACCACTCCGCCGCCCCCGAGGTACTCACGAGCCGGCGCCTGCAAATGGCGGACTCCGTTGGCGGTCCATCAATGATGAAGCGCTGGGAAATGCGTTTGTTTGAGTTTTCGCGTAACTTAGTTATGTTTTCTCGAATTGTAAAATTGCCATCCGTCACTATCATGTCTGTCGGTTTGTGTGTATGTCGTACGTTACGATTTTTCGGCGTATTTCAGATTGAGGCATTGAATTCAGTCGCCTTCTTGCGCCAAATGGAGGACCTTGGTATGGCTGGTTTGAAAATCCTTTCGTCTAAACGACGTCCGACGCCGGGTTCCGACACCAGTTTTTATGGGACACCGGGCCCTTAACGCTATGGCGTTAAGGTTGGCTCAAGCAGCTTGTTAGGAGTACGTATAGCTGGCGTGAACGTGGCACCTTATTTATCGACGACTGGTCATGAATTGGATCATTCCCATATCGCATACGCAACGCTTATGTTGTAGTTCGAACACGTTCCCAATTGCTCAAGTCGTCTACGTATCCATATTGCAACAGGCAGAAAATTGACAATTTGGGCACATACCAAGAGGATTGTGCTCTATGCTTGTCGATACCACAACCAGCAGATAGATACCCAGTGGTCAAAGTTGAATCGCGTCCAGTTTGATATTGTGATCGGTAGACTGACAATCATTGAAACTAGGCGAAATTGGTAAATAAAGGCTACATTTCATCACCGGATGTACACCGAGCGATCGTTTCAGCGTTTGACTTTGTTCTTAGCCAGTCATCACTGACATTAGCCGCTAAAGAAAACAGTGAATGGATTGCGGCATGGGACGCCCAAAGTGTATAGTCATTTTGTATAGAATTTTTTTTCACTGATATATAGGGTGGCATTAATCAACTTACAATGTTCCTACACCGGCTGGCAGTGGACTTTTTTTTTCTAAGCATCTGAAGTACAAAAAGATTTCAACGAAAGGTTTTTTTCACGGCACCCACATACTCCCCATGTTTATATATTCCGACATTTGTCCGCAATATATAGACTTGTAAGCTATATATAGAATATCACCACTTGTTCTCGTTATCGTGTACATATAGCGTAGCTGCACGGTTAAAAGTAGGACACGTTTGGGGGTAAAAAAAAAAAAGAAGAGGCACCGGTAGCGATTTTTTGCCGCAACCTCCGCTACTGTTACGGCAACGCCGGTATTTTTTTGTGGGGTTTAATTTATGCGTGAATTGCCAGACATACCACTCAGGTCTACGACCGAATGAGTTATGTCAGCAACCACAGACCGTCATGCTTCTAGCCACTTTTAGCTGGTTTGAAGAATGACGCAGCGGAGTTAGCAGCGCCCCCCAAGTGCACATCCCACGAATTGGAGCTATGCTCCGGGCAGGGGAGACACTTGTACCCTTTATGCGGTGGGTCTCCGCCGGTGGTGGGATTCGAACCCACCACCTCCCGAAGCCGAGGCCGGCGCCCTAACCACTGCGCCACGACTTCGGTGACATTTCGAAGGTTAACATCGTGTTTTGTGAGCGGGAACACTTTCTCCTCCTTACCTACTCTGGAATCCAATTGTTCCCTCCTCGCCTGAGGCAAAGCTGCCCTTTTCATGGTGCGACGGCGCATGCGCCCAGGCCTAGCGGATTGGTCGCGAAACGTCTTTGAAGGGTCGTGCGCAACCCCGCGTGCCGGGAAGTCCCCTGTAAAAGAAAAAAAAAAGAAGTAAGCGCTCGGACGCACGCCGCTACAAACGCTCGTGTCATGTACTGCCTTGAAACTCCACTGGCAGCTCTTCAGCGTCAGCTCGGTGCCGAAAACATGTGTAGCTTAAGACTGCAAGTTAACGTTTAAACAGAAAGCGACTAGGTTTTCTTATGGACTGCGCCGTGAGGCTACGTTGTTGCCGCCCTTCATTGATGGCTGGCCAATACATTAACGTAAAGCACTTGTGTTACACTTGGGCAACGCTTTAAAACATCGCGTTGACGACGAAATCTTGTTGCAAGGTCAGCCCTCACATGCTGGTGGTGGCAGCACGCGCGTGTCTTCACGTACTCATTCAAGGCGCGGTAAGACTGAGTCGATACGAAACCGACAAGACGTTCACGAACACGATTGACCGAATGTTGAGTACAATGCGTCATTGAAAGCACAATATCATATCAGGCCGAACAGGACGCAACCGACGAGCGCGAGTTGCCGCACTGCGACGGGCATTCTTGTCAACAGCACCGAGAAAATCAGTGCGCCGGCCATCGTTCGACCGAAGCCTAAGCGATCGGCTAGCAAACTGACGACGCGAAATGGCGACAGCGCCTTGGCTTGTATATATAATTAATCGCCGTCAAAGTGTGGCAAAAGATGCCTAAAAGTTGAAATGCACAAGATTCAACCCTCCCACGCTTTCCGTGCACATGAAGTTTGAGTCAATGCTGATGCGAATGTTAAGCCTAATGATGTCGTGCTTGTGCACCCACTTTTGGTGGACTTGAGCTGAAAGGAAAGCAGTAATATCGAATCAAACAGCTTTTATAGCTCAGTGCTGTCGTTCGCGATGAGAATGTTTGCAAGGCGCGTATACACTCTAATACATCAAATACATCTATTATAAATATGGAGCGCGCGCTTATGCTTCGCTTTCAAGAGTGGCACGAGACAGCATTCAAAGATCTCCGACTGCTTCTCACACTTCCCTGCAACTGGAGCATATGTACCTGTAATGTTTAGCGGGAAACGTCGGCTGCGAACGCTAGGCACGAAGGGGGGCTTTCTGGAAGAAATGGGGCTTCCAGCGTGCGGCCCGATGTGGCGTAGGCGAGCGCCATCTGGAGGCATTGCAAGGAACTGGGCGCACCACTCCGCCGCCCCCGAGGTACTCACGAGCCGGCGCCTGCAAATGGCGGACTCCGTTGGCGGTCCATCAATGATGAAGCGCTGGGAAATGCGTTTGTTTGAGTTTTCGCGTAACTTAGTTATGTTTTCTCGAATTGTAAAATTGCCATCCGTCACTATCATGTCTGTCGGTTTGTGTGTATGTCGTACGTTACGATTTTTCGGCGTATTTCAGATTGAGGCATTGAATTCAGTCGCCTTCTTGCGCCAAATGGAGGACCTTGGTATGGCTGGTTTGAAAATCCTTTCGTCTAAACGACGTCCGACGCCGGGTTCCGACACCAGATTTTATGGGACACCGGGCCCTTAACGCTATGGCGTTAAGGTTGGCTCAAGCAGCTTGTTAGGAGTACGTATAGCTGGCGTGAACGTGGCACCTTATTTATCGACGACTGGTCATGAATTGGATCATTCCTATATCGCATACGCAACGCTTATGTTGTAGTTCGAACACGTTCCCAATTGCTCAAGTCGTCTACGTATCCATATTGCAACAGGCAGAAAATTGACAATTTGGGCACATACCAAGAGGATTGTGCTCTATGCTTGTCGATACCACAACCAGCAGATAGATACCCAGTGGTCAAAGTTGAATCGCGTCCAGTTTGATATTGTGATCGGTAGACTGACAATCATTGAAACTAGGCGAAATTGGTAAATAAAGGCTACATTTCATCACCGGATGTACACCGAGCGATCGTTTCAGCGTTTGACTTTGTTCTTAGCCAGTCATCACTGACATTAGCCGCTAAAGAAAACAGTGAATGGATTGCGGCATGGGACGCCCAAAGTGTATAGTCATTTTGTATAGAATTTTTTTTCACTTATATATAGGGTGGCATTAATCAACTTACAATGTTCCTACACCGGCTGGCAGTGGACTTTTTTTTTTTCTAAGCATCTGAAGTACAAAAAGATTTCAACGAAAGGTTTTTTTCACGGCACCCACATACTCCCCATGTTTATATATTCCGACATTTGTCCGCAATATATAGACTTGTAAGCTATATATAGAATATCACCACTTGTTCTCGTTATCGTGTACATATAGCGTAGCTGCACGGTTAAAAGTAGGACACGTTTGGGGGTAAAAAAAAAAGAAGAGGCACCGGTAGCGATTTTTTGCCGCAACCTCCGCTACTGTTACGGCAACGCCGGTATTTTTTTGTGGGGTTTAATTTATGCGTGAATTGCCAGACATACCACTCAGGTCTACGACCGAATGAGTTATGTCAGCAACCACAGACCGTCATGCTTCTAGCCACTTTTAGCTGGTTTGAAGAATGACGCAGCGGAGTTAGCAGCGCCCCCCAAGTGCACATCCCACGAATTGGAGCTATGCTCCGGGCAGGGGAGACACTTGTACCCTTTATGCGGTGGGTGTCCGCCGGTGGTGGGATTCGAACCCACCACCTCCCGAAGCCGAGGCCGGCGCCCTAACCACTGCGCCACGACTTCGGTGACATTTCGAAGGTTAACATCGTGTTTTGTGAGCGGGAACACTTTCTCCTCCTTACCTACTCTGGAATCCAATTGTTCCCTCCTCGCCTGAGGCAAAGCTGCCCTTTTCATGGTGCGACGGCGCATGCGCCCAGGCCTAGCGGATTGGTCGCGAAACGTCTTTGAAGGGTCGTGCGCAACCCCGCGTGCCGGGAAGTCCCCTGTAAAAGAAAAAAAAAAGAAGTAAGCGCTCGGACGCACGCCGCTACAAACGCTCGTGTCATGTACTGCCTTGAAACTCCACTGGCAGCTCTTCAGCGTCAGCTCGGTGCCGAAAACATGTGTAGCTTAAGACTGCAAGTTAACGTTTAAACAGAAAGCGACTAGGTTTTCTTATGGACTGCGCCGTGAGGCTACGTTGTTGCCGCCCTTCATTGATGGCTGGCCAATACATTAACGTAAAGCACTTGTGTTACACTTGGGCAACGCTTTAAAACATCGCGTTGACGACGAAATCTTGTTGCAAGGTCAGCCCTCACATGCTGGTGGTGGCAGCACGCGCGTGTCTTCACGTACTCATTCAAGGCGCGGTAAGACTGAGTCGATACGAAACCGACAAGACGCTCACGAACACGATTGACCGAATGTTGAGTACAATGCGTCATTGAAAGCACAATATCATATCAGGCCGAACAGGACGCAACCGACGAGCGCGAGTTGCCGCACTGCGACGGGCATTCTTGTCAACAGCACCGAGAAAATCAGTGCGCCGGCCATCGTTCGACCGAAGCCTAAGCGATCGGCTAGCAAACTGACGACGCGAAATGGCGACAGCGCCTTGGCTTGTATATATAATTAATCGCCGTCAAAGTGTGGCAAAAGATGCCTAAAAGTTGAAATGCACAAGATTCAACCCTCCCACGCTTTCCGTGCACATGAAGTTTGAGTCAATGCTGATGCGAATGTTAAGCCTAATGATGTCGTGCTTGTGCACCCACTTTTGGTGGACTTGAGCTGAAAGGGAAGCAGTAATATCGAATCAAACAGCTTTTATAGCTCAGTGCTGTCGTTCGCGATGAGAATGTTTGCAAGGCGCGTATACACTGTAATACATCAAATACATCTATTATAAATATGGAGCGCGCGCTTATGCTTCGCTTTCAAGAGTGGCACGAGACAGCATTCAAAGATCTCCGACTGCTTCTCACACTTCCCTGCAACTGGAGCATATGTACCTGTAATGTTTAGCGGGAAACGTCGGCTGCGAACGCTAGGCACGAAGGGGGGCTTTCTGGAAGAAATGGGGCTTCCAGCGTGCGGCCCGATGTGGCGTAGGCGAGCGCCATCTGGAGGCATTGCAAGGAACTGGGCGCACCACTCCGCCGCCCCCGAGGTACTCACGAGCCGGCGCCTGCAAATGGCGGACTCCGTTGGCGGTCCATCAATGATGAAGCGCTGGGAAATGCGTTTGTTTGAGTTTTCGCGTAACTTAGTTATGTTTTCTCGAATTGTAAAATTGCCATCCGTCACTATCATGTCTGTCGGTTTGTGTGTATGTCGTACGTTACGATTTTTCGGCGTATTTCAGATTGAGGCATTGAATTCAGTCGCCTTCTTGCGCCAAATGGAGGACCTTGGTATGGCTGGTTTGAAAATCCTTTCGTCTAAACGACGTCCGACGCCGGGTTCCGACACCAGATTTTATGGGACACCGGGCCCTTAACGCTATGGCGTTAAGGTTGGCTCAAGCAGCTTGTTAGGAGTACGTATAGCTGGCGTGAACGTGGCACCTTATTTATCGACGACTGGTCATGAATTGGATCATTCCTATATCGCATACGCAACGCTTATGTTGTAGTTCGAACACGTTCCCAATTGCTCAAGTCGTCTACGTATCCATATTGCAACAGGCAGAAAATTGACAATTTGGGCACATACCAAGAGGATTGTGCTCTATGCTTGTCGATACCACAACCAGCAGATAGATACCCAGTGGTCAAAGTTGAATCGCGTCCAGTTTGATATTGTGATCGGTAGACTGACAATCATTGAAACTAGGCGAAATTGGTAAATAAAGGCTACATTTCATCACCGGATGTACACCGAGCGATCGTTTCAGCGTTTGACTTTGTTCTTAGCCAGTCATCACTGACATTAGCCGCTAAAGAAAACAGTGAATGGATTGCGGCATGGGACGCCCAAAGTGTATAGTCATTTTGTATAGAATTTTTTTTCACTTATATATAGGGTGGCATTAATCAACTTACAATGTTCCTACACCGGCTGGCAGTGGACTTTTTTTTTTTCTAAGCATCTGAAGTACAAAAAGATTTCAACGAAAGGTTTTTTTCACGGCACCCACATACTCCCCATGTTTATATATTCCGACATTTGTCCGCAATATATAGACTTGTAAGCTATATATAGAATATCACCACTTGTTCTCGTTATCGTGTACATATAGCGTAGCTGCACGGTTAAAAGTAGGACACGTTTGGGGGTAAAAAAAAAAGAAGAGGCACCGGTAGCGATTTTTTGCCGCAACCTCCGCTACTGTTACGGCAACGCCGGTATTTTTTTGTGGGGTTTAATTTATGCGTGAATTGCCAGACATACCACTCAGGTCTACGACCGAATGAGTTATGTCAGCAACCACAGACCGTCATGCTTCTAGCCACTTTTAGCTGGTTTGAAGAATGACGCAGCGGAGTTAGCAGCGCCCCCCAAGTGCACATCCCACGAATTGGAGCTATGCTCCGGGCAGGGGAGACACTTGTACCCTTTATGCGGTGGGTGTCCGCCGGTGGTGGGATTCGAACCCACCACCTCCCGAAGCCGAGGCCGGCGCCCTAACCACTGCGCCACGACTTCGGTGACATTTCGAAGGTTAACATCGTGTTTTGTGAGCGGGAACACTTTCTCCTCCTTACCTACTCTGGAATCCAATTGTTCCCTCCTCGCCTGAGGCAAAGCTGCCCTTTTCATGGTGCGACGGCGCATGCGCCCAGGCCTAGCGGATTGGTCGCGAAACGTCTTTGAAGGGTCGTGCGCAACCCCGCGTGCCGGGAAGTCCCCTGTAAAAGAAAAAAAAAAGAAGTAAGCGCTCGGACGCACGCCGCTACAAACGCTCGTGTCATGTACTGCCTTGAAACTCCACTGGCAGCTCTTCAGCGTCAGCTCGGTGCCGAAAACATGTGTAGCTTAAGACTGCAAGTTAACGTTTAAACAGAAAGCGACTAGGTTTTCTTATGGACTGCGCCGTGAGGCTACGTTGTTGCCGCCCTTCATTGATGGCTGGCCAATACATTAACGTAAAGCACTTGTGTTACACTTGGGCAACGCTTTAAAACATCGCGTTGACGACGAAATCTTGTTGCAAGGTCAGCCCTCACATGCTGGTGGTGGCAGCACGCGCGTGTCTTCACGTACTCATTCAAGGCGCGGTAAGACTGAGTCGATACGAAACCGACAAGACGCTCACGAACACGATTGACCGAATGTTGAGTACAATGCGTCATTGAAAGCACAATATCATATCAGGCCGAACAGGACGCAACCGACGAGCGCGAGTTGCCGCACTGCGACGGGCATTCTTGTCAACAGCACCGAGAAAATCAGTGCGCCGGCCATCGTTCGACCGAAGCCTAAGCGATCGGCTAGCAAACTGACGACGCGAAATGGCGACAGCGCCTTGGCTTGTATATATAATTAATCGCCGTCAAAGTGTGGCAAAAGATGCCTAAAAGTTGAAATGCACAAGATTCAACCCTCCCACGCTTTCCGTGCACATGAAGTTTGAGTCAATGCTGATGCGAATGTTAAGCCTAATGATGTCGTGCTTGTGCACCCACTTTTGGTGGACTTGAGCTGAAAGGGAAGCAGTAATATCGAATCAAACAGCTTTTATAGCTCAGTGCTGTCGTTCGCGATGAGAATGTTTGCAAGGCGCGTATACACTGTAATACATCAAATACATCTATTATAAATATGGAGCGCGCGCTTATGCTTCGCTTTCAAGAGTGGCACGAGACAGCATTCAAAGATCTCCGACTGCTTCTCACACTTCCCTGCAACTGGAGCATATGTACCTGTAATGTTTAGCGGGAAACGTCGGCTGCGAACGCTAGGCACGAAGGGGGGCTTTCTGGAAGAAATGGGGCTTCCAGCGTGCGGCCCGATGTGGCGTAGGCGAGCGCCATCTGGAGGCATTGCAAGGAACTGGGCGCACCACTCCGCCGCCCCCGAGGTACTCACGAGCCGGCGCCTGCAAATGGCGGACTCCGTTGGCGGTCCATCAATGATGAAGCGCTGGGAAATGCGTTTGTTTGAGTTTTCGCGTAACTTAGTTATGTTTTCTCGAATTGTAAAATTGCCATCCGTCACTATCATGTCTGTCGGTTTGTGTGTATGTCGTACGTTACGGTTTTTCGGCGTATTTCAGATTGAGGCATTGAATTCAGTCGCCTTCTTGCGCCAAATGGAGGACCTTGGTATGGCTGGTTTGAAAATCCTTTCGTCTAAACGACGTCCGACGCCGGGTTCCGACACCAGATTTTATGGGACACCGGGCCCTTAACGCTATGGCGTTAAGGTTGGCTCAAGCAGCTTGTTAGGAGTACGTATAGCTGGCGTGAACGTGGCACCTTATTTATCGACGACTGGTCATGAATTGGATCATTCCTATATCGCATACGCAGCGCTTATGTTGTAGTTCGAACACGTTCCCAATTGCTCAAGTCGTCTACGTATCCATATTGCAACAGGCAGAAAATTGACAACTTGGGCACATACCAAGAGGATTGTGCTCTATGCTTGTCGATACCACAACCAGCAGATAGATACCCAGTGGTCAAAGTTGAATCGCGTCCAGTTTGATATTGTGATCGGTAGACTGACAATCATTGAAACTTGGCGAAATTGGTAAATAAAGGCTACATTTCATCACCGGATGTACACCGAGCGATCGTTTCAGCGTTTGACTTTGTTCTTAGCCAGTCATCACTGACATTAGCCGCTAAAGAAAACAGTGAATGGATTGCGGCATGGGACGCCCAAAGTGTATAGTCATTTTGTATAGAATTTTTTTTCACTGATATATAGGGTGGCATTAATCAACTTACAATGTTCCTACACCGGCTGGCAGTGGACTTTTTTTTTCTAAGCATCTGAAGTACAAAAAGATTTCAACGAAAGGTTTTTTTCACGGCACCCACATACTCCCCATGTTTATATATTCCGACATTTGTCCGCAATATATAGACTTGTAAGCTATATATAGAATATCACCACTTGTTCTCGTTATCGTGTACATATAGCGTAGCTGCACGGTTAAAAGTAGGACACGTTTGGGGGTAAAAAAAAAAAGAAGAGGCACCGGTAGCGATTTTTTGCCGCAACCTCCGCTACTGTTACGGCAACGCCGGTATTTTTTTGTGGGGTTTAATTTATGCGTGAATTGCCAGACATACCACTCAGGTCTACGACCGAATGAGTTATGTCAGCAACCACAGACCGTCATGCTTCTAGCCACTTTTAGCTGGTTTGAAGAATGACGCAGCGGAGTTAGCAGCGCCCCCCAAGTGCACATCCCACGAATTGGAGCTATGCTCCGGGCAGGGGAGACACTTGTACCCTTTATGCGGTGGGTGTCCGCCGGTGGTGGGATTCGAACCCACCACCTCCCGAAGCCGAGGCCGGCGCCCTAACCACTGCGCCACGACTTCGGTGACATTTCGAAGGTTAACATCGTGTTTTGTGAGCGGGAACACTTTCTCCTCCTTACCTACTCTGGAATCCAATTGTTCCCTCCTCGCCTGAGGCAAAGCTGCCCTTTTCATGGTGCGACGGCGCATGCGCCCAGGCCTAGCGGATTGGTCGCGAAACGTCTTTGAAGGGTCGTGCGCAACCCCGCGTGCCGGGAAGTCCCCTGTAAAAGAAAAAAAAAAGAAGTAAGCGCTCGGACGCACGCCGCTACAAACGCTCGTGTCATGTACTGCCTTGAAACTCCACTGGCAGCTCTTCAGCGTCAGCTCGGTGCCGAAAACATGTGTAGCTTAAGACTGCAAGTTAACGTTTAAACAGAAAGCGACTAGGTTTTCTTATGGACTGCGCCGTGAGGCTACGTTGTTGCCGCCCTTCATTGATGGCTGGCCAATACATTAACGTAAAGCACTTGTGTTACACTTGGGCAACGCTTTAAAACATCGCGTTGACGACGAAATCTTGTTGCAAGGTCAGCCCTCACATGCTGGTGGTGGCAGCACGCGCGTGTCTTCACGTACTCATTCAAGGCGCGGTAAGACTGAGTCGATACGAAACCGACAAGACGCTCACGAACACGATTGACCGAATGTTGAGTACAATGCGTCATTGAAAGCACAATATCATATCAGGCCGAACAGGACGCAACCGACGAGCGCGAGTTGCCGCACTGCGACGGGCATTCTTGTCAACAGCACCGAGAAAATCAGTGCGCCGGCCATCGTTCGACCGAAGCCTAAGCGATCGGCTAGCAAACTGACGACGCGAAATGGCGACAGCGCCTTGGCTTGTATATATAATTAATCGCCGTCAAAGTGTGGCAAAAGATGCCTAAAAGTTGAAATGCACAAGATTCAACCCTCCCACGCTTTCCGTGCACATGAAGTTTGAGTCAATGCTGATGCGAATGTTAAGCCTAATGATGTCGTGCTTGTGCACCCACTTTTGGTGGACTTGAGCTGAAAGGGAAGCAGTAATATCGAATCAAACAGCTTTTATAGCTCAGTGCTGTCGTTCGCGATGAGAATGTTTGCAAGGCGCGTATACACTGTAATACATCAAATACATCTATTATAAATATGGAGCGCGCGCTTATGCTTCGCTTTCAAGAGTGGCACGAGACAGCATTCAAAGATCTCCGACTGCTTCTCACACTTCCCTGCAACTGGAGCATATGTACCTGTAATGTTTAGCGGGAAACGTCGGCTGCGAACGCTAGGCACGAAGGGGGGCTTTCTGGAAGAAATGGGGCTTCCAGCGTGCGGCCCGATGTGGCGTAGGCGAGCGCCATCTGGAGGCATTGCAAGGAACTGGGCGCACCACTCCGCCGCCCCCGAGGTACTCACGAGCCGGCGCCTGCAAATGGCGGACTCCGTTGGCGGTCCATCAATGATGAAGCGCTGGGAAATGCGTTTGTTTGAGTTTTCGCGTAACTTAGTTATGTTTTCTCGAATTGTAAAATTGCCATCCGTCACTATCATGTCTGTCGGTTTGTGTGTATGTCGTACGTTACGGTTTTTCGGCGTATTTCAGATTGAGGCATTGAATTCAGTCGCCTTCTTGCGCCAAATGGAGGACCTTGGTATGGCTGGTTTGAAAATCCTTTCGTCTAAACGACGTCCGACGCCGGGTTCCGACACCAGATTTTATGGGACACCGGGCCCTTAACGCTATGGCGTTAAGGTTGGCTCAAGCAGCTTGTTAGGAGTACGTATAGCTGGCGTGAACGTGGCACCTTATTTATCGACAACTGGTCATGAATTGGATCATTCCTATATCGCATACGCAGCGCTTATGTTGTAGTTCGAACACGTTCCCAATTGCTCAAGTCGTCTACGTATCCATATTGCAACAGGCAGAAAATTGACAACTTGGGCACATACCAAGAGGATTGTGCTCTATGCTTGTCGATACCACAACCAGCAGATAGATACCCAGTGGTCAAAGTTGAATCGCGTCCAGTTTGATATTGTGATCGGTAGACTGACAATCATTGAAACTTGGCGAAATTGGTAAATAAAGGCTACATTTCATCACCGGATGTACACCGAGCGATCGTTTCAGCGTTTGACTTTGTTCTTAGCCAGTCATCACTGACATTAGCCGCTAAAGAAAACAGTGAATGGATTGCGGCATGGGACGCCCAAAGTGTATAGTCATTTTGTATAGAATTTTTTTTCACTGATATATAGGGTGGCATTAATCAACTTACAATGTTCCTACACCGGCTGGCAGTGGACTTTTTTTTTTCTAAGCATCTGAAGTACAAAAAGATTTCAACGAAAGGTTTTTTTCACGGCACCCACATACTCCCCATGTTTATATATTCCGACATTTGTCCGCAATATATAGACTTGTAAGCTATATATAGAATATCACCACTTGTTCTCGTTATCGTGTACATATAGCGTAGCTGCACGGTTAAAAGTAGGACACGTTTGGGGGTAAAAAAAAAAAGAAGAGGCACCGGTAGCGATTTTTTGCCGCAACCTCCGCTACTGTTACGGCAACGCCGGTATTTTTTTGTGGGGTTTAATTTATGCGTGAATTGCCAGACATACCACTCAGGTCTACGACCGAATGAGTTATGTCAGCAACCACAGACCGTCATGCTTCTAGCCACATTTAGCTGGTTTGAAGAATGACGCAGCGGAGTTAGCAGCGCCCCCCAAGTGCACATCCCACGAATTGGAGCTATGCTCCGGGCAGGGGAGACAATTGTACCCTTTATGCGGTGGGTGTCCGCCGGTGGTGGGATTCGAACCCACCACCTCCCGAAGCCGAGGCCGGCGCCCTAACCACTGCGCCACGACTTCGGTGACATTTCGAAGGTTAACATCGTGTTTTGTGAGCGGGAACACTTTCTCCTCCTTACCTACTCTGGAATCCAATTGTTCCCTCCTCGCCTGAGGCAAAGCTGCCCTTTTCATGGTGCGACGGCGCATGCGCCCAGGCCTAGCGGATTGGTCGCGAAACGTCTTTGAAGGGTCGTGCGCAACCCCGCGTGCCGGGAAGTCCCCTGTAAAAGAAAAAAAAAGAAGTAAGCGCTCGGACGCACGCCGCTACAAACGCTCGTGTCATGTACTGCCTTGAAACTCCACTGGCAGCTCTTCAGCGTCAGCTCGGTGCCGAAAACATGTGTAGCTTAAGACTGCAAGTTAACGTTTAAACAGAAAGCGACTAGGTTTTCTTATGGACTGCGCCGTGAGGCTACGTTGTTGCCGCCCTTCATTGATGGCTGGCCAATACATTAACGTAAAGCACTTGTGTTACACTTGGGCAACGCTTTAAAACATCGCGTTGACGACGAAATCTTGTTGCAAGGTCAGCCCTCACATGCTGGTGGTGGCAGCACGCGCGTGTCTTCACGTACTCATTCAAGGCGCGGTAAGACTGAGTCGATACGAAACCGACAAGACGCTCACGAACACGATTGACCGAATGTTGAGTACAATGCGTCATTGAAAGCACAATATCATATCAGGCCGAACAGGACGCAACCGACGAGCGCGAGTTGCCGCACTGCGACGGGCATTCTTGTCAACAGCACCGAGAAAATCAGTGCGCCGGCCATCGTTCGACCGAAGCCTAAGCGATCGGCTAGCAAACTGACGACGCGAAATGGCGACAGCGCCTTGGCTTGTATATATTATTAATCGCCGTCAAAGTGTGGCAAAAGATGCCTAAAAGTTGAAATGCACAAGATTCAACCCTCCCACGCTTTCCGTGCACATGAAGTTTGAGTCAATGCTGATGCGAATGTTAAGCCTAATGATGTCGTGCTTGTGCACCCACTTTTGGTGGACTTGAGCTGAAAGGGAAGCAGTAATATCGAATCAAACAGCTTTTATAGCTCAGTGCTGTCGTTCGCGATGAGAATGTTTGCAAGGCGCGTATACACTGTAATACATCAAATACATCTATTATAAATATGGAGCGCGCGCTTATGCTTCGCTTTCAAGAGTGGCACGAGACAGCATTCAAAGATCTCCGACTGCTTCTCACACTTCCCTGCAACTGGAGCATATGTACCTGTAATGTTTAGCGGGAAACGTCGGCTGCGAACGCTAGGCACGAAGGGGGGCTTTCTGGAAGAAATGGGGCTTCCAGCGTGCGGCCCGATGTGGCGTAGGCGAGCGCCATCTGGAGGCATTGCAAGGAACTGGGGGCACCACTCCGCCGCCCCCGAGGTACTCACGAGCCGGCGCCTGCAAATGGCGGACTCCGTTGGCGGTCCATCAATGATGAAGCGCTGGGAAATGCGTTTGTTTGAGTTTTCGCGTAACTTAGTTATGTTTTCTCGAATTGTAAAATTGCCATCCGTCACTATCATGTCTGTCGGTTTGTGTGTATGTCGTACGTTACGATTTTTCGGCGTATTTCAGATTGAGGCATTGAATTCAGTCGCCTTCTTGCGCCAAATGGAGGACCTTGGTATGGCTGGTTTGAAAATCCTTTCGTCTAAACGACGTCCGACGCCGGGTTCCGACACCAGATTTTATGGGACACCGGGCCCTTAACGCTATGGCGTTAAGGTTGGCTCAAGCAGCTTGTTAGGAGTACGTATAGCTGGCGTGAACGTGGCACCTTATTTATCGACGACTGGTCATGAATTGGATCATTCCTATATCGCATACGCAACGCTTATGTTGTAGTTCGAACACGTTCCCAATTGCTCAAGTCGTCTACGTATCCATATTGCAACAGGCAGAAAATTGACAATTTGGGCACATACCAAGAGGATTGTGCTCTATGCTTGTCGATACCACAACCAGCAGATAGATACCCAGTGGTCTAAGTTGAATCGCGTCCAGTTTGATATTGTGATCGGTAGACTGACAATCATTGAAACTAGGCGAAATTGGTAAATAAAGGCTACATTTCATCACCGGATGTACACCGAGCGATCGTTTCAGCGTTTGACTTTGTTCTTAGCCAGTCATCACTGACATTAGCCGCTAAAGAAAACAGTGAATGGATTGCGGCATGGGACGCCCAAAGTGTATAGTCATTTTGTATAGAATTTTTTTTCACTGATATATAGGGTGGCATTAATCAACTTACAATGTTCCTACACCGGCTGGCAGTGGACTTTTTTTTTTCTAAGCATCTCAAGTACAAAAAGATTTCAACGAAAGGTTTTTTTCACGGCACCCACATACTCCCCATGTTTATATATTCCGACATTTGTCCGCAATATATAGACTTGTAAGCTATATATAGAATATCACCACTTGTTCTCGTTATCGTGTACATATAGCGTAGCTGCACGGTTAAAAGTAGGACACGTTTGGGGGTAAAAAAAAAAAGAAGAGGCACCGGTAGCGATTTTTTGCCGCAACCTCCGCTACTGTTACGGCAACGCCGGTATTTTTTTGTGGGGTTTAATTTATGCGTGAATTGCCAGACATACCACTCAGGTCTACGACCGAATGAGTTATGTCAGCAACCACAGACCGTCATGCTTCTAGCCACTTTTAGCTGGTTTGAAGAATGACGCAGCGGAGTTAGCAGCGCCCCCCAAGTGCACATCCCACGAATTGGAGCTATGCTCCGGGCAGGGGAGACACTTGTACCCTTTATGCGGTGGGTCTCCGCCGGTGGTGGGATTCGAACCCACCACCTCCCGAAGCCGAGGCCGGCGCCCTAACCACTGCGCCACGACTTCGGTGACATTTCGAAGGTTAACATCGTGTTTTGTGAGCGGGAACACTTTCTCCTCCTTACCTACTCTGGAATCCAATTGTTCCCTCCTCGCCTGAGGCAAAGCTGCCCTTTTCATGGTGCGACGGCGCATGCGCCCAGGCCTAGCGGATTGGTCGCGAAACGTCTTTGAAGGGTCGTGCGCAACCCCGCGTGCCGGGAAGTCCCCTGTAAAAGAAAAAAAAAAGAAGTAAGCGCTCGGACGCACGCCGCTACAAACGCTCGTGTCATGTACTGCCTTGAAACTCCACTGGCAGCTCTTCAGCGTCAGCTCGGTGCCGAAAACATGTGTAGCTTAAGACTGCAAGTTAACGTTTAAACAGAAAGCGACTAGGTTTTCTTATGGACTGCGCCGTGAGGCTACGTTGTTGCCGCCCTTCAATGATGGCTGGCCAATACATTAACGTAAAGCACTTGCGTTACACTTGGGCAACGCTTTAAAACATCGCGTTGACGACGAAATCTTGTTGCAAGGTCAGCCCTCACATGCTGGTGGTGGCAGCACGCGCGTGTCTTCACGTACTCATTCAAGGCGCGGTAAGACTGAGTCGATACGAAACCGACAAGACGCTCACGAACACGATTGACCGAATGTTGAGTACAATGCGTCATTGAAAGCACAATATCATATCAGGCCGAACAGGACGCAACCGACGAGCGCGAGTTGCCGCACTGCGACGGGCATTCTTGTCAACAGCACCGAGAAAATCAGTGCGCCGGCCATCGTTCGACCGAAGCCTAAGCGATCGGCTAGCAAACTGACGACGCGAAATGGCGACAGCGCCTTGGCTTGTATATATAATTAATCGCCGTCAAAGTGTGGCAAAAGATGCCTAAAAGTTGAAATGCACAAGATTCAACCCTCCCACGCTTTCCGTGCACATGAAGTTTGAGTCAATGCTGATGCGAATGTTAAGCCTAATGATGTCGTGCTTGTGCACCCACTTTTGGTGGACTTGAGCTGAAAGGAAAGCAGTAATATCGAATCAAACAGCTTTTATAGCTCAGTGCTGTCGTTCGCGATGAGAATGTTTGCAAGGCGCGTATACACTGTAATACATCAAATACATCTATTATAAATATGGAGCGCGCGCTTATGCTTCGCTTTCAAGAGTGGCACGAGACAGCATTCAAAGATCTCCGACTGCTTCTCACACTTCCCTGCAACTGGAGCATATGTACCTGTAATGTTTAGCGGGAAACGTCGGCTGCGAACGCTAGGCACGAAGGGGGGCTTTCTGGAAGAAATGGGGCTTCCAGCGTGCGGCCCGATGTGGCGTAGGCGAGCGCCATCTGGAGGCATTGCAAGGAACTGGGCGCACCACTCCGCCGCCCCCGAGGTACTCACGAGCCGGCGCCTGCAAATGGCGGACTCCGTTGGCGGTCCATCAATGATGAAGCGCTGGGAAATGCGTTTGTTTGAGTTTTCGCGTAACTTAGTTATGTTTTCTCGAATTGTAAAATTGCCATCCGTCACTATCATGTCTGTCGGTTTGTGTGTATGTCGTACGTTACGATTTTTCGGCGTATTTCAGATTGAGGCATTGAATTCAGTCGCCTTCTTGCGCCAAATGGAGGACCTTGGTATGGCTGGTTTGAAAATCCTTTCGTCTAAACGACGTCCGACGCCGGGTTCCTACACCAGATTTTATGGGACACCGGGCCCTTAACGCTATGGCGTTAAGGTTGGCTCAAGCAGCTTGTTAGGAGTACGTATAGCTGGCGTGAACGTGGCACCTTATTTATCGACGACTGGTCATGAATTGGATCATTCCTATATCCCATGCGCAACGCTTATGTTGTAGTTCGAACACGTTCCCAATTGCTCAAGTCGTCTACGTATCCATATTGCAACAGGCAGAAAATTGACAATTTGGGCACATACCAAGAGGATTGTGCTCTATGCTTGTCGATACCACAACCAGCAGATAGATACCCAGTGGTCAAAGTTGAATCGCGTCCAGTTTGATATTGTGATCGGTAGACTGACAATCATTGAAACTAGGCGAAATTGGTAAATAAAGGCTACATTTCATCACCGGATGTACACCGAGCGATCGTTTCAGCGTTTGACTTTGTTCTTAGCCAGTCATCACTGACATTAGCCGCTAAAGAAAACAGTGAATGGATTGCGGCATGGGACGCCCAAAGTGTATAGTCATTTTGTATAGAATTTTTTTTCACTGATATATAGGGTGGCATTAATCAACTTACAATGTTCCTACACCGGCTGGCAGTGGACTTTTTTTTTTCTAAGCATCTGAAGTACAAAAAGATTTCAACGAAAGGTTTTTTTCACGGCACCCACATACTCCCCATGTTTATATATTCCGACATTTGTCCGCAATATATAGACTTGTAAGCTATATATAGAATATCACCACTTGTTCTCGTTATCGTGTACATATAGCGTAGCTGCACGGTTAAAAGTAGGACACGTTTGGGGGTAAAAAAAAAAAAGAAGAGGCACCGGTAGCGATTTTTTGCCGCAACCTCCGCTACTGTTACGGCAACGCCGGTATTTTTTTGTGGGGTTTAATTTATGCGTGAATTGCCAGACATACCACTCAGGTCTACGACCGAATGAGTTATGTCAGCAACCACAGACCGTCATGCTTCTAGCCACTTTTAGCTGGTTTGAAGAATGACGCAGCGGAGTTAGCAGCGCCCCCCAAGTGCACATCCCACGAATTGGAGCTATGCTCCGGGCAGGGGAGACACTTGTACCCTTTATGCGGTGGGTGTCCGCCGGTGGTGGGATTCGAACCCACCACCTCCCGAAGCCGAGGCCGGCGCCCTAACCACTGCGCCACGACTTCGGTGACATTTCGAAGGTTAACATCGTGTTTTGTGAGCGGGAACACTTTCTCCTCCTTACCTACTCTGGAATCCAATTGTTCCCTCCTCGCCTGAGGCAAAGCTGCCCTTTTCATGGTGCGACGGCGCATGCGCCCAGGCCTAGCGGATTGGTCGCGAAACGTCTTTGAAGGGTCGTGCGCAACCCCGCGTGCCGGGAAGTCCCCTGTAAAAGAAAAAAAAAAAGAAGTAAGCGCTCGGACGCACGCCGCTACAAACGCTCGTGTCATGTACTGCCTTGAAACTCCACTGGCAGCTCTTCAGCGTCAGCTCGGTGCCGAAAACATGTGTAGCTTAAGACTGCAAGTTAACGTTTAAACAGAAAGCGACTAGGTTTTCTTATGGACTGCGCCGTGAGGCTACGTTGTTGCCGCCCTTCATTGATGGCTGGCCAATACATTAACGTAAAGCACTTGTGTTACACTTGGGCAACGCTTTAAAACATCGCGTTGACGACGAAATCTTGTTGCAAGGTCAGCCCTCACATGCTGGTGGTGGCAGCACGCGCGTGTCTTCACGTACTCATTCAAGGCGCGGTAAGACTGAGTCGATACGAAACCGACAAGACGCTCACGAACACGATTGACCGAATGTTGAGTACAATGCGTCATTGAAAGCACAATATCATATCAGGCCGAACAGGACGCAACCGACGAGCGCGAGTTGCCGCACTGCGACGGGCATTCTTGTCAACAGCACCGAGAAAATCAGTGCGCCGGCCATCGTTCGACCGAAGCCTAAGCGATCGGCTAGCAAACTGACGACGCGAAATGGCGACAGCGCCTTGGCTTGTATATATAATTAATCGCCGTCAAAGTGTGGCAAAAGATGCCTAAAAGTTGAAATGCACAAGATTCAACCCTCCCACGCTTTCCGTGCACATGAAGTTTGAGTCAATGCTGATGCGAATGTTAAGCCTAATGATGTCGTGCTTGTGCACCCACTTTTGGTGGACTTGAGCTGAAAGGGAAGCAGTAATATCGAATCAAACAGCTTTTATAGCTCAGTGCTGTCGTTCGCGATGAGAATGTTTGCAAGGCGCGTATACACTGTAATACATCAAATACATCTATTATAAATATGGAGCGCGCGCTTATGCTTCGCTTTCAAGAGTGGCACGAGACAGCATTCAAAGATCTCCGACTGCTTCTCACACTTCCCTGCAACTGGAGCATATGTACCTGTAATGTTTAGCGGGAAACGTCGGCTGCGAACGCTAGGCACGAAGGGGGGCTTTCTGGAAGAAATGGGGCTTCCAGCGTGCGGCCCGATGTGGCGTAGGCGAGCGCCATCTGGAGGCATTGCAAGGAACTGGGCGCACCACTCCGCCGCCCCCGAGGTACTCACGAGCCGGCGCCTGCAAATGGCGGACTCCGTTGGCGGTCCATCAATGATGAAGCGCTGGGAAATGCGTTTGTTTGAGTTTTCGCGTAACTTAGTTATGTTTTCTCGAATTGTAAAATTGCCATCCGTCACTATCATGTCTGTCGGTTTGTGTGTATGTCGTACGTTACGATTTTTCGGCGTATTTCAGATTGAGGCATTGAATTCAGTCGCCTTCTTGCGCCAAATGGAGGACCTTGGTATGGCTGGTTTGAAAATCCTTTCGTCTAAACGACGTCCGACGCCGGGTTCCGACACCAGATTTTATGGGACACCGGGCCCTTAACGCTATGGCGTTAAGGTTGGCTCAAGCAGCTTGTTAGGAGTACGTATAGCTGGCGTGAACGTGGCACCTTATTTATCGACGACTGGTCATGAATTGGATCATTCCTATATCGCATACGCAACGCTTATGTTGTAGTTCGAACACGTTCCCAATTGCTCAAGTCGTCTACGTATCCATATTGCAACAGGCAGAAAATTGACAATTTGGGCACATACCAAGAGGATTGTGCTCTATGCTTGTCGATACCACAACCAGCAGATAGATACCCAGTGGTCAAAGTTGAATCGCGTCCAGTTTGATATTGTGATCGGTAGACTGACAATCATTGAAACTAGGCGAAATTGGTAAATAAAGGCTACATTTCATCACCGGATGTACACCGAGCGATCGTTTCAGCGTTTGACTTTGTTCTTAGCCAGTCATCACTGACATTAGCCGCTAAAGAAAACAGTGAATGGATTGCGGCATGGGACGCCCAAAGTGTATAGTCATTTTGTATAGAATTTTTTTTCACTTATATATAGGGTGGCATTAATCAACTTACAATGTTCCTACACCGGCTGGCAGTGGACTTTTTTTTTCTAAGCATCTGAAGTACAAAAAGATTTCAACGAAAGGTTTTTTTCACGGCACCCACATACTCCCCATGTTTATATATTCCGACATTTGTCCGCAATATATAGACTTGTAAGCTATATATAGAATATCACCACTTGTTCTCGTTATCGTGTACATATAGCGTAGCTGCACGGTTAAAAGTAGGACACGTTTGGGGGTAAAAAAAAAAGAAGAGGCACCGGTAGCGATTTTTTGCCGCAACCTCCGCTACTGTTACGGCAACGCCGGTATTTTTTTGTGGGGTTTAATTTATGCGTGAATTGCCAGACATACCACTCAGGTCTACGACCGAATGAGTTATGTCAGCAACCACAGACCGTCATGCTTCTAGCCACTTTTAGCTGGTTTGAAGAATGACGCAGCGGAGTTAGCAGCGCCCCCCAAGTGCACATCCCACGAATTGGAGCTATGCTCCGGGCAGGGGAGACACTTGTACCCTTTATGCGGTGGGTGTCCGCCGGTGGTGGGATTCGAACCCACCACCTCCCGAAGCCGAGGCCGGCGCCCTAACCACTGCGCCACGACTTCGGTGACATTTCGAAGGTTAACATCGTGTTTTGTGAGCGGGAACACTTTCTCCTCCTTACCTACTCTGGAATCCAATTGTTCCCTCCTCGCCTGAGGCAAAGCTGCCCTTTTCATGGTGCGACGGCGCATGCGCCCAGGCCTAGCGGATTGGTCGCGAAACGTCTTTGAAGGGTCGTGCGCAACCCCGCGTGCCGGGAAGTCCCCTGTAAAAGAAAAAAAAAAGAAGTAAGCGCTCGGACGCACGCCGCTACAAACGCTCGTGTCATGTACTGCCTTGAAACTCCACTGGCAGCTCTTCAGCGTCAGCTCGGTGCCGAAAACATGTGTAGCTTAAGACTGCAAGTTAACGTTTAAACAGAAAGCGACTAGGTTTTCTTATGGACTGCGCCGTGAGGCTACGTTGTTGCCGCCCTTCATTGATGGCTGGCCAATACATTAACGTAAAGCACTTGTGTTACACTTGGGCAACGCTTTAAAACATCGCGTTGACGACGAAATCTTGTTGCAAGGTCAGCCCTCACATGCTGGTGGTGGCAGCACGCGCGTGTCTTCACGTACTCATTCAAGGCGCGGTAAGACTGAGTCGATACGAAACCGACAAGACGCTCACGAACACGATTGACCGAATGTTGAGTACAATGCGTCATTGAAAGCACAATATCATATCAGGCCGAACAGGACGCAACCGACGAGCGCGAGTTGCCGCACTGCGACGGGCATTCTTGTCAACAGCACCGAGAAAATCAGTGCGCCGGCCATCGTTCGACCGAAGCCTAAGCGATCGGCTAGCAAACTGACGACGCGAAATGGCGACAGCGCCTTGGCTTGTATATATAATTAATCGCCGTCAAAGTGTGGCAAAAGATGCCTAAAAGTTGAAATGCACAAGATTCAACCCTCCCACGCTTTCCGTGCACATGAAGTTTGAGTCAATGCTGATGCGAATGTTAAGCCTAATGATGTCGTGCTTGTGCACCCACTTTTGGTGGACTTGAGCTGAAAGGGAAGCAGTAATATCGAATCAAACAGCTTTTATAGCTCAGTGCTGTCGTTCGCGATGAGAATGTTTGCAAGGCGCGTATACACTGTAATACATCAAATACATCTATTATAAATATGGAGCGCGCGCTTATGCTTCGCTTTCAAGAGTGGCACGAGACAGCATTCAAAGATCTCCGACTGCTTCTCACACTTCCCTGCAACTGGAGCATATGTACCTGTAATGTTTAGCGGGAAACGTCGCCTGCGAACGCTAGGCACGAAGGGGGGCTTTCTGGAAGAAATGGGGCTTCCAGCGTGCGGCCCGATGTGGCGTAGGCGAGCGCCATCTGGAGGCATTGCAAGGAACTGGGCGCACCACTCCGCCGCCCCCGAGGTACTCACGAGCCGGCGCCTGCAAATGGCGGACTCCGTTGGCGGTCCATCAATGATGAAGCGCTGGGAAATGCGTTTGTTTGAGTTTTCGCGTAACTTAGTTATGTTTTCTCGAATTGTAAAATTGCCATCCGTCACTATCATGTCTGTCGGTTTGTGTGTATGTCGTACGTTACGGTTTTTCGGCGTATTTCAGATTGAGGCATTGAATTCAGTCGCCTTCTTGCGCCAAATGGAGGACCTTGGTATGGCTGGTTTGAAAATCCTTTCGTCTAAACGACGTCCGACGCCGGGTTCCGACACCAGATTTTATGGGACACCGGGCCCTTAACGCTATGGCGTTAAGGTTGGCTCAAGCAGCTTGTTAGGAGTACGTATAGCTGGCGTGAACGTGGCACCTTATTTATCGACGACTGGTCATGAATTGGATCATTCCTATATCGCATACGCAGCGCTTATGTTGTAGTTCGAACACGTTCCCAATTGCTCAAGTCGTCTACGTATCCATATTGCAACAGGCAGAAAATTGACAACTTGGGCACATACCAAGAGGATTGTGCTCTATGCTTGTCGATACCACAACCAGCAGATAGATACCCAGTGGTGAAAGTTGAATCGCGTCCAGTTTGATATTGTGATCGGTAGACTGACAATCATTGAAACTTGGCGAAATTGGTAAATAAAGGCTACATTTCATCACCGGATGTACACCGAGCGATCGTTTCAGCGTTTGACTTTGTTCTTAGCCAGTCATCACTGACATTAGCCGCTAAAGAAAACAGTGAATGGATTGCGGCATGGGACGCCCAAAGTGTATAGTCATTTTGTATAGAATTTTTTTTCACTGATATATAGGGTGGCATTAATCAACTTACAATGTTCCTACACCGGCTGGCAGTGGACTTTTTTTTTTCAAAGCATCTGAAGTACAAAAAGATTTCAACGAAAGGTTTTTTTCACGGCACCCACATACTCCCCATGTTTATATATTCCGACATTTGTCCGCAATATATAGACTTGTAAGCTATATATAGAATATCACCACTTGTTCTCGTTATCGTGTACATATAGCGTAGCTGCACGGTTAAAAGTAGGACACGTTTGGGGGTAAAAAAAAAAAGAAGAGGCACCGGTAGCGATTTTTTGCCGCAACCTCCGCTACTGTTACGGCAACGCCGGTATTTTTTTGTGGGGTTTAATTTATGCGTGAATTGCCAGACATACCACTCAGGTCTACGACCGAATGAGTTATGTCAGCAACCACAGACCGTCATGCTTCTAGCCACTTTTAGCTGGTTTGAAGAATGACGCAGCGGAGTTAGCAGCGCCCCCCAAGTGCACATCCCACGAATTGGAGCTATGCTCCGGGCAGGGGAGACACTTGTACCCTTTATGCGGTGGGTGTCCGCCGGTGGTGGGATTCGTACCCACCACCTCCCGAAGCCGAGGCCGGCGCCCTAACCACTGCGCCACGACTTCGGTGACATTTCGAAGGTTAACATCGTGTTTTGTGAGCGGGAACACTTTCTCCTCCTTACCTACTCTGGAATCCAATTGTTCCCTCCTCGCCTGAGGCAAAGCTGCCCTTTTCATGGTGCGACGGCGCATGCGCCCAGGCCTAGCGGATTGGTCGCGAAACGTCTTTGAAGGGTCGTGCGCAACCCCGCGTGCCGGGAAGTCCCCTGTAAAAGAAAAAAAAAAGAAGTAAGCGCTCGGACGCACGCCGCTACAAACGCTCGTGTCATGTACTGCCTTGAAACTCCACTGGCAGCTCTTCAGCGTCAGCTCGGTGCCGAAAACATGTGTAGCTTAAGACTGCAAGTTAACGTTTAAACAGAAAGCGACTAGGTTTTCTTATGGACTGCGCCGTGAGGCTACGTTGTTGCCGCCCTTCATTGATGGCTGGCCAATACATTAACGTAAAGCACTTGTGTTACACTTGGGCAACGCTTTAAAACATCGCGTTGACGACGAAATCTTGTTGCAAGGTCAGCCCTCACATGCTGGTGGTGGCAGCACGCGCGTGTCTTCACGTACTCATTCAAGGCGCGGTAAGACTGAGTCGATACGAAACCGACAAGACGCTCACGAACACGATTGACCGAATGTTGAGTACAATGCGTCATTGAAAGCACAAAAGCACAATATCATATCAGGCCGAACAGGACGCAACCGACGAGCGCGAGTTGCCGCACTGCGACGGGCATTCTTGTCAACAGCACCGAGAAAATCAGTGCGCCGGCCATCGTTCGACCGAAGCCTAAGCGATCGGCTAGCAAACTGACGACGCGAAATGGCGACAGCGCCTTGGCTTGTATATATTATTAATCGCCGTCAAAGTGTGGCAAAAGATGCCTAAAAGTTGAAATGCACAAGATTCAACCCTCCCACGCTTTCCGTGCACATGAAGTTTGAGTCAATGCTGATGCGAATGTTAAGCCTAATGATGTCGTGCTTGTGCACCCACTTTTGGTGGACTTGAGCTGAAAGGGAAGCAGTAATATCGAATCAAACAGCTTTTATAGCTCAGTGCTGTCGTTCGCGATGAGAATGTTTGCAAGGCGCGTATACACTGTAATACATCAAATACATCTATTATAAATATGGAGCGCGCGCTTATGCTTCGCTTTCAAGAGTGGCACGAGACAGCATTCAAAGATCTCCGACTGCTTCTCACACTTCCCTGCAACTGGAGCATATGTACCTGTAATGTTTAGCGGGAAACGTCGGCTGCGAACGCTAGGCACGAAGGGGGGCTTTCTGGAAGAAATGGGGCTTCCAGCGTGCGGCCCGATGTGGCGTAGGCGAGCGCCATCTGGAGGCATTGCAAGGAACTGGGGGCACCACTCCGCCGCCCCCGAGGTACTCACGAGCCGGCGCCTGCAAATGGCGGACTCCGTTGGCGGTCCATCAATGATGAAGCGCTGGGAAATGCGTTTGTTTGAGTTTTCGCGTAACTTAGTTATGTTTTCTCGAATTGTAAAATTGCCATCCGTCACTATCATGTCTGTCGGTTTGTGTGTATGTCGTACGTTACGATTTTTCGGCGTATTTCAGATTGAGGCATTGAATTCAGTCGCCTTCTTGCGCCAAATGGAGGACCTTGGTATGGCTGGTTTGAAAATCCTTTCGTCTAAACGACGTCCGACGCCGGGTTCCGACACCAGATTTTATGGGACACCGGGCCCTTAACGCTATGGCGTTAAGGTTGGCTCAAGCAGCTTGTTAGGAGTACGTATAGCTGGCGTGAACGTGGCACCTTATTTATCGACGACTGGTCATGAATTGGATCATTCCTATATCGCATACGCAACGCTTATGTTGTAGTTCGAACACGTTCCCAATTGCTCAAGTCGTCTACGTATCCATATTGCAACAGGCAGAAAATTGACAATTTGGGCACATACCAAGAGGATTGTGCTCTATGCTTGTCGATACCACAACCAGCAGATAGATACCCAGTGGTCAAAGTTGAATCGCGTCCAGTTTGATATTGTGATCGGTAGACTGACAATCATTGAAACTAGGCGAAATTGGTAAATAAAGGCTACATTTCATCACCGGATGTACACCGAGCGATCTTTTCAGCGTTTGACTTTGTTCTTAGCCAGTCATCACTGACATTAGCAGCTAAAGAAAACAGTGAATGGATTGCGGCATGGGACGCCCAAAGTGTATAGTCATTTTGTATAGAATTTTTTTTCACTGATATATAGGGTGGCATTAATCAACTTACAATGTTCCTACACCGGCT
This sequence comes from Dermacentor albipictus, assembly GCF_038994185.2. Taxonomy (NCBI): domain Eukaryota; kingdom Metazoa; phylum Arthropoda; class Arachnida; order Ixodida; family Ixodidae; genus Dermacentor; species Dermacentor albipictus. The sequence continues at coordinate 470,336,325 of NC_091821.1, forward strand.
GGCAGTGGACTTTTTTTTTTCTAAGCATCTGAAGTACAAAAAGATTTCAACGAAAGGTTTTTTTCACGGCACCCACATACTCCCCATGTTTATATATTCCGACATTTGTCCGCAATATATAGACTTGTAAGCTATATATAGAATATCACCACTTGTTCTCGTTATCGTGTACATATAGCGTAGCTGCACGGTTAAAAGTAGGACACGTTTGGGGGTAAAAAAAAAAAAGAAGAGGCACCGGTAGCGATTTTTTGCCGCAACCTCCGCTACTGTTACGGCAACGCCGGTATTTTTTTGTGGGGTTTAATTTATGCGTGAATTTCCAGACATACCACTCAGGTCTACGACCGAATGAGTTATGTCAGCAACCACAGACCGTCATGCTTCTAGCCACTTTTAGCTGGTTTGAAGAATGACGCAGCGGAGTTAGCAGCGCCCCCCAAGTGCACATCCCACGAATTGGAGCTATGCTCCGGGCAGGGGAGACACTTGTACCCTTTATGCGGTGGGTGTCCGCCGGTGGTGGGATTCGAACCCACCACCTCCCGAAGCCGAGGCCGGCGCCCTAACCACTGCGCCACGACTTCGGTGACATTTCGAAGGTTAACATCGTGTTTTGTGAGCGGGAACACTTTCTCCTCCTTACCTACTCTGGAATCCAATTGTTCCCTCCTCGCCTGAGGCAAAGCTGCCCTTTTCATGGTGCGACGGCGCATGCGCCCAGGCCTAGCGGATTGGTCGCGAAACGTCTTTGAAGGGTCGTGCGCAACCCCGCGTGCCGGGAAGTCCCCTGTAAAAGAAAAAAAAAAAGAAGTAAGCGCTCGGACGCACGCCGCTACAAACGCTCGTGTCATGTACTGCCTTGAAACTCCACTGGCAGCTCTTCAGCGTCAGCTCGGTGCCGAAAACATGTGTAGCTTAAGACTGCAAGTTAACGTTTAAACAGAAAGCGACTAGGTTTTCTTATGGACTGCGCCGTGAGGCTACGTTGTTGCCGCCCTTCATTGATGGCTGGCCAATACATTAACGTAAAGCACTTGTGTTACACTTGGGCAACGCTTTAAAACATCGCGTTGACGACGAAATCTTGTTGCAAGGTCAGCCCTCACATGCTGGTGGTGGCAGCACGCGCGTGTCTTCACGTACTCATTCAAGGCGCGGTAAGACTGAGTCGATACGAAACCGACAAGACGCTCACGAACACGATTGACCGAATGTTGAGTACAATGCGTCATTGAAAGCACAATATCATATCAGGCCGAACAGGACGCAACCGACGAGCGCGAGTTGCCGCACTGCGACGGGCATTCTTGTCAACAGCACCGAGAAAATCAGTGCGCCGGCCATCCTTCGACCGAAGCCTAAGCGATCGGCTAGCAAACTGACGACGCGAAATGGCGACAGCGCCTTGGCTTGTATATATTATTAATCGCCGTCAAAGTGTGGCAAAAGATGCCTAAAAGTTGAAATGCACAAGATTCAACCCTCCCACGCTTTCCGTGCACATGAAGTTTGAGTCAATGCTGATGCGAATGTTAAGCCTAATGATGTCGTGCTTGTGCACCCACTTTTGGTGGACTTGAGCTGAAAGGGAAGCAGTAATATCGAATCAAACAGCTTTTATAGCTCAGTGCTGTCGTTCGCGATGAGAATGTTTGCAAGGCGCGTATACACTGTAATACATCAAATACATCTATTATAAATATGGAGCGCGCGCTTATGCTTCGCTTTCAAGAGTGGCACGAGACAGCATTCAAAGATCTCCGACTGCTTCTCACACTTCCCTGCAACTGGAGCATATGTACCTGTAATGTTTAGCGGGAAACGTCGGCTGCGAACGCTAGGCACGAAGGGGGGCTTTCTGGAAGAAATGGGGCTTCCAGCGTGCGGCCCGATGTGGCGTAGGCGAGCGCCATCTGGAGGCATTGCAAGGAACTGGGCGCACCACTCCGCCGCCCCCGAGGTACTCACGAGCCGGCGCCTGCAAATGGCGGACTCCGTTGGCGGTCCATCAATGATGAAGCGCTGGGAAATGCGTTTGTTTGAGTTTTCGCGTAACTTAGTTATGTTTTCTCGAATTGTAAAATTGCCATCCGTCACTATCATGTCTGTCGGTTTGTGTGTATGTCGTACGTTACGATTTTTCGGCGTATTTCAGATTGAGGCATTGAATTCAGTCGCCTTCTTGCGCCAAATGGAGGACCTTGGTATGGCTGGTTTGAAAATCCTTTCGTCTAAACGACGTCCGACGCCGGGTTCCGACACCAGATTTTATGGGACACCGGGCCCTTAACGCTATGGCGTTAAGGTTGGCTCAAGGAGCTTGTTAGGAGTACGTATAGCTGGCGTGAACGTGGCACCTTATTTATCGACGACTGGTCATGAATTGGATCATTCCTATATCGCATACGCAACGCTTATGTTGTAGTTCGAACACGTTCCCAATTGCTCAAGTCGTCTACGTATCCATATTGCAACAGGCAGAAAATTGACAATTTGGGCACATACCAAGAGGATTGTGCTCTATGCTTGTCGATACCACAACCAGCAGATAGATACCCAGTGGTCAAAGTTGAATCGCGTCCAGTTTGATATTGTGATCGGTAGACTGACAATCATTGAAACTAGGCGAAATTGGTAAATAAAGGCTACATTTCATCACCGGATGTACACCGAGCGATCGTTTCAGCGTTTGACTTTGTTCTTAGCCAGTCATCACTGACATTAGCCGCTAAAGAAAACAGTGAATGGATTGCGGCATGGGACGCCCAAAGTGTATAGTCATTTTGTATAGAATTTTTTTTCACTGATATATAGGGTGGCATTAATCAACTTACAATGTTCCTACACCGGCTGGCAGTGGACTTTTTTTTTTCAAAGCATCTGAAGTACAAAAAGATTTCAACGAAAGGTTTTTTTCACGGCACCCACATACTCCCCATGTTTATATATTCCGACATTTGTCCGCAATATATAGACTTGTAAGCTATATATAGAATATCACCACTTGTTCTCGTTATCGTGTACATATAGCGTAGCTGCACGGTTAAAAGTAGGACACGTTTGGGGGTAAAAAAAAAAAGAAGAGGCACCGGTAGCGATTTTTTGCCGCAACCTCCGCTACTGTTACGGCAACGCCGGTATTTTTTTGTGGGGTTTAATTTATGCGTGAATTGCCAGACATACCACTCAGGTCTACGACCGAATGAGTTATGTCAGCAACCACAGACCGTCATGCTTCTAGCCACTTTTAGCTGGTTTGAAGAATGACGCAGCGGAGTTAGCAGCGCCCCCCAAGTGCACATCCCACGAATTGGAGCTATGCTCCGGGCAGGGGAGACACTTGTACCCTTTATGCGGTGGGTGTCCGCCGGTGGTGGGATTCGTACCCACCACCTCCCGAAGCCGAGGCCGGCGCCCTAACCACTGCGCCACGACTTCGGTGACATTTCGAAGGTTAACATCGTGTTTTGTGAGCGGGAACACTTTCTCCTCCTTACCTACTCTGGAATCCAATTGTTCCCTCCTCGCCTGAGGCAAAGCTGCCCTTTTCATGGTGCGACGGCGCATGCGCCCAGGCCTAGCGGATTGGTCGCGAAACGTCTTTGAAGGGTCGTGCGCAACCCCGCGTGCCGGGAAGTCCCCTGTAAAAGAAAAAAAAAAGAAGTAAGCGCTCGGACGCACGCCGCTACAAACGCTCGTGTCATGTACTGCCTTGAAACTCCACTGGCAGCTCTTCAGCGTCAGCTCGGTGCCGAAAACATGTGTAGCTTAAGACTGCAAGTTAACGTTTAAACAGAAAGCGACTAGGTTTTCTTATGGACTGCGCCGTGAGGCTACGTTGTTGCCGCCCTTCATTGATGGCTGGCCAATACATTAACGTAAAGCACTTGTGTTACACTTGGGCAACGCTTTAAAACATCGCGTTGACGACGAAATCTTGTTGCAAGGTCAGCCCTCACATGCTGGTGGTGGCAGCACGCGCGTGTCTTCACGTACTCATTCAAGGCGCGGTAAGACTGAGTCGATACGAAACCGACAAGACGCTCACGAACACGATTGACCGAATGTTGAGTACAATGCGTCATTGAAAGCACAAAAGCACAATATCATATCAGGCCGAACAGGACGCAACCGACGAGCGCGAGTTGCCGCACTGCGACGGGCATTCTTGTCAACAGCACCGAGAAAATCAGTGCGCCGGCCATCGTTCGACCGAAGCCTAAGCGATCGGCTAGCAAACTGACGACGCGAAATGGCGACAGCGCCTTGGCTTGTATATATTATTAATCGCCGTCAAAGTGTGGCAAAAGATGCCTAAAAGTTGAAATGCACAAGATTCAACCCTCCCACGCTTTCCGTGCACATGAAGTTTGAGTCAATGCTGATGCGAATGTTAAGCCTAATGATGTCGTGCTTGTGCACCCACTTTTGGTGGACTTGAGCTGAAAGGGAAGCAGTAATATCGAATCAAACAGCTTTTATAGCTCAGTGCTGTCGTTCGCGATGAGAATGTTTGCAAGGCGCGTATACACTGTAATACATCAAATACATCTATTATAAATATGGAGCGCGCGCTTATGCTTCGCTTTCAAGAGTGGCACGAGACAGCATTCAAAGATCTCCGACTGCTTCTCACACTTCCCTGCAACTGGAGCATATGTACCTGTAATGTTTAGCGGGAAACGTCGGCTGCGAACGCTAGGCACGAAGGGGGGCTTTCTGGAAGAAATGGGGCTTCCAGCGTGCGGCCCGATGTGGCGTAGGCGAGCGCCATCTGGAGGCATTGCAAGGAACTGGGGGCACCACTCCGCCGCCCCCGAGGTACTCACGAGCCGGCGCCTGCAAATGGCGGACTCCGTTGGCGGTCCATCAATGATGAAGCGCTGGGAAATGCGTTTGTTTGAGTTTTCGCGTAACTTAGTTATGTTTTCTCGAATTGTAAAATTGCCATCCGTCACTATCATGTCTGTCGGTTTGTGTGTATGTCGTACGTTACGATTTTTCGGCGTATTTCAGATTGAGGCATTGAATTCAGTCGCCTTCTTGCGCCAAATGGAGGACCTTGGTATGGCTGGTTTGAAAATCCTTTCGTCTAAACGACGTCCGACGCCGGGTTCCGACACCAGATTTTATGGGACACCGGGCCCTTAACGCTATGGCGTTAAGGTTGGCTCAAGCAGCTTGTTAGGAGTACGTATAGCTGGCGTGAACGTGGCACCTTATTTATCGACGACTGGTCATGAATTGGATCATTCCTATATCGCATACGCAACGCTTATGTTGTAGTTCGAACACGTTCCCAATTGCTCAAGTCGTCTACGTATCCATATTGCAACAGGCAGAAAATTGACAATTTGGGCACATACCAAGAGGATTGTGCTCTATGCTTGTCGATACCACAACCAGCAGATAGATACCCAGTGGTCAAAGTTGAATCGCGTCCAGTTTGATATTGTGATCGGTAGACTGACAATCATTGAAACTAGGCGAAATTGGTAAATAAAGGCTACATTTCATCACCGGATGTACACCGAGCGATCTTTTCAGCGTTTGACTTTGTTCTTAGCCAGTCATCACTGACATTAGCAGCTAAAGAAAACAGTGAATGGATTGCGGCATGGGACGCCCAAAGTGTATAGTCATTTTGTATAGAATTTTTTTTCACTGATATATAGGGTGGCATTAATCAACTTACAATGTTCCTACACCGGCTGGCAGTGGACTTTTTTTTTTCTAAGCATCTGAAGTACAAAAAGATTTCAACGAAAGGTTTTTTTCACGGCACCCACATACTCCCCATGTTTATATATTCCGACATTTGTCCGCAATATATAGACTTGTAAGCTATATATAGAATATCACCACTTGTTCTCGTTATCGTGTACATATAGCGTAGCTGCACGGTTAAAAGTAGGACACGTTTGGGGGTAAAAAAAAAAAAAGAAGAGGCACCGGTAGCGATTTTTTGCCGCAACCTCCGCTACTGTTACGGCAACGCCGGTATTTTTTTGTGGGGTTTAATTTATGCGTGAATTTCCAGACATACCACTCAGGTCTACGACCGAATGAGTTATGTCAGCAACCACAGACCGTCATGCTTCTAGCCACTTTTAGCTGGTTTGAAGAATGACGCAGCGGAGTTAGCAGCGCCCCCCAAGTGCACATCCCACGAATTGGAGCTATGCTCCGGGCAGGGGAGACACTTGTACCCTTTATGCGGTGGGTGTCCGCCGGTGGTGGGATTCGAACCCACCACCTCCCGAAGCCGAGGCCGGCGCCCTAACCACTGCGCCACGACTTCGGTGACATTTCGAAGGTTAACATCGTGTTTTGTGAGCGGGAACACTTTCTCCTCCTTACCTACTCTGGAATCCAATTGTTCCCTCCTCGCCTGAGGCAAAGCTGCCCTTTTCATGGTGCGACGGCGCATGCGCCCAGGCCTAGCGGATTGGTCGCGAAACGTCTTTGAAGGGTCGTGCGCAACCCCGCGTGCCGGGAAGTCCCCTGTAAAAGAAAAAAAAAAGAAGTAAGCGCTCGGACGCACGCCGCTACAAACGCTCGTGTCATGTACTGCCTTGAAACTCCACTGGCAGCTCTTCAGCGTCAGCTCGGTGCCGAAAACATGTGTAGCTTAAGACTGCAAGTTAACGTTTAAACAGAAAGCGACTAGGTTTTCTTATGGACTGCGCCGTGAGGCTACGTTGTTGCCGCCCTTCATTGATGGCTGGCCAATACATTAACGTAAAGCACTTGTGTTACACTTGGGCAACGCTTTAAAACATCGCGTTGACGACGAAATCTTGTTGCAAGGTCAGCCCTCACATGCTGGTGGTGGCAGCACGCGCGTGTCTTCACGTACTCATTCAAGGCGCGGTAAGACTGAGTCGATACGAAACCGACAAGACGCTCACGAACACGATTGACCGAATGTTGAGTACAATGCGTCATTGAAAGCACAATATCATATCAGGCCGAACAGGACGCAACCGACGAGCGCGAGTTGCCGCACTGCGACGGGCATTCTTGTCAACAGCACCGAGAAAATCAGTGCGCCGGCCATCCTTCGACCGAAGCCTAAGCGATCGGCTAGCAAACTGACGACGCGAAATGGCGACAGCGCCTTGGCTTGTATATATTATTAATCGCCGTCAAAGTGTGGCAAAAGATGCCTAAAAGTTGAAATGCACAAGATTCAACCCTCCCACGCTTTCCGTGCACATGAAGTTTGAGTCAATGCTGATGCGAATGTTAAGCCTAATGATGTCGTGCTTGTGCACCCACTTTTGGTGGACTTGAGCTGAAAGGGAAGCAGTAATATCGAATCAAACAGCTTTTATAGCTCAGTGCTGTCGTTCGCGATGAGAATGTTTGCAAGGCGCGTATACACTGTAATACATCAAATACATCTATTATAAATATGGAGCGCGCGCTTATGCTTCGCTTTCAAGAGTGGCACGAGACAGCATTCAAAGATCTCCGACTGCTTCTCACACTTCCCTGCAACTGGAGCATATGTACCTGTAATGTTTAGCGGGAAACGTCGGCTGCGAACGCTAGGCACGAAGGGGGGCTTTCTGGAAGAAATGGGGCTTCCAGCGTGCGGCCCGATGTGGCGTAGGCGAGCGCCATCTGGAGGCATTGCAAGGAACTGGGCGCACCACTCCGCCGCCCCCGAGGTACTCACGAGCCGGCGCCTGCAAATGGCGGACTCCGTTGGCGGTCCATCAATGATGAAGCGCTGGGAAATGCGTTTGTTTGAGTTTTCGCGTAACTTAGTTATGTTTTCTCGAATTGTAAAATTGCCATCCGTCACTATCATGTCTGTCGGTTTGTGTGTATGTCGTACGTTACGATTTTTCGGCGTATTTCAGATTGAGGCATTGAATTCAGTCGCCTTCTTGCGCCAAATGGAGGACCTTGGTATGGCTGGTTTGAAAATCCTTTCGTCTAAACGACGTCCGACGCCGGGTTCCGACACCAGATTTTATGGGACACCGGGCCCTTAACGCTATGGCGTTAAGGTTGGCTCAAGGAGCTTGTTAGGAGTACGTATAGCTGGCGTGAACGTGGCACCTTATTTATCGACGACTGGTCATGAATTGGATCATTCCTATATCGCATACGCAACGCTTATGTTGTAGTTCGAACACGTTCCCAATTGCTCAAGTCGTCTACGTATCCATATTGCAACAGGCAGAAAATTGACAATTTGGGCACATACCAAGAGGATTGTGCTCTATGCTTGTCGATACCACAACCAGCAGATAGATACCCAGTGGTCAAAGTTGAATCGCGTCCAGTTTGATATTGTGATCGGTAGACTGACAATCATTGAAACTAGGCGAAATTGGTAAATAAAGGCTACATTTCATCACCGGATGTACACCGAGCGATCGTTTCAGCGTTTGACTTTGTTCTTAGCCAGTCATCACTGACATTAGCCGCTAAAGAAAACAGTGAATGGATTGCGGCATGGGACGCCCAAAGTGTATAGTCATTTTGTATAGAATTTTTTTTCACTGATATATAGGGTGGCATTAATCAACTTACAATGTTCCTACACCGGCTGGCAGTGGACTTTTTTTTTTCTAAGCATCTGAAGTACAAAAAGATTTCAACGAAAGGTTTTTTTCACGGCACCCACATACTCCCCATGTTTATATATTCCGACATTTGTCCGCAATATATAGACTTGTAAGCTATATATAGAATATCACCACTTGTTCTCGTTATCGTGTACATATAGCGTAGCTGCACGGTTAAAAGTAGGACACGTTTGGGGGTAAAAAAAAAAGAAGAGGCACCGGTAGCGATTTTTTGCCGCAACCTCCGCTACTGTTACGGCAACGCCGGTATTTTTTTGTGGGGTTTAATTTATGCGTGAATTGCCAGACATACCACTCAGGTCTACGACCGAATGAGTTATGTCAGCAACCACAGACCGTCATGCTTCTAGCCACTTTTAGCTGGTTTGAAGAATGACGCAGCGGAGTTAGCAGCGCCCCCCAAGTGCACATCCCACGAATTGGAGCTATGCTCCGGGCAGGGGAGACACTTGTACCCTTTATGCGGTGGGTGTCCGCCGGTGGTGGGATTCGAACCCACCACCTCCCGAAGCCGAGGCCGGCGCCCTAACCACTGCGCCACGACTTCGGTGACATTTCGAAGGTTAACATCGTGTTTTGTGAGCGGGAACACTTTCTCCTCCTTACCTACTCTGGAATCCAATTGTTCCCTCCTCGCCTGAGGCAAAGCTGCCCTTTTCATGGTGCGACAGCGCATGCGCCCAGGCCTAGCGGATTGGTCGCGAAACGTCTTTGAAGGGTCGTGCGCAACCCCGCGTGCGGGGAAGTCCCCTGTAAAAGAAAAAAAAAAAGAAGTAAGCGCTCGGACGCACGCCGCTACAAATGCTCGTGTCATGTACTGCCTTGAAACTCCACTGGCAGCTCTTCAGCGTCAGCTCGGTGCCGAAAACATGTGTAGCTTAAGACTGCAAGTTAACGTTTAAACAGAAAGCGACTAGGTTTTCTTATGGACTGCGCCGTGAGGCTACGTTGTTGCCGCCCTTCATTGATGGCTGGCCAATACATTAACGTAAAGCACTTGTGTTACACTTGGGCAACGCTTTAAAACATCGCGTTGACGACGAAATCTTGTTGCAAGGTCAGCCCTCACATGCTGGTGGTGGCAGCACGCGCGTGTCTTCACGTACTCATTCAAGGCGCGGTAAGACTGAGTCGATACGAAACCGACAAGACGCTCACGAACACGATTGACCGAATGTTGAGTACAATGCGTCATTGAAAGCACAATATCATATCAGGCCGAACAGGACGCAACCGACGAGCGCGAGTTGCCGCACTGCGACGGGCATTCTTGTCAACAGCACCGAGAAAATCAGTGCGCCGGCCATCGTTCGACCGAAGCCTAAGCGATCGGCTAGCAAACTGACGACGCGAAACGGCGACAGCGCCTTGGCTTGTATATATTATTAATCGCCGTCAAAGTGTGGCAAAAGATGCCTAAAAGTTGAAATGCACAAGATTCAACCCTCCCACGCTTTCCGTGCACATGAAGTTTGAGTCAATGCTGATGCGAATGTTAAGCCTAATGATGTCGTGCTTGTGCACCCACTTTTGGTGGACTTGAGCTGAAAGGGAAGCAGTAATATCGAATCAAACAGCTTTTATAGCTCAGTGCTGTCGTTCGCGATGAGAATGTTTGCAAGGCGCGTATACACTGTAATACATCAAATACATCTATTATAAATATGGAGCGCGCGCTTATGCTTCGCTTTCAAGAGTGGCACGAGACAGCATTCAAAGATCTCCGACTGCTTCTCACACTTCCCTGCAACTGGAGCATATGTACCTGTAATGTTTAGCGGGAAACGTCGGCTGCGAACGCTAGGCACGAAGGGGGGCTTTCTGGAAGAAATGGGGCTTCCAGCGTGCGGCCCGATGTGGCGTAGGCGAGCGCCATCTGGAGGCATTGCAAGGAACTGGGCGCACCACTCCGCCGCCCCCGAGGTACTCACGAGCCGGCGCCTGCAAATGGCGGACTCCGTTGGCGGTCCATCAATGATGAAGCGCTGGGAAATGCGTTTGTTTGAGTTTTCGCGTAACTTAGTTATGTTTTCTCGAATTGTAAAATTGCCATCCGTCACTATCATGTCTGTCGGTTTGTGTGTATGTCGTACGTTACGATTTTTCGGCGTATTTCAGATTGAGGCATTGAATTCAGTCGCCTTCTTGCGCCAAATGGAGGACCTTGGTATGGCTGGTTTGAAAATCCTTTCGTCTAAACGACGTCCGACGCCGGGTTCCGACACCAGATTTTATGGGACACCGGGCCCTTAACGCTATGGCGTTAAGGTTGGCTCAAGCAGCTTGTTAGGAGTACGTATAGCTGGCGTGAACGTGGCACCTTATTTATCGACGACTGGTCATGAATTGGATCATTCCTATATCGCATACGCAACGCTTATGTTGTAGTTCGAACACGTTCCCAATTGCTCAAGTCGTCTACGTATCCATATTGCAACAGGCAGAAAATTGACAATTTGGGCACATACCAAGAGGATTGTGCTCTATGCTTGTCGATACCACAACCAGCAGATAGATACCCAGTGGTCAAAGTTGAATCGCGTCCAGTTTGATATTGTGATCGGTAGACTGACAATCATTGAAACTAGGCGAAATTGGTAAATAAAGGCTACATTTCATCACCGGATGTACACCGAGCGATCGTTTCAGCGTTTGACTTTGTTCTTAGCCAGTCATCACTGACATTAGCCGCTAAAGAAAACAGTGAATGGATTGCGGCATGGGACGCCCAAAGTGTATAGTCATTTTGTATAGAATTTTTTTTCACTGATATATAGGGTGGCATTAATCAACTTACAATGTTCCTACACCGGCTGGCAGTGGACTTTTTTTTTTCTAAGCATCTGAAGTACAAAAAGATTTCAACGAAAGGTTTTTTTCACGGCACCCACATACTCCCCATGTTTATATATTCCGACATTTGTCCGCAATATATAGACTTGTAAGCTATATATAGAATATCACCACTTGTTCTCGTTATCGTGTACATATAGCGTAGCTGCACGGTTAAAAGTAGGACACGTTTGGGGGTAAAAAAAAAAAGAAGAGGCACCGGTAGCGATTTTTTGCCGCAACCTCCGCTACTGTTACGGCAACGCCGGTATTTTTTTGTGGGGTTTAATTTATGCGTGAATTGCCAGACATACCACTCAGGTCTACGACCGAATGAGTTATGTCAGCAACCACAGACCGTCATGCTTCTAGCCACTTTTAGCTGGTTTGAAGAATGACGCAGCGGAGTTTGCAGCGCCCCCCAAGTGCACATCCCACGAATTGGAGCTATGCTCCGGGCAGGGGAGACACTTGTACCCTTTATGCGGTGGGTGTCCGCCGGTGGTGGGATTCGAACCCACCACCTCCCGAAGCCGAGGCCGGCGCCCTAACCACTGCGCCACGACTTCGGTGACATTTCGAAGGTTAACATCGTGTTTTGTGAGCGGGAACACTTTCTCCTCCTTACCTACTCTGGAATCCAATTGTTCCCTCCTCGCCTGAGGCAAAGCTGCCCTTTTCATGGTGCGACGGCGCATGCGCCCAGGCCTAGCGGATTGGTCGCGAAACGTCTTTGAAGGGTCGTGCGCAACCCCGCGTGCCGGGAAGTCCCCTGTAAAAGAAAAAAAAAGAAGTAAGCGCTCGGACGCACGCCGCTACAAACGCTCGTGTCATGTACTGCCTTGAAACTCCACTGGCAGCTCTTCAGCGTCAGCTCGGTGCCGAAAACATGTGTAGCTTAAGACTGCAAGTTAACGTTTAAACAGAAAGCGACTAGGTTTTCTTATGGACTGCGCCGTGAGGCTACGTTGTTGCCGCCCTTCATTGATGGCTGGCCAATACATTAACGTAAAGGACTTGTGTTACACTTGGGCAACGCTTTAAAACATCGCGTTGACGACGAAATCTTGTTGCAAGGTCAGCCCTCACATGCTGGTGGTGGCAGCACGCGCGTGTCTTCACGTACTCATTCAAGGCGCGGTAAGACTGAGTCGATACGAAACCGACAAGACGCTCACGAACACGATTGACCGAATGTTGAGTACAATGCGTCATTGAAAGCACAATATCATATCAGGCCGAACAGGACGCAACCGACGAGCGCGAGTTGCCGCACTGCGACGGGCATTCTTGTCAACAGCACCGAGAAAATCAGTGCGCCGGCCATCGTTCGACCGAAGCCTAAGCGATCGGCTAGCAAACTGACGACGCGAAATGGCGACAGCGCCTTGGCTTGTATATATAATTAATCGCCGTCAAAGTGTGGCAAAAGATGCCTAAAAGTTGAAATGCACAAGATTCAACCCTCCCACGCTTTCCGTGCACATGAAGTTTGAGTCAATGCTGATGCGAATGTTAAGCCTAATGATGTCGTGCTTGTGCACCCACTTTTGGTGGACTTGAGCTGAAAGGGAAGCAGTAATATCGAACCAAACAGCTTTTATAGCTCAGTGCTGTCGTTCGCGATGAGAATGTTTGCAAGGCGCGTATACACTGTAATACATCAAATACATCTATTATAAATATGGAGCGCGCGCTTATGCTTCGCTTTCAAGAGGGGCACGAGACAGCATTCAAAGATCTCCGACTGCTTCTCACACTTCCCTGCAACTGGAGCATATGTACCTGTAATGTTTAGCGGGAAACGTCGGCTGCGAACGCTAGGCACGAAGGGGGGCTTTCTGGAAGAAATGGGGCTTCCAGCGTGCGGCCCGATGTGGCGTAGGCGAGCGCCATCTGGAGGCATTGCAAGGAACTGGGCGCACCACTCCGCCGCCCCCGAGGTACTCACGAGCCGGCGCCTGCAAATGGCGGACTCCGTTGGCGGTCCATCAATGATGAAGCGCTGGGAAATGCGTTTGTTTGAGTTTTCGCGTAACTTAGTTATGTTTTCTCGAATTGTAAAATTGCCATCCGTCACTATCATGTCTGTCGGTTTGTGTGTATGTCGTACGTTACGATTTTTCGGCGTATTTCAGATTGAGGCATTGAATTCAGTCGCCTTCTTGCGCCAAATGGAGGACCTTGGTATGGCTGGTTTGAAAATCCTTTCGTCTAAACGACGTCCGACGCCGGGTTCCGACACCAGATTTTATGGGACACCGGGCCCTTAACGCTATGGCGTTAAGGTTGGCTCAAGCAGCTTGTTAGGAGTACGTATAGCTGGCGTGAACGTGGCACCTTATTTATCGACGACTGGTCATGAATTGGATCATTCCTATATCGCATACGCAACGCTTATGTTGTAGTTCGAACACGTTCCCAATTGCTCAAGTCGTCTACGTATCCATATTGCAACAGGCAGAAAATTGACAATTTGGGCACATACCAAGAGGATTGTGCTCTATGCTTGTCGATACCACAACCAGCAGATAGATACCCAGTGGTCAAAGTTGAATCGCGTCCAGTTTGATATTGTGATCGGTAGACTGACAATCATTGAAACTAGGCGAAATTGGTAAATAAAGGCTACATTTCATCACCGGATGTACACCGAGCGATCGTTTCAGCGTTTGACTTTGTTCTTAGCCAGTCATCACTGACATTAGCCGCTAAAGAAAACAGTGAATGGATTGCGGCATGGGACGCCCAAAGTGTATAGTCATTTTGTATAGAATTTTTTTTCACTTATATATAGGGTGGCATTAATCAACTTACAATGTTCCTACACCGGCTGGCAGTGGACTTTTTTTTTTCTAAGCATCTGAAGTACAAAAAGATTTCAACGAAAGGTTTCTTTCACGGCACCCACATACACCCCATGTTTATATATTCCGACATTTGTCCGCAATATATAGACTTGTAAGCTATATATAGAATATCACCACTTGTTCTCGTTATCGTGTACATATAGCGTAGCTGCACGGTTAAAAGTAGGACACGTTTGGGGGTAAAAAAAAAAGAAGAGGCACCGGTAGCGATTTTTTGCCGCAACCTCCGCTACTGTTACGGCAACGCCGGTATTTTTTTGTGGGGTTTAATTTATGCGTGAATTGCCAGACATACCACTCAGGTCTACGACCGAATGAGTTATGTCAGCAACCACAGACCGTCATGCTTCTAGACACTTTTAGCTGGTTTGAAGAATGACGCAGCGCAGTTAGCAGCGCCCCCCAAGTGCACATCCCACGAATTGGAGCTATGCTCCGGGCAGGGGAGACACTTGTACCCTTTATGCGGTGGGTCTCCGCCGGTGGTGGGATTAGAACCCACCACCTCCCGAAGCCGAGGCCGGCGCCCTAACCACTGCGCCACGACTTCGGTGACATTTCGAAGGTTAACATCGTGTTTTGTGAGCGGGAACACTTTCTCCTCCTTACCTACTCTGGAATCCAATTGTTCCCTCCTCGCCTGAGGCAAAGCTGCCCTTTTCATGGTGCGACGGCGCATGCGCCCAGGCCTAGCGGATTGGTCGCGAAACGTCTTTGAAGGGTCGTGCGCAACCCCGCGTGCCGGGAAGTCCCCTGTAAAAGAAAAAAAAAAGAAGTAAGCGCTCGGACGCACGCCGCTACAAACGCTCGTGTCATGTACTGCCTTGAAACTCCACTGGCAGCTCTTCAGCGTCAGCTCGGTGCCGAAAACATGTGTAGCTTAAGACTGCAAGTTAACGTTTAAACAGAAAGCGACTAGGTTTTCTTATGGACTGCGCCGTGAGGCTACGTTGTTGCCGCCCTTCATTGATGGCTGGCCAATACATTAACGTAAAGCACTTGTGTTACACTTGGGCAACGCTTTAAAACATCGCGTTGACGACGAAATCTTGTTGCAAGGTCAGCCCTCACATGCTGGTGGTGGCAGCACGCGCGTGTCTTCACGTACTCATTCAAGGCGCGGTAAGACTGAGTCGATACGAAACCGACAAGACGCTCACGAACACGATTGACCGAATGTTGAGTACAATGCGTCATTGAAAGCACAATATCATATCAGGCCGAACAGGACGCAACCGACGAGCGCGAGTTGCCGCACTGCGACGGGCATTCTTGTCAACAGCACCGAGAAAATCAGTGCGCCGGCCATCGTTCGACCGAAGCCTAAGCGATCGGCTAGCAAACTGACGACGCGAAATGGCGACAGCGCCTTGGCTTGTATATATAATTAATCGCCGTCAAAGTGTGGCAAAAGATGCCTAAAAGTTGAAATGCACAAGATTCAACCCTCCCACGCTTTCCGTGCACATGAAGTTTGAGTCAATGCTGATGCGAATGTTAAGCCTAATGATGTCGTGCTTGTGCACCCACTTTTGGTGGACTTGAGCTGAAAGGGAAGCAGTAATATCGAATCAAACAGCTTTTATAGCTCAGTGCTGTCGTTCGCGATGAGAATGTTTGCAAGGCGCGTATACACTGTAATACATCAAATACATCTATTATAAATATGGAGCGCGCGCTTATGCTTCGCTTTCAAGAGTGGCACGAGACAGCATTCAAAGATCTCCGACTGCTTCTCACACTTCCCTGCAACTGGAGCATATGTACCTGTAATGTTTAGCGGGAAACGTCGGCTGCGAACGCTAGGCACGAAGGGGGGCTTTCTGGAAGAAATGGGGCTTCCAGCGTGCGGCCCGATGTGGCGTAGGCGAGCGCCATCTGGAGGCATTGCAAGGAACTGGGCGCACCACTCCGCCGCCCCCGAGGTACTCACGAGCCGGCGCCTGCAAATGGCGGACTCCGTTGGCGGTCCATCAATGATGAAGCGCTGGGAAATGCGTTTGTTTGAGTTTTCGCGTAACTTAGTTATGTTTTCTCGAATTGTAAAATTGCCATCCGTCACTATCATGTCTGTCGGTTTGTGTGTATGTCGTACGTTACGATTTTTCGGCGTATTTCAGATTGAGGCATTGAATTCAGTCGCCTTCTTGCGCCAAATGGAGGACCTTGGTATGGCTGGTTTGAAAATCCTTTCGTCTAAACGACGTCCGACGCCGGGTTCCGACACCAGATTTTATGGGACACCGGGCCCTTAACGCTATGGCGTTAAGGTTGGCTCAAGCAGCTTGTTAGGAGTACGTATAGCTGGCGTGAACGTGGCACCTTATTTATCGACGACTGGTCATGAATTGGATCATTCCTATATCGCATACGCAACGCTTATGTTGTAGTTCGAACACGTTCCCAATTGCTCAAGTCGTCTACGTATCCATATTGCAACAGGCAGAAAATTGACAATTTGGGCACATACCAAGAGGATTGTGCTCTATGCTTGTCGATACCACAACCAGCAGATAGATACCCAGTGGTCAAAGTTGAATCGCGTCCAGTTTGATATTGTGATCGGTAGACTGACAATCATTGAAACTAGGCGAAATTGGTAAATAAAGGCTACATTTCATCACCGGATGTACACCGAGCGATCGTTTCAGCGTTTGACTTTGTTCTTAGCCAGTCATCACTGACATTAGCCGCTAAAGAAAACAGTGAATGGATTGCGGCATGGGACGCCCAAAGTGTATAGTCATTTTGTATAGAATTTTTTTTCACTGATATATAGGGTGGCATTAATCAACTTACAATGTTCCTACACCGGCTGGCAGTGGACTTTTTTTTTCTAAGCATCTGAAGTACAAAAAGATTTCAACGAAAGGTTTTTTTCACGGCACCCACATACTCCCCATGTTTATATATTCCGACATTTGTCCGCAATATATAGACTTGTAAGCTATATATAGAATATCACCACTTGTTCTCGTTATCGTGTACATATAGCGTAGCTGCACGGTTAAAAGTAGGACACGTTTGGGGTTAAAAAAAAAAAAGAAGAGGCACCGGTAGCGATTTTTTGCCGCAACCTCCGCTACTGTTACGGCAACGCCGGTATTTTTTTGTGGGGTTTAATTTATGCGTGAATTGCCAGACATACCACTCAGGTCTACGACCGAATGAGTTATGTCAGCAACCACAGACCGTCATGCTTCTAGCCACTTTTAGCTGGTTTGAAGAATGACGCAGCGGAGTTAGCAGCGCCCCCCAAGTGCACATCCCACGAATTGGAGCTATGCTCCGGGCAGGGGAGACACTTGTACCCTTTATGCGGTGGGTGTCCGCCGGTGGTGGGATTCGAACCCACCACCTCCCGAAGCCGAGGCCGGCGCCCTAACCACTGCGCCACGACTTCGGTGACATTTCGAAGGTTAACATCGTGTTTTGTGAGCGGGAACACTTTCTCCTCCTTACCTACTCTGGAATCCAATTGTTCCCTCCTCGCCTGAGGCAAAGCTGCCCTTTTCATGGTGCGACGGCGCATGCGCCCAGGCCTAGCGGATTGGTCGCGAAACGTCTTTGAAGGGTCGTGCGCAACCCCGCGTGCCGGGAAGTCCCCTGTAAAAGAAAAAAAAAAGAAGTAAGCGCTCGGACGCACGCCGCTACAAACGCTCGTGTCATGTACTGCCTTGAAACTCCACTGGCAGCTCTTCAGCGTCAGCTCGGTGCCGAAAACATGTGTAGCTTAAGACTGCAAGTTAACGTTTAAACAGAAAGCGACTAGGTTTTCTTATGGACTGCGCCGTGAGGCTACGTTGTTGCCGCCCTTCATTGATGGCTGGCCAATACATTAACGTAAAGCACTTGTGTTACACTTGGGCAACGCTTTAAAACATCGCGTTGACGACGAAATCTTGTTGCAAGGTCAGCCCTCACATGCTGGTGGTGGCAGCACGCGCGTGTCTTCACGTACTCATTCAAGGCGCGGTAAGACTGAGTCGATACGAAACCGACAAGACGCTCACGAACACGATTGACCGAATGTTGAGTACAATGCGTCATTGAAAGCACAATATCATATCAGGCCGAACAGGACGCAACCGACGAGCGCGAGTTGCCGCACTGCGACGGGCATTCTTGTCAACAGCACCGAGAAAATCAGTGCGCCGGCCATCGTTCGACCGAAGCCTAAGCGATCGGCTAGCAAACTGACGACGCGAAATGGCGACAGCGCCTTGGCTTGTATATATAATTAATCACCGTCAAAGTGTGGCAAAAGATGCCTAAAAGTTGAAATGCACAAGATTCAACCCTCCCACGCTTTCCGTGCACATGAAGTTTGAGTCAATGCTGATGCGAATGTTAAGCCTAATGATGTCGTGCTTGTGCACCCACTTTTGGTGGACTTGAGCTGAAAGGGAAGCAGTAATATCGAACCAAACAGCTTTTATAGCTCAGTGCTGTCGTTCGCGATGAGAATGTTTGCAAGGCGCGTATACACTGTAATACATCAAATACATCTATTATAAATATGGAGCGCGCGCTTATGCTTCGCTTTCAAGAGGGGCACGAGACAGCATTCAAAGATCTCCGACTGCTTCTCACACTTCCCTGCAACTGGAGCATATGTACCTGTAATGTTTAGCGGGAAACGTCGGCTGCGAACGCTAGGCACGAAGGGGGGCTTTCTGGAAGAAATGGGGCTTCCAGCGTGCGGCACGATGTGGCGTAGGCGAGCGCCATCTGGAGGCATTGCAAGGAACTGGGCGCACCACTCCGCCGCCCCCGAGGTACTCACGAGCCGGCGCCTGCAAATGGCGGACTCCGTTGGCGGTCCATCAATGATGAAGCGCTGGGAAATGCGTTTGTTTGAGTTTTCGCGTAACTTAGTTATGTTTTCTCGAATTGTAAAATTGCCATCCGTCACTATCATGTCTGTCGGTTTGTGTGTATGTCGTACGTTACGATTTTTCGGCGTATTTCAGATTGAGGCATTGAATTCAGTCGCCTTCTTGCGCCAAATGGAGGACCTTGGTATGGCTGGTTTGAAAATCCTTTCGTCTAAACGACGTCCGACGCCGGGTTCCGACACCAGATTTTATGGGACACCGGGCCCTTAACGCTATGGCGTTAAGGTTGGCTCAAGCAGCTTGTTAGGAGTACGTATAGCTGGCGTGAACGTGGCACCTTATTTATCGACGACTGGTCATGAATTGGATCATTCCTATATCGCATACGCAACGCTTATGTTGTAGTTCGAACACGTTCCCAATTGCTCAAGTCGTCTACGTATCCATATTGCAACAGGCAGAAAATTGACAATTTGGGCACATACCAAGAGGATTGTGCTCTATGCTTGTCGATACCACAACCAGCAGATAGATACCCAGTGGTCAAAGTTGAATCGCGTCCAGTTTGATATTGTGATCGGTAGACTGACAATCATTGAAACTAGGCGAAATTGGTAAATAAAGGCTACATTTCATCACCGGATGTACACCGAGCGATCGTTTCAGCGTTTGACTTTGTTCTTAGCCAGTCATCACTGACATTAGCCGCTAAAGAAAACAGTGAATGGATTGCGGCATGGGACGCCCAAAGTGTATAGTCATTTTGTATAGAATTTTTTTTCACTTATATATAGGGTGGCATTAATCAACTTACAATGTTCCTACACCGGCTGGCAGTGGACTTTTTTTTTTCTAAGCATCTGAAGTACAAAAAGATTTCAACGAAAGGTTTCTTTCACGGCACCCACATACACCCCATGTTTATATATTCCGACATTTGTCCGCAATATATAGACTTGTAAGCTATATATAGAATATCACCACTTGTTCTCGTTATCGTGTACATATAGCGTAGCTGCACGGTTAAAAGTAGGACACGTTTGGGGGTAAAAAAAAAAGAAGAGGCACCGGTAGCGATTTTTTGCCGCAACCTCCGCTACTGTTACGGCAACGCCGGTATTTTTTTGTGGGGTTTAATTTATGCGTGAATTGCCAGACATACCACTCAGGTCTACGACCGAATGAGTTATGTCAGCAACCACAGACCGTCATGCTTCTAGACACTTTTAGCTGGTTTGAAGAATGACGCAGCGGAGTTAGCAGCGCCCCCCAAGTGCACATCCCACGAATTGGAGCTATGCTCCGGGCAGGGGAGACACTTGTACCCTTTATGCGGTGGGTCTCCGCCGGTGGTGGGATTAGAACCCACCACCTCCCGAAGCCGAGGCCGGCGCCCTAACCACTGCGCCACGACTTCGGTGACATTTCGAAGGTTAACATCGTGTTTTGTGAGCGGGAACACTTTCTCCTCCTTACCTACTCTGGAATCCAATTGTTCCCTCCTCGCCTGAGGCAAAGCTGCCCTTTTCATGGTGCGACGGCGCATGCGCCCAGGCCTAGCGGATTGGTCGCGAAACGTCTTTGAAGGGTCGTGCGCAACCCCGCGTGCCGGGAAGTCCCCTGTAAAAGAAAAAAAAAAGAAGTAAGCGCTCGGACGCACGCCGCTACAAACGCTCGTGTCATGTACTGCCTTGAAACTCCACTGGCAGCTCTTCAGCGTCAGCTCGGTGCCGAAAACATGTGTAGCTTAAGACTGCAAGTTAACGTTTAAACAGAAAGCGACTAGGTTTTCTTATGGACTGCGCCGTGAGGCTACGTTGTTGCCGCCCTTCATTGATGGCTGGCCAATACATTAACGTAAAGCACTTGTGTTACACTTGGGCAACGCTTTAAAACATCGCGTTGACGACGAAATCTTGTTGCAAGGTCAGCCCTCACATGCTGGTGGTGGCAGCACGCGCGTGTCTTCACGTACTCATTCAAGGCGCGGTAAGACTGAGTCGATACGAAACCGACAAGACGCTCACGAACACGATTGACCGAATGTTGAGTACAATGCGTCATTGAAAGCACAATATCATATCAGGCCGAACAGGACGCAACCGACGAGCGCGAGTTGCCGCACTGCGACGGGCATTCTTGTCAACAGCACCGAGAAAATCAGTACGCCGGCCATCGTTCGACCGAAGCCTAAGCGATCGGCTAGCAAACTGACGACGCGAAATGGCGACAGCGCCTTGGCTTGTATATATAATTAATCGCCGTCAAAGTGTGGCAAAAGATGCCTAAAAGTTGAAATGCACAAGATTCAACCCTCCCACGCTTTCCGTGCACATGAAGTTTGAGTCAATGCTGATGCGAATGTTAAGCCTAATGATGTCGTGCTTGTGCACCCACTTTTGGTGGACTTGAGCTGAAAGGGAAGCAGTAATATCGAATCAAACAGCTTTTATAGCTCAGTGCTGTCGTTCGCGATGAGAATGTTTGCAAGGCGCGTATACACTGTAATACATCAAATACATCTATTATAAATATGGAGCGCGCGCTTATGCTTCGCTTTCAAGAGTGGCACGAGACAGCATTCAAAGATCTCCGACTGCTTCTCACACTTCCCTGCAACTGGAGCATATGTACCTGTAATGTTTAGCGGGAAACGTCGGCTGCGAACGCTAGGCACGAAGGGGGGCTTTCTGGAAGAAATGGGGCTTCCAGCGTGCGGCCCGATGTGGCGTAGGCGAGCGCCATCTGGAGGCATTGCAAGGAACTGGGCGCACCACTCCGCCGCCCCCGAGGTACTCACGAGCCGGCGCCTGCAAATGGCGGACTCCGTTGGCGGTCCATCAATGATGAAGCGCTGGGAAATGCGTTTGTTTGAGTTTTCGCGTAACTTAGTTATGTTTTCTCGAATTGTAAAATTGCCATCCGTCACTATCATGTCTGTCGGTTTGTGTGTATGTCGTACGTTACGATTTTTCGGCGTATTTCAGATTGAGGCATTGAATTCAGTCGCCTTCTTGCGCCAAATGGAGGACCTTGGTATGGCTGGTTTGAAAATCCTTTCGTCTAAACGACGTCCGACGCCGGGTTCCGACACCAGATTTTATGGGACACCGGGCCCTTAACGCTATGGCGTTAAGGTTGGCTCAAGCAGCTTGTTAGGAGTACGTATAGCTGGCGTGAACGTGGCACCTTATTTATCGACGACTGGTCATGAATTGGATCATTCCTATATCGCATACGCAACGCTTATGTTGTAGTTCGAACACGTTCCCAATTGCTCAAGTCGTCTACGTATCCATATTGCAACAGGCAGAAAATTGACAATTTGGGCACATACCAAGAGGATTGTGCTCTATGCTTGTCGATACCACAACCAGCAGATAGATACCCAGTGGTCAAAGTTGAATCGCGTCCAGTTTGATATTGTGATCGGTAGACTGACAATCATTGAAACTAGGCGAAATTGGTAAATAAAGGCTACATTTCATCACCGGATGTACACCGAGCGATCGTTTCAGCGTTTGACTTTGTTCTTAGCCAGTCATCACTGACATTAGCCGCTAAAGAAAACAGTGAATGGATTGCGGCATGGGACGCCCAAAGTGTATAGTCATTTTGTATAGAATTTTTTTTCACTGATATATAGGGTGGCATTAATCAACTTACAATGTTCCTACACCGGCTGGCAGTGGACTTTTTTTTTCTAAGCATCTGAAGTACAAAAAGATTTCAACGAAAGGTTTTTTTCACGGCACCCACATACTCCCCATGTTTATATATTCCGACATTTGTCCGCAATATATAGACTTGTAAGCTATATATAGAATATCACCACTTGTTCTCGTTATCGTGTACATATAGCGTAGCTGCACGGTTAAAAGTAGGACACGTTTGGGGTTAAAAAAAAAAAAGAAGAGGCACCGGTAGCGATTTTTTGCCGCAACCTCCGCTACTGTTACGGCAACGCCGGTATTTTTTTGTGGGGTTTAATTTATGCGTGAATTGCCAGACATACCACTCAGGTCTACGACCGAATGAGTTATGTCAGCAACCACAGACCGTCATGCTTCTAGCCACTTTTAGCTGGTTTGAAGAATGACGCAGCGGAGTTAGCAGCGCCCCCCAAGTGCACATCCCACGAATTGGAGCTATGCTCCGGGCAGGGGAGACACTTGTACCCTTTATGCGGTGGGTGTCCGCCGGTGGTGGGATTCGAACCCACCACCTCCCGAAGCCGAGGCCGGCGCCCTAACCACTGCGCCACGACTTCGGTGACATTTCGAAGGTTAACATCGTGTTTTGTGAGCGGGAACACTTTCTCCTCCTTACCTACTCTGGAATCCAATTGTTCCCTCCTCGCCTGAGGCAAAGCTGCCCTTTTCATGGTGCGACGGCGCATGCGCCCAGGCCTAGCGGATTGGTCGCGAAACGTCTTTGAAGGGTCGTGCGCAACCCCGCGTGCCGGGAAGTCCCCTGTAAAAGAAAAAAAAAAGAAGTAAGCGCTCGGACGCACGCCGCTACAAACGCTCGTGTCATGTACTGCCTTGAAACTCCACTGGCAGCTCTTCAGCGTCAGCTCGGTGCCGAAAACATGTGTAGCTTAAGACTGCAAGTTAACGTTTAAACAGAAAGCGACTAGGTTTTCTTATGGACTGCGCCGTGAGGCTACGTTGTTGCCGCCCTTCATTGATGGCTGGCCAATACATTAACGTAAAGCACTTGTGTTACACTTGGGCAACGCTTTAAAACATCGCGTTGACGACGAAATCTTGTTGCAAGGTCAGCCCTCACATGCTGGTGGTGGCAGCACGCGCGTGTCTTCACGTACTCATTCAAGGCGCGGTAAGACTGAGTCGATACGAAACCGACAAGACGCTCACGAACACGATTGACCGAATGTTGAGTACAATGCGTCATTGAAAGCACAATATCATATCAGGCCGAACAGGACGCAACCGACGAGCGCGAGTTGCCGCACTGCGACGGGCATTCTTGTCAACAGCACCGAGAAAATCAGTGCGCCGGCCATCGTTCGACCGAAGCCTAAGCGATCGGCTAGCAAACTGACGACGCGAAATGGCGACAGCGCCTTGGCTTGTATATATAATTAATCACCGTCAAAGTGTGGCAAAAGATGCCTAAAAGTTGAAATGCACAAGATTCAACCCTCCCACGCTTTCCGTGCACATGAAGTTTGAGTCAATGCTGATGCGAATGTTAAGCCTAATGATGTCGTGCTTGTGCACCCACTTTTGGTGGACTTGAGCTGAAAGGGAAGCAGTAATATCGAATCAAACAGCTTTTATAGCTCAGTGCTGTCGTTCGCGATGAGAATGTTTGCAAGGCGCGTATACACTGTAATACATCAAATACATCTATTATAAATATGGAGCGCGCGCTTATGCTTCGCTTTCAAGAGTGGCACGAGACAGCATTCAAAGATCTCCGACTGCTTCTCACACTTCCCTGCAACTGGAGCATATGTACCTGTAATGTTTAGCGGGAAACGTCGGCTGCGAACGCTAGGCACGAAGGGGGGCTTTCTGGAAGAAATGGGGCTTCCAGCGTGCGGCCCGATGTGGCGTAGGCGAGCGCCATCTGGAGGCATTGCAAGGAACTGGGCGCACCACTCCGCCGCCCCCGAGGTACTCACGAGCCGGCGCCTGCAAATGGCGGACTCCGTTGGCGGTCCATCAATGATGAAGCGCTGGGAAATGCGTTTGTTTGAGTTTTCGCGTAACTTAGTTATGTTTTCTCGAATTGTAAAATTGCCATACGTCACTATCATGTCTGTCGGTTTGTGTGTATGTCGTACGTTACGATTTTTCGGCGTATTTCAGATTGAGGCATTGAATTCAGTCGCCTTCTTGCGCCAAATGGAGGACCTTGGTATGGCTGGTTTGAAAATCCTTTCGTCTAAACGACGTCCGACGCCGGGTTCCGACACCAGATTTTATGGGACACCGGGCCCTTAACGCTATGGCGTTAAGGTTGGCTCAAGCAGCTTGTTAGGAGTACGTATAGCTGGCGTGAACGTGGCACCTTATTTATCGACGACTGGTCATGAATTGGATCATTCCTATATCGCATACGCAACGCTTATGTTGTAGTTCGAACACGTTCCCAATTGCTCAAGTCGTCTACGTATCCATATTGCAACAGGCAGAAAATTGACAATTTGGGCACATACCAAGAGGATTGTGCTCTATGCTTGTCGATACCACAACCAGCAGATAGATACCCAGTGGTCAAAGTTGAATCGCGTCCAGTTTGATATTGTGATCGGTAGACTGACAATCATTGAAACTAGGCGAAATTGGTAAATAAAGGCTACATTTCATCACCGGATGTACACCGAGCGATCGTTTCAGCGTTTGACTTTGTTCTTAGCCAGTCATCACTGACATTAGCCGCTAAAGAAAACAGTGAATGGATTGCGGCATGGGACGCCCAAAGTGTATAGTCATTTTGTATAGAATTTTTTTTCACTGATATATAGGGTGGCATTAATCAACTTACAATGTTCCTACACCGGCTGGCAGTGGACTTTTTTTTTTCTAAGCATCTGAAGTACGAAAAGATTTCAACGAAAGGTTTTTTTCACGGCACCCACATACTCCCCATGTTTATATATTCCGACATTTGTCCGCAATATATAGACTTGTAAGCTATATATAGAATATCACCACTTGTTCTCGTTATCGTGTACATATAGCGTAGCTGCACGGTTAAAAGTAGGACACGTTTGGGGGTAAAAAAAAAAAAGAAGAGGCACCGGTAGCGATTTTTTGCCGCAACCTCCGCTACTGTTACGGCAACGCCGGTATTTTTTTGTGGGGTTTAATTTATGCGTGAATTGCCAGACATACCACTCAGGTCTACGACCGAATGAGTTATGTCAGCAACCACAGACCGTCATGCTTCTAGCCACTTTTAGCTGGTTTGAAGAATGACGCAGCGGAGTTAGCAGCGCCCCCCAAGTGCACATCCCACGAATTGGAGCTATGCTCCGGGCAGGGGAGACACTTGTACCCTTTATGCGGTGGGTGTCCGCCGGTGGTGGGATTCGAACCCACCACCTCCCGAAGCCGAGGCCGGCGCCCTAACCACTGCGCCACGACTTCGGTGACATTTCGAAGGTTAACATCGTGTTTTGTGAGCGGGAACACTTTCTCCTCCTTACCTACTCTGGAATCCAATTGTTCCCTCCTCGCCTGAGGCAAAGCTGCCCTTTTCATGGTGCGACGGCGCATGCGCCCAGGCCTAGCGGATTGGTCGCGAAACGTCTTTGAAGGGTCGTGCGCAACCCCGCGTGCCGGGAAGTCCCCTGTAAAAGAAAAAAAAAAGAAGTAAGCGCTCGGACGCACGCCGCTACAAACGCTCGTGTCATGTACTGCCTTGAAACTCCACTGGCAGCTCTTCAGCGTCAGCTCGGTGCCGAAAACATGTGTAGCTTAAGACTGCAAGTTAACGTTTAAACAGAAAGCGACTAGGTTTTCTTATGGACTGCGCCGTGAGGCTACGTTGTTGCCGCCCTTCATTGATGGCTGGCCAATACATTAACGTAAAGCACTTGTGTTACACTTGGGCAACGCTTTAAAACATCGCGTTGACGACGAAATCTTGTTGCAAGGTCAGCCCTCACATGCTGGTGGTGGCAGCACGCGCGTGTCTTCACGTACTCATTCAAGGCGCGGTAAGACTGAGTCGATACGAAACCGACAAGACGTTCACGAACACGATTGACCGAATGTTGAGTACAATGCGTCATTGAAAGCACAATATCATATCAGGCCGAACAGGACGCAACCGACGAGCGCGAGTTGCCGCACTGCGACGGGCATTCTTGTCAACAGCACCGAGAAAATCAGTGCGCCGGCCATCGTTCGACCGAAGCCTAAGCGATCGGCTAGCAAACTGACGACGCGAAATGGCGACAGCGCCTTGGCTTGTATGTATAATTAATCGCCGTCAAAGTGTGGCAAAAGATGCCTAAAAGTTGAAATGCACAAGATTCAACCCTCCCACGCTTTCCGTGCACATGAAGTTTGAGTCAATGCTGATGCGAATGTTAAGCCTAATGATGTCGTGCTTGTGCACCCACTTTTGGTGGACTTGAGCTGAAAGGGAAGCAGTAATATCGAATCAAACAGCTTTTATAGCTCAGTGCTGTCGTTCGCGATGAGAATGTTTGCAAGGCGCGTATACACTGTAATACATCAAATACATCTATTATAAATATGGAGCGCGCGCTTATGCTTCGCTTTCAAGAGTGGCACGAGACAGCATTCAAAGATCTCCGACTGCTTCTCACACTTCCCTGCAACTGGAGCATATGTACCTGTAATGTTTAGCGGGAAACGTCGGCTGCGAACGCTAGGCACGAAGGGGGGCTTTCTGGAAGAAATGGGGCTTCCAGCGTGCGGCCCGATGTGGCGTAGGCGAGCGCCATCTGGAGGCATTGCAAGGAACTGGGCGCACCACTCCGCCGCCCCCGAGGTACTCACGAGCCGGCGCCTGCAAATGGCGGACTCCGTTGGCGGTCCATCAATGATGAAGCGCTGGGAAATGCGTTTGTTTGAGTTTTCGCGTAACTTAGTTATGTTTTCTCGAATTGTAAAATTGCCATCCGTCACTATCATGTCTGTCGGTTTGTGTGTATGTCGTACGTTACGATTTTTCGGCGTATTTCAGATTGAGGCATTGAATTCAGTCGCCTTCTTGCGCCAAATGGAGGACCTTGGTATGGCTGGTTTGAAAATCCTTTCGTCTAAACGACGTCCGACGCCGGGTTCCGACACCAGATTTTATGGGACACCGGGCCCTTAACGCTATGGCGTTAAGGTTGGCTCAAGCAGCTTGTTAGGAGTACGTATAGCTGGCGTGAACGTGGCACCTTATTTATCGACGACTGGTCATGAATTGGATCATTCCTATATCGCATACGCAACGCTTATGTTGTAGTTCGAACACGTTCCCAATTGCTCAAGTCGTCTACGTATCCATATTGCAACAGGCAGAAAATTGACAATTTGGGCACATACCAAGAGGATTGTGCTCTATGCTTGTCGATACCACAACCAGCAGATAGATACCCAGTGGTCAAAGTTGAATCGCGTCCAGTTTGATATTGTGATCGGTAGACTGACAATCATTGAAACTAGGCGAAATTGGTAAATAAAGGCTACATTTCATCACCGGATGTACACCGAGCGATCGTTTCAGCGTTTGACTTTGTTCTTAGCCAGTCATCACTGACATTAGTCGCTAAAGAAAACAGTGAATGGATTGCGGCATGGGACGCCCAAAGTGTATAGTCATTTTGTATAGAATTTTTTTTTCACTGATATATAGGGTGGCATTAATCAACTTACAATGTTCCTACACCGGCTGGCAGTGGACTTTTTTTTTTCTAAGCATCTGAAGTACAAAAAGATTTCAACGAAAGGTTTTTTTCACGGCACCCACATACTCCCCTGTTTATATATTCCGACATTTGTCCGCAATATATAGACTTGTAAGCTATATATAGAATATCACCACTTGTTCTCGTTATCGTGTACATATAGCGTAGCTGCACGGTTAAAAGTAGGACACGTTTGGGGGTAAAAAAAAAAAAGAAGAGGCACCGGTAGCGATTTTTTGCCGCAACCTCCGCTACTGTTACGGCAACGCCGGTATTTTTTTGTGGGGTTTAATTTATGCGTGAATTGCCAGACATACCACTCAGGTCTACGACCGAATGAGTTATGTCAGCAACCACAGACCGTCATGCTTCTAGCCACTTTTAGCTGGTTTGAAGAATGACGCAGCGGAGTTAGCAGCGCCCCCCAATGCACATCCCACGAATTGGAGCTATGCTCCGGGCAGGGGAGACACTTGTACCCTTTATGCGGTGGGTGTCCGCCGGTGGTGGGATTCGAACCCACCACCTCCCGAAGCCGAGGCCGGCGCCCTAACCACTGCGCCACGACTTCGGTGACATTTCGAAGGTTAACATCGTGTTTTGTGAGCGGGAACACTTTCTCCTCCTTACCTACTCTGGAATCCAATTGTTCCCTCCTCGCCTGAGGCAAAGCTGCCCTTTTCATGGTGCGACGGCGCATGCGCCCAGGCCTAGCGGATTGGTCGCGAAACGTCTTTGAAGGGTCGTGCGCAACCCCGCGTGCCGGGAAGTCCCCTGTAAAAGAAAAAAAAAAGAAGTAAGCGCTCGGACGCACGCCGCTACAAACGCTCGTGTCATGTACTGCCTTGAAACTCCACTGGCAGCTCTTCAGCGTCAGCTCGGTGCCGAAAACATGTGTAGCTTAAGACTGCAAGTTAACGTTTAAACAGAAAGCGACTAGGTTTTCTTATGGACTGCGCCGTGAGGCTACGTTGTTGCCGCCCTTCATTGATGGCTGGCCAATACATTAACGTAAAGCACTTGTGTTACACTTGGGCAACGCTTTAAAACATCGCGTTGACGACGAAATCTTGTTGCAAGGTCAGCCCTCACATGCTGGTGGTGGCAGCACGCGCGTGTCTTCACGTACTCATTCAAGGCGCGGTAAGACTGAGTCGATACGAAACCGACAAGACGCTCACGAACACGATTGACCGAATGTTGAGTACAATGCGTCATTGAAAGCACAATATCATATCAGGCCGAACAGGACGCAACCGACGAGCGCGAGTTGCCGCACTGCGACGGGCATTCTTGTCAACAGCACCGAGAAAATCAGTGCGCCGGCCATCGTTCGACCGAAGCCTAAGCGATCGGCTAGCAAACTGACGACGCGAAATGGCGACAGCGCCTTGGCTTGTATATATAATTAATCGCCGTCAAAGTGTGGCAAAAGATGCCTAAAAGTTGAAATGCACAAGATTCAACCCTCCCACGCTTTCCGTGCACATGAAGTTTGAGTCAATGCTGATGCGAATGTTAAGCCTAATGATGTCGTGCTTGTGCACCCACTTTTGGTGGACTTGAGCTGAAAGGGAAGCAGTAATATCGAATCAAACAGCTTTTATAGCTCAGTGCTGTCGTTCGCGATGAGAATGTTTGCAAGGCGCGTATACACTGTAATACATCAAATACATCTATTATAAATATGGAGCGCGCGCTTATGCTTCGCTTTCAAGAGTGGCACGAGACAGCATTCAAAGATCTCCGACTGCTTCTCACACTTCCCTGCAACTGGAGCATATGTACCTGTAATGTTTAGCGGGAAACGTCGGCTGCGAACGCTAGGCACGAAGGGGGGCTTTCTGGAAGAAATGGGGCTTCCAGCGTGCGGCCCGATGTGGCGTAGGCGAGCGCCATCTGGAGGCATTGCAAGGAACTGGGCGCACCACTCCGCCGCCCCCGAGGTACTCACGAG
The DNA here is from genome assembly GCF_038994185.2 of Dermacentor albipictus. Taxonomy (NCBI): domain Eukaryota; kingdom Metazoa; phylum Arthropoda; class Arachnida; order Ixodida; family Ixodidae; genus Dermacentor; species Dermacentor albipictus. Next base: position 470,366,837 of record NC_091821.1, read on the forward strand.
CCGGCGCCTGCAAATGGCGGACTCCGTTGGCGGTCCATCAATGATGAAGCGCTGGGAAATGCGTTTGTTTGAGTTTTCGCGTAACTTAGTTATGTTTTCTCGAATTGTAAAATTGCCATCCGTCACTATCATGTCTGTCGGTTTGTGTGTATGTCGTACGTTACGATTTTTCGGCGTATTTCAGATTGAGGTATTGAATTCAGTCGCCTTCTTGCGCCAAATGGAGGACCTTGGTATGGCTGGTTTGAAAATCCTTTCGTCTAAACGACGTCCGACGCCGGGTTCCGACACCAGATTTTATGGGACACCGGGCCCTTAACGCTATGGCGTTAAGGTTGGCTCAAGCAGCTTGTTAGGAGTACGTATAGCTGGCGTGAACGTGGCACCTTATTTATCGACGACTGGTCATGAATTGGATCATTCCTATATCGCATACGCAACGCTTATGTTGTAGTTCGAACACGTTCCCAATTGCTCAAGTCGTCTACGTATCCATATTGCAACAGGCAGAAAATTGACAATTTGGGCACATACCAAGAGGATTGTGCTCTATGCTTGTCGATACCACAACCAGCAGATAGATACCCAGTGGTCAAAGTTGAATCGCGTCCAGTTTGATATTGTGATCGGTAGACTGACAATCATTGAAACTAGGCGAAATTGGTAAATAAAGGCTACATTTCATCACCGGATGTACACCGAGCGATCGTTTCAGCGTTTGACTTTGTTCTTAGCCAGTCATCACTGACATTAGCCGCTAAAGAAAACAGTAAATGGATTGCGGCATGGGACGCCCAAAGTGTATAGTCATTTTGTATAGAATTTATTTTCACTGATATATAGGGTGGCATTAATCAACTTACAATGTTCCTACACCGGCTGGCAGTGGACTTTTTTTTTCTAAGCATCTGAAGTACAAAAAGATTTCAACGAAAGGTTTTTTTCACGGCACCCACATACTCCCCATGTTTATATATTCCGACATTTGTCCGCAATATATAGACTTGTAAGCTATATATAGAATATCACCACTTGTTCTCGTTATCGTGTACATATAGCGTAGCTGCACGGTTAAAAGTAGGACACGTTTGGGGGTAAAAAAAAAAAAAGAAGAGGCACCGGTAGCGATTTTTTGCCGCAACCTCCGCTACTGTTACGGCAACGCCGGTATTTTTTTGTGGGGTTTAATTTATGCGTGAATTGCCAGACATACCACTCAGGTCTACGACCGAATGAGTTATGTCAGCAACCACAGACCGTCATGCTTCTAGCCACTTTTAGCTGGTTTGAAGAATGACGCAGCGGAGTTAGCAGCGCCCCCCAAGTGCACATCCCACGAATTGGAGCTATGCTCCGGGCAGGGGAGACACTTGTACCCTTTATGCGGTGGGTGTCCGCCGGTGGTGGGATTCGAACCCACCACCTCCCGAAGCCGAGGCCGGCGCCCTAACCACTGCGCCACGACTTCGGTGACATTTCGAAGGTTAACATCGTGTTTTGTGAGCGGGAACACTTTCTCCTCCTTACCTACTCTGGAATCCAATTGTTCCCTCCTCGCCTGAGGCAAAGCTGCCCTTTTCATGGTGCGACGGCGCATGCGCCCAGGCCTAGCGGATTGGTCGCGAAACGTCTTTGAAGGGTCGTGCGCAACGCCGCGTGCCGGGAAGTCCCCTGTAAAAGAAAAAAAAAAAGAAGTAAGCGCTCGGACGCACGCCGCTACAAACGCTCGTGTCATGTACTGCCTTGAAACTCCACTGGCAGCTCTTCAGCGTCAGCTCGGTGCCGAAAACATGTGTAGCTTAAGACTGCAAGTTAACGTTTAAACAGAAAGCGACTAGGTTTTCTTATGGACTGCGCCGTGAGGCTACGTTGTTGCCGCCCTTCATTGATGGCTGGCCAATACATTAACGTAAAGCACTTGTGTTACACTTGGGCAACGCTTTAAAACATCGCGTTGACGACGAAATCTTGTTGCAAGGTCAGCCCTCACATGCTGGTGGTGGCAGCACGCGCGTGTCTTCACGTACTCATTCAAGGCGCGGTAAGACTGAGTCGATACGAAACCGACAAGACGCTCACGAACACGATTGACCGAATGTTGAGTACAATGCGTCATTGAAAGCACAATATCATATCAGGCCGAACAGGACGCAACCGACGAGCGCGAGTTGCCGCACTGCGACGGGCATTCTTGTCAACAGCACCGAGAAAATCAGTGCGCCGGCCATCGTTCGACCGAAGCCTAAGCGATCGGCTAGCAAACTGACGACGCGAAATGGCGACAGCGCCTTGGCTTGTATATATAATTAATCGCCGTCAAAGTGTGGCAAAAGATGCCTAAAAGTTGAAATGCACAAGATTCAACCCTCCCACGCTTTCCGTGCACATGAAGTTTGAGTCAATGCTGATGCGAATGTTAAGCCTAATGATGTCGTGCTTGTGCACCCACTTTTGGTGGACTTGAGCTGAAAGGGAAGCAGTAATATCGAATCAAACAGCTTTTATAGCTCAGTGCTGTCGTTCGCGATGAGAATGTTTGCAAGGCGCGTATACACTGTAATACATCAAATACATCTATTATAAATATGGAGCGCGCGCTTATGCTTCGCTTTCAAGAGTGGCACGAGACAGCATTCAAAGATCTCCGACTGCTTCTCACACTTCCCTGCAACTGGAGCATATGTACCTGTAATGTTTAGCGGGAAACGTCGGCTGCGAACGCTAGGCACGAAGGGGGGCTTTCTGGAAGAAATGGGGCTTCCAGCGTGCGGCCCGATGTGGCGTAGGCGAGCGCCATCTGGAGGCATTGCAAGGAACTGGGCGCACCACTCCGCCGCCCCCGAGGTACTCACGAGCCGGCGCCTGCAAATGGCGGACTCCGTTGGCGGTCCATCAATGATGAAGCGCTGGGAAATGCGTTTGTTTGAGTTTTCGCGTAACTTAGTTATGTTTTCTCGAATTGTAAAATTGCCATCCGTCACTATCATGTCTGTCGGTTTGTGTGTATGTCGTACGTTACGATTTTTCGGCGTATTTCAGATTGAGGTATTGAATTCAGTCGCCTTCTTGCGCCAAATGGAGGACCTTGGTATGGCTGGTTTGAAAATCCTTTCGTCTAAACGACGTCCGACGCCGGGTTCCGACACCAGATTTTATGGGACACCGGGCCCTTAACGCTATGGCGTTAAGGTTGGCTCAAGCAGCTTGTTAGGAGTACGTATAGCTGGCGTGAACGTGGCACCTTATTTATCGACGACTGGTCATGAATTGGATCATTCCTATATCGCATACGCAACGCTTATGTTGTAGTTCGAACACGTTCCCAATTGCTCAAGTCGTCTACGTATCCATATTGCAACAGGCAGAAAATTGACAATTTGGGCACATACCAAGAGGATTGTGCTCTATGCTTGTCGATACCACAACCAGCAGATAGATACCCAGTGGTCAAAGTTGAATCGCGTCCAGTTTGATATTGTGATCGGTAGACTGACAATCATTGAAACTAGGCGAAATTGGTAAATAAAGGCTACATTTCATCACCGGATGTACACCGAGCGATCGTTTCAGCGTTTGACTTTGTTCTTAGCCAGTCATCACTGACATTAGCCGCTAAAGAAAACAGTGAATGGATTGCGGCATGGGACGCCCAAAGTGTATAGTCATTTTGTATAGAATTTTTTTTCACTGATATATAGGGTGGCATTAATCAACTTACAATGTTCCTACACCGGCTGGCAGTGGACTTTTTTTTTTCTAAGCATCTGAAGTACAAAAAGATTTCAACGAAAGGTTTTTTTCACGGCACCCACATACTCCCCATGTTTATATATTCCGACATTTGTCCGCAATATATAGACTTGTAAGCTATATATAGAATATCACCACTTGTTCTCGTTATCGTGTACATATAGCGTAGCTGCACGGTTAAAAGTAGGACACGTTTGGGGGTAAAAAAAAAAAAGAAGAGGCACCGGTAGCGATTTTTTGCCGCAACCTCCGCTACTGTTACGGCAACGCCGGTATTTTTTTGTGGGGTTTAATTTATGCGTGAATTGCCAGACATACCACTCAGGTCTACGACCGAATGAGTTATGTCAGCAACCACAGACCGTCATGCTTCTAGCCACTTTTAGCTGGTTTGAAGAATGACGCAGCGGAGTTAGCAGCGCCCCCCAAGTGCACATCCCACGAATTGGAGCTATGCTCCGGGCAGGGGAGACACTTGTACCCTTTATGCGGTGGGTGTCCGCCGGTGGTGGGATTCGAACCCACCACCTCCCGAAGCCGAGGCCGGCGCCCTAACCACTGCGCCACGACTTCGGTGACATTTCGAAGGTTAACATCGTGTTTTGTGAGCGGGAACACTTTCTCCTCCTTACCTACTCTGGAATCCAATTGTTCCCTCCTCGCCTGAGGCAAAGCTGCCCTTTTCATGGTGCGACGGCGCATGCGCCCAGGCCTAGCGGATTGGTCGCGAAACGTCTTTGAAGGGTCGTGCGCAACGCCGCGTGCCGGGAAGTCCCCTGTAAAAGAAAAAAAAAAGAAGTAAGCGCTCGGACGCACGCCGCTACAAACGCTCGTGTCATGTACTGCCTTGAAACTCCACTGGCAGCTCTTCAGCGTCAGCTCGGTGCCGAAAACATGTGTAGCTTAAGACTGCAAGTTAACGTTTAAACAGAAAGCGACTAGGTTTTCTTATGGACTGCGCCGTGAGGCTACGTTGTTGCCGCCCTTCATTGATGGCTGGCCAATACATTAACGTAAAGCACTTGTGTTACACTTGGGCAACGCTTTAAAACATCGCGTTGACGACGAAATCTTGTTGCAAGGTCAGCCCTCACATGCTGGTGGTGGCAGCACGCGCGTGTCTTCACGTACTCATTCAAGGCGCGGTAAGACTGAGTCGATACGAAACCGACAAGACGCTCACGAACACGATTGACCGAATGTTGAGTACAATGCGTCATTGAAAGCACAATATCATATCAGGCCGAACAGGACGCAACCGACGAGCGCGAGTTGCCGCACTGCGACGGGCATTCTTGTCAACAGCACCGAGAAAATCAGTGCGCCGGCCATCGTTCGACCGAAGCCTAAGCGATCGGCTAGCAAACTGACGACGCGAAATGGCGACAGCGCCTTGGCTTGTATATATAATTAATCGCCGTCAAAGTGTGGCAAAAGATGCCTAAAAGTTGAAATGCACAAGATTCAACCCTCCCACGCTTTCCGTGCACATGAAGTTTGAGTCAATGCTGATGCGAATGTTAAGCCTAATGATGTCGTGCTTGTGCACCCACTTTTGGTGGACTTGAGCTGAAAGGGAAGCAGTAATATCGAATCAAACAGCTTTTATAGCTCAGTGCTGTCGTTCGCGATGAGAATGTTTGCAAGGCGCGTATACACTGTAATACATCAAATACATCTATTATAAATATGGAGCGCGCGCTTATGCTTCGCTTTCAAGAGTGGCACGAGACAGCATTCAAAGATCTCCGACTGCTTCTCACACTTCCCTGCAACTGGAGCATATGTACCTGTAATGTTTAGCGGGAAACGTCGGCTGCGAACGCTAGGCACGAAGGGGGGCTTTCTGGAAGAAATGGGGCTTCCAGCGTGCGGCCCGATGTGGCGTAGGCGAGCGCCATCAGGAGGCATTGCAAGGAACTGGGCGCACCACTCCGCCGCCCCCGAGGTACTCACGAGCCGGCGCCTGCAAATGGCGGACTCCGTTGGCGGTCCATCAATGATGAAGCGCTGGGAAATGCGTTTGTTTGAGTTTTCGCGTAACTTAGTTATGTTTTCTCGAATTGTAAAATTGCCATCCGTCACTATCATGTCTGTCGGTTTGTGTGTATGTCGTACGTTACGATTTTTCGGCGTATTTCAGATTGAGGCATTGAATTCAGTCGCCTTCTTGCGCCAAATGGAGGACCTTGGTATGGCTGGTTTGAAAATCCTTTCGTCTAAACGACGTCCGACGCCGGGTTCCGACACCAGATTTTATGGGACACCGGGCCCTTAACGCTATGGCGTTAAGGTTGGCTCAAGCAGCTTGTTAGGAGTACGTATAGCTGGCGTGAACGTGGCACCTTATTTATCGACGACTGGTCATGAATTGGATCATTCCTATATCGCATACGCAACGCTTATGTTGTAGTTCGAACACGTTCCCAATTGCTCAAGTCGTCTACGTATCCATATTGCAACAGGCAGAAAATTGACAATTTGGGCACATACCAAGAGGATTGTGCTCTATGCTTGTCGATACCACAACCAGCAGATAGATACCCAGTGGTCAAAGTTGAATCGCGTCCAGTTTGATATTGTGATCGGTAGACTGACAATCATTGAAACTAGGCGAAATTGGTAAATAAAGGCTACATTTCATCACCGGATGTACACCGAGCGATCGTTTCAGCGTTTGATTTTGTTCTTAGCCAGTCATCACTGACATTAGCCGCTAAAGAAAACAGTGAATGGATTGCGGCATGGGACGCCCAAAGTGTATAGTCATTTTGTATAGAATTTTTTTTCACTGATATATAGGGTGGCATTAATCAACTTACAATGTTCCTACACCGGCTGGCAGTGGACTTTTTTTTTCTAAGCATCTGAAGTACAAAAAGATTTCAACGAAAGGTTTTTTTCACGGCACCCACATACTCCCCATGTTTATATATTCCGACATTTGTCCGCAATATATAGACTTGTAAGCTATATATAGAATATCACCACTTGTTCTCGTTATCGTGTACATATAGCGTAGCTGCACGGTTAAAAGTAGGACACGTTTGGGGGTAAAAAAAAAAAGAAGAGGCACCGGTAGGGATTTTTTGCCGCAACCTCCGCTACTGTTACGGCAACGCCGGTATTTTTTTGTGGGGTTTAATTTATGCGTGAATTGCCAGACATACCACTCAGGTCTACGACCGAATGAGTTATGTCAGCAACCACAGACCGTCATGCTTCTAGCCACTTTTAGCTGGTTTGAAGAATGACGCAGCGGAGTTAGCAGCGCCCCCCAAGTGCACATCCCACGAATTGGAGCTATGCTCCGGGCAGGGGAGACACTTGTACCCTTTATGCGGTGGGTCTCCGCCGGTGGTGGGATTCGAACCCACCACCTCCCGAAGCCGAGGCCGGCGCCCTAACCACTGCGCCACGACTTCGGTGACATTTCGAAGGTTAACATCGTGTTTTGTGAGCGGGAACACTTTCTCCTCCTTACCTACTCTGGAATCCAATTGTTCCCTCCTCGCCTGAGGCAAAGCTGCCCTTTTCATGGTGCGACGGCGCATGCGCCCAGGCCTAGCGGATTGGTCGCGAAACGTCTTTGAAGGGTCGTGCGCAACCCCGCGTGCCGGGAAGTCCCCTGTAAAAGAAAAAAAAAGAAGTAAGCGCTCGGACGCACGCCGCTACAAACGCTCGTGTCATGTACTGCCTTGAAACTCCACTGGCAGCTCTTCAGCGTCAGCTCGGTGCCGAAAACATGTGTAGCTTAAGACTGCAAGTTAACGTTTAAACAGAAAGCGACTAGGTTTTCTTATGGACTGCGCCGTGAGGCTACGTTGTTGCCGCCCTTCATTGATGGCTGGCCAATACATTAACGTAAAGCACTTGTGTTACACTTGGGCAACGCTTTAAAACATCGCGTTGACGACGAAATCTTGTTGCAAGGTCAGCCCTCACATGCTGGTGGTGGCAGCACGCGCGTGTCTTCACGTACTCATTCAAGGCGCGGTAAGACTGAGTCGATACGAAACCGACAAGACGCTCACGAACACGATTGACCGAATGTTGAGTACAATGCGTCATTGAAAGCACAATATCATATCAGGCCGAACAGGACGCAACCGACGAGCGCGAGTTGCCGCACTGCGACGGGCATTCTTGTCAACAGCACCGAGAAAATCAGTGCGCCGGCCATCGTTCGACCGAAGCCTAAGCGATCGGCTAGCAAACTGACGACGCGAAATGGCGACAGCGCCTTGGCTTGTATATATAATTAATCGCCGTCAAAGTGTGGCAAAAGATGCCTAAAAGTTGAAATGCACAAGATTCAACCCTCCCACGCTTTCCGTGCACATGAAGTTTGAGTCAATGCTGATGCGAATGTTAAGCCTAATGATGTCGTGCTTGTGCACCCACTTTTGGTGGACTTGAGCTGAAAGGAAAGCAGTAATATCGAATCAAACAGCTTTTATAGCTCAGTGCTGTCGTTCGCGATGAGAATGTTTGCAAGGCGCGTATACACTGTAATACATCAAATACATCTATTATAAATATGGAGCGCGCGCTTATGCTTCGCTTTCAAGAGTGGCACGAGACAGCATTCAAAGATCTCCGACTGCTTCTCACACTTCCCTGCAACTGGAGCATATGTACCTGTAATGTTTAGCGGGAAACGTCGGCTGCGAACGCTAGGCACGAAGGGGGGCTTTCTGGAAGAAATGGGGCTTCCAGCGTGCGGCCCGATGTGGCGTAGGCGAGCGCCATCAGGAGGCAATGCAAGGAACTGGGCGCACCACTCCGCCGCCCCCGAGGTACTCACGAGCCGGCGCCTGCAAATGGCGGACTCCGTTGGCGGTCCATCAATGATGAAGCGCTGGGAAATGCGTTTGTTTGAGTTTTCGCGTAACTTAGTTATGTTTTCTCGAATTGTAAAATTGCCATCCGTCACTATCATGTCTGTCGGTTTGTGTGTATGTCGTACGTTACGATTTTTCGGCGTATTTCAGATTGAGGCATTGAATTCAGTCGCCTTCTTGCGCCAAATGGAGGACCTTGGTATGGCTGGTTTGAAAATCCTTTCGTCTAAACGACGTCCGACGCCGGGTTCCGACACCAGATTTTATGGGACACCGGGCCCTTAACGCTATGGCGTTAAGGTTGGCTCAAGCAGCTTGTTAGGAGTACGTATAGCTGGCGTGAACGTGGCACCTTATTTATCGACGACTGGTCATGAATTGGATCATTCCTATATCGCATACGCAACGCTTATGTTGTAGTTCGAACACGTTCCCAATTGCTCAAGTCGTCTACGTATCCATATTGCAACAGGCAGAAAATTGACAATTTGGGCACATACCAAGAGGATTGTGCTCTATGCTTGTCGATACCACAACCAGCAGATAGATACCCAGTGGTCAAAGTTGAATCGCGTCCAGTTTGATATTGTGATCGGTAGACTGACAATCATTGAAACTAGGCGAAATTGGTAAATAAAGGCTACATTTCATCACCGGATGTACACCGAGCGATCGTTTCAGCGTTTGACTTTGTTCTTAGCCAGTCATCACTGACATTAGCCGCTAAAGAAAACAGTGAATGGATTGCGGCATGGGACGCCCAAAGTGTATAGTCATTTTGTATAGAATTTTTTTTCACTGATATATAGGGTGGCATTAATCAACTTACAATGTTCCTACACCGGCTGGCAGTGGACTTTTTTTTTTCTAAGCATCTGAAGTACAAAAAGATTTCAACGAAAGGTTTTTTTCACGGCACCCACATACTCCCCATGTTTATATATTCCGACATTTGTCCGCAATATATAGACTTGTAAGCTATATATAGAATATCACCACTTGTTCTCGTTATCGTGTACATATAGCGTAGCTGCACGGTTAAAAGTAGGACACGTTTGGGGGTAAAAAAAAAAAGAAGGGGCACCGGTAGCGATTTTTTGCCGCAACCTCCGCTACTGTTACGGCAACGCCGGTATTTTTTTGTGGGGTTTAATTTATGCGTGAATTGCCAGACATACCACTCAGGTCTACGACCGAATGAGTTATGTCAGCAACCACAGACCGTCATGCTTCTAGCCACTTTTAGCTGGTTTGAAGAATGACGCAGCGGAGTTAGCAGCGCCCCCCAAGTGCACATCCCACGAATTGGAGCTATGCTCCGGGCAGGGGAGACACTTGTACCCTTTATGCGGTGGGTGTCCGCCGGTGGTGGGATTCGAACCCACCACCTCCCGAAGCCGAGGCCGGCGCCCTAACCACTGCGCCACGACTTCGGTGACATTTCGAAGGTTAACATCGTGTTTTGTGAGCGGGAACACTTTCTCCTCCTTACCTACTCTGGAATCCAATTGTTCCCTCCTCGCCTGAGGCAAAGCTGCCCTTTTCATGGTGCGACGGCGCATGCGCCCAGGCCTAGCGGATTGGTCGCGAAACGTCTTTGAAGGGTCGTGCGCAACCCCGCGTGCCGGGAAGTCCCCTGTAAAAGAAAAAAAAAAGAAGTAAGCGCTCGGACGCACGCCGCTACAAACGCTCGTGTCATGTACTGCCTTGAAACTCCACTGGCAGCTCTTCAGCGTCAGCTCGGTGCCGAAAACATGTGTAGCTTAAGACTGCAAGTTAACGTTTAAACAGAAAGCGACTAGGTTTTCTTATGGACTGCGCCGTGAGGCTACGTTGTTGCCGCCCTTCATTGATGGCTGGCCAATACATTAACGTAAAGCACTTGTGTTACACTTGGGCAACGCTTTAAAACATCGCGTTGACGACGAAATCTTGTTGCAAGGTCAGCCCTCACATGCTGGTGGTGGCAGCACGCGCGTGTCTTCACGTACTCATTCAAGGCGCGGTAAGACTGAGTCGATACGAAACCGACAAGACGCTCACGAACACGATTGACCGAATGTTGAGTACAATGCGTCATTGAAAGCACAATATCATATCAGGCCGAACAGGACGCAACCGACGAGCGCGAGTTGCCGCACTGCGACGGGCATTCTTGTCAACAGCACCGAGAAAATCAGTGCGCCGGCCATCGTTCGACCGAAGCCTAAGCGATCGGCTAGCAAACTGACGACGCGAAATGGCGACAGCGCCTTGGCTTGTATATATAATTAATCGCCGTCAAAGTGTGGCAAAAGATGCCTAAAAGTTGAAATGCACAAGATTCAACCCTCCCACGCTTTCCGTGCACATGAAGTTTGAGTCAATGCTGATGCGAATGTTAAGCCTAATGATGTCGTGCTTGTGCACCCACTTTTGGTGGACTTGAGCTGAAAGGGAAGCAGTAATATCGAATCAAACAGCTTTTATAGCTCAGTGCTGTCGTTCGCGATGAGAATGTTTGCAAGGCGCGTATACACTGTAATACATCAAATACATCTATTATAAATATGGAGCGCGCGCTTATGCTTCGCTTTCAAGAGTGGCACGAGACAGCATTCAAAGATCTCCGACTGCTTCTCACACTTCCCTGCAACTGGAGCATATGTACCTGTAATGTTTAGCGGGAAACGTCGGCTGCGAACGCTAGGCACGAAGGGGGGCTTTCTGGAAGAAATGGGGCTTCCAGCGTGCGGCCCGATGTGGCGTAGGCGAGCGCCATCTGGAGGCATTGCAAGGAACTGGGCGCACCACTCCGCCGCCCCCGAGGTACTCACGAGCCGGCGCCTGCAAATGGCGGACTCCGTTGGCGGTCCATCAATGATGAAGCGCTGGGAAATGCGTTTGTTTGAGTTTTCGCGTAACTTAGTTATGTTTTCTCGAATTGTAAAATTGCCATCCGTCACTATCATGTCTGTCGGTTTGTGTGTATGTCGTACGTTACGATTTTTCGGCGTATTTCAGATTGAGGCATTGAATTCAGTCGCCTTCTTGCGCCAAATGGAGGACCTTGGTATGGCTGGTTTGAAAATCCTTTCGTCTAAACGACGTCCGACGCCGGGTTCCGACACCAGATTTTATGGGACACCGGGCCCTTAACGCTATGGCGTTAAGGTTGGCTCAAGCAGCTTGTTAGGAGTACGTATAGCTGGCGTGAACGTGGCACCTTATTTATCGACGACTGGTCATGAATTGGATCATTCCTATATCGCATACGCAACGCTTATGTTGTAGTTCGAACACGTTCCCAATTGCTCAAGTCGTCTACGTATCCATATTGCAACAGGCAGAAAATTGACAATTTGGGCACATACCAAGAGGATTGTGCTCTATGCTTGTCGATACCACAACCAGCAGATAGATACCCAGTGGTCAAAGTTGAATCGCGTCCAGTTTGATATTGTGATCGGTAGACTGACAATCATTGAAACTAGGCGAAATTGGTAAATAAAGGCTACATTTCATCACCGGATGTACACCGAGCGATCGTTTCAGCGTTTGACTTTGTTCTTAGCCAGTCATCACTGACATTAGCCGCTAAAGAAAACAGTGAATGGATTGCGGCATGGGACGCCCAAAGTGTATAGTCATTTTGTATAGAATTTTTTTTCACTGATATATAGGGTGGCATTAATCAACTTACAATGTTCCTACACCGGCTGGCAGTGGACTTTTTTTTTTCTAAGCATCTGAAGTACAAAAAGATTTCAACGAAAGGTTTTTTTCACGGCACCCACATACTCCCCATGTTTATATATTCCGACATTTGTCCGCAATATATAGACTTGTAAGCTATATATAGAATATCACCACTTGTTCTCGTTATCGTGTACATATAGCGTAGCTGCACGGTTAAAAGTAGGACACGTTTGGGGGTAAAAAAAAAAAGAAGAGGCACCGGTAGCGATTTTTTGCCGCAACCTCCGCTACTGTTACGGCAACGCCGGTATTTTTTTGTGGGGTTTAATTTATGCGTGAATTGCCAGACATACCACTCAGGTCTACGACCGAATGAGTTATGTCAGCAACCACAGACCGTCATGCTTCTAGCCACTTTTAGCTGGTTTGAAGAATGACGCAGCGGAGTTAGCAGCGCCCCCCAAGTGCACATCCCACGAATTGGAGCTATGCTCCGGGCAGGGGAGACACTTGTACCCTTTATGCGGTGGGTGTCCGCCGGTGGTGGGATTCGAACCCACCACCTCCCGAAGCCGAGGCCGGCGCCCTAACCACTGCGCCACGACTTCGGTGACATTTCGAAGGTTAACATCGTGTTTTGTGAGCGGGAACACTTTCTCCTCCTTACCTACTCTGGAATCCAATTGTTCCCTCCTCGCCTGAGGCAAAGCTGCCCTTTTCATGGTGCGACGGCGCATGCGCCCAGGCCTAGCGGATTGGTCGCGAAACGTCTTTGAAGGGTCGTGCGCAACCCCGCGTGCCGGGAAGTCCCCTGTAAAAGAAAAAAAAAGAAGTAAGCGCTCGGACGCACGCCGCTACAAACGCTCGTGTCATGTACTGCCTTGAAACTCCACTGGCAGCTCTTCAGCGTCAGCTCGGTGCCGAAAACATGTGTAGCTTAAGACTGCAAGTTAACGTTTAAACAGAAAGCGACTAGGTTTTCTTATGGACTGCGCCGTGAGGCTACGTTGTTGCCGCCCTTGATTGATGGCTGGCCAATACATTAACGTAAAGCACTTGTGTTACACTTGGGCAACGCTTTAAAACATCGCGTTGACGACGAAATCTTGTTGCAAGGTCAGCCCTCACATGCTGGTGGTGGCAGCACGCGCGTGTCTTCACGTACTCATTCAAGGCGCGGTAAGACTGAGTCGATACGAAACCGACAAGACGCTCACGAACACGATTGACCGAATGTTGAGTACAATGCGTCATTGAAAGCACAATATCATATCAGGCCGAACAGGACGCAACCGACGAGCGCGAGTTGCCGCACTGCGACGGGCATTCTTGTCAACAGCACCGAGAAAATCAGTGCGCCGGCCATCGTTCGACCGAAGCCTAAGCGATCGGCTAGCAAACTGACGACGCGAAATGGCGACAGCGCCTTGGCTTGTATATATAATTAATCGCCGTCAAAGTGTGGCAAAAGATGCCTAAAAGTTGAAATGCACAAGATTCAACCCTCCCACGCTTTCCGTGCACATGAAGTTTGAGTCAATGCTGATGCGAATGTTAAGCCTAATGATGTCGTGCTTGTGCACCCACTTTTGGTGGACTTGAGCTGAAAGGGAAGCAGTAATATCGAATCAAACAGCTTTTATAGCTCAGTGCTGTCGTTCGCGATGAGAATGTTTGCAAGGCGCGTATACACTGTAATACATCAAATACATCTATTATAAATATGGAGCGCGCGCTTATGCTTCGCTTTCAAGAGTGGCACGAGACAGCATTCAAAGATCTCCGACTGCTTTTCACACTTCCCTGCAACTGGAGCATATGTACCTGTAATGTTTAGCGGGAAACGTCGGCTGCGAACGCTAGGCACGAAGGGGGGCTTTCTGGAAGAAATGGGGCTTCCAGCGTGCGGCCCGATGTGGCGTAGGCGAGCGCCATCTGGAGGCATTGCAAGGAACTGGGCGCACCACTCCGCCGCCCCCGAGGTACTCACGAGCCGGCGCCTGCAAATGGCGGACTCCGTTGGCGGTCCATCAATGATGAAGCGCTGGGAAATGCGTTTGTTTGAGTTTTCGCGTAACTTAGTTATGTTTTCTCGAATTGTAAAATTGCCATCCGTCACTATCATGTCTGTCGGTTTGTGTGTATGTCGTACGTTACGATTTTTCGGCGTATTTCAGATTGAGGCATTGAATTCAGTCGCCTTCTTGCGCCAAATGGAGGACCTTGGTATGGCTGGTTTGAAAATCCTTTCGTCTAAACGACGTCCGACGCCGGGTTCCGACACCAGATTTTATGGGACACCGGGCCCTTAACGCTATGGCGTTAAGGTTGGCTCAAGCAGCTTGTTAGGAGTACGTATAGCTGGCGTGAACGTGGCACCTTATTTATCGACGACTGGTCATGAATTGGATCATTCCTATATCGCATACGCAACGCTTATGTTGTAGTTCGAACACGTTCCCAATTGCTCAAGTCGTCTACGTATCCATATTGCAACAGGCAGAAAATTGACAATTTGGGCACATACCAAGAGGATTGTGCTCTATGCTTGTCGATACCACAACCAGCAGAGAGATACCCAGTGGTCAAAGTTGAATCGCGTCCAGTTTGATATTGTGATCGGTAGACTGACAATCATTGAAACTAGGCGAAATTGGTAAATAAAGGCTACATTTCATCACCGGATGTACACCGAGCGATCGTTTCAGCGTTTGACTTTGTTCTTAGCCAGTCATCACTGACATTAGCCGCTAAAGAAAACAGTGAATGGATTGCGGCATGGGACGCCCAAAGTGTATAGTCATTTTGTATAGAATTTTTTTTCACTGATATATAGGGTGGCATTAATCAACTTACAATGTTCCTACACCGGCTGGCAGTGGACTTTTTTTTTCTAAGCATCTGAAGTACAAAAAGATTTCAACGAAAGGTTTTTTTCACGGCACCCACATACTCCCCATGTTTATATATTCCGACATTTGTCCGCAATATATAGACTTGTAAGCTATATATAGAATATCACCACTTGTTCTCGTTATCGTGTACATATAGCGTAGCTGCACGGTTAAAAGTAGGACACGTTTGGGGGTAAAAAAAAAAAGAAGAGGCACCGGTAGCGATTTTTTGCCGCAACCTCCGCTACTGTTACGGCAACGCCGGTATTTTTTTGTGGGGTTTAATTTATGCGTGAATTGCCAGACATACCACTCAGGTCTACGACCGAATGAGTTATGTCAGCAACCACAGACCGTCATGCTTCTAGCCACTTTTAGCTGGTTTGAAGAATGACGCAGCGGAGTTAGCAGCGCCCCCCAAGTGCACATCCCACGAATTGGAGCTATGCTCCGGGCAGGGGAGACACTTGTACCCTTTATGCGGTTGGTGTCCGCCGGTGGTGGGATTCGAACCCACCACCTCCCGAAGCCGAGGCCGGCGCCCTAACCACTGCGCCACGACTTCGGTGACATTTCGAAGGTTAACATCGTGTTTTGTGAGCGGGAACACTTTCTCCTCCTTACCTACTCTGGAATCCAATTGTTCCCTCCTCGCCTGAGGCAAAGCTGCCCTTTTCATGGTGCGACGGCGCATGCGCCCAGGCCTAGCGGATTGGTCGCGAAACGTCTTTGAAGGGTCGTGCGCAACCCCGCGTGCCGGGAAGTCCCCTGTAAAAGAAAAAAAAAAGAAGTAAGCGCTCGGACGCACGCCGCTACAAACGCTCGTGTCATGTACTGCCTTGAAACTCCACTGGCAGCTCTTCAGCGTCAGCTCGGTGCCGAAAACATGTGTAGCTTAAGACTGCAAGTTAACGTTTAAACAGAAAGCGACTAGGTTTTCTTATGGACTGCGCCGTGAGGCTACGTTGTTGCCGCCCTTCATTGATGGCTGGCCAATACATTAACGTAAAGCACTTGTGTTACACTTGGGCAACGCTTTAAAACATCGCGTTGACGACGAAATCTTGTTGCAAGGTCAGCCCTCACATGCTGGTGGTGGCAGCACGCGCGTGTCTTCACGTACTCATTCAAGGCGCGGTAAGACTGAGTCGATACGAAACCGACAAGACGCTCACGAACACGATTGACCGAATGTTGAGTACAATGCGTCATTGAAAGCACAATATCATATCAGGCCGAACAGGACGCAACCGACGAGCGCGAGTTGCCGCACTGCGACGGGCATTCTTGTCAACAGCACCGAGAAAATCAGTGCGCCGGCCATCGTTCGACCGAAGCCTAAGCGATCGGCTAGCAAACTGACGACGCGAAATGGCGACAGCGCCTTGGCTTGTATATATAATTAATCGCCGTCAAAGTGTGGCAAAAGATGCCTAAAAGTTGAAATGCACAAGATTCAACCCTCCCACGCTTTCCGTGCACATGAAGTTTGAGTCAATGCTGATGCGAATGTTAAGCCTAATGATGTCGTGCTTGTGCACCCACTTTTGGTGGACTTGAGCTGAAAGGGAAGCAGTAATATCGAATCAAACAGCTTTTATAGCTCAGTGCTGTCGTTCGCGATGAGAATGTTTGCAAGGCGCGTATACACTGTAATACATCAAATACATCTATTATAAATATGGAGCGCGCGCTTATGCTTCGCTTTCAAGAGTGGCACGAGACAGCATTCAAAGATCTCCGACTGCTTCTCACACTTCCCTGCAACTGGAGCATATGTACCTGTAATGTTTAGCGGGAAACGTCGGCTGCGAACGCTAGGCACGAAGGGGGGCTTTCTGGAAGAAATGGGGCTTCCAGCGTGCGGCCCGATGTGGCGTAGGCGAGCGCCATCTGGAGGCATGGCAAGGAACTGGGCGCACCACTCCGCCGCCCCCGAGGTACTCACGAGCCGGCGCCTGCAAATGGCGGACTCCGTTGGCGGTCCATCAATGATGAAGCGCTGGGAAATGCGTTTGTTTGAGTTTTCGCGTAACTTAGTTATGTTTTCTCGAATTGTAAAATTGCCATCCGTCACTATCATGTCTGTCGGTTTGTGTGTATGTCGTACGTTACGATTTTTCGGCGTATTTCAGATTGAGGCATTGAATTCAGTCGCCTTCTTGCGCCAAATGGAGGACCTTGGTATGGCTGGTTTGAAAATCCTTTCGTCTAAACGACGTCCGACGCCGGGTTCCGACACCAGTTTTTATGGGACACCGGGCCCTTAACGCTATGGCGTTAAGGTTGGCTCAAGCAGCTTGTTAGGAGTACGTATAGCTGGCGTGAACGTGGCACCTTATTTATCGACGACTGGTCATGAATTGGATCATTCCCATATCGCATACGCAACGCTTATGTTGTAGTTCGAACACGTTCCCAATTGCTCAAGTCGTCTACGTATCCATATTGCAACAGGCAGAAAATTGACAATTTGGGCACATACCAAGAGGATTGTGCTCTATGCTTGTCGATACCACAACCAGCAGATAGATACCCAGTGGTCAAAGTTGAATCGCGTCCAGTTTGATATTGTGATCGGTAGACTGACAATCATTGAAACTAGGCGAAATTGGTAAATAAAGGCTACATTTCATCACCGGATGTACACCGAGCGATCGTTTCAGCGTTTGACTTTGTTCTTAGCCAGTCATCACTGACATTAGCCGCTAAAGAAAACAGTGAATGGATTGCGGCATGGGACGCCCAAAGTGTATAGTCATTTTGTATAGAATTTTTTTTCACTGATATATAGGGTGGCATTAATCAACTTACAATGTTCCTACACCGGCTGGCAGTGGACTTTTTTTTTTCTAAGCATCTGAAGTACAAAAAGATTTCAACGAAAGGTTTTTTTCACGGCACCCACATACTCCCCATGTTTATATATTCCGACATTTGTCCGCAATATATAGACTTGTAAGCTATATATAGAATATCACCACTTGTTCTCGTTATCGTGTACATATAGCGTAGCTGCACGGTTAAAAGTAGGACACGTTTGGGGGTAAAAAAAAAAAAAGAAGAGGCACCGGTAGCGATTTTTTGCCGCAACCTCCGCTACTGTTACGGCAACGCCGGTATTTTTTTGTGGGGTTTAATTTATGCGTGAATTGCCAGACATACCACTCAGGTCTACGACCGAATGAGTTATGTCAGCAACCACAGACCGTCATGCTTCTAGCCACTTTTAGCTGGTTTGAAGAATGACGCAGCGGAGTTAGCAGCGCCCCCCAAGTGCACATCCCACGAATTGGAGCTATGCTCCGGGCAGGGGAGACACTTGTACCCTTTATGCGGTGGGTGTCCGCCGGTGGTGGGATTCGAACCCACCACCTCCCGAAGCCGAGGCCGGCGCCCTAACCACTGCGCCACGACTTCGGTGACATTTCGAAGGTTAACATCGTGTTTTGTGAGCGGGAACACTTTCTCCTCCTTACCTACTCTGGAATCCAATTGTTCCCTCCTCGCCTGAGGCAAAGCTGCCCTTTTCATGGTGCGACGGCGCATGCGCCCAGGCCTAGCGGATTGGTCGCGAAACGTCTTTGAAGGGTCGTGCGCAACCCCGCGTGCCGGCAAGTCCCCTGTAAAAGAAAAAAAAAAGAAGTAAGCGCTCGGACGCACGCCGCTACAAACGCTCGTGTCATGTACTGCCTTGAAACTCCACTGGCAGCTCTTCAGCGTCAGCTCGGTGCCGAAAACATGTGTAGCTTAAGACTGCAAGTTAACGTTTAAACAGAAAGCGACTAGGTTTTCTTATGGACTGCGCCGTGAGGCTACGTTGTTGCCGCCCTTCATTGATGGCTGGCCAATACATTAACGTAAAGCACTTGTGTTACACTTGGGCAACGCTTTAAAACATCGCGTTGACGACGAAATCTTGTTGCAAGGTCAGCCCTCACATGCTGGTGGTGGCAGCACGCGCGTGTCTTCACGTACTCATTCAAGGCGCGGTAAGACTGAGTCGATACGAAACCGACAAGACGCTCACGAACACGATTGACCGAATGTTGAGTACAATGCGTCATTGAAAGCACAATATCATATCAGGCCGAACAGGACGCAATCGACGAGCGCGAGTTGCCGCACTGCGACGGGCATTCTTGTCAACAGCACCGAGAAAATCAGTGCGCCGGCCATCGTTCGACCGAAGCCTAAGCGATCGGCTAGCAAACTGACGACGCGAAATGGCGACAGCGCCTTGGCTTGTATATATAATTAATCGCCGTCAAAGTGTGGCAAAAGATGCCTAAAAGTTGAAATGCACAAGATTCAACCCTCCCACGCTTTCCGTGCACATGAAGTTTGAGTCAATGCTGATGCGAATGTTAAGCCTAATGATGTCGTGCTTGTGCACCCACTTTTGGTGGACTTGAGCTGAAAGGGAAGCAGTAATATCGAATCAAACAGCTTTTATAGCTCAGTGCTGTCGTTCGCGATGAGAATGTTTGCAAGGCGCGTATACACTGTAATACATCAAATACATCTATTATAAATATGGAGCGCGCGCTTATGCTTCGCTTTCAAGAGTGGCACGAGACAGCATTCAAAGATCTCCGACTGCTTCTCACACTTCCCTGCAACTGGAGCATATCTACCTGTAATGTTTAGCGGGAAACGTCGGCTGCGAACGCTAGGCACGAAGGGGGGCTTTCTGGAAGAAATGGGGCTTCCAGCGTGCGGCCCGATGTGGCGTAGGCGAGCGCCATCTGGAGGCATTGCAAGGAACTGGGCGCACCACTCCGCCGCCCCCGAGGTACTCACGAGCCGGCGCCTGCAAATGGCGGACTCCGTTGGCGGTCCATCAATGATGAAGCGCTGGGAAATGCGTTTGTTTGAGTTTTCGCGTAACTTAGTTATGTTTTCTCGAATTGTAAAATTGCCATCCGTCACTATCATGTCTGTCGGTTTGTGTGTATGTCGTACGTTACGATTTTTCGGCGTATTTCAGATTGAGGCATTGAATTCAGTCGCCTTCTTGCGCCAAATGGAGGACCTTGGTATGGCTGGTTTGAAAATCCTTTCGTCTAAACGACGTCCGACGCCGGGTTCCGACACCAGATTTTATGGGACACCGGGCCCTTAACGCTATGGCGTTAAGGTTGGCTCAAGCAGCTTGTTAGGAGTACGTATAGCTGGCGTGAACGTGGCGCCTTATTTATCGACGACTGGTCATGAATTGGATCATTCCTATATCGCATACGCAACGCTTATGTTGTAGTTCGAACACGTTCCCAATTGCTCAAGTCGTCTACGTATCCATATTGCAACAGGCAGAAAATTGACAATTTGGGCACATACCAAGAGGATTGTGCTCTATGCTTGTCGATACCACAACCAGCAGATAGATACCCAGTGGTCAAAGTTGAATCGCGTCCAGTTTGATATTGTGATCGGTAGACTGACAATCATTGAAACTAGGCGAAATTGGTAAATAAAGGCTACATTTCATCACCGGATGTACACCGAGCGATCGTTTCAGCGTTTGACTTTGTTCTTAGCCAGTCATCACTGACATTAGCCGCTAAAGAAAACAGTGAATGGATTGCGGCATGGGACGCCCAAAGTGTATAGTCATTTTGTATAGAATTTTTTTTCACTGATATATAGGGTGGCATTAATCAACTTACAATGTTCCTACACTGGCTGGCAGTGGACTTTTTTTTTTCTAAGCATCTGAAGTACAAAAAGATTTCAACGAAAGGTTTTTTTCACGGCACCCACATACTCCCCATGTTTATATATTCCGACATTTGTCCGCAATATATAGACTTGTAAGCTATATATAGAATATCACCACTTGTTCTCGTTATCGTGTACATATAGCGTAGCTGCACGGTTAAAAGTAGGACACGTTTGGGGGTAAAAAAAAAAAGAAGAGGCACCGGTAGCGATTTTTTGCCGCAACCTCCGCTACTGTTACGGCAACGCCGGTATTTTTTTGTGGGGTTTAATTTATGCGTGAATTGCCAGACATACCACTCAGGTCTACGACCGAATGAGTTATATCAGCAACCACAGACCGTCATGCTTCTAGCCACTTTTAGCTGGTTTGAAGAATGACGCAGCGGAGTTAGCAGCGCCCCCCAAGTGCACATCCCACGAATTGGAGCTATGCTCCGGGCAGGGGAGACACTTGTACCCTTTATGCGGTGGGTGTCCGCCGGTGGTGGGATTCGAACCCACCACCTCCCGAAGCCGAGGCCGGCGCCCTAACCACTGCGCCACGACTTCGGTGACATTTCGAAGGTTAACATCGTGTTTTGTGAGCGGGAACACTTTCTCCTCCTTACCTACTCTGGAATCCAATTGTTCCCTCCTCGCCTGAGGCAAAGCTGCCCTTTTCATGGTGCGACGGCGCATGCGCCCAGGCCTAGCGGATTGGTCGCGAAACGTCTTTGAAGGGTCGTGCGCAACCCCGCGTGCCGGGAAGTCCCCTGTAAAAGAAAAAAAAGAAGTAAGCGCTCGGACGCACGCCGCTACAAACGCTCGTGTCATGTACTGCCTTGAAACTCCACTGGCAGCTCTTCAGCGTCAGCTCGGTGCCGAAAACATGTGTAGCTTAAGACTGCAAGTTAACGTTTAAACAGAAAGCGACTAGGTTTTCTTATGGACTGCGCCGTGAGGCTACGTTGTTGCCGCCCTTCATTGATGGCTGGCCAATACATTAACGTAAAGCACTTGTGTTACACTTGGGCAACGCTTTAAAACATCGCGTTGACGACGAAATCTTGTTGCAAGGTCAGCCCTCACATGCTGGTGGTGGCAGCACGCGCGTGTCTTCACGTACTCATTCAAGGCGCGGTAAGACTGAGTCGATACGAAACCGACAAGACGCTCACGAACACGATTGACCGAATGTTGAGTACAATGCGTCATTGAAAGCACAATATCATATCAGGCCGAACAGGACGCAACCGACGAGCGCGAGTTGCCGCACTGCGACGGGCATTCTTGTCAACAGCACCGAGAAAATCAGTGCGCCGGCCATCGTTCGACCGAAGCCTAAGCGATCGGCTAGCAAACTGACGACGCGAAATGGCGACAGCGCCTTGGCTTGTATATATAATTAATCGCCGTCAAAGTGTGGCAAAAGATGCCTAAAAGTTGAAATGCACAAGATTCAACCCTCCCACGCTTTCCGTGCACATGAAGTTTGAGTCAATGCTGATGCGAATGTTAAGCCTAATGATGTCGTGCTTGTGCACCCACTTTTGGTGGACTTGAGCTGAAAGGGAAGCAGTAATATCGAATCAAACAGCTTTTATAGCTCAGTGCTGTCGTTCGCGATGAGAATGTTTGCAAGGCGCGTATACACTGTAATACATCAAATACATCTATTATAAATATGGAGCGAGCGCTTATGCTTCGCTTTCAAGAGTGGCACGAGACAGCATTCAAAGATCTCCGACTGCTTCTCACACTTCCCTGCAACTGGAGCATATGTACCTGTAATGTTTAGCGGGAAACGTCGGCTGCGAACGCTAGGCACGAAGGGGGGCTTTCTGGAAGAAATGGGGCTTCCAGCGTGCGGCCCGATGTGGCGTAGGCGAGCGCCATCTGGAGGCATTGCAAGGAACTGGGCGCACCACTCCGCCGCCCCCGAGGTACTCACGAGCCGGCGCCTGCAAATGGCGGACTCCGTTGGCGGTCCATCAATGATGAAGCGCTGGGAAATGCGTTTGTTTGAGTTTTCGCGTAACTTAGTTATGTTTTCTCGAATTGTAAAATTGCCATCCGTCACTATCATGTCTGTCGGTTTGTGTGTATGTCGTACGTTACGATTTTTCGGCGTATTTCAGATTGAGGCATTGAATTCAGTCGCCTTCTTGCGCCAAATGGAGGACCTTGGTATGGCTGGTTTGAAAATCCTTTCGTCTAAACGACGTCCGACGCCGGGTTCCGACACCAGATTTTATGGGACACCGGGCCCTTAACGCTATGGCGTTAAGGTTGGCTCAAGCAGCTTGTTAGGAGTACGTATAGCTGGCGTGAACGTGGCACCTTATTTATCGACGACTGGTCATGAATTGGATCATTCCTATATCGCATACGCAACGCTTATGTTGTAGTTCGAACACGTTCCCAATTGCTCAAGTCGTCTACGTATCCATATTGCAACAGGCAGAAAATTGACAATTTGGGCACATACCAAGAGGATTGTGCTCTATGCTTGTCGATACCACAACCAGC